>NW_023416313.1:83910430-84510430 GCF_014108235.1 Myotis myotis | reverse complement strand
CCCCACGCTAATAGTTTATGATGGCCGGAGGAGTGCACCCTGGGCTTCAGAGTCAGACTAGTGCCTTGGACCTCGAGAAAGTTTTATAAAAAGTTCAAGGAAAACAGTTCTTGACCCATGACTTGAGTCTCAAAAAGGGATTATGGCTACCAAAGGGAGATTAAAAAACAACCACCACAAAACTTCTAGTTGAATAATTGAGAAATAATTCAAATGAAATGGGAGGCAGCTCAGGAAAGTTGAATGGCTGTCTAGTAATCTAAAATTTCATATGTATGTATAAAAAATACAAAGAAGGGAGAGTAACCAAGGATGAATGTAGAAATCTATTATAAAAGTGTCAAATTAAGCCTCTCAATAAATGGAGGATAAAGAAAACAATAAAGTTGACAAGGAACTGTAAGGCATGTTTGTTTTGTTTTTTAGTCAAAAAGAAGGAAATAATAAGTGTACTGCTTAGAGATGATAACAGAAAGCATATTAGAGAAGTAGCAGAATCATTCAACTCCTATTTTTTTTCCTTCTCTTTTCTAGATATGTTTTTAAACTGAATATAGAAAAAAACTATGAAAAGTGGTAATTTTAAGCCCAAAATAGATGAGAGATTAGTAAACTAACACCAAGATGTTTAAAATGAGGCCAGATGAATTAGGTACCAGGGTGGTAACAGAATTTTCATCCATAATCTCAGAGCTACTCTTTAGTCGTCTTTGAAAAATCATGGCAAATAGGAGAGATACCACAAGACCAGAGATGGGTAACATTTATCTTATTTTTGAAGAAGGTAATAGTATGGATTCCAGAAATTATAGAGAACTTGATTGAGGTTTGCAGGTTGGACAGCCGATTGTTAAAAGGCTGGTTTTTGAGCATGCAGAAATGAATGTGATGGTCATTAGCAGCCAACAAATGACAACTGAGGAGAAACTTTGATAAACTAATATGGTTTATTTTTTATGAGGTTACTAGGAAGATAGATTAAAGCACTGCTTGAAAAACAAACGGTAGCTAGGAATTGTTATTTGTCCTGACTTGATGGAGTAATATGGGCTGCCTCCTCTTAATAATGCCTTGTAATGGCTTTAAATAACATGAGAAAGTGTCTAGTAGGATGTCTTTACCCTATTCTATTTAGCATTTTCATAAATGACTGGGTGAACATGTACTTTCCAACTCCGTGGATGACATAAAAATGGTATCTTTATATCAGTGCTTCTCACGCTCGCTCTCCCCTGAACGATTCCTAATGGAAGGGGAAAGGGAATGTGCATCTGGAGAAGCCAGGGCAAGTGTCCTAAGTGGCTGCCAGAAGAGAGACATTTGTCTGTATTATTTTCTCTTAATTAAAAACCATGTGCATTTCATATTATGCCATAATTTTAAAAAATAGAAAATAAACCTCTCTCTAATCAATCTCATTTATTTAGGTAAAATTGGCATTTCTGTACCTATGACTATCTTGTCAAATGTTCCCCCAGAGGTGTTCTGCCTATATTCACCCAAATCTATATATACAAAAGACTAATATGCAAAGGGTCCCCTCAGGAGTTTGACCAGGAGACCGGGAGTCCGATCCCACCTTATGACGTGCGCTGAACACCAAGGGGCAGTGTGGAACGTGGCAGGCGACCAGCGGCGGCAGTGGGGCGCTAAGGGAGAGAGGAAAGGAGGAGGCAGGAAGGCAGGGAGGCAGGGAGGCAGGGAATCTGATCAGTCTGATCACTGGCCAGGCCTAGGGACCCTACCCTTGCACAAATTTTGTGCACTGGGCCTCTAGTCAATTATAAAAATCTCAAATGGACATGTAATACTTTAAACAATAAAGAATTTAAATTAAAAAAATCTCAAATGGAATAAAGGACAGAGACCTGTGACTCTCTATCAGAGACTATTTCATGCTATAGAAAGCTAACAATAGACACATTTATATGATAGGTGAAGAAACCAAATTTTGAAAATTATCTTAATGAGATAGCATATTAACAGAATTAAATCTAAGAGAGATATTAGTAACTATAAATTTTGTGTTTGCATTAGCTCAAATATGGGTGTTCAAGTGAAAAAAATCTGTGACTTTAGTTGGTTATAGTCACTTTATGAACTAACAGAGTTAGGTAATTGCTAAAAATGTTAGCATTATGTTATTTTAACATAAGTAATAGTTAGATAAAGATATGAGTCCCTCTATCCTCTGTATTAACAAACAATTTCCATAAGGGCAGGTGTAATTTTGGATGCCAAATTTAAATAGGGACCCTGATAAACTACGGAGTATCCATAGGAAGCAACTAAGATCAGCTAGCATCTAGAAACTTGATCATTCAAGAAAGGTTAAGAATCTGGAGCACAGACTAAGGGAGACCAGACTAGCTTTGTGCAGTGCATGACACTGACTACTGCCCTCTAACACTGTGCTTAGGAGCATCTGCCTGGGTTATTAAAATGGAGACTTCTGGGTTCCACAGGTAGAAATGCAGATGCAGCAGCCTGGGGCCTTTGAAACTGCATTTTGACACTGAACCTGGGGGAATGATGCAGGTAATGCAAAGACTTTGAGAAATACTGTTCTGTGCAATGTACGTAAAGGCAATGTTGGATTTAAAAGAAGCAGAATGGATCCACCTTTTAAAAAATTAACAATTTTGGGGGGTAGCAACCAGAGGTAGAAAATAGTGCAGCAAGCCATATTGTAATGATATTACTCAGGACATGATAGACTAAAAGTCCTCTGGTCAACCATTGGATTATAGCAGAAAGAAGGAAAAATTAATAAAAGTATATTCATTGGTTTTAGTGGAAAGAGGATACAAATATTTGTATTGATAAATAGCCTCCTTTTTATTTAGAATAAAATTGATTTTATATACAAACATTTAACTCTTGATTTGTTTAAACAGCCAAAAAATTAGGCTATACTCCCAATAAATATATTTATGGTATTCCTTAATTTAAAGAAATTATTTTTAAATTAAATTTGACATATAATATTATATTAGTTTCAGGTGTACAACATAGGGATTAGGCATATATGTATAACTTAAGAAGGCATCACCCGATAAATCTAAACATCTGACACTATACATAGTTATAACAATGCTAGAGGCCCGGTGCACAAAAATTTGTGCACTCAGGGGGAGGGGGGTCCCTCAGCACGGCCTGTGCCCTCTCGCAGTCTGGGACCCCTCGGGAGATAACTCCCTGCTGGCTTAGGCCTGCTCCCGGGTGGCAGAGGGTAGGCCCAATCCCTAGGTGTAACCCCTGGTTGGGCTCAGAGCAGGGCCGATTGGGGAGTTGGGGCGCCGCCCCCTGTCATGCACAGAGCAGGGCGGATTGGGAGGTTGCGATGCCACCCTCAGTCACGCTCAGGGTAGGGCTGATAGGGGGTTGGGGCACCGCCCCCTGTCACACTCAAGGCAGGGTCAATGGGGAGGTTGTGGCACCACCCCCTGTCACGCACAGAGCAGGGCCAATCAGGGGGTTGGGACGCTGCCCCCTGTCACAGAGCAGGGCCCATCAGGGGGGTTGGGGCTCCGTACCCTGTCACACTCAGGCAGGGCTGATGGGGAGGTTATGGCTCTACCCCGTCACACACAGAGCAGGGCCTGTGGGGGGCAGTTGGGGCGTTGCCCTCTATCACCCACAGAGCAAGGCCGATCAGGGGGTTGGGGCGCCGCCACTGTCACACTCAGGGCAGGGACAATCGGGGTTGGGGCACCGCAGCCTGTCACACACTGAGCCGCAGGGCGATCAGGGGGTTGGGGTGCTCCCCCCTATCAGGCACAGAGCAGGGCTGATCAGGGGGTTGGGGCGCCTTCCCCTGTCACGAACAGAGCAGGGCGGATAGGGAGGTTGTGGTCCCGCCCCCTGTCACACACAGAGCTCCAGGGCGATCAGGGGGTTTGGGCGCTGCCCCCTGGCATGCTGATTCTGGTGCCGGGAGGCCTCGCGGCTCCGCTGATCACGGTGCTGGGAAGCATATTACCCTTTTACTATATAGGATAGAGGCCTGGTGCACAGGTGGGGGCTGGCTGGTTTGCCCTGAAGGGTGTCCTGGATCAGGGTGGGGGTCCCCACTGGGGTGCCTGGGTGAGGGGATGATGGCTGTTTGCAGCTGGTCACACACCCTTCAGGGTGGGGGTCCCCACTGGGGTGCCTGGGTGAGGGGCTGAGGGGCTGAGGGCTGTTTTCAGGCTGGTGGGTGACTGAAGCTCCCAACTGCTCCTTTTTTTCTTTCTTTTTTTTAATTCTGGGCCGGCTTTAGCTCTGAGGCTCCAGCTCTTAGGTCTCTGCTGCTGAAAGCAGGTTTCTGGCCTTTGTTTACCTTCTGTATTTGAAACAATGTTGTGATCCTGCTGGCTGAAGCCCTGCGACTAAAGCAGGTTTCTGGGGTTTTGTTTAACTTCTATATTTGTAACATAGTTGCTTAGAGTTGCAGCTCAGAGGCCGGCAGCGGCAGGCGGGGAATGTTGGAGTCCTCCGTCACTGAAGCAAGCAAGCCTCATGTTTGCTTCCAGCTGCCTGGCTGCCGGCCGCCATCTTGGCTGGCAGTTAATTTGCATATCGCCCTGATTAGCCAATGGGAAGGGTAGCGGTCGTATGCTAATTACCATGTTTCTCTTTTATTAGATAGGATTATTGACTATAAAATTTACACATATTAATCCCTTTCCCCTTTTAACCCATACTGCTAATGCCTCTCCCATCTGGCAACTATCAAAATGTTCTCTGTACCTATGAATTTGTTTCTGTTTTTGTTTGTTTGTTTATTTTGTTTTTCAGATTCCACATATACGTGAAATCATATGGCATTTGTCTTTCTCTGTCCAACCCATTTCACTCAACGCAATACCTTCTAGGTCCATGCATGTTGTTGCAGATTGCAAGATTTCATTCTTTTTTATTATGGCTGAGTTGTATTTTATTGTATAGTAGAGGCCTGGTGGTGGTGGTGGTGGTGGGGGGGGGGTCCATCAGCCTGGCCTGCACCCTCTCATAATCCAGGACCACTGGCTCCTCACTGCTGGCCTGCCTGCCTGTAATTAATTAATATAATTAATTACACAATGATCATTTCTTACCACTTGCCTGCCTGCTTGATCACCCCTAACCACTCTGCCTGTCTGCCTGATCACCCCTAACTTCTTGACTGCCTGCCTGATTGCCCCTAACCGCCTCTGCCTTGGCCCCCGCCACTGTGGCTTTGCTGGGAAGGAAGTCCAGAATGACGTCCAGAAGATCATTGGCTGTCTGGTCTAATTAGCATGTTCTGTTTTTATTATTATAGATATTCTCTGGCAAGGGAAACAAAAGAAAAAGCAAACAAATGGGACTACATTAGACAAAATGAAAGGACAACCCACTGGATGGCAAAACATATTTGCCAATGATACATCTGATAAGGAGTTAGTATCCAAAATTTATAAAGAACTTAGAAAACTCACTGCTAAAAACATGCAAGCAATCCAATTTAAAAAATGGGCAAAGAGCCTGAATAGACACTTCTCCAAAGAAGACATACAGATGGCCAATAGACATATGAAAAGATGATCAATATTGCTAATCATCAGATAAATGCAAATTAAAACCACATTGTGATATCACCTCACACCTATCTGAATGGATATTATCAATAAATCAACAAGCAACAAGTGTTGGCAAGGGTGTGGAGAAAAGGGAACCCTCATGCACTGTTGGTGGAAATGCAGTCTGGTGCAGCCACTGTGGAAAAACATATAGAGTTTCCTCAAAAAATGAAAACTAGAACTGCTTTATGACCCAGCAATTCCACTTCTGGGAATATATCTGAAAAAAACCCAAATATTTGAAAACAGCCCGAGTGCCCATCAGTAGATGAGTGGATAAAAAAGCTGTGGCACTTTCATACAATGGAATACTATTCAGCCCTAAAAAAGAGAAACCATTTGTGACTACATGATGGACCTGGAGAGTATTATTATTTAGGTGAAATGATCCAATCAGAGAAAGACAAATACCATATGATTTCCCCTTATATGTGGAATATAATGTACAAAATAAACAAAATAGAAACAGACTCATAAATATAGAGAACAGACTGACGGCTGTAATAGGGAAGCGGGGCTGGGGACCTGGCTGAAAAAGGTGAAGGGATTAAGAAAAACACCCTCAGACACAGACCAGTGTGGAAAGAGGGGAGGTGGAAGAGGGTAAACGGGTAATAAAGGATGAGGAAAGGAGAGTCGACTTTGGGTGGTGAACAATACAGTATACAGATGATGTATTATAGAACTGTATACCTGAAACCTGTATAATTTTATTAACCAATGCATTCCAACAAATTCAACAAAAAATTTTAAAATATAAGTATGTCATTAAAGATAAAGAAAGGTTGGAAAATTACTACAGATTAAAGAAGACTAAAAACTAAATGATGGTTAAATGCGATGCTATTCTTAACTAGATCTTGGAGACTGAAGAAAGAAAAAGTATAAAAGACATTATTGAGAGAATTGACAAAATTGGGATAAGTATATCACTGTTTAATTTCTTGAATTTAATAACTGTACTAAGTTTATGTAAGAAGATAAATTCAGCCCAGCTGGTGTGGCTCAGTGGTTGAGCATCCACCTATGAACCAGGAGGTAGATTCGATTCCTGGTCAGGACACATGCCCGGCTTGCAGGCTCGATCCCCAGTGCGGGGCACGCACGAGGCATCCCATCAGTGAATCTCATTATTGACGTTTCTGTCTCTCTCTCCCTCTCTCTTTCTCTCTGAAACCAATAAAAATATATTTAAAAAAAGAGAAATTCAACAATTGTCTTCTTAGGAGTTGCACATGTAATACTGAGGAGTGAAGGGATGTGATATATATGATGTATTCAAAGTATACTTCAATATATATTTGGAGAGAGCAAGAAACTGATAATGCAAGTGTGGCAAAATGTTAACAACTGGCAATCTGGATAAAGGTTATTTTGGAGTTCACTGGCCACATTTTTTGTGGGTTTGATTTTGTTTCCAAGTAATATAAATACAGGTTAGTAGATAAAAAATTAGAATGAAGGCACGAAATGGAAACCCTGCAAAAGCCCCATCTCTGAATTATAGCTAGAAATCTGTAATGCAACTGTTTTTGTTCATGTTGGCAGAGCTTATGATTATGATTATTTTTCATATGTTCAACATGCAGTGGACAGGACACCGGTTGAACATAAGTGATGAGATCAGATTGTGAAAATTAAAAAATTGGGAAGTAGTGACAATTAAAAAGTTGAAAATTGATATTAATATAATTAAGGTGTATCTTTAGATAAAATTCAGTGGTGCATATATACTATTAGAATATGCCTGCTAATTTAGGCAGGCATTTTTGGTATTTGTTTAAACATGATCTATCCCTTATGTTCAAACACACCATATATATATATAGCCAATGCCCAAACACAGCAGCTGATTCTCTTCTGGACAAATGGAGTAGTTTCCTTAGCCCAGGGAAATACTTACAAACTCAACATTCAGTACATTCTCTTTCCTTAGGCCTCCTTCCCCACCTCCCCACCCCACCTCACCCCTGCAGCCTCCCCACACACTCCTGCTGATCCTGATATGCTTTTACCCTGAGCAGAATCTTATGTCACTTCAGCAATTTGCACATTTATAAAATTGGACACCTAGGGTTTTAATTTTCAAAGCACTGACATTACTTAGGGGCTGCGTCCTAGCTTCTTGGCTTCTTCAAATATGCATGTGCATCTGTGCGTGTGTATTTATGGGCACGCACAGCAGTCTGCTCCTTGAAAAACTGGCCCTCTCTTACTCTCTTGGAATTCCAATAGCGTTCTTGATGTATGGCTACAAGTTTATTGGCTGTGGTCATGTTTTAGAGGCCGAACTCAGAAGAAGGGGACCATGTGTATCAGTTTTATTTGATTTAAATTTATCACAATTGAAATAATTGTTTCATTCTCAAGGGGGAGCATAATGTGCGTTGTTGTTTTTTTTTAATCTTGATATTTTCTTGCAAGGAAATCTTATGATGAGCTCTCTTGTTTGTTTGTTTTTTTCTTTCTATTTTTTTTCCCCTCTCCCCTTCTTCTAAGGAAGAGGAGCTGCTTAGTGATTGGTGAAAGCCAGGCATTAAGTGGATCCTGGTCTCAGGCAGCGGCCTCACAAACCTGAAGTGTCCCCCTACCACCCCCACCGCCCACTGCTGCCTCCTGGATAGATTGGGACGAGATGTCTGCGGTGGTGTCCTGTCCTGTGTGCTGCACAAGTAAGCTGGGGTGGGGGACAGGCCACTTGTCTGCTCTGTGGGTGCCTGGGAGGCCGCTGAGGCAGCGCCTGGTCCTTCCTATGCTTAGTCTCTTTGTTGACCCATTTTTGTCTCAGTGGCTTCGAAGGCTTAGGCTTCATTTAGGCCTCATTTCAAACCATATTTGCTAATCCACCTTCACAGGGCTTCCTTTGTGCGGAGATTCACTGCACCTCCAGCAGTGGGCTGTCCCTGTGATATCCGTGTAGGTTATCCGTGGTTTGTGCTTATGGGCCGTTGGAGCAGAATCTGGAAGGGCAATAGAACATGGAGCAGAGGAGGGGTCCCTTGCTGGTTGACCCCCACCTCCTACAATAGAAGCACTGCATGCGGTGGCATCCGGCAAACCTTTATGGGGTGTCTACTGTGTGTAAAACACTTTGGAGTGGATGAAGTGCTCAAAGAGTTCACTGTCTAAAGTGGGTATAAGTGCCTGTGGGGGTGAGCGTGTGTGCGTGTCTGTGCATGTGTGTTGTTTAAGTCTGCACCCAACTAATTACAATGCCGTGCGTTAAGTGCTAGAAGGGATCTTAGCAAAGAGCAAGGAGAGCAGAGAGGAGCACTGGACCTCTCCGCTCCTTGGCTGGTGTCAGAGGGCCCCGTTCAGTAGGGGATCTGACAACTGCGCTCAGGGCTTGTTGTTGAAGTACCTGACAACACGTCAAGACATTTGGGTCTCAGCCTGTTCTGCCACTAACTAGCTGGGACACCATTTTTTCTATGGGACTCTTTCCCCCCACCCCCTTTTTTTTTGGTAACAGAGGGCGTTGGAATCAGCTCTCCGTGGTTGCACATGAAAGGCTGTGATTTCTTCCCTCCAGTAGATGGTCAGTGAACTGTAACTGGCGGTCCCTTGTGTTACCAGTCACAGCACATACTATCTTTGAACCAAAAGACACCTTAGAAGTCACTTGTACAACCCTTTTAATTTACAGAGAAGGAACCCAGCACCCAGAAGGACAAATGTCTTACCCAAGGTCAGGGCCATTATTGGTACCCAAGTTTCCACGCTTTTATGCAGGTGAATTGCTTGAAGCCAGGTGTTGGGACCAGGACGATAGATTTTGGCTAAGAGTTGCTGGATTAAATGCCCAATAGGATTTGACACAACATAATCAGCATAAACCAAATGCAGGCAGTCCAAGGGGATCTCAGGTGAGATTCATTCCCTTGGGCAATCAACTGGACATTCTTGGCACCAAGTCGGAAATGTGATTGGGGAAATAGCTGTGAATACCATTCTTTCTGTGCCCCAGAAATGTCACCTTTCTCAGGAATGCAATTAACCAGGTGTTCAGAAACATTAAAAATGATGTGAAATAGACGGCTAGGGGCTGAACATTTTCCTTTATTTATTTCAGAACAAATAGCATGCTATTGATATTATTTGAGCTTGGTGTTCTCTAACTCTTGACTTGTTTCTCGATTTTATCAGTAACTTGCAGGTGAAAGCTAAGCCCAGGGTTAGTGAGTGTGAATTGCTCCAAGCTGTGTGGCATGCTGGAAAAAAAATAGCAGCAGAGCCATCAAATGGAATTCTAGTTTAAAATGGATTAATTCTAGCCAAGAACAACCTGTTCTAATATTAAGCGAGTCCAGGCACCAAATTCATTCGTGTCCCCTCCGACTTTGTTCTTGGTTGGCCTCCTCCTCGTCCCCATCCAAGAACAGCATGGACAGCTGTGGTAGTAAACAGGGTGTGACTCTGGCTACGGGGCTCAGATGCCACGCACTAGATTTTCTCTCTCATCGTGGCATTTGAGGCTGAGATTCACACGCTGGCTTTGCTCCTGGGCAGCTGGGAGGTTGTCTGGGGTCACAGGGCTTCTCGGCTGGGTGCCTGGCTTCTCCTTCCCAGGGGTCTCATTTCCTTTAGGGTAGACATGCTGCGTCTCCCTTCCCCCTGGGGATGTCTTAGAATTTTCCAAGTGAGCAGGTGGAGTTTTCCCTTGGACTGATACTGCATTTTGGGGATGACTTCTGTGGGGCAAAGTCCACCATCAGCTTCATGGAAGATTTTTCTGATATTGATTGTTTGGAAACTATTTGCCTGTGGGTAGATTTTTGAGTCTCTATATTTGTGTATGTCTAAACACACACACACTCTCTCTCTCTCTCTCTCTCTCTCTCTCTCTCTCTCTCTCTCTCTCTCTCTCTCTCTCTCTCTCTCTCTCTCACACACACACACACACACACACACACTGCAAGATGTTTTCCTCTGCTTCTTTTTACTTGTAGCCTGCTAGTCATTCATTTCTTCACTCAACAAAGATACTAAGTGCCTGCTCTGTGCCAGGCACTATCTCTATATTGACAAGATGTGAGGTTGGTCACGTGACGTAGGAATCTGGTAGCAGCACTTTGGAGTAGCTCCCTCTGAGATAATTAACTTTAAATAAAAATAAGCCAGTAATCAAGCAGTCATAATTTTAGAGTCTCATGAAAGGAAATGAGAAATTTATAACATCCAGATACTATTCCCAGCACAAGCTTTCTTAGTTATGTGATCACGAGTTAATTAACGTAGCTGATTTTTCTTTGGAGGAGAGGAATTCTTTGGCTTACGAAGAAGAACCTGATTTCTTAGTGCTGCAAGAACACTCCAACTGCACCAACCCCTTCAGATAAATGCAACCTGTTATGAATATTTTTCAAATCCAGAAGACCCTATAACTTTTATACATGAATGACCATTGATAGATTAACAATAATTTGATTCTATACTTCTGGTACTTCTCTCAGTAAATGTAGGAGAGAAAAACAAATGTATGTTTCTCCCCATAGATGCAAAAATATTCAATTTGCAGCCCCAAACCCTGCCTTTGTCTTTTAATCCCTAGGTCAATATACTCCAGATTTGATTACCCTCCGGGGGCTATGTTTTCTACTCTAGGTTCTTTTTTTATTTATTTTATTTTATTTATTTTATTTTATTTTATTTTATTTTATTTTATTTTATTTTATTGATTTTTACAGAGAGGAAGGGAGAGAGATAGAGAGTTAGAAACATCGATGAGAGAGAAACATCGATCGGCTGCCTCCTGCACATCTCTCACTGGGAATGTGCCCGAAACCCAGGTACATGCCCTTGATCGGAATCGAATCTGGGACCCCTCGGTCCATAGGCCGACGCTCCATCCACCAAGCCAAACCGGTTTCGGCTACTCTAGGTTCTTACTTTTTCCTCAGCGAATGGTGAATCATGAGACCATGAAGACTCAGATGTGAATCAAGATTATTATATATCTAATACTTGCTACGCATGAACATTTCACAGGGAAATTTGTTTTAAAAAGTCATAATCACATTACATTATTACTTTAACACTTATTTGATATGTTGGATGAAAATTTATTTGCTAACAGTGGGTAAGATAGAGATTTGAAATTCTAAACCAGTAGCCTTTGGAGAATCATTTTGTCTCTATTTATTTATTTATTTATTCATTCATTCATTCATTTATTGTTAATCCTCACCAGAGGATTTTTTTTCCATTGATTTTTAAAGAGAATGGGAGGGAGGAAAGGGGGGGGGGGAGAGAGAGAGAGAGAGAGAGAGAGAGAGAGAAACATCAACCTGGGCTGGGGATGGAACCGAACCTGCAACCTACGTGCATACCCTTGTCCGGTAATCAAACTCATAACCCTTTGGTGTATGGGCAAATGCTGCAACCACTGAGCAACATCAGCCAGGGCTTGTCTCAACTTTTAAACAGAGTGTATATTTTGGACTCCCCAGTGTTCTTGATATAAACTACTGGACTAGGATATAGAGCCCTTATCTATGAGGTCTTGAATTTCAAGTGGAATTCTGAGTCGTGTATGTGTGGCTCTGCAGCAGGCAGGCAAACATTCTAAAGGAATTACATTCTGGAAGTAATTTTCCTTTAATGAATGAGGTGAGTGGGATCAGAGGCACAGACCAGAGGGCAGGGGTTTCAGGTTATAAGAGAACCGAACATCATGCTCTTCCTCAGAAGGCTGGTGGATATCTTACTAAGTTTTCTATAAAATTACAACTTTAAACAATAAAATATTAAATTAACAAGGAAGTAAAACCCATAATCTCACTGTCTGTTAAAATAAACTATTTTCAGTGTTCTGGGTTTATCCTTTACACTTAAAATAATAAATATAACTACAGGATAGATAAGAGTTTGTATTTTCCTATTAATATTGTGATAAACACGTCCTTTTTAATGATTATATTATATTCTCATAATTTCTTAACTTTCTGTCGCTGGATATAAAAACTGTTTTTAATTTTTGCTACCAGGAATAACATCACAATACCTATTTGTATGATTATAACTTCTTTTTTTAGTGGAGAGATTATTCCTTTAGGGAGAAAGTGCCAGGAGTGAGATTACATGGTCAACGCCTATGAATATTTTTATGCCTCTGAAATGTGTTGCCAAATTGCTTGCTAAAAGGGTTGTATCAAATACAAGTTGGCTCTTAATTAAAGGTCAGATTTATTTTGATACAAGATCAACATATGTGTTACATTAAACTAACCAGTTATTAACTGGTGAGAAATAAAACCTATTACTTTTTAACATATAAAATAAGAATATAATCCAGGAATAGTGCCTTAGTCTGTCATACTGTGAATGGGCCAGGCAATCACAAATCTCACTTCTGTTCATTTTGGTTATAATTGCAAAGTAGATTCCTTCTTCTGGAAGCTACATTTTGGACAAGTTATGGTCTAAGACACAGATATGAAAATTTCAATTCTCCTTTTTGTCCCAGTCCACATGGAAGGATTGAGGCCATAATGTATATATATATTTGTGCACCAGTGGGGTCCCTCGGCCTGGCCTGTGGGGATCAGTGGACTCTGCGCCGCTGCAGCCTGGCCTTACCCGTCAGCTTGTTGGGCTCCAGCCCGCTGTCCTAGTGGATCCTGCAAAGCATAAAGTAGTGCAAAGCAGTAGGCAACCTGGGAGGAGCCTGAGCTCTGGTTGGGCACCATGCCACTCCCGCTCACCCAGCCCCCTGCACCTGCCACCACCACCACCACCACCACCACTTGGGTGCACAGTGGGAGCGTCCCTAGGAGATGCTCACACTGTGGCAGCTGCACTCGCCAGCCGTCAGCCCGATTCTGGCACCCGTCTGTCAACTGAGCTGTGCTCCCACTGTGGGAGCACACTGACCACCAGGGGGCAGCTCCTGCGTTGAGTGTCTGCCCCCTGGTGGTCAGTGTGTCATGGCCGGTTGTCGGGTCACTTAGGCTTTAATATATAGAGATATATGCTAATATGCTAAGTGTCGGGTCGTCCGGTTGGCCATTCAACCAATCAAAGCATAATATGCTAATGATATGCTAAGTCCACCCTAATATGCTAATGACATGCACTGACCACCAGGGGGCAGATGCTCTGATCGGTAGGTTAGCTTACTGCTGGGGTCCAGCCGATTGGGACTGAGTGAGATGGGCTGGACATACCCTGGAGCCCTCCCGCAGTCCCTCCCCAGCTGGCTAACCTCCACATCCCTCCCTGGCCCAAATAGTGTAGCGGTGGGGTCCCTTGGCCTGGCCTGTGCCCTCTCGCAATCCAGGACCCCTCAGGGGATATCAGAGAGCTGGTTTAGGCCCAACCAGAAGCTGGATTCACAGGTGGTGAGCGCAGTGGCAGTGGCGGGCACCTCTCCCGCCTCTGCAGCAGCGCTAAGGATGTCCGACTGATGGCTTAGGCCTGCTCCCCATGGGCATCCCCTGGGGGCTCCTGGACTGCGAGAGGGCACAGGCTGGACTGAGGGATCCTGCCCCCCATGCACGAATTTCATGCACTGGGCCTCTAGTTATAATGTAAGGTAACATAATATATATACACACATGGTGAGTTTGATTTGATTTTATAATCTCCTTTGTTTGAGGGGATTAAAAATGAAGATTACAGCTGGTTTCCAAACTCCCTGGAAACAATGTAGTTTTCCTTTGGATAAATAAGGCAGTCAGATTCTGATGTACAGTTTTAAAATATTGCACACACAAGGTTTCTTCTGAAAAATGTCAGAGTTGCGTAATTTTGTTATTCTTGGTTTAGCAGTTACACTTCATGAAAGGACTAAAGTGAATACATGAATGTACCCAGGGAAACTGTCCATGACATAGATTTAGTTCAGCTGAGATATCACAGGATCTGAGAGTCAGTGTTCTAAAAATTGTTCCAGGATGTCTTAGTCTCAGCAAAAGTGACTAAATCCCTTCCTCTCTTCTTTCTCTCTTTAAAGTCTTTGTGTAGAATTTGGAATAACACCATTTATTAGTTATTCCACAAACAGAACACTCACCTGCATTCATTTGGGGGTTGTTTTCATGTACTTAACTTCCCTGTTTTGAGTACTGACTTAAGCTTCCTTGATGATCAGGACACCTATTTTTCTAAAGTAATGGCTGCCTCTTCTTATCATCTCCAGGCACAGCTTTATAGATCATTGAAAAGACTACTTCACTTCTCAAATGACATAAATTATAGCATTCACCAGCAGCCAGAGAGACCTGACCAGGTGGAATTTTACATGTTGGGAGATATCAAAGAAGTTGGCAAAAGAGAACAGGAGGAAGGAAGTGATAACCCATATTTTCCTGTTGGTGCCCTGGTCTCCAGGGCCAGCGGGTGGGAATGGGTGCTCCCCTTGGCATTCTTAGTGAAATAAAAGGAGCTCCAGAGAGCAGTGGTTCAGGCATGCGCTCTAGAGTCCGAAAGATGTGGAGTGTGTGACCATCTCCATCACTTAACAGCTCTGAGACTCTGGGCAAGATCATTAACGTCTCTAACCTTAGGTTTACTTTCCATAAAATGGAGCTTATGCCTACTTTTTATAGGAACTAGAGAAAGCTTTTCTTTCCACCTTCCTCCGTATTGTGGCTCCTGACTGATAACATGACTTTGTATTATCTTGCCATTTTACCTCTGGCATTATGGACTAAATGAAAAAAAAAAAAATCCTTATATCATGAAATGCTTAGCAAGTTTGTAGAATACAAAGTCCAAAGGTAAAACTTGATTTTATTTCTACAAAAGAGCAACAAACAACTAGAAAATAAAATTGAAGAACTATTTATTTATAAGAGCATTTAAAAACAAAATACAAATAAATGTAACAAAAGATGTGTAGATCTGTACACTGAAAAGTTAAAAACGTTGATGAGATAAATTAAAGAAGACCTGTAAATATGGAAATATATTTTATGTTTATAGATTGGGAGACTTGTTATTGTTAAGATGTCAGTTCTTCCCAAATTGAACTATATGTTTAGTGAATATATATGTGAAGAAAAATAAACTGCAACTCCAATCTCACATAATATACAAACATTAATAAAGATGAATCACATAAAAGCTAAAACTCTAAAATTACCTTAAAAATGGAGAAAGATATTGAGAGATTAGAGTAGGCAACAATTTATTAGATTACACAAAATGTAACCATAAAGAAAAAAATTGATAAGTTGGATTTCATCAAAATTATAATCTGCTCATCAAAAGACTCTCTTAAGAAAATGAATAGACAAGCCAAGGATTGGGAGAAAACATTTTTAATACATAGATCTGACATACATATTTATATATTTTTAATACACCAATCTGGATTTATATCTAGAACATACATAAAAACTTCTACAAATCAATAAAAAATATGAAACCCAATAAATAAATGGGCAAAAGATTTGAATTGACATCTCATAAAAGAAGATAAGTGAATGACCAGTTAACACACGAAAAGTTGGTCAAATACCATTATTCATCAGGGAAAGGCAAATTAAAATTGCAATGTGGTATTAAGACACAACTACTAAAATGTTTAAAATTAAAGATACTGACAATACCGGTCCTAGCTGATGTGGCTCAGTTGGGTTGGGCGTTTTCTGATTCACCTGGGGGTTGCGGGTTGGATTCCCTGTCATGGCACATGCCCGGGGTTTCGGCTGGATCCCCAGTGGGGGTTGTGCAGGAGGCAGCCAATAGATGTTGTGCTCTCACATTGATGTTTCTCTCTCTCTCCCTCCTTCCCTCTCCCTTTCTCTCTCTCTCTAAGAATAAGTAATAAAATACAAATTTAAAAAAGGCTGACAATACCAAATGTGGATGAGGATGTGGAACAATTGGAACTCGCATGCATTGCTGGTGAGTATAAAATGGAGCAGACACTTGGGAAAATGTTTTGAGCTTTTTATGAAGTTAAACTTATACCCACACAATGAGCCAGCAAGTAGGCATTAACCGAAGAGAAATGAAAACATTCATTGAACCAAACCTGGAAGCAATACAAATGTCCATCAACAGAAGGGATAAACAAATTGTGATATAATCAGAAAAAAGAATACTTCTCAACAATAAGTAAGAATGAGGTAATGATACAGACAACAATATAGATGACTATCAAAAACATTATGTTGAACAAAAGTCAGATACAAGCCATAGCTGGTTTGGCTCAGTGGATAGAGCATCAGCCTGCAGACTGAAGGGTCCCAGGTTCGATTCCAGTCAAGGGCACATGCCTGGGTTGCGGGCTCCATCCCCAGTGCGGGGCATGCAGGAGGCAGCCAATCAATGATTCTCTCTCATCAATGATGTTTCTATCTCTCCCTCTCCCTTCCTCTCTGAAATCAACGAAAATATATTTTTTTAAAAAAGAAAAAAAGTCAGATACAAAAGTGAACCTATTGTATAATTGCATTTATATAAAGTTCAAGAAGAAACAAAACTAACCTATGATGATAGAAATCAAAACAATGGTTGCCCATGGACATGGATGGGATTGACTGGGGGAGAAAGCACAAGGGAAATTTCAGTGGTAATGGAAACATTTTATGTCTTGGTTGAGGTATTGGTTTAATGTGTATATGCATTTACCAAAACTCATCAGATTTTACACTTCATATCTGGTCCCTTTATATAAATTTTACTTTAATAAGCATAAATGAATGCATCTGAGTTTGAAGTCAAGCTGGGAAAACTAAATAAAAGCAGCTTCATTTACTTTATTTCTCTAGTATTTGAAATTCAAAAAATATATTATTGACTCAAATATTTTCTCTCCACCATCTGTTTATACATCTTTGCAGTTTCAAGTGGTAGACCAGGATTATTTTTACTCAAATAATTTCAGTCCTTGAAATGTAAAAAAGGGGAAAATGATACTATTTCACAGTTCTATAAACATAATAAGAGCAAAGGAAGAGCAGCAAACTATGGTTTGTGTTTTCACTAATTTCCAGAAAGTAGTTTTAATTATGTGAAGTTTATAGCACCTCTAGTACTCGTGTCACGCCCTCAAATGCTCTATACCTATGGAATTATATTTCTTATAGACTCAGCAGAATCGAAGGTCAGGGGGAAGGTCGGATTGCAGATGACAGAAAAGCAAGAGTTCTTCCCCTAAACTTTGACAATTTTAGAAGTTACAATACCTGGGTGAACGATGAATGAGGCATTTTTGGAGAACTACCCATTGACCTGTGATCTAGACCCCTGCAATCTGAGGCCCTTCACCCCCTTCCTCTGTCCTTAAAATGTACATTCCACCCACCATTTCCACACTAAAAGCTGTTGCAAGGACACAGCCTTGAGAAAGTAATGTGTTGTTGAGACCATCTGGACAGTAAAAGCGACTGAACCCCGTTAACACCTCTATATAAACTTTTGTTAATTCTCAGCAGAGGATATTTTTTTCCATTGATTTTTACAGAGTGGAAGGAAGGGAGAGAGAGAAACATCAATGTGAGAGAGACACATGGATTGGTTGCCTCCTGCAGGAGCCCCGAATGTGGCCGGGGATGGGAACTGGAACCCAGGTATGCACCCTTGACCAGAAATCGAACCTGCAACCCTTCTGTGCATGGGCCAATGCTGTATCCACTGAGCAACACCGGCCAAGGCTATAAACCTTTAAGATTCTAGTGGGTGGGTGCAAAGATCAACTCTTCTTTCAATGCCCAACCCTCCTATATAAGGTGCTTTGATTATTTAGCCTGCCACCTACCCAGCTTGTCCTAAAATGTGTCTAGAAACCAGGTATTCTATGATAAAATTGTTGTGTAGTGCGTGCTTTGTGTGGAATTAAGAGGACACCCATATTCAGTGATTAACACTGGTCAAAAAAATGCAAGCTACTAGCCATTGTTTGAATAAGATTATGGCTTTTTCTCTCTTGTGGTCTTTAGACTTCTGTTGCCCTAAAATTTCATTTTATTGGGAACCCCTTTTTTACCTGGTCTTTCTTGACAGGTTTTTTTTTTCTACTTTAAACAGTTACTAAAGAAAATTCCATATTTCTTGAGTAAAAAGTAAAAAAAACACATAAGAATCAAACAGCCACCTACCAATCTGGTCTGCCTCTTTCTTTGGTCTCTTTGGACAAAGTATGGGGCAGTTTCAGATGTCAGCTGCTGGGAACTCCCAAGATTGCAAACCAACAGGAGTGCTGAGATTATGAAGATAAATGCAATGTAGTCTAAAATGAGCCTTTTAAAAAATTTTTAGATTCAGTTGATGCTTTAAAGAAATATAAATTACGTTATAAATTATGTCTCCTTTTTATATATCCAGTTTCTGAAGGCTTGTTTCTTCCTCTTGGTCAGAGAAAATTTTCTGGGTCCTGGAGTGGGCTGAGCTGAAAAATGGAGCACGGGAGATTCTTCTTTTATGTCTTGTTTACCAAGTGCTTTTAAACATCTTGTTTCATTTGGTAGAAGCTTGGCATCACTTAATCTGTGCATTACTTAATTGGATAACGACTTCCTTTAAAAAAAAGTAATAGACTATTTTTTTGTAAAAGCAGTTTTAGGTTTACAGAAAAATTTTGCAAAAAGTACAAACATTGTACTTGACAAATGTTGTCCTCAAACATTGCTTCTGTCCTCCTCCCCTCAACGTGCCCTGGTATCAACACCTTGCTTTAGTGTAGTGTATTTGTTACAACTGATAAGCCAATATTAATGCATTTCTATTTTCAAGTCCATACTTACATTAGGATTCACTAGTTGCACATTCTGTGGGTTTGATAAACTTAACATGGCACATGTCCACTTGTATGTGTCACACAGGATAATTTCACTGCCCTAAACCTCCTCTGTGCTCTGCCTGTTCATCTCTTCCACCTCAACCCCTGGCAACCACGGATCTTTCCACTGTGTCCATAGTTTTGTCTTTTGTAGAATGTCAATGGTTGTCATCATACAGTAAGTAGCCTTTCAAATTGGCTGTTTTTCACTTGGTAATATGCATTTATGACTCTTTCATGTCTTTAGTGTCTTGCTGGTTCATTTAATTTCATTCCTGAATGATATGCCATTGTATAAATGTACCAAGATTTGCTTCCCCTTTCACCTGTTGAAGGACATCTTGGCTGCATCCAGTTTTTGCAATTAAGGATAAAGCTGCTATAAATATTCGTGTGCAGGTTTTCTGTGGACATAAGTTTTCAACTCATTTGAGCAAATACCAAGGGGGAAAAACAGTCCTTCTTTTTCAGTAAAACTTTTACATCTGGCATTCCTATCTTTTTCTTTTTCTTTCTTTCTTTTTTTTTTGGTATTCCTATCTTGATCAATTACAATTTCCCCTCTGTAGCTGATTCCTATGCCCTCCCAATTTCTTTCCCTTAGCATCATTGCAGTTTCTGCCACATGTGAATCACAGAAATGCCGGACACATGTCAACAACTTTATCTCTAGAAAACAAAAAAATGTTTTAAAATCTTATAGGGGCTGTCCTGGCACACTTGATATTCATAGACACATGTGTACTGTTTCTGCCAGTGGATGTTAATGCTAATAGTTATTTCTACCAAAATGTACTGTCTTGTCACTTCTGGTTTCTGTAGTCATAGCCACATGCATAGTATAAGTTCTGCTTTAAAAAAAAAGTCTATTTATTTTGAACAAAAACACGGTCTAACAATGAAAGAATAACGACTTCAAATTCCATATTCTCCATAAATATGTTTGATATTGGGAACTTTTCTTAGCCTTCCTGATCTTCAGTGGCCTGTGAAATAAGCAATAATATCCACCTTTCACAGTGGTGCTGAGGATTGGAAGTAACGTGAATAAAGCCTGGCACATTGGGGGCAATCTGTGAATGGTGTGGTGGTCGTGATGTTTGTACAGCAAGCATATAACCTAGGAGAATAGGGTGCTTTGTGTTTCAATAGGGAAATTTTACCTGAATAGTAAGAACGATGATCAGGAGGCCTTCCAATAGCTTCCTTTCTATTGATGTCCACTCACACTTAAGAGCATCCAGAGCTGCCTAACTCTCTTCCTGACCTGCCAGAAGGATTTCCCCCCACCCAGCTGTGCCCCTCAGGATCGAAGGATCTAATAAATAAGCATCTAATTTCTTTGTCCATTCCTGTTCCACATCCTATTGTCAGCATGGCCTTCCTGCTTCTCCATGCCGATGTGCGGTGTCCTAATTTATATTAATAAAAGAGTAATATGCTAATTAGACCAGGAGACCTTCTGGAGACCTTCCGGACATCCTTCTGGACAAACTGCCCCCAAACAACCCTCAGCCCCTCGTCCAGGCCGGCCACACCCCCCAGCAGGGACCCTCACCCGATGGGGGCGTGGCAAGCCTGCAAACCACCCCAGGCCCCTTGCCTAGGCCAGCCCTGCCCTGATCCCGGACCCCCTTCAAAGCAGACCAGCCAGTCAGCCCACACCTGTGCACCAGGCCTCTATCTATACTAATAAAAGGGTAAAATGCTAATTAGACTGAGAGACCTTCCGGAAGTCTTTCCAGACAAAGGCATGGTGGCAGGGCCAAGGCAGAGGTGGTTAGGGGCGATCAGGCCAGGAGGGGAAGGCAGTTGGGGGTGATCAGGCCAGCAGGGGGTGACCAGGCTGGCAGGAGGGGCAGTTGAGGGTGAGCAGGTTGGCGGGGGGGTAGTTGGGAGTGATCAGGCAGGGAGGGGCAGCTGGGGGCAAGAAGGCCAGCAGGGGGGCAGTTGGGGGCAAGCAGGCCGGTGAGGGGACAGTTGGAAGCGATCAGGCCGGCGAGGAGGGGGGCAGTTGGGGGTGAGAAGGTCGGCAGGGGGGGCAGTTAGGGGCGAGTGTTTAGGAGCCAGCAGTCCTGGAATGCTAGAGGGATGTCCGATTGCTGGTTTAGGCCCGATCCCATCCCCCGAGGGGTCCCAGATTTGAGCAGGTGCAGGCTGGGCTGAGGGACACCCCCCCCCCCTTGGTGCACAAATTACATGCACCAGGCAACTAGTTACTACATGAAGCTCTAACTGCATGCTCCAGTTGGCGGAGTTTGTCGCAATCCCCCCTTCTTTCCTGACAACCCCAGGATACTTAGTGCCTGGCCATTCATTAGCTGATACTCATAAACTCTTTGCTGTTGTTGTTAGTTCGTTTTTCAAGCTCTTGAACTTAGGGGACTATGACTTCTATTTCTTGTACTCCATACAGTGTCCTATCACATAGAGCTGTTTAATGGATCAGTTAGTTAATTTGATTCAATCCCAGAAACTAAAAGCTATTTGGCAGCTCAAACCAGTAAAGCTTTTTTTTAAAAAAAAAAAATAATTTTTTTTTATTGATTTCAGAGAGGGAGAGCAAAATAGAAACATCAATGATGAGAGAGAATCATTGTTCGGCTGCCCCCTGCATGTCCCACACTGGGGATCAAGCCCACACCCCAGGCATGTGCCCTGACCAGGAATCGAACTGTGACCTCCTGGCTCATAGGTTGATGCTCAAACACTGAGCAACACTGGCTGGGCGAAACTCATAAAGCTTTAATAGATTTCTGAGCAACCTTAAAATAAGAAGGATGCTAGTTTGCCCAGGACAGGTTCAGCTTTACCTGGAAGTAAGAGTATATATATATGGACTTAGTAGATATCTCTGGAAGTCCTTTCTAAGTGTGGCTGTGTCCTGTGATTTGCTGGGTGGGCAATCCTGAATTGTCTGTGTGTTAGTTGGGATTGATCTTCATCTCAGTCACCAGTCTCAGCTTCTACCACAGCCATGTTGAGTCCATCACGCCTTTAAGGGGCATGTGTGATGCCATTGGCCCAGGTGACATGTAATTAGGAAAGCGTGTCTTTTTACAACCCAAAGTAATAGGAGACATTCCAGATCCAAATAGAATATAGTTGTGGATTATTTCATATCTGTGTTCCTGACCTTCTCCTCTTTTGTCTCCACGAAAAAGCTTGATGCTTGGTTGCCCTCTAAGCCACATCTGTTGCTGTCGCCTGTGACACTGGCAATGCATTGTGCTAAAAGGTCAGTAACTTAGTGCAGGTTATTTGTAGGACACCCATTCTGAGTCTTGAGCCTGAGTCCAGGAAGCAGTGGAATATTCCATGTGTCCCCCCCCCACATGACTTCTGCTGCCCCCGGGGTCTGTTTCTCCTGTTAGGGCTCGGGAGCTGCCTGGCAGAGGCCGGCTGAGATGGGAGGAATCCTGCCTTTAGCTGTTTCAGTAAAGTGACCCCAGTGTTTGAGGAATGATGAGGACGGAATTAAACATGAGTAAAAGGCTTGGAGTGGTTCCCGTTTTCCTCCATAGCGGGTGTCCACTGGTGTGACTGTTATTTTTGTGACTATCGCTTTATCTACACTCTGGCCAGCTTTTGGAACACTAACTCTGGGCAACTTAAATGAAAGATTGTTTTCCAGGATGAAGTAAACTGGCAGAAGTTTCCATTGCTCATCAAATCGGGTGCAAATGGTTTGCCTGAGCTAGATGTTTGGGTGTGCTTTTGAAATACATGCTGTTGCCCTGCTGTTGTGGCTTGTGCCGGGCCAGCACGGCCAAGGGTTTGGTGAGCCTGAGGGGGGGCAGCGAAGGATTAAAGAAAAGATAGACAAAGAGAATATGCTGGGTCTAGGTGGGTCTCCTGAGCCTGGCTGAGGCCATAGAGAGAGATCCAGATGGAAAGCTGAGCCTTTATTTTATAGCCAGAGGTAAACAAGGTAGTGGTCACCATAGTTACAATGTTCTTGTGAGTTTCACTTATTTTGGCAGCACTTGCTGCACCTCCCGCAGTCCATTAGCTACCCAGATAGGATCTAGGCAGAGTCATAAGGTCAAGTCTAATTATGCTAAGAGGGCTGTGCCCTCTACGCTGGAACTTGTTTGTGGCTTTGCCAACAGGTCAGTACCAGGCTTAACCCTATAGCCGCTCCCTACAGTAGCTCAGTGGTTGAGCATTGACTTATGAACCAGGGGGTCACGGTTCAATTCCCCACCAGGGCACATGCCTGGGTTGTGGGCTCGATCCTCAATATCAGACGTGCAGGAGGCAGCCGATCAATGATTCTGTCTCATCATTGACGTTTCTCTCTCTCTCTCTCTGCCTCCCTGAAATCAATAAAAGTATTTTAAAAAGGAAGAAAGAAGTGCTGCCGCTCCAAGTAGAAAGTGGTCAAGGAGGGAGTGCGTGGAGACTTCGAGCTCTTACCCTCTATCACTGTGTGAAAAGGTAGCCCCGCTGTTTCGGAAGGAACAGCAGTCAGCTCTGCTTCCCAGCTTTTGCACAGTTCGCTCATTTTTTTCCAACGCGGCTCTGTAATAACAGCCCACTCCTTTCCCTGCACTCCTGGCCCCGCGCGCTATTTGTTATGCTCCTGCTGAAAGGAGAGGTGCCTGTGCACACTGTCTCTCTTCATTTGGCTCCCGGGATTTCCCTTTGATTTGGAAAGAATGATCTTTCAAATTCCGCTATAAAATATACGGGAGAGAGAGAAAAAAAAGATGAGGCTCCAGGAAAGAGCACCGGTGTTGACATTTTGTTCAAAGAATGAGCTGAAGGTCACTTTTCGTTCGTGGTGCCCGAGTGAATGATCGATTGCTGTGAGACTGAATTATCAGCGGTGTTGCTCACTGCTGATTTATACGGCGTGGCTTAGCTTTGTCTTCATCCTTCAAGATAGTAAAACACAGCTAAGAGTCAGCAGGTACCTCCGAGACCCAGCAGCAGCCCCACCGCTCCCTAATTGCTCTCCCTGCTTCTGCCCAGAATATTTATGGTGAGTAGCCAGTTATCTCTTCTTTGGCAGCCGGCCCTGCTTTCCTGTCCTGTGGAATTGCCTGCATTCGCATTTGCAAACAGAGGCTCACTCAAGTGTCACTAAAGGAAGAGGAGGTGGAGCCAAAAGGGCTTTAAAAAGTAAAGAGGAGTCATTCTACTTCTCAACAAGAGAAACTGTACTTGGGGAGGAATCCGATCTCCATATTTCTTCTTTCAGCTTCATCAAGGGTCGTGGTTGGAACCTTCCATCAAGTCTTTTCTTTTTCTTTTTTTTCTCTCTCTCTCTCTCTGTAGCCCTTGCCCGTTGCTCTCTCTGCCTGTCACAGTCAAGTCAGCTGCAGGCCTCCACCGTGTGGCTGGGACATTGTGAAATGTGTCAGAAGGGTGTCAGGTATTTCTTGCTGGCTTCCCAAAAACGGAGATAAAGAAGTCTTTCCCGGGGTGCCCCTTTCAGGCTGCTTTTGGGCACTGTCTTGAGTTGAAGCAGAAGGAGGTGAAGGGCGACAGCAAAAGAGCCCGGGAGAAGATGCCCCGGGGCTGCCGGCCAGCGGGTGAGCACTCCTGGGGCAGACGTACCTGCCTCGCTATGCTCAGCCAAAGTCAAGTTAGTCTCTATTGACAGTTCAAGCCCATGAAGACCATGCTGCTCGTCCTTGTCACTCTGTTGCCGGTAGTTTTTAGTCTCCCAGCACTCCCTCCCTGGAACTGTCCTGAAGGCTCCCCCTCGGGCAATGGGAACTCCACGTGTGCGGGTAAGTAATTCCACTGAAAGGGATTCGCTTCTTCCTGGGAACTGCCCTCAGCTACCTATTCATTTCGTCTTGTAAAGTGGGGCTTTTTTTTTTTTTTTTCTGATTTGTCTTTGCGTGTGTACATTCGCTTAATTTTTGTTTTTTAACGCTTGCATAGTCTCTTACTGGCTGTTAGAGCTAATCTGCTACCGGCTGTACAAACTCCTGGTTCTCAAACTGTTCTTCCATGTGTGTCATTGTAAACTAGCTGAACATTTCACGTCTTTATTCTGACACGAGGAATAACTAAACGCTGAGTTGATCAGCTTTTTATTGGAAACTGGGGGAAAAGACAGCACTTTTTTGAAATTGACTCTAAGGCATAAGAAATTCTCTAATAACTTTGTGTATGAACTCAGAAGTTGCTTAAAATCCAGTGGAAAAAAATGGATGAGGATTGGGAACAAACGTGGTTCTATTATGAAAGCCAAGCTAAGTTTCACCTTACACCTCCCCCCTCCCCTCCCTCCCCACTCCTTCCGTTTCTGAATCTGACCGGCTCCAGGTTTTTAGTAACAGGTGCTTTGTAACTCTGTGAACTGCTAAGAAATGACAATATGCCGCATACCCCTCCCATAATAAATGGGTTTTTAATCTAAGAGAAGTGGGGTTTTACTGAATGCAAAATAGCAATCCTGCTTAAGGACATTGCCTGAAAAAAAACCTCTCTCTCTCTCTCTCTCTCTCTCTCTCTCTCTCTCTCTCTCTCTCTCCATTTTATTTTGCTCTTGGTTGGGTCTCCAACCTGCTGTTCAAACAAGGCAGCTACTTCCATCCATTATAGAACATGAACTACCCTGACGTTCCTTTCTTGTCATTTTGCCCTTTAGAGAAGGGATCTGGCTCTCAAAAAGAGATAAACTGAGGAAAACATAGTACAGATTGCAGGAGCGAGGTCTCTGGGAGACAGCACGGAGCAGTGGGAATTGAGAGCACAGTGCGGACGGAGCCAGTGCTGCCGCTGGCGGGGCTCCCGCCCTGGCTGCCTCATGAAGGAAGTTACCAGGAGATCAGGTGCTCTTGCTCTGGCCCGCAGGACTGACTCCAGGCCACACTCATTGTAACAGGGGAGCAGACCCTTAGGGTGTTGGAAGGAAGGAAGAAATTCTCACAATCTTTGTGACTCCAGCACCCAGAACATTTCTGCTTTCATGTTATGTATTCAGTCAAGTCTTGCTGAAGGAATGAGGAGTCTTTCCTTGACCTGCTGATCACAGAGTCCCAGAGAATAACAACAAAAGGGGGGGTGTCTTAAGACAAAAATGACCTCACAAGCGTGTTGCTCGGTTGTTGGAGGCAGAAGTGAAAGCTTTTGGACACAGTTGTACTGAAAAAACTGGAGCCTCCCTGGGGTGGGTGAATTGTCCCCAGAGTAGTTGGCAAATGACCAGAATAAGGTACTGCCATTTGCATGGGGCATGTGGGGAGATGGTGGGAGCCGGTCAAGAAGCAGAACTGGGGGGGGGGGGGAATCCCACAGAAATGAACTTTTACACATAGCTGTAGAGTCTCAGGGAGCCACCGATTCCAGCTAGCAAGTGAACTTGTGCTCCTCACCACCCCTGACAGTGGCTCAGAAGTGCCCTCTCGGGTCTGGATGCACCAAATCAACTTGAAGACAAGGACAGAGGCAAGGAGTTCAAGGGACTGTGTCGGGGTGGAGGGAACACAGGTTTTAGAAGCAAATACACCTCATTTCAAATCCATGCCACCTAGTTAATACTTGAGTTATATTGGAATATTGCAGGAAATATCCCACCCCTTTTCAGGATCGTTGTGCGGATCACATGAGATACCACATGAAACACACCTAACACAGAGGCCAGCAGGCGGTGCTCAATAAATGTCCTCTTGGCTCCCTGTCTTGGCGAAGTCTCTTTGATCAGATCACGCCCTGAGATGCCTCGTGTGGGCAGTGCAGGGACGTGGCACGGACCTCACATGGTGTGGACGCCATTATGCGACTCTGCCTCTTTGCTCCCTTGATCCCTCATGTCACTGGTTTAAACCCCCTACTTTACACTCCATGTCTCATGTTAGCTGATAACTGCCTGGATCACACTCTGTGTCCCCTGCATTTCAGAGGCTAGTGTTTCTCCTTTCTAAATAGATATCGTGCCATCATCTCCCTCCTCTCCCTCCCCCCGCCCCGAATTCTACTTGCCTTATTTCTTGTCCTTGGCATTCAGACAGACCACCCCTGGCCAGCCTGACCCAGCAGAAAGAATGCTTTGTGGTTTGACAAGATTCAGGTAACTTTAGGCAAGACTGTCACTCATGTGACTGCTAGCCACATAAACCAAGTGATAACACTGAATTGGATACTTTTCATTCCTCCCCTCCCCCGCTCCTCTTTTTTTTTTTAATTGACCGAGTATTCTGTTAGCTTCTATTTGAGCAACAGTAGGTAAGGATAGCAATAAAGAAAACTGCTGGCAAGCAAGCGGCTTCTGAACTTTCAAGCTTATTTGCCCTCTAGGAGAAATATCCGTTGAAAAAAGGAACTGTTCCTGTTTGCTGTCTGTACCTGCATTATTGAATGAACTTTCCTGGTAAAATAAAGGGTGAAGAAGAAGTATAAAATAAAGGTGAAGAAGAAGTACGAACGAGCCTCAGAGGGCTGGCTGCAGGAGGGATCTGGGGCACTCAGCCCACTGGGAGATCCCTTTTAGCAGTAAACAGTGAAATCACTGATTTCAGCACTGGCTAAGGCTTGGTCCGCTTCCCAGTCATGTGCAAACCCGAATAATTTCATGATCAGGATCTTTGTTTTTTCAGCCAGAGTTATGCAAAAGTTTATTGTTTTTCTTTTTAATCTAACTGCAAAGAAATTCTAGAAATGACCTTTTATGCACAGCACGGAAATGAAACTGTCCCCAAAGTACCCAGTGGTTTATGGTCTTTGAGGGATAATAGAGTTTAGTGGTAAAGAGCTTAAATTTTGGAGTCAGACCTGGGTTCAAATCCCAGTTTTGCTGCTTGCGAACCAGGTGTCTCATTTTCCTCACTGCAAAATGAAGATAATTACCCCCTTCTCCTAGGATTGTTGTCGGGATTGTGTTAGTGTATTTGCTTTTGATGTTGGCCACACATTAGAGTCACCAATATCCAGGTTACTGTCCAGTCCATCTGGGTCAGAGTCTCTTTTGGGGTGGAATTCAGGCATCCTTTTCTCTGAAACTCTCCCTTGGTGATTCTAATGGGCATGATGGGCAGCCTGGGTTTGAGCCACTAAGTTAATACATGTAGGGGGCATAAAACAGAGCCTGGTATGTAATAGGCACTCAGTAAGTCTTAGCTCCTATTGGTATTTTTATCATTGTTAAAATTATTTTTATCGGTGGTAACTGTACCAGTATTTTCTAAATGTGGCTCTGTTTCTTCTATAATAATTGAATTTTTTTTACCCCTGGAAAGCATCACATTGAAAAATCTGAGATGGTTTTACATGAAAAATTATAGTCAAGGTAATTTCAACATTCATAGCTTTTACTTTTGTAGCTAGAAGTAACATTTATTAAAAATACAAAAACATATCAAACTGCTTTGAGCAAGTGCCCTTGTGGTACTGCAGCTCCAGTGTTTCTTTCTGTGACACCACCTGATAAAAAATTCACTGGCTGAAAATTAAATATGCTTGTTAGATTTCCTATCAGTAACAATTTTATTTGACAACAACAAAAACAAGGAACTCAAAAGTGATAATTTAAATTTCATATATATTTTTCCTTATATTTTTATTGATTTCAAAGAGAAAGGGAGAGAAAGAGAGAAATAGAAACATCAATGATGAGAGAGAATTATTGATAGGCTGCCTCCTGCATGCCCCACACTGGAGATGGAGCCCACAACCCAGGCATGTGCCCTGACCAGGAATCAAACCTTGACCTCTTGGTTCAGAGGTCGATGCTCAACCACTGAGCCACGCCGGCCAGGCCTGGAACCAATTTCTTTAAGATTTTTTAAAGCTGCTGGCATTTAAAGGAACGATAAAATAAGTCTTTAAATGGATTTATATTTTGGGGCTAGTTGGGAGTTGTTCAAATATATAACATTCAATTTGGTAGTCGGAAGGTGAGAATTCTCTGTGTTCAGGGGAGAGCAAATGATTGTTTCCCATCAAAAGTAAATGAACTAGTCATTTGGTTTACAAATTGCCTGCATGAAAATCCTTTTGAAATAATTTCTTGTTTAGTCTGAATGTTTTCTGTTTTTTGACATCAGTAGTCTCCACACTCTATTCCATCTGTAAAAAAAATTAAAGTGTGGGCATATGCTCTCAATTTGTGTGTTTATCAGTTAGTTACGTGTCATATGTATACTACTACTATGAACATTATACTACACATATTTCTAATATTGTCTTTCCAAACAATAGTGACCTTCTTCCAGTCTGTAAGCGGTACACATCCTACTTGGATGAGACGGTTGTAGAGAAGTAATAAAATGATGGAATACATGCTTCATCTTTCTTAGCCCTTAGCTCCCTTCACTTAGGCATGAAGAGATAAGCAAAGGTTTACTTTTTTTTTCTTTTTTCAAGTAAAGGGGAGTTCTTTATAGAATGACTTCTCTCAGAGTGTATAATGGAAGAAATAAAAATGACTTTTCTCAGGGTGGATAATGGAAGGCATAAAAATGCACTGAGAGGCCACGCCTAAAGATAGGCTGGAGTGTCAGAAATTCCAAAACTCCATGGCCTGCTGGAGTGTCTGTATCTTAGGATTTTAAAATAAAAGCTAGTCTGTGCCTTCACCCCGTGTTCTGGGGAAACGCAGCGTGTCTCTCCTAAGACAGTGGGAGTGGTGATGTGGAAGGGAAGGAAGGCTCTTGTGTTCCTGCTGGCCCTTCCGCTGAATTATTGATCACTGTGCTCACCTCTCTCACGGGCTGTCCCTTTCCCACACCTCATAACCTCACGCCCGACGCCACCCTGTTTTACTTCTCGAAAGACCTGGTGCTATGACTGTGAGCGGACAGACTTTAACTGGAAGTTTGGGAGGGGGTGGGTCCTAGCCACATCCTGATCCAGCACATCAAACAGCTAAAACTATTTTCCATTCTTGTTCTTAAAAGTTAAGTGATTGTTCTTTGTGGGAAAACTTACCAGCCATCTCTCTCTTGGGTGCCAGCCCCTGCCATGTTGGCTGGCCTCGGCGAGGCTGGCCCACGCCCAGCCCTCTTTCTTGGGCCCCTTGGTCTGTTTCAGATGGCCTGCATTCCCACACAGAACATTTTAGCTTTTCTCCTCCTCCTCCTCCAATTCTGTTTTCCTGATAAGATCTTAGGCCTCCTTTTTAAAAATTAAAAACGAACAAACAAACAAAAAACTAAGATATTACTAAGTAGCATACTGAAGTGTTTTAATAAGCAAAACAGCAGTTTCTCAAAAGGAAAATTCTGGCCACAGGTTTTAAACCCATTTTTTCTTTTCTCTCTCCATAATGGGGGGATGTTAATTTTGAGACAGAAGCGAACCTTTTGGAAGGCAGGTTCCAGGTGGTGGGAATACTACCTGGAGAGGAGACTTTTCCTGTGTGCTCAGGCTAGGAAGGAATTCCATGGTTGGGGAGTGGCTTTCTTTGGCCTCATAAACACAAGTCAGAAGTGAGGCAGGACACTGATATCAAAATAGGCCGTTGTACTTTTGGTGTTGGCCAGTTACTGTAAGGTATTCCTATTATACCCATTCCTTAATGAGGGTCTTATTGAAAGTTAGAGGTTGATTTACTTGTGCTGAGGAAAGTGAGGAGGCTAGTCCCATGTTTCAGGTAAAATGGTACAATGAGTGGTAGGTAGGAGGGACTGAAGCATGGTGGTCTCACAGTGGGGTGGCCAGAGGTCAGATGAGAGGCACCAATGGGCGAGGATGAGGGAAGCAGAATGTGCCCCAGTCAGTGGCCAACTATTAGGAGTATTAATAGTTTGGACTCTGAATCACTTACCATATCTCCTCTCTTATTTTTTGTTATTAACTTATAGAGTTCATTGTACTACTTTATTTAGATCAGTGGTTCTCAACCTTCCTAGTGCCATGACCCTTTAATATAGTTCTTCATGTTGTGGTGACCCCCAACCATAAAATTATTTTCGTTGCTACTTCATAACTGTAATTTTGCTACTGTTATGAATCATAATGTAAATATCAGATATGCAGGATGTATTTTCATTGTTACAAATTGAACATAATTAAAGCATAGTGATTAATCACAAAAACAATACATGTAATTATATATGTGTTTTCCGATGGTCCTACGTGACGCCTGTGAAATGGTCGTTCGACCCCAAAGGCGTCTTGACCCACAGGTTGAGAACCGCTGATTTAGATTGATTTATATGTTGTCTTTTAATCCAGATAATTAAAAAAATCCAACATTAACCTTCAGACAAAAGGTAATTAAAATTTTTTACCTAGAAAATAAGCCTTCTACAATCTGTTCAACATTCTTAACTTTTTATCACTTTGATTATAGTGGAGAAAGCTAGGAGAAGAAACTAGTAACTTTCCAATATGTGTAAGTTGCCTGATCTAAGATATTTCAGCAATTATTTTAATGAGGTAGTTTTTGAAAACTTGTTATGAGCAAAAAAATTAGAGACTCAGTAAATAACCTCAACAGCTGGGAACTACTGCATTGGAGAGTTTTTTTCAGAATGTCCAGGTCAGTTTTAAAGAATGCACTTTCTTTCAAGGAATTTCTAAATATTTTTCAAGAAATTCTTAGCCCTAACCAGTTTGGCTCAGTGGATAAAGCATTGGCCTGCGGACTGAAGGGTCCCAAGTTCAATTCTGGTCAAAGGCATATACCTTGGTTGCGGGCACATCCACAGTAGGGGGTATGCAGGAGGCAGCTGATTGATGTTTCTAACTTTCTATCCCTCTCCCTTCCTCTCTGTAAAAAATCAATAACATATTTAAAAAGAAAAAAAAAAAGAAATTCTCAAATTCTATGAAGCAGCTTAATGTTGAGTTTAGTCTTTGTTATTACTCTGAATTTGAGAAATCCTAGAGCTAGGGAACAAAATGTGATTTTTATTATATGTTATATTTCCGAATGTTAGAATTAACTTTAAGAAGGAACCAGAAACAATAAAAAAATAACAAAAAAAAGCCTTGGCCATTGGAATGAAATCGTCCCCATTATCTTTCTTGACTTCAGGTGTACTTTTATCCAGAATGATAATTCTACTCATGAAGGAAGTATTACCTGGACATTAGGTGAACCAAGAATACAGTTTATCTTGTAGAGATTATATATTAACACTCAGGCTAGGAAGGAATTTCATGGTTGGGGGTGGCTTTCCTTGACCTTGTGGACACAAGTCAGAAGTGCGACAATAATGTTAATAAATAATGGCTTTGCATATGACCATTCCAGTCCCATCCCCAACTGTTGGATTTGCTGGGGACCACAACAAGATAATGACTGATTTCTGAGTTGTGTAGTAATGTTTTTGTCAATTGTAGAAAAAGAAAAACATTCATTAAATAGAAGGGACCTTTACACTATAGCTGAAAAGACATTTCTATTTTATTTTATACTAGAGGCCCGATGCATGAAATTCATGCAAGGGGCTTGGCCCTCGCAGCAGCCCCAGCTGCCTCAAGGTTCTACCCCCCATCCACTAGTTGTTCCAGAAGGTCATTCTGCCATCCGGTCTAATTAGCATATTAGCTCTTTATTATATACTAGAGGCCCAGTGCACGAAATTCGTGCACAGGGGGTCCCCTCAGCCCAGCCTGCACCCTCTCCAATCAGGACCCCTTAGGATCGGGCCTAAACCGGCAGTCAGACATTCCCCTCACAATCCAGGACCACTGGCTCCTAACTGCTCACCTGCCTGCCTGCCTGATTGCCCCTAACTGCCCCCCCAAGCCAGCCTGGTCACCTCCAACTGTCCCCCCTGCCGGCCTGGTCGTCCCATGCAGCCTGCTTTTCAGTCATTTGGTCACTTCTTATTACCCCCCCCCCCCCCCCCCCCGCCCGCCAGCCTGGTTGCCCCATGCAGCCCACTGCTCAGTCATTTGGTCATCCCGCAATAACCTCCCTGGTGGCCTGGTAGCCCCACGCAGCCTGTTCAGTCGTCCGTTCAGTTGTTTCTGTTGTGACATTCGCTTGGGCTTTTATTTAGATAGATGATGGCCAATGTTTCTAACCTTTGAAAGTAATTTTGGGATAATGCATGTAAATGGTTTTCTTTAGTAGGTTTTTTTTTCTTCACATCATCGTTCAAAGCTTGCCTTTGATGCTAGAAGCTAGTTAATGTATAGAAACTTCAGTCATTGTAGCCAAATCCACGGCAGACTCTTCTGCTGTCATCACCTCTTGACCTTCTTTCTGAGCCTGGAGCTTGAATTGGTGTGTGTGTCTGTTTTCACTTATGACCTTGATTTTCTGAATCTCCCAAACTTAGCCAACCTTACTAATGTCTCTCAGTGTCCAGGTTTTCCAAGTGGCTCTCGGTTACTTGTGCACTGCAATTGTGTGCGTGTGAAGGCATTTGAGAACCAGCAGACTTCTGTGACAGTGATTCATGGAATGCACTGATTTATTTGCAAAGCCCCCTGTCAGTGGCAGGAGAGAAAAGGCCTTTTCTCTGAAAGGCCTACCTTCTTCTTCCATTCAGATCAGCCTGTCATGGTGCTGCAGACCAGCTTTGTGTGTAGTATGTGGATTTCATCCTGAGGTGGTTCTTTTTGTGGGTAGATGGTTGCTAAGATACAGACAGTTCTAATAACATCATGGCAGCTGCCTTGTTCTTCAGCACATGGTGCATCAGTGGAGCAATAGTGTTTTATTTCATTCACTTCAACACTATTGTGGTTAACATTTCTAAAGCTTGAAGAGGATCTTTCTTCTTTCATAGGCTCCAACAGTTCAAAGATGGAAGATCAATCAAACTTAACACTGTCATAATATATGGCTGCTGACACCAATCCTGTGAATTTTGGGTCCTTCCCTTATGAGACTTAAAAACAGGCCCAGAAACAGGAGCTGCCAGGGACCTTCTGCCTCCCTCTGAAGCATACAAGTATCCTGCTTATTGTAGAATTTTCAATACAAGAGAATTTACACTCTCTTGTTGTGCAGGGAAATTGCGAAGGCTACTGTCACTGACGTTAATTTACCCAGCAGGTGGAGATGTATAACTTTTAGATTCAAGCAACATTGTTGAGAATTTTAAAAACCCCAAGTGGGTGAAAAAGCTTAGGTTTGAAAATAGATCTTAAAAATTGACTGAAACTTTTATATTTCTTGAGTAGTCTAATGAATCATGGTAAAGGTTACATGTAAGAGGGGGAAAAGGTATATGACAAAAATTTTCCATCTAGAATCTCAGTCCATTTAAAGTGCACCCAACAATGTCCAAGAGAGAATGATAGGTGACTATCTTTCAATATTGATATACAGGGGTGGGCAAAAGTAAGTTAATAATAATAATAATAATAAATAATATAATGTTTATTAAATAAATAATAAAACAAGAATAAACTATGTTTTGCGTACTCACAACTGTAAACCTACTTTTGCCAACCCCTGTATTATCTTCTGGAACAAAAAGCTACACCGAAGCACACTGTGAATGGAGGTCCCCCTTTAACATAAGCTGTGTTGATGCATATGCAATGACCAGGTTCTATTATTTCCATCAGGATGAAATGTCATTTTTGAAGCAAAGGATAAGTTTGCCATTTTGGAAACAAAGGGTAAATTTTAAACAGAATAAATAGTGGTTTGCGCTTGACATAAGTTGATTGATCTTGTCATGGGAAAAAGTGGAGCCGTTTTGGGTAAGTGGTTCTAGTGTCACATTTACTTGTCACCTTAACTTTAAATGAAAGAGTTCTCTCACCCTTAGCCGATGCACTATGCCCAGCAGGTTGTGCTAGGCCTCAGCTTTTTAAATTAATAAGGTCCAATTCGATAGCTGATATGAGCTGCTAGTACTTGCCTCAGAGGAATGTTATGAAGACTACATAAATTAATTCATATAAAGGGCTTAGAATCGTACCTGACATAGTGAGTTCCCGGTACATATGAGCTGTTACTCTCTACCAAATTCCATAAGCTGAGACGTTACTGACACCTTTGCTTTGTGTAATTTTTCTAAGCTTATTTTTCAAATTTTCAGTGATGCTTAGAGAAACTAAGGTGGGTTTCTTGGAATCAGTCCAGTGTTAACAATCATCTTACTCAGGGTGTTCTCTGTGACTTATTATCCTTGATGATAAACTATGGCATGACAGCTTCACTTAATTATTTTTTCTAAGTAATTATTTTTACTATTTGTCACATTTGCTCTCAACATTTCAAGAAAATTTTGGGAAGTGGTTTTTCTTGATATTTATATAGCTATATATACAGCTGGGGCCCAGAATTCAGCACTGGTCAGGGTGGGATTAATGAGAACAATGGATTTGGATTCAGAATACATCTAGACTCCAACAATTCTTAATTTTTCTGTCTATTTGTCTAGGAACACTCAGAATCTGGCATTTATAGGCAAATATTTATTTGTTTAGCCTTTCAATTTGATCAACATTATTGTAAAGTTAGTAAAAGGAGGAGATGATTGTGTTAGTTATAAAGGAGACTCAGATAAAATTTTGAACCTCTAAATTTTTTTACAGATTTAACAAATTATTAATTTTTTAGACTTCCTTCAAAGAGCCGAGCTTTTAGTGTCATGTGGAGGGGGTTGTTTGTTTTACATTATTGTTTTATTTCCTGTAGCCGAGCGCATATTGACCCTATTGATTTGGTATTTGAAGTTTAGAAAAGCAGAGAGAAGGAAACATTTCACAGACAATGGGAGTTAGGGTAAATAACATCTACTTACGAATTTACCATAAGCCTGGGCTTCTTTACAAAATGCTGCAAACCAGGAAACTATTGAATTCTGTAAGTCAGGCAGGATAGGAATTGAACTGGTAAGTGTTAGATTGAAAGGACTTTCAAGGTCATCTAACCCACTGCCTCATGCCACAGAGGACAGGCTGAGATCCAGGGAGAAGAAATAAGTCATCAGGATCCTATGGGGCCTAGAACTCGGGACCCTGGACGCACACATGCCACCTCCCACGACTGAATGTGGAGAGCCCACCAATGTAATGATTAGTCCTTTCTACCGAAAAGTATTAATGATGTTACATTGGAAAAGTCTCTTACTATATCGAGTTCCTTATGTTGAAAGGACCTTGTAAGAAGGACTGAGACTTTCTTTTCTACAAATTATACCGATAAATTAATTCAAATAAATTAAACAAGTTTTATTCAACATCAGTTATGTGTTTGGGCTTGCAGTGGTGACATTACTGACCCAGATGCCCATGGTATCCTGAGGGGACAGGCAGGTTCCCAGCCCAGAGGCCCAGGTGTGGGGTGTGCTGCAGTTTACCTGCTGACTTATGAACCGTGCTAGTTGGATTTATCAAAACTAACTCTTACAAAACCCAAAATGTGGCTTAAAAGCCTTCTTGCAAAGGCACCAAAGATTGCAGCTAATACTGTAATGCAAGCCCAAGAGACTAATGAGGAATGGAAGGCACTGACCCTGCATAGGAGGTAAAAACAATGTCAATCTCATAAGGAGACATATGTATACTTTCAACAAAAAAGATTTAAAAACAAAACAATTCCAACTCTTTAGAGTTAAACAAATAAATAAATAAATAGCAGAAATTAAGAAGACAGCCTTAAAAATGCACTTATGTTTATTAGTAGTAATAATGAACCTCACAACAAGTGTAAAATTTGCCTTATATGTTAGTTAATCTATTATAATAAAAGCATAATATGCTAATTAGACTGGATGTCCTTCTGGACATCCTTCCAGATGACCTTCCGGATGAAGCTGGGGCTGTGAGGGAATGCTGGGGTGCAACCCCAGCAGGTCCAGGGGTCCCCAAAGGTGTAGACGGAGTCAGCGAAGAAGGAATGACATGGAGACAGCGTTCAGTTGATGAGCAGCCTAGCCAGGATCTCTAGCCAATTTCTGGGCAGGATCTCCAGCGAAGTTCTGGTTAGGATCTCCAGCCAGGTTCTGTGTCCATGTTCTCTTGCTAGGTTCTCCAGCCAGGTTCTCCAGGTTCTCCAGCCAGGTTCTGTAGCCATGTTCCCTCGCTAGGTTCTGTCCAGGTTCTCCAGCCAGGTTCGGTCACCAGGTTCTAGTCAGGTTCTCTTGCCATGTTCTATCCAGGTTCTATAGCCAGGTTCTGTCTCTAGGTTCTGTGTAGGTTCTGTGTCTAGGTTCTGTCTTCTAAGTTCTGTCTCTTGTTGTCTTGTTACATCTGTATTTATACCAGTTGATTCAATCCTATCAATCTCTATTCCAAAGGTTAGGGCATTTCTTATCTCCATTCCAGGGAGTAAAGATTATGTAGCTTAAGCATGATTGTTCGTAGTTAAAGTGATTAATTACCCGCCTGGCACTTAGTTAAGGGGTTTTATTCCCTCCCTAACTTCAGGGGAAAATCCCTACCTGGGGAAACAACCTTTTTCAGAGAGGTGTCCTTGGTTAAAACACATAGTGCCAAGAAGGTGAGCAAACATATTAAGAACAGTATGCCATATATGCCAGGTCCCTTGAAACAGCAAGCAGCAAGGATGGACCGGCTCCCGGCAAGGGAAGCCCGGTTCCCAGGTGCCAGAGGGAAGCTGGTGCTGGCAGCTGGGGAAAGGAAGGCCTACTCTTGCATGAATTTCATGCATCAGGCCTCTAGTGCTAATTAAAGCCATTAGGACAAATAAGTTGTTTAAAAATAAGTATCTAGAATGTGAAAACAACTTTTATGATTTTTACAGTTGTGTTCAAAATTAAGACATTTAAGACTATGTTTACTATGATAAAAAGTTAGAAGGCTCTCTTTAGGTTTCTGAAGCAAAAATGGAAAAGCCTTATACTATTGGCAAAATATGTGTTCCTCATGCTTCCTGCTGGGGTAAAGCATAACTAAGAGAATATATGGAAAACCATATGGCAGTAGATTAAAATGTGTTCTTTTGTTAGCAAATACTATTGAAAATGTCACAGAAAGCATTACTAACATTTTGAAGAAATAAGTATTAGAAGAATTACATAGGTGAGTGAAAGTAAAGGTGTTTCTAATATATCTCAGTTTATGGTATTTTCTAGAAACTAATCATTAACATTAATGAGAGCTCACTATATGTGAGGGAAAATTCTAAGCACTTGACATAAATTGATTTATTTAATCTACATAACAATCCTACGAGGTTAGTACTACATCATCTCCATTTTAAAGATGAAGAAACTGATGCACAGAGAGTTAAGTATGAGGTGAGGGTCTGTAGGGAAAGGGAAAAAACCCTTTCCCTCCTCTGGTTCCTTTGGCTGGTTTATAACCAACTTGATGTGAGATAGATTTACAGGAGAAAATAAAATGTAATTGTCCTTGCACAGGAACCCCGTGCACATGAGAGGTTTGGAGAGAGAAGGTTAAAATGAGATATGTATGACGTTCTGAGCTAGGGATGAGGTAAGTCACCCTGGGCTCAGAGGGTAATTGCAAGATGATAAGTTGAGCAGACGTTCAGGAATTAGTAGTTTGCCCTGCCATACAGAGGGGTCAAAAAAGTTATTTATGATCGTCTCTTACTATGGGCAAGGCCCCGGATTCAAATTCTTTTAGAAAGTTAAGAAGAAGCAGTTTCACCTGAGCTGCAGGGTTTTAGTTGCCTTTAGCTCAGACATAATGTGCACACCACGGAGACCCGTCTTGGGGTGACTCGCTCTGAACCCCCCCCAGTCATCAGCTAATAAGTAGTAACGTCAGTAAAGAGTCAACATGGTATTCTGTGTCCAGTGCCTGTGATCTTAGCCACTCTTGTATTTGCCTGTGATAATGTTCATTAGCCAAACAAACAAACGCATAAGAGAGGAAATTTTCTCTGTGATCACTGACTTCTTTACATATTAACATATGTATTATGAAGCAAAAACAGTGCCAGTGGTGGTGGAGCCACTGCATTTACTGACACATCAACAGATGAGTTCCCAATGGGCCCTGGGCTGCAGTTCTCAGAGTCTTGCAGGGAGGCAGTGTAGGAAACAAGTTGAAACTGGGGGTGCACCAAGTGCAATGGGATGTATTGATGTCATTACTTCTATAAAAACAAGAATAGATTTGATTCTTTATAATACTTTATATTGGATGGGGAATAGCCATGAAAATATTTGTCCTACATGCTTCCCACAGAGTATCTTGAATCAAATGTCACAAAGTTTCCTTCTTAAAAAAGAAGTGTTTCAAGTGTTTGGACCTTTTCTGTGATAACAAATGGGTGTCATTAGTATGCAATTCGAAAAATAACTAGAGCAATGGAACTTTCTCCAACTTAAAGGTGACATTCTAACGGGTGAGAAAGTGGCTGCTGATTGTAAGATTTGTGTGTGAAGAGAACAGTTGGAAAACAGATGTTGGAAAAGTGTCCATTGTTAGGAGATTAGGTTGTTGAACAAAGTCAACATGTCACCTATTAAAAACTCTCGTGTCTGTCAGCAAAATTTTCCAAACCATTTTTAAAAAACTTCCAAGTAAAGAATTTTTGTCCCCTTTAATCTATTTAAAAATATACATACAACACTGGTTGATTTGCATTTACTGATTAAAATTTAGGAAGAAGGAAATTTGCTAGTTTAATCCAACAAAATTTGTGAATAATTGATGGGTGTAATTAAAAATTATATTCTGTGATTTTTGTACATACAGCCAGTGAAGCATTTCTTTCATTTGATGCAGATACAATTGTGAAATATCTTTTTTTTTTTTTGTCTATGACATCCATCAATGACTAAATATCAAAACATATGGAACTTTCAACCAAATTTTTAAGTTCCTATGTCAACTTCAATCTTTTCAATAAATGGAAACTAATCTGAAGGTAGTGCATAATCTCAATTTTTGACATGCAGAGGAACTTTTGGGGTTATGGGACATGTCCAGCTGGAGACACCCAGCAGAGAGTAGAAAATATAATGGCCAAACTCAGAAGACAGATTTCTGAGTCTTGCCATGTGTGTGTGTGTGTGTGTGTGTGTGTGTGTGTGTGTGTGTGATCTGGAAAAACTTTTCTAATATTTTAAGGTTGGCAAACGTACTTTAGTCTAGTGGCAATACTCTTTACATAAAATTGAGCATAATTTATACCGACAAGGAGAGGAATATTTAAACATGTTTACTGAAGATGAAAAATGATCTATAGCACAGGTACCTTAAAACATGGCTGACTGTTCTGCAAAACTGCATTATTATGAGTTATTTTAAAAAGTTCGCCGAAACCGGTTTGGCTCAGTGGATAGAGCGTCAGCCTGTGGACTGAAAGGTCCCAGGTTCGATTCCGGTCAAGGGCATGTACCTGGGTTGTGGGCACATCCCCAGTGGGAGATGTGCAGGAGGCAGCTGATCGATGTTTCTCTCTCATCGATGTTTCTGACTTTCTATCTCTCTCCCTTCCTCTCTGTAAAAAATCAATAAAATATATTTAAAAAATAAATAAATAAAAAATAAAAAGTTCTACTGAACTGTGGTATTAGCTAAGAGATAGATACATAAATTAATGGAATGGACTAAAATGTCCAGAAATGAACTTATACAAATATGGTCATTTGATCTTTGATGAAGGTGCAAAAGCAATTTAATGAAGAAAGGATAGTCTTTTCAATAAATGATATTGAATCAATTAGACATCCATGAGTAAAATAATGAACCTCAACTTAAACTGCACACCTTATACAAAGACGAACTCAAAATGGGTCATAGATCTAAATCGAATATGTGAAAATGTAAAACTTTTAGAAGAAAACACAAAAGAAATATTTGTGTCCTAGAGTTAAGGAAAGAGTTCGTAGGAATGACACCAAAAATATGATATACAGAAAAATTGATAAATTGTACCTCATCAAAATGAAAACTTTTGCTCTGCCAAAGGCAATGTTGAGAGGATAAAAAGCCGTGCTGTACTGCATGTCGGAAGAAAACATTTGCAAATGGCATATCTAACAAAGGAATTGTATCCAAAATATATATTTTTTAAATCCTTTCAAATGCAACAACCAGAAAATGAATAACCTAGTTAAAAGTGGGGAAGGATTTTAATGCATAATCCACCAAAGAGGATATAAGGGTGGTGAATGAGTCTATGGGAAGATGCTGAGCATTATTAACTGTTGGAGGTTGGATATGGCCCCCAAATATGTTTAAGTCTATGTTCCTGGAACCTATCAATGTTGCCTTACACGACAAAAGGGACTTCCCAAATGTGAACTGAGATGGAATGATTAATCTGGATTATCCAGGTGGATCCTAAATGTCCCTACAGTAGTAAGAGGGAGGCAATAAGATCAAAGAAGGAAGAAGGTGAGGGAAGCAGAGAGAGATTTGAAGATGATAAGCTGCTGGCTTTGAAGATAGAGAAAGGGGCCATGAGTCAAGAGATGCATGTAATACATTTTATTTGGGATGCAATATATCATGGACTTAGATATGAAATGGTCTAGGTCCGTGGTCGGCGAGCCGAGGTTTGCCTAGCCGCAGTTTGCCGACCACTGGTCTAGGTGATATAATGATAGGAATCCATTTAGAGAGGCCCACTTTCTAATCCGTTCTTAAAACATGGGTGCAGAGGATTGGCCTTAGGGTGAATATCCCTAGAATAGTGTTTCCTGAAGTGAGTTCCTTGATACAATTGAACAAGACGCGGAACAGTAAGAATTCCAGATGAATTCAGTGTGTGAAAAGCAGCGAGGTGTTTAAAGGTTAGAATCTGTGATCAGAAAGACAGGACTTCACACCCCCAATCTGTTATTTATTGGCCATGAGACTGTGACATTAACTGCTCTAAACTTCAGTTTCTTCTCCTGTAAAATGAAGATGCGGAGGGCCCCTATCGCCTACAGTGTTACCCAATGAAATGAAATAATGCTTTCAATGTGTGACCCCAGAGATAACACACAGATGTTGGCTATTATTCTTCTGGTCCTGTTCACCACCTACCTTCTTGGAGAATCAAAACGTGTAAGAGCACTTAAAGCCTCTGAGAAGCCCTGTTGAAAAACACAATTGTGCAGAACCTGCTCGTCTCAGGTACTGTCCCGAGGACCTGGGGGCAGGCCTCTTCTTAGGCTGGATGGTGAGAATGCAGTTGATAATGAGGGGCAGGTAAGGGCTATTTCTGCTTGAATGGCACATTTCTACCACACAGGGACTAGGGTGGCAATCCTCATTCACAATTTTCAGGAAGCAAAATTGAGCTCCAGAGCTTGCCTTCCAGCAGTAAGATTTAAACTTACATTTCCTGGCTCCCCGTCTGAATGTACTATTCCTGAGTCACCTGGCTTCTGTCTCGCCTGCTGTGATTGTGACACTAGTGAATAAGCTGAGAAGAAAGGAATGGTTGCTCAAGAAGTAAATGTGCGCCCTTTTAAATATCACAATTGAAAGAAGAAATGGGGATGGTCTTTTAGAGTGAACTAAAACTGTCTGTACTTCATAAAACCCAAGACACCATTCAGGTCAGCCCCTTGGGAGGTAGTAATTCCTGACTCCCTCAGGGCCTTGGAGGGACAGCATGAGGAAGCATCTGGCTTTTTTCCATCAGGCCCATCCATTTAGATCTATTTGTTTTTCCCTCCATGGGGTCATTGACTCCTGAAGGTCCAGAGCTCTCTTTGCACCATCTTTGTCCCATGAGCCTTCAGTCTGTCTCCAAATTCAGAGCAGGAACCCGTGCTGGTGAGGGCAGCTGGCAGTGCTGGCCTGAGAGAGGACTAGGATTTCTTGTTCATCTGGGTGCCAGCGTCATTAACGTGTTAACTAGGTCTGAGGAGCCTTTGCCCCAAGGCCTGCAGAAGGCAGTCCATTTCTTTGCTCACTGACCTGTGTGAGGCCACTCCCCTAGACCCAGAGAGATGAAGGGCCTGTTGTGAACTAGCCTGTGTCCGCCACCACTTCGATCGCAGCCTGCTTTTGTGTAACTGACCTCTAAGCCACGAAAGCCCGGGTTCCTGGAGTCACTAATGAAACTCCTCACTATGCTCCAAACATCCTGGGCTCCTTTGTCATTCCTGGAGATCCCCTCCCAATCCCCGGTGGAGAAGTCAGAAGTTCCCCTGGGTTGCCTGTGACCTATTTGCTGTCTTGGGGGTTGTATTCCTTAGAAATGGTGTTTGATTTCTTACACACTTTCCTCTTGCCGAACTGCACCCAAAATAAATGCAGTAGGTTTTGACATGCGAAAGTTTAGCTGTTCAAACATGCACGCCCTGCAGACATTCAAATCCCCATACGTACCACATGATAGTCTTTGACAGGCTTGAAGAAACACGACTTACTTATCGTTTCCAGCGGTGGTAGAGAATAATGACTATTTCACCAGCCTAATTCCTGTCTTTCATTTTCTTTTAGATCACAATACATTTCATGTCGACAAATACTCAGCCCAGGCTCTGGTTTACATAAAAAATGATGTTGACAGTGTAGGGAAAATGAACGGTGTTTTGAGGGAAGTGGAATTAGAATCAGTTACATACATAGAATGAAGATTGTAACGTCTTGACGTAGGACAACCCAGGCCAAGGCAGGCAAGAGTACTGGATTGGGACGGTGGTATCTGGGTCCTAATTCCAGCTCCACCAACTAGCAGTGGGATTTGGGGAAACATTAAATTTCCTCATCTGAACTAGATCGATGATTTCCAAATTCACCAAGATGTAAGAATCACCTGGAGTGTCTACTCACAAAATAGATTCTTAGCCCTCAGCCCAGCCCCACTGAACTAGACTCAAGGGAAGGGGATCTTCAAAAGACACACACACACACACATACACCACACACACACACACCACACACACACACACACACACCACACACACACACCACACACACACACCACACACACACACACATCACACACACCACACACACATACACACACACACCACACACACACCACACACACATACACACACCACACACACACACCACACACACACCACACACACACACACACATACACACCCCACACCCCCCCACACACACCACACACCACACACACACACACCACACACACACATACACACACACACACCACACACACACACACACATACACACACACACCACACACACACACACACACACACACACACACACCACACACACACACACATACACACACACAGAGTACCCTGTGGGACTCTTCTAAAGAAATGGTTTGGGGAAACACTAGATTAGGTAATAACTAGGATCTTCCAGTTCTGAGAGACTGATACAGCCTGGATGCCATAATTCACAGTGAATAGGAAAAATCTGAGGGTAAAATTTGTCAATTCATACTTAGTATTTTATAAATATTCTTTGTTTTTTGAAACCTTACTGATGTTAATGGTGTGGTTTGTGCCTTATGGATCTAAGTATTCTTCAGATTTCTCTTTTCTCTTTTGATTATTGGCAGTCAAATCTTGTCTGTCTAGCTCATGGTGTTTTATTAAAGATAAATGAGATCAGGAGGTGAAAGCCTGTTGTTATTATTATTGCTGCTAGTAACATAACTATCATAGGCTAGATTGTGCTTTTATGAATTTGATAAATCCATTAGTATCTGTGGTAAAAGCCCAGACAAATTAATAAAACACACATATTTATTAATTAATTAATTAAAAAATCTAAGTGCCTATTATGTTCAAAGAAAGCATTATGCCAAGTTCTTACTAAAATGTTTTGAGTATCTTTCCTTTCTCTTTTATTTTTAACCTGGAAGTCTCCCATTCAGTTATACTTTTAAATGAATAAAATGTTTTCTTGATCTCATCAGTGTAACAGTGTATTAGGAAATTAACACATTGGGGACATTTATTTAGTTTATAGAGAATACATGATGCACATTTCAAAGAGAGGACTCCACAGCAGTCTACGGCCCACAAATGAGCTCTTGGTTTAGCGTGCCTTTTCCTGTTGTCTTCCTTTCTCCATGACGCATCGCCATAGGAGAGATGAGCTATGCCAACATTCTAGTCCACAGGTTCAAAGCTGAACCGTGGGAATAAGCATTGATGAATCACACTTGTGTAGTGCTCCACAATTAATGAAATATTTCCACATCTAATGTTACTTCTTTCCCCCAATAACTCTCTGATACAGGCGGTGAGCTCCTGTGAGATGTCCAGAGAAGCTGAGGGAGCCAGGACTGGAAACCAGGCCTGCTGGCTCTCGATCCAATGCCCTTTGCATTTCTTCTATGATTTCTTTGATTCTACAGCTGGAGTGGCCATGATGCCTGGGCTCCCCTACGTATCTGTGTGGAGAGGCTTGTGTTGTGGAAAAGATACAGGAAGAGTGATTTGAGCTAATTCTCTTAGACACTTTGCCAGCACTATTTCAAACTCTAATGATCTTACACTTCTTCCTTCTTCTTGTGTCTCTAGTCTGACATATCCACTAAAGCAGAATTAATGTTTTCTGAGTAAAATGTCATTAATTCATCATCTTGTTTAATCTTTGGAACAAGAAGTACATACATCGTGTCATGTGCCTGTATTACAGTCTAATGTGAAAACAGAATGGAGTAAGCCCAGCAGGGAAGCAAGAATATGTTAGCATCGTCTCCAATCTCCACTCATCCCAGTGGTTGCATAGTTACCTAAAGGCCTAGAGTGGCAGGAGCCTCCCTACCCTCAGACGGAAGAGATCCATGAGACTGACCTGGCTGCAGGGGAGGAAATGGTCCCCCGGCAGCATCTTGACCATCAAAGGCAAGCTTTCCTTGGAGTCAGACAGTAATTTAGGCTGAGTTTTCCAAAGAGAGGTTTCAGGTTCTCAAGCAGGTGTTACGTACTTGGGAGTCAGAGTGGGTAGGTGGCCATCACCTGAAATATTACAGGGCCCCGGGTATAGGATTAGGGAAGGTGCAAGGCCCTGCAGGGATCAAGAGATCCAGTGAGGTGCACCACCCAGATTTAGCAAATAAAAACATAGAACACCCAGTTAAATTTGAGTTCCAGGTAAATAGTAAATAAGTATTTAGTGTATGTCCCACTAAATACTTTAGTGCATATGCAATTCAAATTTAACTGAGCATCCTGGGTTTTATGTGGCGACGCCAACAGAAACAAATATGCTAGCGCTTTCACAGGACAGCATTTCAGTTTTTTCCTGCTTCCACTTAACACCTCTAGTTTTCACCACCTTCTTCCATGTCATTACCCTGAAGCTCTGTTCACATGTAAGACTGGGGTGGGGGGCATTTAGAAAATGATAATATCTATAATACTATTTCCAAGTTATAGAATTAAAATTTACATTCATATAGACCTTTTGCCCAGCAGAGGCAAAACAGTAGGTTGTTTCTTTTTTAACATAAAATGTCATTTTATATATAAGAGAAGAAAGTGCTTTTCTCTTCAAATAGTTATTTTTTTCATAATTTGGCAATGTTTATTATTTAGAATCAATTTGTGGAGAAGATAACTTGCAAAATTAATTGTGAATCTCTCTCTCTCTCTCTCTCTCTCTCTCTCTCTATATATATATATATATATATATATATATATTACTTTATATATTCTTATTTAAAATATAGAACCTGGATTAAAAAATTAATAACACTTGTGTTAGTTCATGGGGAAGTATTTTGTCTACATCAATAAAATATTACTGAAAATACACAGTTTGGTTTCTTTCTTCTCACTCAGGTCCTGCACCCTTCTTAATTTTCTCTCATGGAAATAGCATCTTTAGGATTGACCTGGAAGGAACCAATCATGAGAAATTGGTGACAGATGCTGGTGTATCAGTGATCATGGACTTTCATTACAATAAAGAAAGAATCTATTGGCTAGATCCAGAAAGACAACTTTTGCAAAGAGTTTTTCTGAATGGGACAAGGCAAGAGGTAAAGTACCAATTCCTAAGGTACCGAGGGGCTTTTGTATAGGCTGGCAAACATGATACAGTTAATTGGTAACATATAGATAATGAAATTCACATTACAGTTCATGTGTGTGCCTGACATTTGTAGGTATTTATTTACTATGCATCTGTGGCATGTTATTGAACAAGCCCATGAAATTCAGAAGCTCCCCAAAGTAGAAAGCAAGGATGCCAATGTAATTTTGAAAATATGTCAGTTTATTAAGTCAGAACACCATCTTATGGTTAAAACATATTATTTACATGACTATTTTTTACTCCCATGGTTCTCAACTGGGGACAATTTTGCCCCTCAGGGGATATTTGCCAATGTCTGGAAACATTTCTGGTGTCACAACTGGATTGGGGAGGGGGGAGGATGTGCTACTGGCATCTAGTGGGCAGAGGCCAGGGATGCTGCTAAACATCCTACAACATACAGGACAGTCTCCACGACCAAGAACTATCCAGCCCCAAACATCGATCATGTTGAGGTTGAGAAACCCTGTTTCATTGTCTAAAATCTTTGTTGAGGGTTTTGGCACCTGATATCTAGGAAGAAAAACTTTTTTTTTTTTTTAATTCTCAAGGTGTTTGCACGCTGAAAAAAATAAAGCAGATAGATATAAAGTATTTTGCTTCAAGTACTCACTAAAGATCTTTAATCTTTCCTTTTAACTGGTAGAACCCTTACATGAGTCCCAGGAGGAATGTCCTCTCTCTTCCTGGGAGATAGATTACAGAGAGCGCGTGACTAGAGAAACCTTAAGCATTTATTCCCAGCACAAAGTGCCCACTGTTTTGTGTGTGTGTTTTTTTTTTAAACCAAACCTTCTCTCTCCAATTATTCTTAAAAGCTTCAATTAGTTGCTAATCTGTTTTATCACATCTTTAATGCTTGCTAATCTCACTTTTAACAAGGATGGCTACTCATTCTCCAGCCATCTGTAGAATTGTTTCAAAATCTTAAATCTAAGAATCTGGAGAATTTCCTGTCACAGAATAGGAAAGAAGTTAAACAGTTGTGAATTTTTGTCAAGTCATTAGGAACGAATTGGCTTTGATGCCTAAAATCCACTATTATATTCCCTCCTTTGGGTTAAAACATTGTTTATAAAGGACATCTGTTAAAATGTAAACAATTTACCTGGATGAGCTATATATTAATCTATTAGCAATTGGTTCAATGGTTGGACCAAATTACTCTGTTTGAGATATAGGAATAGGACAGGCTCATGAGAATGTTAGATCCTTGCCCACATGTGATCAGTGAGGTCAGGTCAGTAGCTGGAAATCAGCAATGGTGGGGATATTTACACCATGGAAATCTGCAACCTTCCACCTCCCACCCTCTACCCCCCAAGAAGACCAGTTTACCCTCCCCCCCCCCCCCCCCCCCGCACGCTGGAATGAGGAGATAATAGAGATTTTTTTTGTTGGGCTGTTTTTTAAATGACAGAGCAGAGAATGCTACCCAGGAGACAAGAAGAGAAGCCTTGCTCTTTAGTTCATGGGGTCAGAGGGCAAGGGCACTGGGGATTGCAGAAAGGGAGGGGCCTGATGGAGGAGGAGGAGCCAGATGAAAAGTGGGGCCCTAATGAGAAATTCCTTTATTTTAGAGCTCTGTGCACAGATTCCAAGGGAATCCTGCCAGAGTTTGGTAAAGCTTGGACTTGAATTCAAGTGAGAATCTGGAAAATTCTATTAGCAAGTGGAATCGCGTAAACTGTCCTTAAGGTAGCATCGAAATTCCACTGTTACTGCAGTTATAGAAACTATGTCCAGAAGTATGCGGATGGTGGGTTAATTGCTGCATCAAAACAACGGCAGTGTAGCTGTGATGACTTCATCATTAAAGTAATGTGGGAATGCACAAAAATGACAAGTACTCAAAAGAACAGGCTCTTCTACGTAAAATAAAACCAATTTTGTTGAGAATGGAGGATTATTCATAACAATTTTGAAATTTGATTTTTACAGAGAGTATGCACTATAGAGAAAAATGTCTCAGGAATGGCAATAAATTGGATAAAGGAAGAACTTATTTGGTCAAATCAACAGGAAGGAATCATTACAGTCACAGATATGAAAGGAAACAACCCCCGTGTTCTCTTAAGCACCTTAAAATATCCTGCAAACGTAGCCATCGATCCAATAGAAAGGTAAATTCTGCTGTTTTTCAGACACTGAGATATATTTCAAGTCTGGTGAAAATTCATAGAATCACAGCCTTTGGACTCAAAGGGACCTTCTCATTGGAACTATGGCCCCCTTTTGTGATACAGAATCACCCTTTCCAATAAGCCGCTTGCTGGATTTGAACCACAGCGACTCCCTCTACAAACAGCACTCCGGACGAACATGGCTTCCTGATGTAGAAGCATAAATCTCCTCCAGCTAAAATCCCACGGGAAGTTCAAGGACTGCTGTTGAATTAAATTTTCATTCAAAATAGTCAAGTTTGTCCTGTGCAGACACCTGAGGACCGTGCACACACTGAGAGAGTTGGCCTTACATTCAGTTATGTGTCTAATTCATGTGTTCGCCCCCAGGTTTGTATTTTGGTCTTCAGAGGTGGCCGGCAGCCTTCACAGAGCAGATCTCAAAGGTGTGGGAGTGAAGATTCTGTTCGAGACGTCAGAGAAAATAACAGCTATGTCACTGGATGTGCTTGATAAACGGCTCTTTTGGATTCAGTACAACAGAGAAGGGAGCAATTCTCGCGTTTGTTCCTGTGATTATGATGGAGGTTCTGTCCATTTCAGCAAACATCTTGCACAGTAAGTTTTGCTTCTGGTGTGAAATGGAACAATTGCCATTTGAAATTTGTGTGATATTAATTTTACTTTTGCCAGTTAAGCCGATACTATGGTAGGTTAGCACAGATTTTGGAGTCTTGAATTCAAGTTTCAGATTTACCATTTATTAGACAAGTCACTCTGGGCAGGTATGTGACTTCTCTCACCCTCAGTCTCCTTTCATATGGGGATAATAATAGTACTTATTTCTTGGGGATATTGTGAAAGTTAAGTAAAGAAATAAAAATAAATAACAGAGTATTTGGCACATAATAAGTTTTCACATGTTGGTTACAGTTATTCTTTTTGGAATTTTTATGGCATGCAGTTATAAAGTTATACCCGTTTGATTTGTTATCTTGCCAGTAACTGACTTCCCAGCTTTTGGAAAGAGGCAGAAATGAATCATGTGTGAAATGGACAAAACCAGAAGTCCAATCCTACCCTGTTCCTATTTTCTTCCCTATTTTCTATCCATCACGCTTCCGTGCTGATTTGCAAAAGAATGAGACAGTGAATCTGGAGCTAGAAATTATACCCCATTAATTCAGAGTATGACTACATATATAAAATTTTAAGCTCAATACCTGTTTCTAAATCTAAAAAAAAAAAATAATCAAAAAGGTAGGTGATTAAGATTCAGACAATAAATTGAAATGAAGTGAAACTTTAATAAGACCAAGAACAAATGTTTTTTCTGTTGTGTTTTAGGCACAATTTGTTTGCAATGTCCCTTTTTGGAGACCGTATCTTCTATTCAACATGGAGAAAGAAGACGATTTGGATAGCCAACAAACACACTGGGAGGGATATGGTTAGGATTAACCTCAACTCATCACTTGCACCACCTGGTGGAATTAAAGTAGTACACCCACTTGTACAGCCCAAGGCAGAGCCTGATGCTGGGATGTCTGGTGAGTCATCTCTGATCTTCAACAAGGGCTGGTACTTAGTTACTCCCTATCCAGACACTAAGGGTTTATCCTTGACTTCTCCCACTGCTTCACCCCCAATTTCCCATCTACCTCCAAGACCTTCCCACCCCTTCTCTCCTCCACTGCCATCGTCATGGTCCAGACAATCAGCACTTCTGGCCCACAGTCGTAGCCACTCAGCTAATCTTTCTATTTTTCTCTCTTGTCTTTAAATAGTTCATATGATCCATTTGCTTAAAATCCTTCAGAAGCTTCCCTTTCCATTTAGATTGAAATGTAACGATTTAACAGGCCTGTCACTGTTTGACCACCCTGATCTAGCACCGTCTTTCCTCCTCCCCTGGCTGGGATCCAACACAGGTCTTTCCAGTTTCTCAGAATGCCCGGCTCCCTCATGCCTTTACAATTTGCAGTCAATCTTCTCTCTGCCTAGAATTCTCTTCAGTGAAATGTGATCAGTCTGTGAGGTTAGTGTTTTTTCTCCCATCAACGAACACTTGAGCCCTTCAGAGTTCTTCACGATTACGCAGCTTCTTTGATAAGGAGTTTAAATAGGATAATTGAAAGCATGAATTTAAAAAGAAAATCTATAATGATTCATTACACAATGGCTTTAATGTGGCAAATAATAGAATTTGATTGGGAGGCCACTGTCAGCTGCAGAGTTACAGGCAAACCTGGAATCTAGAAGGCAATGGGCAGCGGCGAAACTGGCTCCAGTCACTGACCAAAGGATGTAACCACATGTGCTCCAAGTGCTGAGGACTTTTGATTTCAAGAGCACTGTGACGCTGGCCATGACGAAATAGGCTCACTAATTGTTCTTGTGTCTTGTAGAGCGGGAATGCTTCACCTGGGATTTAGAGTCTCTGAATCTCTTGATTGTATGTGTTAGATGAAATATGCAATTGTCCCCTAGGGATATGGTAGATAACTTTCATCAGATTCTCAAAGCGCCCGATATCCTTCACGTTTACAAACACTGCCCTAGAGGATGGCTAGTTCCTCCTCGATAACAGTCTTACAACTGCAGCTCCTCTGCCGAGGGGGCCGTGGTAGTACTTGGGTTGCAAGGCACTTTGTAGTGAGGCTACTTCAACAAGGAGGTAACTGATAAAAATCATGTACCCTGGTTGATATTATTTTTGTTATAAAATGTAAGTATTTATAGTATACACATCAGAATATCAATAAATTTCATGCAAAATGCCTAAACTACCACTTATCAAAACCTTCTACAAAACACTAGCTCTATGGGATTTAATGAAGGTATTTGGGGAGAAAACATTTCAGGGTCAAATAATTTAGACAGACTGGGTTAAAGAAAGTTAAACGGGTTGGTATTTTCTCAAGTGGTTTCTCAGAGCCACTCACATGGTTAGGCGCATTGTTAATCTCTAAGGGTGATACATACTGTCATTTTCCTACTTTATTTCCTGTGCAGCAGCACTTGACTACCATATTCCTAGCTCAGACCTCTTTCTTAAGATCTAAACCTTTTTATTTTTTAAAAGACCGAGGCATGGTGAAAGTCCAGCTGCAAAGGTCTACAGCAGAGCTAAGCTGTAGAGAAACGTGATGAAAAACATCGGGGATTTATTCAGAATATACAAAAGAGAGCAGCCCGGTGAGGACTGTTGTCTGACTCGGACAAGGGTGCGGCTCCCAAAGCCAAAGTCACGGGTGTCTCAAGGAAGCCTCATTTGTGAGTTTAAACAAGGCCTGGGCTTGTGGATGTGTATTGGCTTGTTAGCAAAAAGCTCCATGTAGCCGACTGCTGAGCCAAGCCTCCATGGTCCAGCCACAGTTTCACTGTCAGGCTGGTTTTCTAAGGATTCTGACCAGTTTCCTGAGCGTGGTCTTTCAGGTCCCTCCTCGGGGCCTTGCCTGCTGGCCCACTGTCCCCTCCGAGCTCAGGTCCTGCAGTGGACATGTCGTTTGTACACATTCAGGCTCAGCGAACATTGAGGCCCAGATGTCTGGCTGCCTTCTGAGCATTTCTACTTGAATTTCTTGCAAGTGCTTCAGGTGCAAAGGAAATAACTGACCTACTGGCTCTCCCGTCCCTTCTCCCCAGCTCCTCTCCGTCCAGTGCCCAGACTCAGTGAGGGCCATCTCACCTCCTTCTCCCAAGGCAGACATGTAGGAGCTCCCTTTCCTCCCTCTTTCCACTCCCACCCATGAAATCAATCTAAGAATTCTACCATTTACAACCCAAGCGCTGGTCCTCTCTGGGCAGCCATCTCAGTGTCCCCTAAACTTGTACCCCGCCTCCCTTTTCTATCCTGCAGGGAGCGTAACCCTTTAAGAAAGAGAACCCAGTTATGTCATCCCTTGATTGAAACCAGTTGACAACCCTCAAATGCCAACAGTGAAAGTCCAGTCTCTATTTGGCTTGCTCACAGGGTCCTCTGCTCGTTTCTCAGCTTCCCCTCTCACATTGTCTGCCCTGCTCTGCGCTGCACCGTCCTCCCAGATTTCATGTCCTCCCATGGGCAGGCCTGCTCCGTCCTCCCAGATTTCATGTCCTCCCACGGGCAGGCCTGCTCTGTCCTCCCAGATTTCATGTCCTCCCACGGGCAGGCCTGCTCTGTCCTCCCAGATTTCATGTCCTCCCACGGGCAGGCCTGCTCCGTCTTCCCAGATTTCATGTCCTCCCACGGGCAGGCCCGCTCCGTCCTCCCAGATTTCATGTCCTCCCATGGGCAGGCCTGCACCGTTCTCCCAGATTTCATGTCCTCCCATGGGCAGGCCTGCTCTGTCCTCCCAGATTTCATGTCCTCCCACGGGCAGGCCTGCTCTGTCCTCCCAGATTTCATGTCCTCCCACGGGCAGGCCTGCTCTGTCCTCCCAGATTTCATGTCCTCCCACGGGCAGGCCTGCTCTGTCCTCCCAGATTTCATGTCCTCCCACGGGCAGGCCTGCTCTGTCCTCCCAGATTTCATGTCCTCCCATGGGCAGGCCTGCTCTGTCCTCCCAGATTTCATGTCCTCCCACGAGCAGGCCTGCTCTGTCCTCCCAGATTTCATGTCCTCCCACGAGCAGGCCTGCTCTGTCCTCCCAGATTTCATGTCCTCCCACGGGCAGGCCTGCACCGTTCTCCCAGATTTCATGTCCTCCCACGAGCAGGCCTGCTCTGTCCTCCCAGCCTTCGTGCCGGCTCAGGAATGCTCTCAGAGAACACCTTTTCCGGCACATGGCATTCGATCATGCTTTGCCATACTGTCTCCCTTCCTAAACCCCTTCAGTCCTATGAGGACAGGGACTACAATGCCCCAGGTACTCCCAGTCCCCGGAGAACATTTAATAATAGTTAGAATAAAAATAAATGTAAAAATACCATTTGGCTCTCGCCCCTAAAAAATATCAAAAGGAAGAAGTTCTAAAGATATTTACTATCTAAGCACGTGTTGCCTTCCTTCATGCTGTAAGCTCCGCCTCTGCCTTGGTCAGACAGTGCTCCCTGGGGCTGCTCCCTTTGGTACATTCAAAATAAATCCCCAATGTTTTCATCGGTTTTCTCTGCAGCAGCTTCACTCTGTAGCAGATCTTTGCAGCTTCATTCTCATTATGTCTCAGAGTCTTTTTCTTTCTTCTTCTTCGTTTTTTTTTAAAAATTGGTCTAGATCAGTGATGGCGAACCTTTTGAGCTCGGCGGGTCAGCATTTTGAAAAACCCTAACTTAACTCGGGTGCCGTGTCACATATAGAAATTTTTTGATATTTGCAACCATAGTAAAACAAAGACTTATATATTTGGTATTTATTTCATATATTTAAATGCCATTTAACAAAGAAAAATCAACCAAAAAAATGAGTTTGTGTGTCACCTCTGACACGCGTGTCATAGGTTCACCATCACTGGTCTAGATCTCAAGAAAGAGATCTGGACTAGAAGTGGTAGGTAATGGGAGTCACATGATGCATAGAAAATGAAACAGAAAAGCACCCCAGGTTCTATCACCCTTAGATAATAGAAATAGCCATAATTATTGAGTATACACAGAATTATCCACTCTGGGCTTTCCCTATATTATCTCATCTAATCTTCACGAAAACTTTATGAATTAGGTGTGATTATTAGTATCATTTTATAGATTAAAAACTGAGGTTCCGTGACGTTACTATAGCTTGTTCAAGGTCACGCTCTGGTGGGGTTGGGATTTGAACCCATGTGGAGTGACGCCTCCCCAACTCCCTCTGATATTATCTACCATTTTATAGATTTTGCCTTATTTATTTTGGGAAAGCTTGTAATTTGACATATTGTCAATGGTCTTTTTTGTGGTTAAATGTTTCAGTTTGCATGGAAGGCAGGACCAAATCTCATTTCTTTCTAAAAAATTTTTTTTTCCCATTTCAGGAACTCAGAAAAATCTCTGACTCTAACTCTATCTCTCTCTTACACACACACCACACACACACACACACACACACACACACACACACTTCTCCCCTGGTTGTTGGAAAACAGACACAGAATTGAACCACACTTTTGTTGTCAGGATTAAATTAATTAGGCAACAGTGCTCTCCTGGCTGCCTCGACCAACACCCATACTAGTTGGTGTATGAATCTCATAGACAGTGTGAAAACTTTTTTGTATACAATCTGAATACAGTACATTATTTTAAACTGAACTTCTGGGGATGTTGTAGCTAGTTTTACTGCTCACAGACATAATTTTTTTTAAAGGTGCTAATACTTTTGCTTTCTCCTGTATTCCTTTAAATGTAGATTCCAGTTTTAAGTCCTTGAGAGAGTTTCAAAAACAAATCCTTTGGAAAATGAAGGGTATCTATCATCAACAGAGTGCAAATTACTTCACATTCATTTCATGCACAAAATATCGCTGAATTTCCTTAATTCTGAGAGTTCATGAAGGAGAATTTCCTCCACCTGGAAGAGTACCTGCTTAGGGAAGAGATTAGTGTAGCTAAAACTGCCCCGGTGAGACGCTGATTCATCTTGGTTATGTTATTGCTGGAGTGTCTACTGTAAACCCTGGGTTATTTGGAAACCTTTAGAAAAGAATCATCCTAGATAAGTATTTTTTCCACATATTTTTTAAATAATTTTATTTTGGTAAAATACATATAACATAAAATTTACCATCTTAGCTATTTTAAGTGTACAGTTCAGTGGCATCAAGTACACTCACATTGTTATACAACCATCACTACCACCCATCCCCATAACTTTTCATCTTGTAAAACTGAAACTCTATATCCATGAAACTGTAACATCTCCCAGCTCCTGGCAACCACTGTTCTACTGGCTGTCTCTATGATGTTGACTACTCTAACTGCCTCATCTAGTGGAATTATGCAGTATTTATCTTTTGTAACTGGCTTATTTGTTTAGCCTAACGTCCTCAAGGTTCAACTATGTTATAGCCTATGTCAGAAGTTTCTTCCACTTCAAGGCTGAATGATATCCCATTTTGAGCATGTTCCACAGTTCGCTCATTCATGTATCTGCTGATGAACACGGGTTGTTTCCATGTTTAGCTATTGTGAATAATGTTCCTGTGAACACGGGCATGCAGCGGCTGGTTCTTGTTCTGTTGGTGATGATCCAGATTCATCCGCAGTTCAGGTGTTGCCAGCCTGGTCCATCCATGTAAGACCCTGCTTTTAATTCTTTTGATCCAGTGAATTTTTGGATCAGATGACAATTCTGTTTTTAATTTTAAAATAAATTTCTATGCTGTTTCCCACAGTGGTTGTGCCATTTTACATCCCCACCAGCAGTGCACAGGATTCCAGTTTCTTCTGTTAATTCTAAATGATCACTCCAAACATCCAAAACTCTTTTATTTTTCATAGAAATCTTAGCAAAATATGAATTGCCATATCCTTCCAACATAGTTATAGGTAGTGATTGACATTGTCTTCAATGTTTACTAAGAGATGCCACTGGGGCAAGCAGAGGACTGGTTTGAGGTAAAGCTGGGTGTTTTTTTTTAAAATATATCTTTATTGATTTCAGAGAGGAAGGGAGAGGAAGAGATAGATAGAAACATCAATGATGAGAGAGACTCATTGATTGGCTGCCTCCTGCACGCTCCTTACTGGGGATCAAGCCCACAACCCGGGCATGTGCCCCTGACAGGAATCGAACCTGGGACTCTTCAGTCCGCAGGCTGACGCTCTATCCACTGAACCAAACCAGCCAGGGCCAAGCTGGGTTTTTTAATGCAGGTTTGCCCTGACACCAAATGGCTGCCACTTGCAACACAGTGGTCGGAATGGCTCTTTATCATTTTCCTGTCTTCTTTCTCGCTGTCGGCTCTCACTGCTTGCAGGTCCTCACATGCCTGGCTGTGACCTCACTTTATCTTCTAATCCGGGGCTTTTTCTTACCATTTGTTTATTGAGGAAACCAGGCCATTTGTTTTTGCAGAATTGTTCACATTCTGGATTTTGCAGATTGTACGCCTATGGTGTATTTCTTTGAACAGATAGTTCAGGCTTAGAAGCTTGTTCAGATTCAGGTTTCTTGCAAGAATACCTAATAGGTGGTGCTGCAGGCAGTGCTGTATGCCTCCTACCGACCACGCAGCGGGCATGCAGTGGCTGGTTCTTATTCTTTTGTGATGTTTAAGATTCATCAGCAGTTCTGGTGTTGCCAACCTGGTCCATCCATTATCAAGTTTCCCATCAGCCTTTTGAGCAATCAGGCTTCAGAAGCTATTGTTTATCATTGCCTAGAGCCATTTTTTGGTTGGTGGTTCAAAGTGAGGGCATTCAAGTCTATCATCGTTGATGCGTTTATTCACATCAGCAGTATGATTTCTCTGAGGAGGATCTTTTATAGGAAAGGAAAATTAAATGCTTGATTATTTCCCTAAATGTATCTGTTTTCAGAATAAGGGCTAGTAGGCTAGCCTCCAAAAGTGATCTAAAAGCATCTTTATAAACTCATGGATTTAAAAAATATTTGACGTGTTTTTATTTATTGCAGTTATTATCATTCGGGCACTCAAACTGTGCCATCTTTCTTTAGGAGGAGCCCTGATTTGAGGCTTCTAATCTTCATGGGCGAGATGACCAATAGGTTCATCTCGAACCTGCTCTCTCCCAGTAACTGCCCCGGGAGGTCTGAAAGCTGGGCTGAGGCTATGTCTGGGCTCAGCGAGAAAGACCGCTGGAATCATGTAGCCACTTCTGCTGCCAGGGAATGTAGTGATTGTTGGGGTTGTAACAATGGGAGTGAAGGGCGCACACCTTGTACTTTTATTTCCATGCTATGGGCTGGCCAAACTTGTCAGAAATGGGTCTAAAATATAAATGACTGAGTGAGCCTGAGGGGCTCTTCTAAGACTAAAAAACATGTATTTTTAACTGCTTGGAGTCTGTTGATTTGTTTACTTTCTGATGTTTAGAGGAGTTTAGATGATGAAAGATACCAAGTAGATGAATTCTGGCTGAGTGGGGGGACACGCAGGAGGCAGCCAATCAATGATTCTCTTTCATCATTGATGTTTCTATCTCTCTCTCCCTCTCCACTCCTCTCTGAAATCAATAAAAATATATTATGATGAACCTGAGGTAGAAAAAAGGTGTGACAGTGGGAAAAAAGCAAGATAAGGAATCCCATGTCCCTTATTCAGAACAGGGCCAGAGTAAAATCTGCAGATTTACTTGGCTGTAGCAAAGCTTCTGAGAGCCTGTGTGTTAGCCAGGTAGATGCTGGAGGAACAGTTGGTGGTGGACATTAAACTCCATGATTAGGAACTTTAATGCGATCTCAAAGGTAATTAAGCCTCAGTGCTGGGCCCTGGGAAGGGGTATTATCTGAGGTCATCAGCAGCATTCTGAGTGCTAGCTTTGGCCTAATTTGAAGCTAAAGAACAGCAGAAGATTAAGGTGATTAAACGAAAATATAGCCCTCAATCCTCTATGTTTTGCTACTTCTTAAAATGACCTTTTAAGGTGTTTAGTGTCTGAATTCAGGTTATACCATCAGCACATTCAGAGGAAAATAATGATTGCTTTTTTGCCTATGCTCATCTTTGAAGAGTAATGTATATTATTAGTAAGATTATTAAAGACCATCAGGGCATGGTCTTGTGGAAAGGGGACTGGGCTAGCAGAGCCTGACCATCTGTTTTGAGTTCACACTCTAAGGCTGACTGGAAGTTGAAGGAGAAATCACATGTGAAGGAATTAAGTTGCAGACGATACAATCACAGGTTTTTGTGCTTGTGTTTTAGGGTCTGTAGTACATCTATGTTGTAAAAGATACTATGCGAAGTGGGACTATAAATGTGAATGGAATATATATATATATATATATATATATATATATATATGACGATGGTGATGATGGTGATAAGAACAGGTGAGAGGTGGTAGAAAATTAGCAACAACAATAAAAATCTAGATGAAGGAAAGAGCATTTCCTTTACCCTAGACACTAATTATTTTTATTAGTCAATTTGAATCTCCATTAACATATTTTCAGCAGTAATCAAGGTTTGAGAATCTTTAGAGGTATAAATTTAGAGGAATGTACCACAAACGTCTGATTCTGTATAGATTCATAAAAATATTTTTTTAAGTGCGAGATCTCAGAGAATATCTATCTCAACACTTTAATTTCATGGCTTAGGAAACTGAGGTAAACAGCAACAAAAAAGTGATTCAATGTAAAAGGCAGAACCAAGATAGAACTCTGTCTTCCTAATTCTTAATCCAGTGGTCATCTATCATATGGGGTTTGGAAAGATTTTTATAAGGAATATTTATAGGAATCTTAATTGTTCAATTTTTTTTTGTTACCTCAAGAAAGCATAGCACTTTGGTGCCATTAGAAGGCCAAATCAGACCTTTCTGGATTTTTGTTGTTCACTTGAAAACTTTATAAAAATTAAAGTAAAAAAAATAACATGCTATTTGTTGTTGTTAGTCCTCACCTGAGGATACTTTTCCATTGCTTTTTCTGAGAGAGTGAGAGAGGGGGGTGAGGGGAGAGAAAGGAAGAGAGAGAGAGAAAGAGAGAGAGAGAGAGAGAGAGAGAGAGAGAGAGAGAGAGAGGAGAGACATCAATGTGAGAAAGCCACATCAATGTGAGAAAGCCACACCAACTGGTTGCCTCCCATACTCACCCCTGGGGCGGGGATTGAACCTGCAACCCAGGTAGGAGCTGAACCTGAGACCCTTTGATGCGCAGGCGGACACTCTAACCAGTGAGCAACACTGGCTAGGGCAATTACATGCCTTTTTTTCCTTAAATAAATTGGCAGTGGGTGTATTTTGTCTCCAACAAATTTACAAGTTTACTAGTATAATTTTAGTCATTTAACTTTACATTTTTGGGTCATATTATTTTTAAGTTTGCTTAGTTAAAATTTTGATATGTGAAACATGTAGGAACATGAAAAACAATGTAACTATACATTCATAATTGGCACAAAAATGAACAAAATAAAAATTTTGGAATGAATATAAAAATATTCAGTGTAATCTTAACTGACTTAGTAGGTCTTATTGCAGCAGTATTGAATAATTGACAAAATTGATTGTGCATTTAATTCTGTACAGAGATTCAAGTAAACGAGTTTAAAATAAGTAAGGAAATAACACAGACAAGGTAAAAGGAGGTATTTGCAACTGAGATGAAGGAGAGATGTTTCATTAGAACATCATTAGGCTGCTGTTCCTCAGAGTGTGGCGTGAAGACTCCCGCTGGCTTCAGAATCACCCTGATCCTGTGAAAAATGCAGATTCCTGAGCCATTTCCTTGATTTAGCAAATCAGAATCTCCCAAGTGCGACATGCTCTTCAGGTGGGACAATGCACGCTAGGGACATTTTCAAGGGGCAAGACTGTGTCTCTACTGTGTCATGCTGGTGTTGGTCAAGAAAAGTGTTTCATAATTTAAAACAGAAGGAAACAGGTAGAGTCAGAGAGAAGAAACATTTATAAGTAGATAAACAGAGAGCCACATGGAGCATGGTCGCAGCCCCTTGCACTGCTAATGCTCAGGCTGTTTCCAGCAGTCCTGCCCTTAGGTCTTTGGCTCTCCCCATGATTCACAGGGTCTCGTTGACCTCAGCCATGTCATGACTCAGGGTCCATGACCCCCATTTTCTCCCCTTGAGGTCACCTCCTAGCAGAGCTCTGGCCTCTTATCTAACTGCATCCTGGGGTCGGCCTTCACACTCAGCTTATCTCAGTATTTTCTAGAGCATTTTGCAAAGGTGTTGTCATTGTAAAAAAATGGCAAAGAATAAGAGGGAACACAACTGGAGCAGAGATGTACATGTGACTAGTTTGGCCCTTGACCCGGGCTCTGATAATTAAAGGTACCACGCTGGCCATTTATTGTTCATTATATTTGGCTAATTCAACCCAAGCATCTACCTCACTGAGCAGATTTTACTATTTACACTGGGTTATTTTGTAAAACATGGAATGTAACAAACTCAGAAAATTGGGGCTAGACATACTACATGGGTATTTATTAAATCTGAAAAATGTTCTTGAAACAGTGATCCTAAAAGTAATTAATTATATAGATCTGACAGATAAATATTACACTTAAGAACAGCTGTTCTGTAAGAGATATTTCATTTACAGAATTTTTGTTTATGTATTTAATTATTTTTTTTTTACAAAGGTAAATCAGGATGAAAAAAGCCAAGTTGTGTTTAGTGTTAGTCACCCCAGGAATGACATCCCCAGCTAATTCGAACGCCCTATCTTGAGAGCTTTTGCAGGAGGGATACCATTAGGAAACTGAATGGGCTTGGGCAAGCTGCGGAATCCTGCCAAAGCCGTCCCACCCTAGAGCGGTGCCACCATCTTGGAAGACAACCCCCCCACCCCCTCCACCCCCCCTGATGCCACAGGGAGATTAGATTTAAGAACCATCAAGGAATCAGACATTGCCCCCTGTCAAAACACACCCCTATGTCAAATAAACCATCTTCTCTTTTAGATCAGAAACTCTGCAAGCTGAGGAAAGGTAACTGCAGAGGCAGCGTGTGCGGGCAAGCCCCGAAGTCCTATCTGTGCACGTGTGCGGAGGGCTACGCCTTAAGCCAGGACGGGAAGCGCTGTGAAGGTAATGCGCGGCGGCTGTCGGCAGCTCTGGCAGGCACCTGCTCTTCAGTGGGCCATGCAGAGCCTCGATGTGAAATCAGTTTTACTCCCCCCTCCCTTCCCCAGAGAAACAATTTTATTTTCCCCTGTTTTTAAAGCCTTCGTAATACTTCCAGGTCTTCTTTATAGCTTGTGTCCCTAGATCGAATGCTTTCAGAGGCTCCGCAGGGGTTGACCGTAGGCAGGCGTTCTCTGAGTGGACTCCATGGAACCCCGTGGGTTTGGCTGTGTGCAAAATATCTCTATTTTCAAATATTTTAGGGAAGTAGTTCCATAGCTATCATAAGACGCTCAGAGGGTGTGCCACCCCACATCTCCTCCCCTGAAGGTCTAGTGGGAAAGGGAATCTGGAGGAACTGTGTAGCTCGCTGGTCAGCTAGGGCTCCTCCTGGATGAGACTCCAGGCCAAGGTTAGCGGAGCCAGGAGGAATACCGGGCGCTCCAGGGAGCTGCTGCTGAAAACACTCCAAGGGCTGCAGCGCATACGCAGTGGAGGTAGCTGGGGTGAGACATTAGGTAAACGTGAGACCCACTCGTTAAGGATACGGCCCTGCTTACCTGGGGCTAGTCAGAGGGAGGCATCTCATAGAACGGGGACCTGGAGGCTGGGCGTCTCTGAGAGTGGGCCCACCCTCAGGGGAGGGCTCCTGTCAGCTTTGAGAGGCTGCAGAGCAGAGCAGGCATGTCCTGTCCTTGTCAAGAACTTTCAACAGTCCCGCCTTAAGTGGCTTTAAGTTGCTGTATCTTTTCAGAGAAAATAGTATGATTTCCCCCCCAGGGTAATTCTATGAACATCTGTATTTGAAAGTACAAACTCTGACAGAATAACAAGGACTTTCATGATAATTGAACTGACTTCTTTCACCCTTTACTACAGTAGCAAAAGCAGTCTTTCCACGGTCAGGAACAGCAGATACAAGTGTGAGATACTCTATTTTGGGCTGACTTGTGAGGGATACTACAATTTATTTTCAAAAATAACCATCTATGTTTTGTTGTTGTCATTGTGTAGATGTCAATGAATGTGCCTTTTGGAATCATGGCTGTACTCTTGGGTGTGAAAACACCCCTGGATCCTACTATTGCACATGCCCTGTAGGATTTGTTCTGCTTCCTGATGGGAAACGGTGTCACCGTAAGTCACAACAAGTACTTACTTTGCTATTTCCTTCATATTCACTGATGTTTGGGAGGTGGCTATGGTCTGGGTTGATGGTCCTAGATCAGCTGTAAGCTTCAGAATTACCTTGGAGTTTTATTTTATTTTGTTTTAAAACATAAATGACTGGACTCTATTCCAGACTTGTGGAATATATATATATATATACATACATACATATGTATGTACATATATATATTCCAAATTTATCCATATTTTATGATATTCATTATATGTATATTACTAAAAGACAAGCATATAAAATCATGATATATTATTATATCTAAAAAACTCGCTGTAAATTGCTAATATCATCTAATATTCAGTCAGTTTTCAGGTATAACCACAACATCATTACTACACCTAAAAATTAATAATTCCATAATAATATCAAATATCTAGTCAGTTTTCAAATTATCTTAAAAAAATTTTTACACAGTTGTTTGGTTTGAAGAAGTATCCAGACAAGGGTAGTAATACTGTTGTGTTAGGTTGATACAACTCTATTTTACCCTACAGATTCTCTTTACTCTTTTTTCCCCTTGCAAATATTTATTAAAGAGCCATTTTTTCCCCTTCAGAGTCTCTCACATTTTGGATTTTACTGATGGCACTTCTGTGATGTCCCTTTTCTTCTACAAACTTATAGATAGATGTAAAGGCTTGATCAGACTCGGCTTGACATTTTTGGCAAGAATACTTCATAGGTGTGGTTATATTTCCATCAGGAGACACATTATAAATGTCCCCTATAGTCTTTCTTTCTCTTTGTCTTTCTTTCATTCTTTTTTAGAAACAAGCTCTGGCCTGTTTTACTAAAGAACAATTTTGCATGATGCACTGTTCACTAGTCTGTCTGGCATGCTTCTAATGATAGAGAGTCACCTGGGTCAACGGTAGCCAGTGTGTATGTTCTGAGGTATTTTTCACATGCCGTTCCCAATTCAATATTATTAGTAGCATTTCTCTTTTTAAAAAATTAAACTTATTAGAGTGATATTGGTTAATAAAAGTATATAGGATTCCGGTGTACAATTCTCCAGTTCGATATTATTGGCACTGCCGTGATGGACCCGGGTTTTGGCCAACACGGCGCAGTACTCTGTCTCAGATCCCCACAGCACTGGGCCGCTGTTGATGAGGATGGCCAGTTCCCTCTTGCCCCGTCTGATAACTCAGAGCGGCTTGTACCCACAGAACTTACTTTTCACTGTTTATGATGAGCTGGAGCCTAGAGGTGACTCCAAGGACATTTTGTCTTCTTTTCAGCCACCGTCCTTCTTCCTTTGGTGCAGGACCCCCACCAACCAAACACACCTGGAAGTGGCCAAGGCAGCTGAGGGACTAGAAAAGGGCCAATGGTCTTTCGGGAGAGGATTGTAGCAGCCATTGCCAGTCACTTCCTAGATTCATTATTGCACCAAGGGTTTCAAATGGCGATATCTAGTTCTAGTAGTTACTTTTAATTATTAATTGGAATATCTGTATGAAGAAAACTTTCATTAACTATTTGGTTCCTTTAAGATACAATTTGTACAGATAGCCACTTGGCCTGGAGGTCAAACCCTCCCTGGAATTAGCTACAACAATCAAGATTTAACTATAAGACTGCGAACAAAGACCACTAGGGGGTGCACCAAGGAAGCATAACAAAATGCGGAGACAAAGAAACAGGACAAAATTGTCAATGGAAGATATAGAGTTCAGAACCACACTTTTAAGGTCTCTCAAGAACTGTTTGGAAGCCGCCGATAAACTTAATGAGATCTACAAGAAAACTAATAAGACCCTCGATCTTATATTGGGGAACCAACTAGAAATTAAGCATACACGGACTGAAATAACGAATATTATACAGACTCCCGACAGCAGACCAGAGGAGCGCAAGAATCAAGTCAATGATTTGAAATGCGAGGAAGCAAAAAACACCCAACCGGAAAAGCAAAAGGAAAAAAGAATCCAAAAATGCGAGCATAGTGTAAGGAGCCTCTGGGACAGCTTCAAGCGTACCAACATCAGAATTATAGGGGTGCCAGAAGATGAGAGAGAGCAAGATATTGAAAACCTATTTGAAGAAATAATGACAGAAAACTTCCCCCACCTGGTGAAAGAAATGGACTTACAGGTCCAAGAAGCGCGGAGAACCCCAAACAAAAGGAATCCAAAGAGGACCACACCAAGGCACATCATAATTAAAATGCCAAGAGCAAAAGATAAAGAGAGAATCTTAAAAACAGCAAGAGAAAGAAACTCAGTTACCTACAAGGGAATACCCATACGACTGTCAGCTGATTTCTCAACAGAAACTTTGCAGGCCAGAAGGGAGTGGCAAGAAATATTCAAAGTGATGAATACCAAGAACCTACAACCAAGATTACTTTATCCAGCAAAGCTATCATTCAGAATTGAAGGTCAGATAAAGAGCTTCACAGATAAGGAAAAGCTAAAGGAGTTCATCACCACCAAACCAGGATTATATGAAATGCTGAAAGGTATCCTTTAAGAAGAGGAAGAGGAAGAAAAAGGTAAAGATACAAATTATGAACAACAAATATGCATCTATCAACAAGTGAATCTAAGAATCAAGTGAATAAATAATCTGATGAACAGAATGAACTGTTGATTATAATAGAATCAGGGACATAGAAAGGGAATGGACTGACTATTCCTGGGGGGGAAAGGGGTGTGGGAGATGCGGGAAGAGACTGGACAAAAATCGTGCACCTATGGATGAGGACAGTGGGTGGGGAGTGAGGGCGGAGGGTGGGGCGGGAACTGGGAGGAGGGGAGTTATGGGGGGAAAAAAAAGAGGAACAAATGTAATAATCTGAACAATAAAGATTTAATTAAAAAAATAAATAAAAAAAAAAAAGAAAAAAAAAAGAAAAACCATAACTTAACTTTGGTGCCGTGTCACATATAAAAATTTTTTGATATTTGCAACCATAGTAAAACAAAGATTTATATTTTTTATATTCATTTTATATATCTAAATGCCATTTAACAAAGAAAAATCAACCAAAAAAAAATGAGTTTACATGTCGCCTCTGACACACGTGTCATAGGTTCGCCATCACTGAAATAAACCAACTTGGTCCCAATGTTATCTTTATGCTACCCAAAGTGTCAAACTGATCTCCACCCTTTAAGAAAAAAAAAAAAAAAAAAAAAAGATACAATTTGTACAGTTAAGACAGGATAAATATTGATTGGAACATCTTTCACATGCTCAATGATTTAAAATACCTTTATCTTAAAAAATACCTTCATGTGTACTTGAGTCTTTTATAAAACAAGCTTTCTATCTGGTTCTACTATTCTTTCCATCTTTTCCCATACTCATTGCCCACTGTCTTAATTATTGTTCCTTCATGGTACATTTTGATATTTGTTAAGAGCCTCTCATTCTGTCCCTACACCTAACCACAGTCATACAACGTTCTTAGTTTTCCCTTCACACAAATTTGTTTCCCAGATGAACTTGAGAATCATTCGCCCACGTTCCATTTTAAATATTTTTGAATTTTGACGACCAATAACTTTAAAAATATCATTTGACATAAAAGAAAGTTAGAGAAAACTGGAGTCATTTTCCAAAATCAGATATTTTTCTTTATATATTCTTTGGATTTGAAATTTTTCTTTTCTTTTTGTTCCTTCATTACCACAGTAATTAATAAATGTTTGATTTCTATTTAACTTACTCTTTTCAGGATAGCATTTTTTATTAGCAAGCAATTTTACTGAATTTCCACAAATGTGATTTAACACTAATATTGACCTTATTCTTCATTAATTAGAATTAATTTCCTGTCCAAGCAATGCATCTGAATGCAGCCATGACTGTGTTCTGACTTCGGATGGTCCCATATGTTTCTGTCCTGAAGGCTCAGTGCTTGAGTCAGATGGAAAAACGTGTAGTGGTAAGTTTATTAACTTTTTGTTTGTTTGAAACAAACAAGGTGTGTTTGGTTGGTGGGAGTCCTGCACCAAAAGGAAGAAAGACTATATATATATATATATATATATATATATATATATATATATATAATTTGCATCTTATTGGCAAAGAAGAATAGATTTTTCCAACATTACGCACTGAAAGACATTTATACCATGGCTTAGTGTAGATTTAAATGATATTTTTGGTTTTTGGTTTTGGTTTTTAGATAGCAGAGTGTAGTGATTATGAAGGGGTTTGAAATTAGATAGCCCTGAGTTAGCATTCCCAGTTACTAGCAGTGTTATTTTGGACTGTTACTTGCTCTCTCTTGGTCTCAGTTTCGTCATCTGTAGAGGTTAACAATACCTCCCTTCTGGATTTGTAGCCAGGATTAAGCAGATGATGGATGCAAAGTAGTTAGCCTGTTCCTTGCACCTATAAATACCCCTCTATGTTTATTTCATAGACCTAAGCATATAGAGGGATGGATGAAACTCAAAATTAGCAGAAGACTTATGTGTGGCTTTTTTTTTTAAAAATAAAGAAAACAAAAGCAGTCAAGAGGCCAAAAATGTGAGAGAGAAAAAAATATATTTATCACTAGGAAGAGTTAGACCAGTTGCCAAACTCATCAAAATGTATTTCGGCCCTGGCCAGTGTGGTTCAGTTGGCTGGGCATCGTCCATGCACCAGAAAGTCACAGGTTTGATTTCTAGTCAGGGCACATGCCCAGGCTTGATCCCCAGTGGGGGCTGCGTGGGAGGCAGCCGATCGATGTTTCTCTCTCATCGATGTTTCTATCACTCTTTCCCTCCCCCCTTCCTCTCTCTGAAATCAATAAAAACATATTTTTAAAAAATGTATTTTGCATTCCACCAACTGCCAATGCACATGGTCTTGAACTCAGTAATAGAACACCAGGACAAGGGCCATTGAGATGTGAAGGGTAAACACTCAAGATGTTAGGTTACAGGAAGTCAAGTATGGTGACATTTTGCTTCTAATCTCTGCAAAATAAACTTGATTGCAGCAGCATAAATGATTGTGGAAATGGTTTAAAAAATCTATATATACCTGGCCCAACTCAATATTTTGATAAAAAATTGTTATATTTTTGAATGACAGCATCATTACCAAGCAATTGTCTTTTGTAGGCTGCTCATCACCTGATAATGGTGGATGTAGCCAACTCTGCCTCGCTCTCAGCCCAGTGTCCTGGGAATGTGGCTGCCTTCCTGGGTATGACCTTCAACTGGACAAAAAAAGCTGTGTAGCTTCAGGTTAGTGCTGTGGGTGTTTGAAAGTGTGTCTCTGCAAAAGTATGTGCAAAAAAACCCATTTCATTTATAAAGACAGAGCATTAAAGGTCTGAATTTTTTATTTTTGGAGATGGAAAACAAATTATTATAAATGTAAGTAATGTAAGTAATAATCATATAAATAATAATGTTTTTGAGGAATATTTAGGAGTTAATTAGTATTCAGCAAAGATTTGCTATAACATCAAGCGTGGTATTCCAGTATATGTGAAAGTCATGACCAGAATAGATTTAAACACGTTATAGTTAAAAAGAATTGAATAAATATTTGTCGATTGATTTGATTTTTAACTCTCCAATGAATGTAATAATAATACTTTGACAAATTCAGGTTTTTTAATGTCAAAATTCAATATGAAGTTGTATGCTTTGACTATTATTTTATCTGCTAATGTTACACCTCTTGTGTCCTTCAACAGCCTTGGAAATCCTAGATTTATACTAAATTGATTTAATCTCTCCTGAGATTCATCATGCTTGCAATCTGGGATTGCCTTAGCCCAATACTCTTAACTTCCCAGGGTCTTTGTTAATCTAGCACAACCTGAGCTCTGAAAATTAACAAGGGTCTTGTTATTAACTCAGATAATCATGCTTCCGTTCTAGAAGTGCTCAGGTCAGAGGAGGGTATTTATTCAGATCTGAATTAATACAATATGCTAATTTTAATATGTTTCAGTATGCGTGAGTCAGGGAGATTACAGCACTAACACTTGTACCATTTAGTTATGGTGTTGGTTATTTAATGCTGGCTCTTTCTCTAAGTAATTTGCATTTTAAAAGCAGGCCCCTAGACAGGGACGAATCCAGTGATGAAATTCTGGCAATATGTCACCTCATGGAAAAGGAACTCTTCTTGCCTGTCTTAACCTACACACACTGGTGGGAAGTTAAGAAAACAAGTACTGCAGAAGTTAAGGAAGAGGGCGAAGGAAAGGGAAGAGTCAGAAGTGCCTCTTGGCTTTCAAGGCGTATTTTAAATGGAGCCATATTTGAATTTGGTTATCAGGACCACAACCGTTTTTGCTGTTTGCCAATTCTCAAGATATTCGACACATACATTTTGATGGAACTGATTATGGAACCCTACTCAGCCAGCAGATGGGAGCGGTTTTCGCTCTAGATCATGACCCTGTGGAAAATAAGGTAATGTTTTGTCACTTGAACAGGTGTGGCTGTGCTTTAAGGACAGAGTAGAGAATTTAATCCTAATAGATGACCTGGGCTACTTGACAATCTTCTTTCAAGTTCAGAATCATTAGGCACAGAAAAATGTAAATATATACATTGAAGCATCATTTGAGAAATGTTAAGGATTTTCTATTATCAGAACCCTGGTTCTTGATGTGATTCAGCTATTTTATTAGAGATGATTCAGCAAGATCTTAAGTTTAGTTTTGTTTCTGGAGCCTACCCCAGTGCCATACACATAGGAAAAACCCGTAAGTAGGTTTGTGATCATTTGCTGGTAGTGGGAGAAGTGAGAGATTGGGGTTGTACTTAGGAGGGGTGGGTTAGTAATTTGCACTTAATGTATGTCATTGAGAGAGGGAATTTAATGACCTATCAACCATGGAAATCAGGAAATGGAAGTTTATGGTTCATGTGGGAATGGCAGTCTAACTCATGAAATGACTTACATAATAATAAATTTTTACATGCAGTTTTAGTATATAACTTAGAATTTCTGTGTTACCAATCTAATCATTTGATCATTTGATCTTTGTTAGTTGTCTTTGTGCTAAGTTAGAATGTGCTTGAAATATGTTACAGTGTCTTTGGGGATTATCACCCATATTTAGTTTATATAGTTATTACTCTCCCTCCATAATTATTTAGTTATTATTAGGTTAATTTATAGAATTTTAAACTTTGTGCTTTTATTTTTTCCTGATTTGAAGCAATCTGGTAAATGGCCACAAAAAAAAAAGAGAGAGAGAGAAAGAAGCAAATTAATTCCATGTTTAATTGGTATGGATTGATGGCCAAATATAACTACTTTTGCAAGTAAAAGTTTAGTAATTAAAGACTAGCAAACAGTTCTTTCTTTTCCATGAGCTGAACCTATATGACTCCATGGAAGAGTTATATTAACAGAAAAAAATTAATAGAAAAAATCAATTCAAGATTCATTTATTACCACACTAGTCTTTTTTTTCTGCACAGATAGTATTGTTTTACAACTAGATGAATGAGACTAGATGAATTTTGTTATGTGGCTCTCTTATTTTTCTGGTCAATGTCCTCATTTTCTTGCTTCTCAAATGGTGGTATTTGAACCATCAGAACTGACATCACCTTGCATTTGTTAGACCTGCACATTCTTGGGCTCCACCTGTGACCACCGAATCACAGTTTGCATTTAAACAAGATACCCAGGGGGTTTGTGTGTCAATTTGAATTTGAGAAGCAATTCTAGGAGAGTGTTTTGGAATATGAGAAGTACCCATTTTGTATTATGGGATAGAACCTTTTCTATCTTATCTAGGACAGTGGTTCTCAACCTTCCTAATGCCTCAACCCTTTAATACAGTTGTGGTGACCCCCAACCATAAAGTTATTTTTGTTGCTACTTCATAACTGCAATTTTGCTACTGTTATGTATCATAATGTAATTATCTGATATGCAGGATGTATTTTCATTGTTCGCGACCCACAGGTTGAGAACCGCAGATCTAGAAAAATGGTAACCTATGATATCTGGAAAGATGATAACCTAATGAATTACCAGTTTTTGAATACTCTCACTATTGATTATAGATTTATGTCTATGTGTGTACTCAAGTTAAAATCCCACAAGTGCTATCATTAAATTGTAAGCTGACCCATCCCAGTTTTTCACATTCTCATGAACTACTTGTACCTACTTGACAGAGTACGTACTAGATTGAAAAAGAACTTTGTACCTGCAAGGTATGGTCTGTTGGACAATTAAAATGCAATTATATAAGGTAAGAGATGAAAAAAACTTTAGCAAATATTTAGTGTAACTTCCTCATTTTTACAGTTGAGAAAACTGAGGTTCAGTGACTTGGCCAAGGTTATCAAACAAACAAGTGGCAAAACTGGGAGCAACCTGCGCCTCCCGGCCTGCAGTCAGTGGAGGGCTGTGGACCGTGCAGAAGACACAGCCCAGTGTGCAGTCCCCATTAAACTGAAAATTGTTGCTCCCTTTCAGTCTGTAGAAGCCTAGGGTTCAAGTACAGTTTGTTATTGACCAATGATCAAAGATGAATAAATTACCAGTTATAATATGAACTATGTGCCAGGTGCAGGGCTAAAGAGTTTTATATATAAAACTAATGTACTTGCTCTTATAATCCCCATTTTACCAATGAGACAGACTGTGACATTGACTAACTTGCTGAAGTTTACAAGCACCTGGGAAACAGCTCGGTTGAAGTTCAGTTGCAGGTGTGTCTATGGCCAAAGATAAGCTCTCAACAATTCCAGTGTATGATACTCAGCCCATTTGTATATATTCCACATTTATTTTTTAAAACGAATAAAAATTGTTCATGTTCTCTTTTGTAGGTATACTTTGCCCATACAGTCCTGAAGTGGATAGAGAGAGCCAATATGGATGGTTCCCAGCGAGAAAGGCTCATCGAGGAAGCAATAGATGCTCCCGAAGGTCTTGCTATAGACTGGATTAACCGTAAACTCTATTGGACAGACAGAGGGTATGTTCCCTTTTAGCCATGTGAGGTAGGAGTCATGGGGTAGGTAGGATAGCTGGCTTCATCCTCCACTTTGAACATGGGAAAATACGGATGGGATTGGAAAAGATGTCCTCAATGCTGTCCATATTCCCTCCACCCTTATCCCCCCCCCCCCCCCCAGGCAAATGTTCCTCTTTTCATCAAGATTGGCTCTGTACCTGTAGGAGCATTTTGAGGGCAAAGAAAGTAGCATGTGTTTTTGCACTTCAGGCTAGAAAAGCAAAACCTGTGTGAATATAGTCAACACGCATTCCTTGAGCATCTGCTGTCGATGGGGCGCTCTCCCACGCCACACGGGAGATACAAAGGAGCATGAGGAGTGCTTCATCTTTTCAGTCAGGTCACAGTTTAGCCAGGAGGTAAGGCCCATGCACACAGGGAAAACCAATACAAATGCTTGGCATACATTTCAGCCCAGGAAATGTCCTAAGGCCGTGCATAAACAATTGCCAAGTGAGGGGTGTACACTCCCAGAGGGAGTGCCGGGAGGGGCTTCAGGGACCAACTGGCCCAACCCCTCATTTTACAGATGGGACACTAAGGCTCAGAAAGGCTAAGTGATTTATTCAGGGTTACACAGCACACAAGTGACAACTCTTGGACTAGAATCCACATGCTGGCCTCTAAGTGACGTCAAGGAGGGAGAGGAGCTGTGAGGAAAGTCCTCGTGAGATCAGAGAAATGGCCTGCTTTCCCTTTGGTGGAAAGCAACAGAGCCAGAGAGAAGCTGTGGTGTTTCTAGCAGACTGCTCTTGGGGCTACAGAAAGGACTGCTGTGTGTGTGTGTGCGTGTGTGTGTGTGTGCGTGTGTGTGTGTGTGTGCGTGTGTGTGTGTGTGTGTGTGCGCGCGCGCGCGTGCACGCGCGTGTGTGGCCTGTGTGAGCCCCAGGAATGGTGGGGGTGGGAGGAGGGTGAGGAAGTGCCTGCATCCCCCATGCGTGCTGGGAGAGCCCACTTCCCTGCTTGGGAGAGGAGGAAGCACCTCACAGGATGGTGTCAGAGATGCTCTGAGCTAGAATGATGCTTTCCCAGAGCCACTTAAAGCCATAGAGTGAAATGGTGGCCAACCTGAACACCTGGTACCTATGCATCGTATTACATTAAAAGAGAGGAGAATTAATTAGGGTTTCCCATCTATGAAATCAGCAGTCCTGGCATACCGGGTGAAGTCCCAAGGAACAGGTTTGTATGCTTGGGGGAGGCTTTCTATGCCCCAGAGCAGCTCTTTGGTCTCGATAGCCCATGGGAGACAAAGGCATTTTTCAAAACGAGGCAGATGCTGATGTGATGCAGCACATCTATATCCAGAGTGGGTATATTTTCATTCATTCATTCACGCATTTAACCAGACCTTCATTCTTTTATTCTTTGGGGTATTTATTAACTGAAAGGTTCCAGATACTGCACTAAGAACTTCATATCCATGATACCATCGAATCCCCCAAAGATCGGTTTTCTGATCCCCAACTTAAAGAGGAGAAAAGTGAGAATCAACGAGGTAAAATAACTTTACCAAAGTCAAACAGCCCGCGAGTAGCGGAGCTGGAATTTGAACTCAAGGACAGCGACTCCCGAAGTGTATGCTTTTAATGATCACAGATATGTACTGCCTCCCCCTATCAGCGCTGATTAAAATGTGCTCAAGCCAGAGTCACAGAACACATGGAAATCAACTTCAGTTGTCATCATGATAAAAATCATCATAACGGCCTCCTCTGTGGTGAACCTACTTAAAAGGATATTTAAAATGTCAGCTGTGCCTAATGACAGAGCTTGTACACGGCTCTTCTCAGAAGAGTAAACGTTGATCAGGACAGCAGATGTCAGCGCTGTCGACCCCTGCGAGGCTGCCAGGTCTCCTCATCTTTCCCGCCTTTGCCCGGCCCCTCTAATTTGAACCGTGTTTGATTAATAGCAGCAGGAGACCCACGGCGGAAGCGATGCCTTCAGACACAGACAGGCACCGTAGCCTGAGACGCAGGCCTCAGATTCCCTAGTTCGCTGGCTTCGGTAATAACAAGCCCTTCTTAAGCCCTCTTTCCTCTAAAGGCAGCTGCTAAAAGAAAACCTTTAATTTGTCTGGAAATGAAAGGTTTATCGTTTGAAAACCTTGATATTAGCTAGAAATTGGATTTAAATAGCTGAGATTCCACGCTTGTGATATTAGATTATATGGTAACTCTGAACCAATAAAAGAACCAGGGTGGGTGCCTCTGGTTTACGTTGGCTTACGAAAAGACAGGTTCAGATGAACATCTAACAGTAGGAAGGAAGCTAATTGATAATTTCACTGGCAGTGCTGTTATTTGGTACTAAGGAATCCTGCGTCCTAAAGTCAATCGCCCAGTAAAGAAGAATCAAGAGGGTGAAAATATACATCTTTTGCTCATCCTTTTGAGATCAAAACTACCATGAGGCAAAAAAAAAAAATCACTCTTCTAAGGTTCTAGATCAGTGATGGCGAACCTATGACACGCGTGTCAGAGGTGACACGCGAACTCATTTTTTTGGTTGATTTTTCTTTGTTAAATGGTATTTAAATATATAAAGTAAATATCAAAAATATAAGTCTTTGTTTTACTATGGTTGCAAATATCAAAACATTTCTATATGTGACACGGCACCAGAGTTAAGTTAGGGTTTTTCAAAATGCTGACACGCCGAGCTCAGAAGGTTCGCCATCACAGTTCTAGATGAACAACTCTTGCCGTGGAAGGAGTGTGGATCTTAGGGGACCCCAGTGACAATGGGACTGGTTTGGTAGAGGATACAAAGGGAAAGATGTTCCACTAGAGTCAGGGTTATGCCTGAGCTCAGGTGAGCCCAGTGTCCATGCTCGTTCAGCTTTCTCGTTGCCCACACTGGAGTTGGGGATTTGCTTTCTGGCCTAATCAAGTAGTCGTGTATTATTGAGTTCACCCCTCAGGAAGCTTTGAGAGAAATTCCAGCTCTCCTGCCTGAGATAGCTCCGGAGTCAGGGTTTCTGATGGTCTCGATTCTCATCCCCTCACTCCTGCTCAAAACAGTCAGAATCTAGAGGTGATGCAACAATGAGAGCAGAACTGACAGTCACAGCATCTTTAGAATTCCTTCCTTCCCGGCCAGGGGACAGCACAGGGACAATGTGGCTGAGTGACTTGGACACATGGAGTTAGAAAATACCTGCCACCCTGCAGTCCCCTTCATCTGGGAATAAAATTATCTCTTAAAAAACTGATTTCAGAGAGGAAGGGGGAGGAAGAGAGAGAGAGAAACATCAACGATGAGAGAGAATCATTGATCAGCCACCTCCTGCACACCCTACACTGGGGATCGAGCCCACAACCAGCACATGTGGGCTCGATCCCCGGCAACAGCTATATATTATCAAACATACTTTCTGATTTGCAGTAGGGAAACAGGGCCGGCAGGCAGCACACCTGAACAAGGTGGTAGGTCCTTACAGATGTTTGTTGAGTGTGTTAAAAGATAGTTATACTGCCCTGACTGGTTTGGCTCAATGGATACAGCATCACCTTGTGGACTCAAGGGTCCCAGGTTCGATTCCGGTCAAGGGCATGTACCTTGGTTGCAGGCACATACCCAGTGGGGAGTGTGCAGGAGGCACCTGATTGATGTTTCTCTCTCCGATGTTTCTAACTCTCTAGCCCTCTCTCTTCCTCTCTGTAAAAAATCAATTAAAAAAAAGAAGATATACTCCTCGGTTTTGGTAGGGAAACAGGACAGGTGCCCCTGGTGGGAAAGGGGTGCTCCTCTTCCCCCCTCTGCCTGTGGTCTGTCAGCTCCAGAAGCTGCTCAGAAGCCCAGGTTACCCCCCGGCCGGTGACAGGTGGGGGCTTTACAGAGTAGGTTTTAGCATTTGATTCCATCCCCCTTTCTCCATCCTGCTGCCACTGCCCCAGCTCCGTCACCATTCTCTCCTGTCCAGCTTGTCCTCTCCATACTAAAGCCACAGCATGAGGACTGTTTCCTACTCCTCAGGCCTCCCAGACTTGGCACTCGCTTCTGCTTAGGGTGTTCTTTTTTCAAAAAAAATTTTTTTTATTGATTTCAGAGAGGAAGGGAGAGGGAGAGAGAGTTAGAAACATCAGTGATGAGAGAGAACCACTGATCGGCTGCCTCCTACACCCCCACTACCGGGATGGAGCCCAGAACCCAGGATGCCCTGACCAGGAATTGAACCATGACCTCCTGGCTCCATAGGTCATGGCTCAACCACTGAGCCACGCCTGCCAGGGCAGGGTGTTGTTTGCCTGTCCACTCCCCTCCTCTCTCCCTCCCAGCCCTGGCTCTCCTGCTGAACTCTACGCTCTGTAAGGACAGAGACAGGCTGTTGTGTCTCCAGTGTTTAGGCCAATTCCTGACGTGTACAGTAGGTGCTTGCTCAGTAACTGTCTGTTTGATAACCAAGGTTTGTTTGACAAATAGATGGAAACACTAGGAAACAAACAATTTCTTCTCTGCCAGATTCCAGAGAGCTATTTATTAAGCATAAAGTTTAGCAAATAATAGTCGTTTAATGCTCTCATTTGTCTAAATATCATGTGGAAGAAAATAAAAGTCAACATAAATCTCCCTTGCTGTCCTTGTGCGGCTGTCTCGGGGCCCTCAGAGCTTTCCTCTCCTCCTTCCCGGGACCTGTGACCACGAGGCTACCCCTTCTACTGGCTTCCATTGGTTCCTGGGGTGAGGGGAGGCTGTGAAGAGAAAGGGATGGTGGGATTTGCACTACAGGCTGTGTCTCTGCCAGGCCACTGACACGATTTCCTCTTACCTTATCCTTTCACTGTGCAATTTAACTGCCTGGGATAAATATTGGCATGCTAATGAAAAGACTACAAAAATAGAATTTGTGGGCATTTGGTCCTGATGTGTGTGTGTGTGTGTGTGTGTGTGTGTGTGTGTGTGTGCACATGCTCAGTGGGAGTAGCTTAGAATGTCGGTCTTTGCATTTAGTAAGCAACAGTGAAAAGGAGTATTTTTGTTGAAAAAGTAAAGGTAATGTAACAGCCCCTTAATGTGACATGTATTTTAGGAAATCTGTCATTGAAGGCAGTGATTTAAGTGGAAAACATCGTGAAATACTCATTAAGGAGGACGTGTCTCAGCCTCGAGGAATCGCTGTTCATCCCATGGCCAAGTAGGTCCTTGTGAAATTCGGGTGCCTTTCTGAGAGGTCATGTTTGAAATGAAATGCTAAGGTCCAAAATCTGTCTTCAAACCTCAGTGGGTCAGGGGAATTGAAAACCAAGAAAATCCACTAGATTTGGCCACATCTTCAGATATGATGTGGCTACTGTGATAACCTCATTTTTAAGTCTTTTCATTTTCTATTTTTATATAAATATTTTATTCTCTAGATATCCTTTCATTTTAATCAAATTCAATTTCTTTTTAAAAGAAATGGGCTGTAATTTAGTAATCAATCAGAGATAAGCCCATTAAACTGCTTTCTTTAAAAGGTTACATTATTGTTTTCTTGAACAGAGGGTGATACTTAGATTGTATGACTTATTAATTCTATTTAGAAAAATCATAAGATGAGTTCAAATGATGGGCCATTCCTAGATTTAGACAAAAGGAAATAGAAATCATGAAAGATTAGAAGATTCTATGTTGTTAATTATGAATTAGTGACAAATATTGGTTTCGGTTCAGATAAGTAAGGAGAATCACCAATTCCTCCCTAGATTTTTAAAAACAAGGATAAAAAACAGCTCTTTTATTTATGATGGTCTATGGGAAAGATAATAATGGTACTAATTGATCATTGATTTGGAGCCAGCCACATGAATAAAAGAGTGACAATATATCCATCTCTAAACAGGCCAGAGAAAAGATATGGACCTCAAAAAATGTCCCTCAGCAGTTATAGACTGTGATATACAGAACTTAAATTAACAAGGTTAACTGAGTACATTGTATAAAACTAGATAGTAGATAAATATGCTCTTCTCTTCATGCTGTAATTTTACATGTACAGCGAGTTTATATCTGCATAGCAGAAGGACAAGCTAGCAAGATTTCAGTGCCACTTGTAGCATGAAATGCTAATTTAAAAATATGCACTTGAGCACACTTTCAATTACTAATATTCTGCAATTGTTTAAAATTAATAATTCCTTTTTTATCTAATGACCTGAGCCTTAATTCAACATTTCCTGTCCAAGATGCTCTACATAGAAAAGATAAGTTTTTGCTTTTGAAAAAATGATTCATCCAACATAGTGCTATACTTGCTTCTTCTATAGTCCTTAGTTTATTCTAAAGTAATTTACTTGATGTTCCCAATGGTGAAAGAATAGGAGAATTTTTTGTGCAAATTTTATTTATTGTATGCTTTCTTGATTAAAGGAGATTATTCTGGACGGATATGGGGATTAATCCACGAATTGAGAGTTCTTCCCTTCAAGGCAATGGCCGGCTGGTTATTGCTAGCTCTGAGCTGGTCTGGCCCAGTGGAATAACGATTGATTTCTTAACTGACACGTTGTATTGGTGCGATGCCAAGCAGTCTGTGATTGAAATGGCCAATCTGGATGGTTCAAACCGCCGAAGACTTGCCCAGAACGATGTAGGTGAGGCTTTGGGATGGGTGATTTCTTCATCTTGACTGAGAACTGATGAGTGTTAAATACAAAATGTGTTTATACACACATGCATGTGCATACACCACATTTTAAACCATCTGATGAGAAAGAAATAGAGACAGGCTGACAGACTTCTCTGGGGATTACCTGAACATTGGAATATTGAATAAAAAGTGATGTGCAGTCATTTCTCTTTGCCAAGATTTCCAAAAATCAGAAGGAAAACTTTAAAAAATTTAAAACTTTTTAAAGAATAAGAACTTGATTCAGCTGTTATCATTTCTTTTGTTTTAGAAAATGTCTTTTCAGCACCGAGATAATATCCTCTTCAGAGATTAATGAATATCTATTGATAACCTGTGCAAAGGCTTTGCCCCTTATTATAGTTTCAGACCTTACATGGGTTGTCATGTATTTTCTTAAACATCCTTAAAACACTGTAGTTATGATAACTGTTAAAGGAGAAGTACAAATGGCTATGAGTTTCCTAGAGAGATTCATTTACTAGTAGACTCAGGGAGACAGCATTTGAAGCAGGCCATGTGGGAAATAGATGATGATAAAACTTGATCATTTGAAATAAAGCTGCAGAAATTGTTTTTTGTATGTCAGTATTGCCAAGATATGTTGATGAACTTAATTCTGAATGTACTAGGGAGCCATTGCATGTTCTGGAGCATTGGTATTTGAATATGAGATTGGTATTTCAGGATAACCACTTAAGTAACAGAATAAGAGTTGGAAGTTTGGAAAGAAGGAAATCAGTCAGGAGACTACAAAAGTTGTCCAAAAAACAGCTAATGAAGGCCTGAGCTAGAATATTTCCATAATAACAGGAAAATGGAGGACCATTGAAAAATCACTGTAAAGAAAAAAATTGAGATTTACTAACAGATTGGATATAGAAATGAGGGTCAGAGGGATGTTAAAGATGCTTCAGAGGTTTACCAAATGGTTGGTTGGAAGATGAAAACACATGGTTTCTTTTTTAAGGAATAAGCTAACAAACTAATAATCTGTATAAGTTATTTATTTTGCCCATTCTCTTTAGTTTTAGAGGTCATTAATTTCTAGATTAGTATTATATGTTACATAGATCAAGATAAATAAAACTGTAAATGTTACATCCTTCTATGTTTCTTTAAAAATTAGAGATGCTTCACATAAATGATAAGCTTGTGCACAATTATAGACTTTATTCATCCATGCACTTAACAGATATTTATTGAAGCAGATATACAGTGGAGATTTAAACAAACATTGTTCCTGTGAAGTCATGGGTCTAGAGGTGAAGACTTATTTTAAAAATGCATCTCCCAAATAAATGTGAAATTTTAGCTTTGATATATGAGGGTATTAAGGGATTTGAAAATTTCTCACCAGACCATAAAGAATCAAGGTTCTAAACCAAAAATCATAGCAGAAATTTAAAAAATAATTTGTATTTTTACTCTAATCTGTGACTAATGCCACTTCCTATTAAAGGCCATTATTAAATAACTGGACATTAAATGTCTAAATAACTGTTCCCATCACTACAGTGCCATCTACAGGTATGTAAGTGGTGGCTTCTCAACTGTCAGTTCAGGATTTTTTTTCTTTAATTGAATTTATTGGGGTGACATTGATTCACAAAACCATACAGATTTCAGGTGTACAACTCAACAAAACATCCTCAGCACGATGCATTGTGTACCGAAGCAGCAGGGGCTGTGAGGACGAGCCCCTTGCACGAATTTTGTGCATCGGGCCTCTAGTTAGTAAATAATAATACAAGAATAAACTCTGTGTTTTGCATACTCATAACTGTAAACCTACATTTGCGCCATCCTGTATGCCAATGAGCCCTTATTCTCCAGTTCTCCAAATGCTGGGTGACCATGGGCTTTGCTAGGACTTCATACCACCAGGTTCCCATTCAAAGATGAGGTAGGGATAAGTGTAGGAATCGTGTGTGTGTTTCAAGCCTTATTCTTTTAAAAATATTCATGGCAAAGACAAGACGTATGTAATGCACTGGGACTGCTTCCAGGTCACCCGTTTGCTGTGGCTGTGTTTGAGGATCACGTGTGGCTCTCCGACTGGACCATGCCATCGGTAATAAGGGTGCACAAGAGGACTGGCAAAAACAGGGTACGTCTCCGAGGCAGCATGCTGAAGCCCTCATCACTGGTTGTAGTTCATCCATTGGCAAAACCAGGTACACTGGACATGTTACACAGTCTTTCTTTGGCTGGAATCTGCAACTATTTTAATTGTTCGATGGCAGGGGAGGAGGGGGGATGTTGCAATTCTCACTAATCCAGGTTGAGGTTAAGATTTCCCAAGATTTGGATTTTGTTTAAACTAAGACAGCCTGGTAGTGAATTTGGGCTTTATTCTTTCAATCCTATCCCCCCCCCCTCCCCCGCCAACTAGACAGCTTTTATCTATCTCGTCTTTTTAAAAGATTCTTGGGTTAAAGGCACTGAGGATGAGGGTGGGAGAGGGACAGTTCAGCCACCTGCAGGGGAAGCTTCTGTCTGCATTGGGGCCTTTCTCCACACCCTGAGCGTGCCAGGGAGTGAGCAGGTAGAAAAGGCACCTAGTGTCCTACAGCAACTCTTCTTTCTGAGTTGCCCTGTGTCCGTCTGACTAGATCATGGGGTAGGAAATAGGAATATCATCTTTCTAAAGAGCTTCTCAGACAACAGTACTGGTTATCCTCAATAAATTAACTCATAAGGTAATAACATTTTGAGCTAAACTGAGCTCCTTATAGGAGTGCCTCTGAAATAGCCCTTGCTACAGGCTCCATTTAGAGACACCGAGTTTCTCTCCCGCTGAACTGTACACTGTGATTTGTATCAATGTGCCCTTTTGATCTCCAAGCCCATCTGTGAATGCAGCTCTTTCCCCTGCTAGGAGCGGATCCCTGCTTATTCCAAAATGGAGGCTGTGAACATATTTGCAAAGAGAAGTTTGGAATTGCTCGGTGTTCATGTCGTGAAGGTTTTGTGAAAGCCCCAGGTGGGAAGAAGTGTCTGGCTGTAAATGTTCATCAGATACCGGCAGGTAATGTAATAAATTATGTGCTAAATCATCCTACCTTGGCTCAGGGATACAGTTCTATACAGTTTCTTCATACAGCACATGAAGAAAACCCTATGCTTTTGCTGAGTTTTAATATTTTGTATAATTAAAAGCCCCTCTGCTTTCAGGGAGGCCAAGTGTTTTTTTGTTTTTTGTTTTTCTTCCTCTGATGAGTCTGGGCTTCTTATTAAAGACTAAATTGAATTGTTCTCCTTTTGTTGTAAACTTAGTGAACAAAAGAAAATATTCAAAGCCCAATCCTCCAACCCCCTCTTTATGGTGGAGTAGCCCAAGTTTAGAAATAAATGTCAGTATTTTACCACCTCAATTAATGTTCAGAGATATTTTGTTTAGAAGTTTTATGGCCTCACTGTTGGAGGTGGTCATATACAACCCCCCTGCCATGTGATTGGTGTTAAGATAGAAGTCAAAGTCTTTTCTAATGGATAATATTTCCTCAAGCAAGTATGAGGAATCCAACCTGAGAAAGCTGTGATCACAGTTTTAAAAACTAACTATGACTTTGAGGAAGAGGAAGAGTGGGTCCAGTGTGATGTGTCAGTAGTTCTGACTTCCTTTTCTTGACTGTACATCTAAGCAATTTTGGTATATTTGGATATATCTCTTGATATCTTTGTACCAAAGAGAATTTACCTTTTATTTAAAATATTTTTTAAAAAATTTTTGTATTCATCTAATAGGCATGGTGTAAGGTAGATGACAGATTGACAGCAAATAAATGGATCAATCTATCCATGAACTAGAATTAGATATTTTGGATTTTCAGAACTTTCTATTCATTGTTGTCTTAGGACAACAGTTCTCAATATTTTTAGTTTCAAGTGTCCTTTACATTCTTAAAAATAACTGAGAACTGCAAAGAGTTTTTGTTTATGTAAGTTATATCTATCCATATTTATATTAGAAATTAAAACTAAAATATTCTAAAAATATTTATATTAAAATTATACTAATACTCCATTATATATGAACATAACATAATTTAAGGAAATAAATGAAATAATTATATACTTTTTATAATTATATAAAATTAATATATAGAGGAAGGGAGAGGGAGAGAGAGATAGAGATATCAATGATGAGAGAGAATCATTGATTGGCTACCTCCTGCATGCCCCCAACTGGAGATTGAGCCTGTAATCCAGGCATGTGCCCTGATCGGGAATCAAACTGTGACTTCCTGGTTCATAAGTCAGCACTCAACCACTGATCCACACCAGCTGAGCTGAAATAATTATATTTTTCCAAACAAAAATATGCAGTAAGAAGAATGGCATTGGTTTTCCTTTATATCTTTAATATCTGATTTAGTGGAGGGCAGCTGGATTCTCATATCTGCTTATAGGTTAAATTTGCTACTGTGTTGTTTTGGTTAAAGCACATGAAGAAAATTTGGTCTTACAGAGACATAGAGTTAGAAAAGGGGGAATACTTAGCTTTCTCAGATGCCCTTTTTTGTATTTTTTATTTGATACTATGTTGGAACTATACAGTTGGTAGTTTCTTAGAGTTTAGTTGCAATGTGGAATCTGAAACCATATCAATGAACTTTTTTGCCTTCTGACACATTAAAATCCAGGGGTCTATTTTGTGCTTTGAGTGGCTCTATTTTACCTTGCATGGTTTATTAGCATCATGTTTTGGTCATTTGAAAATATGGTTGAGTTATGCAGGTCTTCCAATTGTCACATTAATATACAGAAATCACATTAATTTATTATTATCTTCGAACTCATCAGAAAAGTCTTTGAGTATCGAGATTTTTGTCAAGCTCATGGTAGATGAAAACATTTTCTATAATTCTACTTTTCACTTGAAAGCTCAAATTTTATTATTGGCAACAAGTACTGTGAGTTGTTTCCCTTGAAGTGGCAGGCTCACTTCACTCATTTCTCAAAAAACGCTTGCCAAACCTTTAAGTGTTAATAACATAGTTTATCAGTCATTCTTTTGAGTGAAAGTTATGCTCAGTGAAAAAAGAGGCTAGTTTCAACTTGTAACTCAAAGAACATACAAGTGATTTTCCTTCAGACAACCATCATAATTCAGTATTTTCACAGATAACAGAGTGTTTTATGTGTACTTTCCATTTTATTATACAGAATATCAAAGAGCCAAATGTTCCATGGTCGAGATGTTTAAAAATTAATCATTCTTACTCTTTATCATGGATCTTCTTAAGTGAAAGTGAAATGTATGCGTGTGTGTGTGTGTGTGTGTGTGTGTGAGTGTGTGTGTGAGTGTATGTGGCAGTGAAGAACATGAGCACTAGTAGAGTTTGATGCCATGGCCTTGATTCATGCTAAGGCACTGAATTCCACCCATCATTACTTTTGCCCATCAGTATCAATGTAGATACAGTGAAAAAAGACAAAAAACATCAATGTTATTTGCCTTTTATAAAAATAGCTTGACCTTGTAGACTCCATGCAATGGAACCTCAGGGATCCATGCACCATACTTAGAGAGAGTATTTGATGTTTTAGGGAATCCAATTTTTCCATGTCTTAGAGGTTGTATAGGTCCTATGCCTATATTAAATTATGGCTTATTTATGCTCCTCCACATTTTTAAATAAAAAATCAGGCAAAAATAAGTCTTGAAACAGTCTAAAGGAGGAGTGCATATGGAAGTCAGGTTGGGGAGATCAGACCTCTAATTTTCCCTTGTAATGACAGTCTATGATTATGGGCTGAGTATATTTATAAGGATTGTAGTATTTCACTCTTATTGTTTTTTTGCCAATACCTAAAAATGTCCTGTCTTTCACCCCCACTGCCTCCCTTTCCTCAACCATCAGTTGCATGGAGTAAAGCTGGGATGGTGTGGTATAGCAGGTGAGGTTTTCTAAATCACCAAGACCCTGATAGTTTCCTTGAATGCTCTTACTGTAAGAATGAATCTGAATTCACACCCAAAAAAGAGCCATAAAAATAAATTAAATACAACATTTTTTGAATCATAAAAGATAAATTAATTGTATCTGTTGACTTTCAATAGGTAGCAACGCAGATCTAAGTAATCAAGTAATGCCATCAGGCATCTTATCCAGCAGTCGAGGATTTGAAGATAACAATACAGAAACTCAGCATATGCTGGTGGCTGAAATCATGGTGTCAGGTATGAATAATAAATCCTCCAGTACAGCTTTGGTCCCAACAATTTCCATCCTACCAATTAAAATTCTGAATTATCCTCTAACTTAATGTTGGCTACATCTACACAAAATTAGTGAAGCCCAACTTTGGACTCCAACTTTGGAACTTCTCTTCTGAACCATGTGCTGGAGGAAGATGGCCCCGTATTAGACTGGACATGAACTTTATTCATTGAGACTCTGCACTGAACCTTCTTGGAAGAAATCTAACTTGGAAACAAGGGTGAAAAATAAGACAGAACAGATTTGAGTGTATCCCCCACACCTTGTATTTTTGATATTTGGCCTATCTAGCTGTACTTCCATTCGTGTGAAAGTAGATAGTAATTGATAAGAAAATATAGGCCATTTGCTTCAGCTGCTCCAGGAAGTCCACAAATAGCAACTGTTAGAATTTTCCTTCTATATGGCACATTTATCACCAAATTGCTAAGTTATTTGTTCAGTATTTAACAACTTTAGGGAACATAATTCTTTTATATTCTGTATTCATTCATGAGACCGGTGGTTTTCAAATTGGATTTAGCTCAGCCCTAGGTCTTCTGCAAACCCCACACCTTCTCAGTCTAGGTCTCTGCCCTTCAATCAGTGCAGCTGAGTAAGATTTTAACAGTGTCTGTGACTTAAAATATGTTTGGAAACTCCACAGTAGGACATTACACTTAACAAAGTGCTCGTCCAACTTTTATGATCTACAGACTAATTTGTTAATGTATAAGTCTTATCCCTCCTCATAAGAACTTATCAGTGTGATTTTTTAATAGAATACAAAGAGGCGGATATTTTTAGCAATGATAATTTATAAGGAGCTTTAGAGTTTACCAGGCACTTTATCCTCCAATTTGATACTTACCACAGCACATCATCTTACAGATATAAAAACTGAGACTAAGAAATATGAAGTTAGTGACTTGACCAAAGATTTTAAAAAATTATGACCAAATAATTAATTCATGTCAAGAAAGTGAGAACTGGAAAACATTGTCGTATTAGGAATATTATTCATTTAATAACTATTTATTTGTCACACATCATGCTAAGTGCTGGTTGCCATGATGAGATAAATATAGCCCCAGTCTCCAAGATATGGTCTGATGTGGAGACAAACAATGTGATGGAATAAAACAATATAAATATGAACAGTATAGAGAAACTTTCAAAGTCACTTGGGATCCCTAGAGGTTCATAGAGTATATTTTGAAAGACTAATGATTGGGGGACTTAAAGATCAAGATAAATGACAGTAATTTAGGCACATGGGTTGAAATGGAAGAGTGATGAAATGGCCAAATATTTGGAATGTATATATCATAGGCTGTGTTTGGCTCTCATCTGGAGACATACTGTGCCTTGTGTAGAATAGATGGAATTGATTGTCTTGGTTAAAATGACCTAATCTTTTCATACTTGGATTGTGTTCTATTTTGTCTTTGCTTATAAAATTGTAGTTCTACCTGTGTTAGGCTACGGGGTCTTATTTATGAGTGAGATTTCATTTTGTAAAAGTGTCTATACTAAAAAGAGCTTGAAAACTCTATGTTGGATTTTAGGTCAATATATTTTTATTCCCCAAAGACACGCATTGATTTGTAGCCAGTTGATCTGTGTATAATATGACAAAGAAACTCAATCATAAAAATTTCATTGTCAAATCTACTAAAATTATGAATGATTCTAGTTCATGAATAAAGTTTAAAATTCATAATGTGGCCTATTGGGCCCTTAGATAAACTAATCCTTACATGCTTCACCAACCAAGATGTGTGCCCTTCTGTCCTCGGCTTTCTGTGACCTGCTTCAGTTACCCTGGTCTTACTGGTAGCATGCAGGTGCTGTGTTCTTGGCCCACGGTGCTCTTTCTAATCCTTCCAAGTCCTGCAAATCCTTCAGACCTCAGCTTTTTAAAAAAATGTATTTATTTTTAATTTTTTTATTGTTTTCAGAGAGGAAAGGAGAGGGAGAGAGAGATAGAAACATCAATGATGAGAGAGAATCATTGATTGGCTGCCTCCTGCATGCCCCACACTGGTAATCAAGCCTGCAACCCAGGCATGTGCCCTAACTGGGAGTTGAACTGGGACCTCTTGGCTCAACCACTGAGTCATGCTGGCCCGGCCAGACCTCAGCTTTATATGCCCTTGCTCAGAAAGTCTTTCCTAGTCTCCTGATCCAGGTGAGCCACTTCAGTTCTCTTAGAATTAGGGATTATTTTATGAAGAGTGCTTACCATACCTGTACTTAAATAATCTATACTAATAATAGAGGAATATGCAAATTGGTTGGGATGCCATCACATAATGACCAATCAGGGCAGGGGCAGGGCTGCGGTGGAGACCTCTTCGCACACCTGCGCTGGGGTCCGCAGGGCGTGGAGAGGAAGGGAGTGCAGATAGGCAGTTAGGGGGATCAGGCTAGGAGAGAAGATAGGCAGTTAGGGTAATCAGGGCAGCAGGGGAGAGCAGTTAGGGGAATCAAGTTGACAAGGGAGAGCAGTTAGGCAGCTAGGGAGAATAGGCCAGAGGGGAGAGCAGTTAGGGGGATCAGGCTGGCAGGGGAGCAGTTAGGGGCCTCAGGCAGGCAGGCAGGTGCGTGGTTAGGAGCCAGTGGTTCTGGATTGCGATTTTGTGCACTGGGCCTCTAGTTAATTATATAAGAAAGCAGAGTCCTTGTCTATATTCCCCACCACTGTATTTTTGGCTCTCATTAGGATCCGGTATGCATTAGGTACTTTTGAATGAAATTATTAATTTTACCAACAGGCCCCAGAATCTTCTCTAGTGTGATAAGGCAAATTGTGATTCAGGTTGTCACAGCATGCTTCTTCCTTATCATCCTTATTTAGATATGCATAATATTTTATAATTTTCAAAGGAGTTTTAAAGATCACTTTTTCTCCAAGGACATTCAACAATCATGTAAAGTAGACTGGACAGAAATTGTCACTTGTATTTTAGAGAAGGGGATTGCAAAGCCCAGGCATTCCTTCTTTCCAGATCTAGTTTATGGTAGAAAGAACTTTGGCGGTAGCCCATCCCTCCCACAATTGCACATCCATTGCTTTTTATTGTGCAAAGCAACCGTAGGGTTTGCAAGTTACGAAATAAATCCTGAATCAGATTCTAATTTAAGATAATTGTGCAAGTGATTTAAAATGTCTTGAGTAATTGAATACTGTCCACCACACACTCTGAACAGCCTTGTGATTTGGAAGCTAGTCCTCCAGGTAAATGCCGAATCAAATAGGTAATTGATTTAGTCTGAAGTTATCCATCTTTAAGAGTCAGAAGTGACACATTACCAGGCAAGCCTGAAAGGTATGTTTTCCCACAAGAGAAATCTTACTGAAATAGCTAAGCAAATCAAACACAATTACCCAAGTCTGCGTTCACATGGCATCAAATCCTACTTTGATCATTTAACTTTCTTTAAATTTATGGGCACGTTTGACCTCTTCTATATTCAGATGAGCAAACTTACTAGTGAATAGACAGATGACAGTTTATATCCTACTGTGGGATGTCAGATCCCCCCAACTCCAAAAGGGAGGAGGCATTTGGAGAGTGATTATATAGTAGTTAAAGGGCAGGGGGGTAGGGGAGTCTTGCTCATGTTTATGGCTCAGCATGCAACTCTGTCCCCTGGGGCATTTGCATTTAATGGAGTATGAAATGAAATGATCCATTTACAGCATTTAGTTTATATGGTTCATGACTTTGTAAAAGTGCCTTGAGGTTTGCAAGTCTCTGCATAAATCTTGATAATAAACATACATATTCTATTATATATGAAATGTAATTTTAGTAAATCAACACTAAATCTTTATGATTGAATCTCTTTGCCATGTTAGTACACAGAGATACTTGCTATATATTACACTGTGTGTCTTTGAGGGATAAGAACACATTGACCTCTTTTGTATGTCATTATGGTTGGGAATTCTCAAATAAGCTATAAACCTTCTGAAACTTGAGTCCATTTACTCCTAGAAATGTTATAATTCAAATTTTAAATGCTTTTAAAAATTGTAAATAAGTTCATGCAGGGCTGTTTGAACACCAAACAGTTCTTTAGGACTAAAGATTTGTTGAGAGCATGTAAATGAGAACATATGGCGTGTGAGCCCTTTAAGATGGATATAACTTCCAGGTCAGCAGTGTTTCTATTTGGAGAATAACCTGTTCCAGAACTTGGAAAAGGGCACACTGGAGTGTTCAGTAGAACCCAGAACATGAAAGCCCATTGTCACCTCTGAGGTATGGAAATAATCTGATGGGATTCTCGCTCTTTTCAGATGAAGATGACTGTAGTCCCGTGGGATGTGGCCCACACTCTCGGTGCGTCTCAGAGGAAGAGGTTGCCACGTGCCAGTGTTTGAGAGGATTTGCTGGAGATGGAAAAGTATGTTCTGGTAAGAGTGAAGGTCAATGTACGTACCTGCGGAAAATAGTGAACCAGAAACATTCTTTCAGATCAAATGGGTTCAAAAATCTCCTGAAGGACTTATGTAATCAGCAGGATTGAATAAATTATTTGGTATTAGCTAAAAAGATAATGGGCTTGCCCTCGGGGGTGGGAGTGGTGGTGGTGGGGGGGAGGAGACATATGTAATAGTTTAGCTAACAACAACAACAAAAAGGATAATGGGTGGCATGTATAGTATTATGAAACATAGTATGTTGTTACATTACATTGAGTTTATGTTAAAATTACATTATATATGGAGTTGACATTAAGGAGAAGAATTTATAATTAGTTCAGAAGTATGAATTTGAGTTCAAGTCAAATTTATAAAACCAACAATTGCAATAAAAACACAGCCTTTTTTCCTCCAAAAGCTTAGGTCATATGTTTTAATTTAATAAATAGACTGTGATGAATCGGCTTCTATTTTACATTGATTGCCTCAAAATTATTAAGTTAGCGATTACTGTAAAAAGTTTCAGTCCTTATGGCCTGAAACTCTGGCACAAAGTGACTTACTTACACATATGTAGCTAATCAGACATGTGAGGGATCTGTAAAAATCGACTGAGACATGAGCTTTCTGGGTTTGCATTGCATTTGCAGTCTCTGTAAACAACTGAATGATCATATTTAAGATTATACTTATTCTTTCCTCGTATCCTCATTTAACCTAGAAAGGCCTATTTGTTTCATTAGTTCATCATTTGCCCACAGATATGGATGAATGTGAGATGGGTATCACAGTTTGCCCGCACCCCTCCTCCAAGTGCATCAATACAGAAGGCAGCTATGTTTGCACGTGCTCAGAAGGCTACCGAGGAAATGGGACTCACTGTCTTGGTAAGAGTTTGTGTGCTCAGGTGGGTGGGCGGAGGCAGGCTTGGAGAATCATGGAATGCTCTGGGTGTGGTGGACCAAGAAAAGGCAGGATATAACTGGGTGATGTACATGTTAAGACTAAAAGGAGTTGTGTGGCCTGTTCAAACGGACATCTTTCAGTTCTTGGTGCATAGTCAAGCCTGTGCCCGTGTACTGTTCTTGCACTAGTCAGCGACAGCACCCAGCAGAGGCATTCACCCCTCTGCCTTTCTAGTTCTTTTGTCTGGTTTCGAGTGACGCCAGGGCCTCTTCAATACTGCATACCTTGATCCCCGGCCAGTGTGGCTTGGTTCGGTGTCATCCAGTGCCCTGAGGGGTTGCTGGTTCAATTCTGGTAGGGGGTGCATGTGCTCACATTGTGGGTTCAGTCTCAGTATGGGGCATGCAGGAGGCAGATGATTGATGTTCTATTCTCACATCAATGTTTCTCTTTCTCTCTCCCTCTCCCTTCCTCTCTCTCTCTAAAGAAAAAAAAAAGCAATCAAAATATTATAAAAAATAATAATACTCTATTCCTTGAGCCATCCTGGGTGGAATTGAACATTTTCTTTGTCACCAAATTTGGCAATGGAACAGCTGTGAACTGCAGATATAGGTTTTAGTGTGTGTGTGTGTGTGTGTGTGTGTAGGAAAAGAGGTGTGGTTCTGTGAAAAGGGCTCTTCGGTGGCTCTTGATAATAGATGAAAGACTCAGGCCACTGGCATTTAGACACAAATAATGAACGATTAAACCTCTTTCATAACCACCATCCTCTGCCAACGTCTGGGTGTGGCTTGTTGGAGGGGAGTTCCACAGTGGCTGCCCTGTCCCATGCCAAGTGTCAGAAGCGAAGCATCACCGTGCAAGTGAAGGCCTGCCTGCAGCCCTCGAACCCAGTGAAGTGGGTGTCTAAGGTTGTATAGGGCTTCAAAATGTCTCTGAGTGTTTTATTTTCCTGCTGAAAACATAAAAATCTTTTTACAGCGAGGGGCAGATACCCTGGTAAGAAACTAAAATAGTCCTGCTTTCTCCTATATGTTGAGATTAAAGATGAAATATCATTCAGCTTCCAGGATCTGGCTGATTTCAATCAGGCCTTTAGCAGATTAGTTTTGTGGAGTTCACAGACATCTGTAAGTGCTATTTTGAGCACATATTTGGCTGTCAGTCAGGAAAATGTCACTGCTCTAATTAAGCTGGCTCATAGATAATTTAGACAAGCAGGCTGTATATTTAATTTACTTTGAAGAGAAAGGAAGGGCCCAGCCTGCCCCATAGAAGCAGTGAGCTGGCTCCTACCCTTTCCCTCTCCCTCTCATCTTCCATCTCCTCCTTCCCTTCCTCTATAGATATAGAGATATGTAGATATAGATATAGATATAGATAGAGATAGAGATAGAGATAGAGATAGAGATAGAGATAGAGATACAGTGCTATATAAAAGAGTTGTTACTTTTTTTTATTAAATCTTTATTGTTAAGATTATTACATTTGTTCCTCTTTTTTCCCCCCATAACTCCCCTCCACCCAGTTCCCACCCCACCCTCCTCCCTCACTCCCCACCCACTGTCCTCATCCATAGGTGCACGATTTTTGTCCAGTCTCTTCCCGCATCCCCCTCACCCCTTCCCCCCCCACAAGAATAGTCAGTCCACTCCCTTTCTATGCCCCTGATTCTATTATAATCACAGTTCATTCTGTTCATCAGATTATTTATTCACTTGATTTTCAGATTCACTTGTTGATAGATGTGTATTTGTTGTTCATAATTTGTATCTTTACCTTTTTCTTCTTCTTCCTCTTCTTAAAGGATACCTTTCAGCATTTCATATAATACTGGTTTGGTGGTGATGACCTCCTTTAGCTTTTTCTTATCTTGAAGCTCTTTATCTGACCTTCAATTCTGAATGATAGCTTTGCTGGATAAAGTAATCTTGGTTGTAGGTTCTTGGCATTCATCACTTTGAATATTTCGTGCCACTCCCTTCTGGCCTGCAAAGTTTCTGTTGAGAAGTCAGCTGACAGGTGTATGGGTACTCCCTTGTAGGTAACTGACTTTCTTTCTCTTGCTGCTTTTAAGATTCTCTCTTTGTCTTCTGCTCTTGGCATTTTAATTATGATGTGTCTTGGTGTGGTCCCCTTTGGATTCCTTTTGTTTGGGGTTCTCTGCACTTCCTGGACTTGTAAGTCTATTTCTTTCACCAGGTAGGGGAAGTTTTCTGTCATTATTTCTTCAAAGAGGTTTTCAATATCTTGCTCTCTCTCTTCTTCTGGCACCCCTATAATTCTGATGTTGGTATGCTTGAAGCTGTCCCAGAGGCTCCTTACACTATCTTCGTATTTTTAGATTACTTTTTCATTTTGCTTTTCCGGTTGGGTGTTTTTTGCTTCTCTGTATTTCAAATCGTTGACTTTATTCTTGCGATCCTCTGGTCTGCTGTTGGGAGTCTATAATATTCTTTATTTCAGTCAGTGTATGCTTAATTTCTAGTTGGTCCTTTATCACAACCTCGAGGGTCTCATTAGATTTCTTGTAGGTCTCATTAAGTTAATCGGCAGTTTCTAGAAAATTCTTGAAAAACCTAAAAGTGTGGTTTTGAACTCTATATCCAGTAGTTTGCTTTCCTCCATTTCTGTCATTTGTGTCCTTTTTCTTTGTCTCTGCATTTTTTATGCTTCCCTGTGTTGATAAAGTGGTTTTCTGTGCTAAGTGTCCTCTAGGGCCCAGTGGTTCAGCCTCCCCAATTACCTGAGGAGGATACTCTTGGTGCACCCCCTTGTAGGCTTTGTGCACAGTCTTGTTGTAGTTAAGGCTCGATTGTTGTAGGTATCACTGGGAGGAATTGACCTCCAGGCCAATTGGCTGTGAGAATCAGCTGTGTCTGCAGTGGGAGAACTTTGTGCTGGAGACACCCCTCCCGGGCAAGACTTGCTTCAATGGGGCTTTGGTGCTCACTGAGTCTGCCCCCTGAGTGTGTCCTTTATGGTTCCATGGAGCTTCAAACTGGATGGTTCCACTCTGACCTCTGGGTACACTGGCTCCTGGATCTCTAGGGAAGTGCTAATCTAGCCTCTGCCTTAGGCTATCCAGCAAAAGCCTCCCTGCAGGGCTTGGGCGGGGCAGGTCCCACGGGATAAACAGGGCGGAGCGAGCAGTTATGGCTGCTCTCAGAGGCCCAGCTTCTCAGTGTCTCTGCAATCGCTGCAAGCCCCTCCGACAGAAAGCTGCCCTTGAGTTCCGACCGATGCTAGACAGTTCCGCTTCTCCCGTATGAGTCTGGGTCCCCAGAGACTCACCCGGAACTGGAGCTCAGAGCCTGAGACTCCCTCCCTATTGAAAACGACAACCGCGCCCTCAGCCGCCAGTCCGCTCCGTGTGTGCCTCTGTACCTTAGTATTTTACTTCCGCACTGCGCCTCCTCTGAGTCTCGGTATGCTTTTCTCTTTCCTTCTAGTTGTAGAATTTCCACTCAGCCAGCCTTCGTGTGGTTCTGGATGATGTCCGTTCTGTCTTTTAGTTGTATTTTTGAAGTGGTTGTTCGAGGCAGCAAACTCCGATGTTTACCTATGCCACCATCTTGGGTTTTTTTCAACAGTTGTTATTCTTATTGTAAAGAGTAGCTGTGCTTCTTGGCCAAAAGTCTATCTTTGTCTTTGCTTCTTTCAAAAGCTCTTTCAATCTCAGGGTGATAACTCATAGAAATAGTAACAGGAAGTCAGTTTTTAAAAAGACTCAATTTGAGCCCTAACTGGTTTGGCTCAGTGGATAGAGCAACGGCCTGCAGACTGACGGGTCCCAAGTTCAGTTCTGGTCAAGGGCATGTACCTTGGTTGTGGGCACATCCCCAGTAGAGGCTGTGCAGGAGGCAGCTGATTGATGTTTCTCTCTCATGGATGTTTCTTAACTCTCTATCCTTCTCCCTTCCTCTCTGTAAAAAATCAATACAATATATATATATAAATAAAAAGGCTCAATTTGAGCCCTTCTGGATCGTGATTCTATGGGACAGATATTTAATGGGCCTCTATTAGTACAGCGGCACAGCACTAGGAACTGGAGGGAATACCAAGGTGATAAAGGCAGTCCTTGCTTTCAAGGAGAATGATCTAAGAGAAATACAGCTGTGATGAGTGGTGAAGAAAGGCAAGCATCATAAGAGAAGTGAAAACTGCAGTGGAAGCTCAGAACTGGGAGAAATACCTGATGCAGGTTTGGGGGAAGACTTCATAGAGGAAGGATTATTTTTCAGGCATGAATTTTTACTAGGCAGAAACGTGAAGGGGTAGAAAGTAGCCTCATTGAGCATTGCCTATAGGTTGTATGTGAAAGAAAGCAGAAATCGAGGCTGGTTAAGGTAGTGTCCTTGTCTGCTGTGCAGACTGGGTGGCCTAAACAAGACATTTATTTTCTCACAGTTCTGGAGGCTAGATGTCCCAGATCAAGGTGCCAGCCCATTCGGTTCTTGGTGAGGACTCTCCCTGGCTTACAGAAGCTGCTTTCTTGCAGCGCGCGCACACACACACACACACACACACACACACACACTTCTCTGTGGCTCATGCAGAGAGTGGGGGAGCAAGGGGGGGGGGGAGAGAGACAGCTGATGTCTCTTCCTCTTATAATGACACCAATCCTATTGGATCAGGGCCCCATTCTTACAACCTCATTTAACCTTAATTACTTCCCTTAGGCCCTTTCTCCAAATATAGTCACCATGGGAGTTAGGGATTCAATATGTGAATTTTGGGGGATACAATTCAGTTGATAACCGGTGCATTGGGTTACATTTGTGGAAGATGAGAATCTGAGGGTTAGTCATTGGGGTTTTATTTCTCTAGACCAGCACTGTCAATAGAAATATAATGTCAGTCACATATATAATTTAAAATTTTCTAGTAGCCACATTAGGAAAAGTAAAAATAAACAGGTGAGATTAATTTAAAATATATTTTATTTATTCCAACATACCCAAAATATTAACATTTTAAACTGATAAGAACAGATACTACACTTGACCTTAGCCAAAAGGCTGAGAAGCGATTATATTAACATTTTAATATATAATCAATACAAAAATTATTAAGGTAATTTTACGTTCTTTCTCATTTGGGTATTAAATCTTCAGAATCTGGCGTGTGTTTTACACGCACATGGACTGGCTGTGGTCCGGGTGCCCTGCACTCCCCTACAGTAATGGCTACCATATTGGGCAGCGCAGCTCTAGGCAGCAGGGGCACGGGCAGCACTGGAATCACGTGGTACAGGGATGGGAGATGTGGTTCTGGAAGATTAGCCTGGCACTGGTGCTTGGGGGTGGAGCAGAGAGGGCAGGATGCAGGGGATGTAGTCAGGCTCTTATAGAGAGGAGGGACCTGCGTGATAGGGTGGTAACCGAGAAAGGAGAAGGTGGGTAGCTGGCACAGAAAGTGATGATTTAGTTTATGTTTATGTTAAAAAGGCAGCAATGTTTTCTTTGGTGTGAGCTAACCTTCTAAATGCTTGTCTAGGGATCACTTCCCAATCTGCAGCTTTCCCACTGAGCTACCTGTGTTGGGAAGTTCCCTTTCCCTCCAAGCAGTAGGAAAACGCCGGCCTTATGTAGAAGTTCCCCTGAACCGCTTGCAGCCCAGCGACCCTGCTCATCTCTCTCGTCAACGTTCATGATGAAATATTTTGGATCTAACAACGTGCAGAGCTCTGAGATCGTGCCGCACGATCAAACTCGAAGATACTCTCTTTCTCGAATGTTGGGTTTTCTCATTGTCTGACCTGCTTTTCTCCTCCACACCCCATTATCCCTACTCCCCCTTTCCCGGCAGATATTGACGAGTGTGAACTGGGCGTGCACACCTGTGGGGAAAATTCCACCTGTACAAACACAGAGGGAAACTACACCTGCCTGTGTGCCAGCAGCCTGTCTGAACCCCAGCGGATTTGCCCCGGTAGGTTGGTGGGTTATCTAGATCCAAGGGGAGGAGCTCGATTAGGAAAATTCTGTACCCCAGTGTGTTTGCATTTGAGATTCCAGAAAGCATTTGGTTCCACCAGGCTGTCCAGTTTGTTTTCCCGATTAGGTTGACGCTGGGCTTGAGAATGCGCAATGGTCTGTTTTTTAATTTTGATAGCATCTGGGATAAATCCGTCTTCATTACTCACAGTTCAGTGAAGGAGGCAACACAGGTGGCTCTTTTTAACTGCAGCGAATGCCCCGGTTAGTGGTGTCAGTTTCTCGGGCTGCTGGGGGAACCGCAGGGCTGGGCAGGTTGTGGAGGATGTCTGGACCTTTCGCATTTTGAGTCACTTTCAAGGATTTTAAATTTTTACTTTAAAAAGTTAGTATTTATTGATCTGATAGAATTCCAGCTCCTTTTTTCTCATTTTTTTAAAAAAAACGTTCATAATAGTCAACTCCTGCTTCCTGAACCCTCTCCCCATAATCCAGCCTCTTCTCACCATCACACGCCAGCAGGGGGCTGGCCTCAGAGCTCGGGGGAGTCGGGGGGGAGGCGAGATCAGACTCGTCCCCTTTACTAGTTACCCCGACAGCTGTTTATCCAGCTCCATGCTGCAAGCAGAATGCATCCTAAAAAGGAAAGTCCTGGCTTGCTTGGGTGTCTGTTTTTTCTAACAAACTATTTTCTCAAATAGTTTGCTCTCCTTAAAGGTATGGAAGATTGCTAATAGTTACAGAGTCAGCTACACACCCTCATGTCTTCCTTTTGAAGACCAGTGAACCATTCAGGGAAAGGACTTTACCACGTTGGCATTTCCTATGTGTGGTAGCATTTCTCTTCTCTCAACGGGACTAGTCTTGTCTCTGAGGTTCCCCCCGAAAGTGAAATAGTTTTTAGAAGAAATCATTGCGTGGGAGAAATTTTTTGAGACTCCCAGGACAGCAGGGGTAATGGATGGGTGGGTGGTTTATAAGCCATAAATAGATACTGTGGTTCAGCGAGACCCTCTTAGAGCTAGTCGTCATTTCACATGTGTGTGTTTGTGGATGACAGATGTGCTTTTATAATGAGATCAGTGACTCTTCATTCATTTGGTGTCTTAGGATTGACCATTCTCTTATTTGCCTCCAATATGCTTTATGTCAAAAAATACTGAACCTAAAGAAAGAATGGGCCTCTTCGTGGCGAACAGCAGAAAGTCTTGTTAGGAAAGTGAAACTATTGTTGCTTTGGTAGTTCCACTGTCACTAAAAGGCACTGTTTCACAAATTGTTCACAGAAACTAGCTCCTGACACTGATCCAGGTTTCCCCTGACATTCAAATGCTAGAGTGAAGCAAAGTGAAAGAGCAATTGCTACCATTAATTTTATATAGAAAACGTTTTGAGCATTCCAAGACCAATAATAATAATAATAATAATAATAATAATAATAATAATAGCCCTAACCAGTTTCATTCAGTGGATAGAGCGTCGGCCTGCGGACTGAGGGTTCCCAGGTTCGATTCTGGTCAAGGGCATGTACCTCGGTTTCGGGCACAGCCCCAGTGGGGAGTGTGCAGGAGGCAGCTGATCGATGTTTCTCTCTCATCGATGTTTCTGACTCTCTATTCCTCTCCCTTCTTCTCTGTAAAAAATCAATAAAATATATTTGAAAAAAAAATAATAGTAACAACAACAACCTACCAAATCATCCTACTGCACTTAATTATATCCAGTCACATCCTCAGGAGCTTGTAGGCTTTTCTGATACCTTAGAACACACCTTGCTAACAGGTGCACAGAATAAAGGGAGACGAGTCGCTGATGCTCACAGACAGTTCAAGGCTATGGAGCTTGATGCTGAGGTGCTCAGTGTGGTTCCTGGGGAAGGAGTGTGCCCACTCTCGCTGCAGGGGTGCCTCTGGCTCGCTAAGGGCTCGTGCAAAACACTGAATGCTATTTTTGCTTTTTGTCTTTTCTTCCTCAAAGTGAAAATCCTCTTTGGGTTTCTGTTGGTTAGCGAAAGCGGGCACTGATGGATGTAGGTCTTTCGTAATGGGAAGTGGATACTTGTACCTGAAGGATGCTGCTAGCTTCAGAAAATAAAAGTAGAATCTTTGATTCTTCTAGACTCGACTCCACCCTCTCATCTCAAGGAGGATGGGCGCCATTCTGTGAGAAATGGTTACTCGGAATGCCCCCCGTCCCACGCCGGGTACTGCCTCCACGGCGGCATGTGTATGTACATTGAAGCCGTGGACCGCTACGCATGCAAGTAAGTGCAGCCGCCTTTCTGGTGGCCCAGAGAGGTGCCCCTGCAACCCATAGCTTCCAGCTGACTTACAACATTTGTAGTGAGGAGCATTTTCTATACTTAGGTTTTCCTCAGGGAAACATACATAAACCTGCATCTATACATTGTGTGTGTGTGTTGCATTCTCCCTGCATATCACCCCGTCCACCCCCACAGCTGCCTGTGCTAAATATACATTTAAGGAATTGGGTGATTGTCCCTTTTCCTTAAATAGCTTGATATTACTACCGGGACAGTCTGGGAATTAAACTTCTCGTTTTGGTTGAAAAGCTTAGGTTTGTGAGAGAATGGCTTACAGCGTTGATTTCTTTTCGGCCACATATATGGAGAGCGTCCACGGTGTGTTTTTGAAGTTACACAGTGTCGTATATATTCACACTGGACTTCTTGCCTTCCATTCTCAAAACTGAAATATAGGCATTTTTCTACTTAGTTTCCTAATAGTTGATGTTTGCACTGTTGTTTCATGGCAACTGCTGGATGGAGTCACGATGGCTGCTTGCCTCTCTGTCCCCAGGATGGTTTCGCAGTGGGCAGTGTCACCTGCAGCCCTGTAACCCTGCGGCCCTCCTGCCCACTCACCCAGAACACCTTCCCGTGGGGCCTTTCATAAAGTGACACTCACAATGTCTAGTTCCACCTCAATTTTACTTTTTGTTATTTCCATGTTTTGAAGGCAATATGAGGGAATCCATGGATTCTGAAAAATAAGTAGGCCTCCTAATGCTAGACTTTTGACTCACTGATAATTTTCTCTGTGCCTGAGGAAGGAGTGATAAAATATTCTGATTCTCACGAATAGATGCTATAAGTTTAAAGGCTTTTATTATTTACAATTTTTTTAATTGATTTCAGAGAGGAAGGGAGAGGGAGAGAGAGATAGAAACATCAATGAGAGAGAATTATTGATAGGCTGCTTCCTGCACGCCCCCTACTGGGGATCGAACCCGAAACCCCGGGCATGTGCCCTGACTGGGAATTGAACCATGACCTCCTGGTTCATAGGTCAATGCTCAACCACTGAGCAACACTGGCCAGGCAAGGCTTTTATTATTTATCAGTGGTAATCAGCAGAAACATAGTCTAAATTATTAGAAGGATTAAGTTATATTCATTCTGTGACAAAGTGGATGCCTTGCATTATAAGTCATTTCAGCCTGACAAAAATAATAAGAATGCTCATGAATATTAGCAAAAATGACTCAATTCTAATAAAAATCTGTTTACATATTCATATTTGCATGCTGTAATTTTCTAACCTAAGATAAATCTAGTGTTAGTTATTCTTGATTTTGACAATAAAATCAAGTTGTTTTACTTGTTCGTGGTTTCTTATCATCCCAAATAATGAAATTATGAAAACAAATGTTCTAGTTTATTAGGTCCTTTTTTTTGTTTTTATAAAAGACTTTATGATAATACGAACTGTACGAAAGAGTTAGGCATTGCAATTAATATGTTCATCTGGACGTGGTAGTGCCAATTAATTAAATGGCTTATAAACTCTAACACATTGCTTTTCTTCCTACCATTAAATCTTGATGAAAATATCACATTCCTATGATAATGTTTTAAAATGTGCTGTTACAAAAGGACCAACTGGAGATCAGACTCATATTTGAGGGCCTTTCATCAAAATCAATATTGAAACTATGACAAGAGTTCCCATTAATTTGGATCATAACTTTGTTTTTGAATTCTATATTTAATTAAACTGTGGTTTAATCAAACATTCAACCCTTCCCTCTTCCTGCCTGGTGACATCACCTTGTAGGTTTTAAATTCCATAATAGCACATCTCTTGGGAGCCCTCTAGTCCAACTTTTTTAAAATATATTTTATTGATTTTTTTTTTTACAGAGAGGAAGGGAGAGGGATAGAGAGTTAGAAACATCGATGAGAGAGAAACATCGATGCACTGCCTCCTGCATACCCCCTACCGGGGATGTGCTCTCAACGAAGGTACATGCCCTTGACCGGAATCGAACCTGGGACCCTCAGTCCGCAGGCCAATGCTCTATCCACTGAGCCAAACCGGTTAGGGCTCTAGTCCAACTTTTATTAGATACACTTCATGAGCAGCATCCCACACAGTGCTCCCAACGCTGCGAGCAGGGTTATAAAGGGCGCTCTTTCCTTGCGTGGACGACAGGGACCCCTGGCTGCCCAGGGTGCAGGGATGTGAGGACTGAAGTCTCCATGCCAGGAGCTTCCCCCAAGGATCCCGGGACTGGAGATCCTCAGAAGACTCCAAACTTCCTGAGCTCAGAAACGGTCCTCCCTTATTCTGGTTAGGCTTTGAACCAACCCACACCCTTCCAGGAAGGTCTTCTTCAGACCAAGATCCGCCCACACAACGTGTGAAAAAGCTTGGTTGGCCTTTACTTAGTCTAGAATTTCTTGAAATTATTTGACCATAGAAATGGAAACTTAGTTGGCCAGGGACTCTTTTGTTTGGTTTAAAAGAAGAATTCAATAACCCAAAGAACCAGCCATGTGCAGCCCACGCTGGTGAACTTGTGAAATTCTGACTCACTGCTCTGGGTGCTGTTAGGCTCAGAGAGGCTCGGATACTGCAGCCCGTCATGGCCTCCATACGGTGAAATGTATAATCCTTGGTATATTCCTTGAGACCTTAAAATCTCTGAGAGGCCCTGACTGGTTTGGCTCAGTGGATGGAGCGACGGCCTGTGGACTGAAGGGTCCCAGGTTCGATTCCGGTCAAGGGCATGTACCTTGGTTGCGGGCACATCCCCGGTAGGGGGTGTGCAGGAGGCAGCTGATCGATGTCTCTCTCTCATCGATGTTTCTAACTCTCTATCCCTCTCCCTTCCTCTCTGTAAAAAATCAATACAAATATTTTTTTAAAAAATCTCTGAGAGAACTCGAGGTGTGGCCCATTAATATCCAACAGTTTAAAAGTGTGTGCTAGGCTTTGATAGTTAATGTCTATAACCAAAGATAGCTAGAACGAAAACAGATGCCAGGACAGCCTGGAATCACTTCATAGTCCTGCTGTCTCTTGCCTGGCCAGTTCTAGAGTAGCTTTCAGAGGTGCATGTGGCTTGTATAGTAGGATTAACATAGGCTCTGAAGTCCACCATTTGCATGAAACCTGCCATTCACTAGCTGAGTGACCTGGCCCAAATTACTTAACCCCATTTTGAGCCTCACTTTCCTCATCTGTAAAATGGGAACAGGCCATCAAAAAGAAGCAACAGTGTCCAGCACAGTGTCAAACACATAAGGCGCTTAACAAATGCTAGGTCCTTTCCCTCCCATCTCTGAAAGTGACTCACCAAAGCTCCTGTGACCAACTCCAGGTAGAACTAGGGCAGCATCAGGATATTCTGGGGCTTTGTCTAATGTTTCTTCCATGCGGCCCCTTTCTACCATGGGGTCTGGTATCAGTTCTCTCTGTTTTCATTCCGTGGAGTCCTTTTGGAATAAGGCGGCTGCATGAATAGATAGATAGCGGGCCCAGGCTCAAGGGAGGACATTCCTACCAAGTGAGCATCACAAAATATTTTTTAAGTTTATTTTTTAAGTTTACGCCCCCCGTGAAGAATAAAACAAAGCAAAACAAAAAATAGAACTGCCATTCTTCGCACGATCGCACAGTTTGTGGAAGCTCAATCCCAGTAGATGGCAGCATTGTTTCACGTACTTCCCTCCGGAGGTTCAGCGAGCCAGTCTCCGGTGGTTAATGCCAGTAAGCTTCACTGGCGAACTGGCAGGGAAGGGTTGAATGTTTGATTCAACCCCTCCATTTAGTTTCTCCCCTTTGAAGACAGTAGGCAAACGCCCCTGAGAGCTCTCCTTCTGGGCCTGTGGGGATGGAAAAGGAAAATGTTTCCTCCACAGACCACAGACGGGGCGGTGCTTGCTGGCTCACGTTCTTGTATGGCCTGGGCTCCAACGAAGGCCTCTGCTTTCCCATGCCACCGCCTCCGAATGTAGATGGCATTTCGATCTGGCCAAACATTTGCTCGAAAACTCGCTTGGCTCTTAGGGCAAAGTTGCTTTGTGTTGGTCTTAAAGGCAGCGCCTCAGGATTTCCGCCTAAGAGTAACTGATCTTTAATCAATGCCCTGCGATGCCTGGGAGAGGCCGTGTGCGAAATCCCCCATCGATCCCAGGGCAAAGGGACGAAGGGGAAGTCCACGCAGCATGGACGTGTGGAGCGGAGGCTGACCCCCCGTGGATTTCCCATGTGCGTCCGAAAAGCTGAGCCTGGAAATGCAGAGGCAGCTGGATATCGGGCCTGAAGAAGAAGCGTTTCTGCCCGGGGCTCCGGCTGACCGCTCTGTGTGTGTGTGTGTGTGTTGTCACAGCTGTGTCGTGGGCTACGTCGGGGAGCGCTGTCAGCACCGGGACCTGAAATGGTGGGAGCTGCGCCACGCGGGCCGCGGGCGGCAGCGGAGCATCACGGTGGTGGCCGTCTGCGTGGTGGTGCTGGTCCTGCTGCTGCTGCTGGGGCTGTGGGGCGCCCACTACTACAGGTGAGGCCTTCTGTTCACCCTCACTTTCAGCCCCCCAGCCCCTCCCAGGGGAACACCTGCCTCCCTGAGAGGGGCGTCTGCACCCCTCTGCACTTCCAAAGGTAGTCACAGTGAAGGACAGTGACACGGGGTGCAGGATCCCAGCTCCGAGACGGCAGCCGTTCCCCTTTTCCTGCCTCCACTCCAGTCCTTGTTCACACGCCCAGGTAGTGCATGGGGCTGCTACTAATGTTTAATGAGGCAGTTTTGTATCCACTATTTTTTCCCCCTGGTACCTGCTTTCCTCTCCGCCTGCATAGCTGTACTCTCATGCCTGTCTTCCCTTAAGTTGATGTCCTACAAAGCACTCACTTTTGCTCCAGCAAATCAGTATCTTCCCCAAGTTGGAAGGAAGATGTTGGTCCTTGGATGTTGTGTTTCCAATCATGTCAAGTTAAAAACTGTGAAACAATATTTGTACATTTTATTTTTAAAAATTGACACTACATTGGGATGAAGGTGTAGGCATCACACTGCTGATGTTCCATTTTCTTAAAAAGTAGGACGTCATCCTCCATGACCCTCAACATTGAGAAACGTTTTATGTTCTGTTATAGTTTGTGCTGCACCAGGTCACTGAGTTGTAACACTTTGGGGCTGAAGGGAACTTTATTGAGTCATCGAATTCGATCACATCATTTTATGGCCCAAAAACCTAACACCCACTTAACTAATAGGTCCCAGTTTCTGGGAACATATGGAATACCTACCACCATCTGCCAATAAAACTCCAACCACACTCACTGGTACTACAACCCCTCGGATATCAACTGTCTTGTATTATGGAGCACTCAACATATTCAAGAGATGCTTGTCTGAGATCCTGCTATATCCCAGTGTAGAGGTTAAGGACATGGGCTCTAGAATCATACTGCACGGGTTCAATTCCTAGTTCATGTTTAATTAACATTGGGAGCCGGTGTGGCTCCGTTGGTTGGGCATCGTCCCATGCACCGAAGGGCTGCCAGTTCGATTCTTTGTTGGGCCATGTGCCTGGGTTGTGGAGGCAGCCAATTGATGTTTCACTCTCACATCAATGTTTGTCTCTCTTTCTCTCCCTCTCCTTTACTCTCTCTCTAAAAATCAATTTCAAAAAATCTTTACATGACACCAGGCATGTTATCTAATCTTTATATTCATTAATTTCCTTTGCTATACATGGGAACAAGAATAGTACATGAGAGTTACTGTGGGATTGAGTTAATGTAAGTAAAGCATTTAGTGTAGGTCTGGCATTTAGGGCCTATCTGTTGTTATTATTACATTTTTCCATGAACTGTAATCTTCCCCCAGAGGGTCACATGTTCCAAACCCTTTTCTATTGCAAGACACAAGATTCTCAGGCACGACTTAAATTTTTAACCAGTGGTCCATCAGTAACCACTGTATTCCGGTATTCAAACATGATTCCAGATGTCTGTGGGAAGAATATTGAATAAGCAGTGCTTCGTCCCATTGGACAGAATACCAGAAGAAAAATAGATGCTTGGCAAATAATAGTGTAGACAAAATTGGGAGCAAGAAACTTAAGGTTATGTGAGCCGTGATTATCAAATAATTTTTCTTATTCTATGCGCTATGGCATAGTAATATGTTTTATGTCCCACTGATGTGCTTCAGAGCTCTGGATTGAAAGCCAGGGGCAGATTGCTGGCTTTTCTTACTTAGGATTCAAAGACGAGCTCAGCTGAAAGATGACTGGAGACTTTTAGAATGTCTTTGGCCTCTGACCCCTGTGTACCTAAAATCAAAAAACTGATAAGGACTACTCCTTCAAAAAGAAAACTTATCAGAAGTCTTTTTTTTTTTCTTTCCTTATTGCTGAAATGCATCCGGAGTTGTGAAGTTTTTTCCTGAACAAAGATATGGTTACTTACAGAGCAGTTCTGGCCAGTGGAACTGCTTACCCCAGCACAAATTTTCAGCTATGTTCTTGACTGCATTTGTATAGTAGCTGTATTGATTCTGAGAAGATCAAATTAGAACTGCCAGTCTAAATATTGCCATGTCATTAAAATATGCCAATAAATACAGCTCTGGCTTTGAGTTATTTATTTATTTATTGAGAGAGAGAGAGAGAGAGAGAGAGAGAGAGAGAGAGAGAGATTTGTTGTTCCACTTATTTATGCATTCAGCGGTTGATTCTTGTATGTGCCCTGACCAGGGATCAAACCCATAACCTTGGTGTATTGGGATGATGCTCTAACTAACTGAACCAACCGAGCTACCCAGCCAGGGCTCTAACTTTGAGGTTTTACAATAGACACACTAAGTGCCTTTCTTTAAAGAGTCAGTTATTCCTTACTTTGTACCAGTCCTTGCCTGTCTTGTCTAGATTGTTTGATACTATTGGTCTTGTATATCTCTCAAAAGATGGTTTGTGAAACTAACTAATTTCTGAAGTATTGGATTATTACTTTATAACAACAGGAAGTATTCTGTGATAAACTGTAGCTCTGTCACGTTGGAATTGATTACATTAGCCACTTGCTTCATGCCTTTGCTTAATGCCTTTGATTAAAAATAATAAGCCCACACCCTTTCCTGGATGGAAGCCTCGGTTACAGCGAATTCGCAGCTCCTGAGACGGGGCTTTCACAGCAGCGCCTACCTTCCTGCTGCCCTTGCTCAGACGCCCAGGCAGACCTATCGGACACAGGGTGCCCTACTACCCGGAATTAGGCTGCGGCAGGCCCAAGACGGCGTGCTGCTTTGGACTCCCGGGGCTGGCTGGTGGTCTGCACCACTGAATTTCCTCGCCCGCATCCTCACCCCCCACCCCCGCCTTCACTCTATGGCTGCTCCGTATATCGTACACCCCTCTCTCCCCCTTGGGAGGCACTGCTTTGAGGACAGGGATCTCACCTTAGTTCTAGATCTCCCTTCCTTCCCCTCCCTCCAGAGCATGGCACCATGCATTATAGAGACTTCCTTTCCCCCTAGTGCATGACACCATGCATTGTACAGACTCCCTTTCCCCCTAGAGCAGCGGTTCTCAACCTGTGGGTCGTGACCCCTTTGGCGGTCGAACGACCCTTTCACAGGGGTCGCCTAAGACCATCCTGCATATCAGATATTTACATTACGATTCATAACAGCAGCAACATTACAGTTATGAAGTAGCAACGAAAACAATTTTATGGTTGGGTCACAACATGAGGAACTGTATTTAAAGGGCCAGAAGGTTGAGAACCACTGCACTAGAGCATGACACCATGCACTGTATAGACTCAGCGCTAAATTTTTTTCAGCCAAATACATATTTATAAAACTGAATTTGGAGGTAGGAGGCCTGGTCTAGTTCCTGGCTTGGCAACTATGATACGATGTGCTCTTGGGCCTCCACTCCCCGTGTTCTTGCCTGTAATGCCTGTGAGCAGGAGGCCGCAGTGAGCCAGTGGAAGGAGCCAGTCGTCGTGTGACTGTGAGCAGCCCCTGGGCTGCCCTAGTTAGCGGGGTGCCTTGGGTGGTCACGCTGTCTTCCGGCCCCACTGGCTTCACTTATGAAATGGAGCTGATATAGTGTGTCACGCGATTGCTGTGAAACTATTTCCATAGATTGCCCTCCTCCCCACCAAGGTGTAGATCCGTTAAGGTAGAGATGTTTTGTTGTTGTTTTGGGGGGTTGCTATATCTCCAGTCCTAGGACGGTGCCTAGGATGTACTTAGTATTCAATAAATTCATGGCTCCCTCCCCATTTCCATTTTACGCCTCCCCCCACACCCCACCCCCACCCCCATCTCACAGCACCTTGGAAAAAGTGAAACATCATCTGGAAAGTTCTGCAGAAAGTAAGGGCTTAAAAACCCCAAGTTGTCTTTCTAGTTTTTTAATGTTTCATCTCCCCCATGCATTTTAAGTACCTAAATTGCAGTAGTAAACGTAGTCGTCCCTGACCGTCCCTGAGTGGGCTACTATTTTGTGTTGTGTTGAGATGGTCTCACATTTTGGTTTGATTGCAGGACTCAGAAGCTGCTATCGAAAAATCCAAAAAACCCTTACGAAGACTCGAACAGAGATGTGAGCGCCAGGCCTGCAGATGGAGAGGCTGGGATGTCCTCTGGCCCCCAACCTTGGGTAACGTGACCAAAGTGCATAAAGCAAGAAATTGGCTTTATACTAATCCCAGCTCAGTCTTTCTAATTCTTCTGAGTTCAGAGAGACTGGAAGCTGATCTAGCTTCCAGCGGGTGTTAATGTGATAGCCAACACCACAATAACTGGGCGGGGGGGGGGGGGGGGGGGGGGGCGGTCCTGGTTGGGCTGGGGGGACTCTGCCCTAAAGTAAAGTAATCCAACAGGCTACAGTAGTGCCATACTTTAATTGCACAAGAAACTTACGGAACCTTTCTTTCGATCATGCAGTTTTTTCCTATAACCTGGATTTTGATGTGTGTATGAAAAGTCTTCCCCAATTGTAGGTGATCCTCTTCAGATGGATGTCTTAAAAACCCAAGGGTATTCTCCTAATTGTCTGCCTATTTCTTTCCTCACAAACATTTTAAAACCCTGAACTGCAGCAGCAAAATAGTTGCCAGGCTTAGCAAATAAAAAACATGGTCCACCTAGTTCCATTCATACTAATACTGAAAGTTCAAATTTAAATTCAAATTTAACTAGGTGTCCTATTTTTTATCTGGGAACCCTATGGATTCAAGTTCAAAATGCTTCCCGGATGACCCACTTCAGTAATTGATCTTCGAACACTAGAGGGCAGCCTTGAGACAGGCTAAACGTTTGAAACTTGGTATTTTTGTTCCCAGAAACCTCAGAGATGACTTGACTGGTTCACTGTGTGCTGTTGGTATTATCGGTGGGATAGATTGTGGAAGAGGCTGGAATATATGGCAGGTCCATGGGGGATTGAAACCTGTGGGCAAACAGGGAAACGTTAATTAGGAGAGCTTATGAGAGGCAAAGGCACATTTTGGAGCCCTTCCCATATCACTTTGCCTGTTTCCCTGCCTCCACCTCATGTGCATTCCCGGAGGATAGCTTTCCTGCAGTTACGCTTTTCACCGCTAAGTGGTCATCTGCCCAGCCTATACTATCATCCAGGCTTAGCAAATAAAAAATACTGATTTTGTGGTTGAACCGGAGTTTAGAAATACAATTAGAAATGTGAGTTCTAGCCTGACTGACCCTCACAGCAAATGGAGGTCTAACTTTCAGCAGGTCACATATCCCTGCCTCCTCTTCAAGACACCAAGGGGTTTGGGTTCAATGAGCTCTAAGATTCCTGTCTCTAGAAATTCCGTAAGTGTGTGATTCTGGGTGCACTTTGCTATAGAATGTCCTCAGTTCTTCGAGGCCTTGTGACTTCTAAGTCCACAGGTTGCGCTTGTCAGTCTATATGGTATTTCGTTCAGGTGTTGAGTAGCAAGTTTAATTCACCTGACTTAACTCAGGGAGAGAAGGAGACACAATCGGTGTGTATCTTTTTAAGAAATCAAAAACACTTGCCGTTGCCATGAGCAGCTTGTTGGTTGGTGGACGGGGGTGTGGGGGGTCGGGGACGGGGGCTCCCAAACTCAGTCGCCCTCACCAGATGTCAGTGAGAGCGGGACAGAGCTGAGCACACAAACGAGGAGGAGCAGCTGCAGAAACAAATCTGGTTCTGTCAGCTGCCATCCATGTCTCAGCCCAGGATTCAGAGACCTATGTTCTGCTCACAGAGAGACATGTGGTTGGAAATTTTGCAGTGCAGAAGGCTGAGTTTTGACTGGAGCTAGAAATAATGGGCATACCCCCATAACAATGGGTCACAGATTGATTTTGCAAAATGTTGCTTCAGGGAGTCCATTCATGACAAGGAGAGGGATTAGTGTTGTGGGAAATCTATACTAATAAAAGGGTAATATGCTATTAGACCGGATCGACCGGACATCTTCCAGATGTCTGACTTCCTTCCGGAAAAGCCAAGGTGGCGGGGGCCGAGGCAGAGGCGGTTAGGGGCGAGATCAGGCTGGCAGGGGAGCAAGAAGTTAGGGGCGAGATCAGGCTGGCAGGGGAGCAAGAAGTTAGGGGCAAGATCAGGCTGGCAGGGGAGCAAGAAGTTAGGGGCGAGATCAGGCTGGCAGGGGAGCAAGAAGTTAGGGGCGAGATCAGGCTGGCAGGGGAGCAAGAAGTTAGGGGCGAGATCAGGCTGGCAGGGGAGGACAGTTGGGGGCGATCAGGCCAGCAGGCGAGCAGTTAGGAGCCAGCGGTCCTGGATTGTGAGAGGGATGTCCGACCGCCGGTTTAGGGCTGATCCCAGTGGGGTCCCAGATTGGAGAGGGTGCAAGCCAGGCCTCTAGTAAGAGAATAGAAACACGTGTTCAGGGGATACACTCTTCCATGATCAACATTTCTCTCTCGAATCAACTCCACTCATCATTCCTTTCTATACTTTTCTCAAAACCTGAGCAAGGTTTTTCCATTCCCTTTTCCTCCTTGTAGTTCCGAGTTATGGGCTTCTTCTTGTGTAGGGCTCATTTCTGAACCAATGGAGCTTGATTAGCCAAAACCTTGGGCAGTCCCTCCTTTGAATCACTGATCCGTAAGGAAGGACTTTGCCAAACTGCATCCTTTATTCTGGGGCCTGAAGTCATTTCTTTTCTTTCCTTTTATCATTCATCTATTTTAATATTCAATGTTTGAGGTGTGAATGTGAGCCAGTGATCTCTGATCAGCCCCCATTGCAAGTGCCACACCAATTGTGGATAATACAAATAATAACAGAAATAATCATTTTGTTGCCCAAAAAGAAATGTTACTCTCTGTGCCTGCCTTTTAGAATTCTGGTTCCCACACTGTTCAACCATGGAAAAGCATTTGGTGGATTCCTGCAAATAGTATTTGCACTATTAGTTATTACTACCCATGCATGACTCCAATTACTCAGAACTTGGTAGCATAGTTAAATGAATTTTATTATGCACACACACGTTTGAAAAGTTGGAGCACATCTTATAGGAGATATTATTTTTTCTGGCCTATTGGCAATGCTTAGAACACTTATGGATTCTTGGGTTGATTAAAGTAAAGCATGACCCAAAACTTGGGACTCTGGAATTAGGATAGATCGTTCAGTAAAGATATTGATAGGGCCTGGTTGCTTTAATAGAGAGTAACATCAAGTTTCAAATTGAACTAAACTTCTCATTCATTAGCCAGAGAAATAAATTTGACAGGACCTTTCCTTCAGCTTTCAACTTCCATAGTATGAACATGAGAAGCCGTAGCCTCTGATTTCATGTACACTGAGATATTTATGAATTATAACGATGTTCTCTCTCTCCCTCCCTTTTATTCTCTGCAGTTTGTGGTTCTAAAGGAACACCAGAATCTCGGGGATGGGAATCGACCTGTGGCCCCCCAGGACGGCCAGGCAGCAGATGTTGGCCAGTTTACCTCCCTGGAGTCTGGTGAATGGTTACCTTTACCTTCCTCCTGAATGTTTTTCTGAATGTGAAAAGTGTCATTTAAGCCCAGAAGCAAGAGTTAAATTGGATAAGCTATGTGAGCCGCTGGCTATATTGGAATGCCCCCGAGCTTCAGAGAAAGATATTTGGACTGGATTCCTGCCTTAGATGTGAGGTTACATGGTCTCAAATCCCTGGTCACATAGCAGTCTGCTAGGTCACGTTGGCGAGCGCACGATGAGTTGACTCATTTTGAGTTAGGTTGGGTTTTGTGGTCATTCTTGGGGTTTGGGTGTATATTGGTAGTTGTCGGCATAGTTCCAGGGACATTGTCAATGGATCTAAGAAAATGCGTTCCGTGGGAAAGGTTCCTGTACAGTTAGGTTGATGACGGGGTTCTCCCAGGGAACGGGGAGTATTCAAGTCTTATCAGGGCTAGCCTTCAGCTGCAAGCCTGGACATCTAGGAAGTCCATCCAAGCCACTGGGAGAGGGGCCACAAAATCAATCCAGGCCCTCAGACTGCTCTGGAACTCAACCCGCTTCAGGTAAAAATGGAGTTAGATACGCGTTGACATAATGCCTTTGACAAGAGTTGTATTTTGATCAACTTCTGGGGTTTCAGTCTCAGATATCAAAGTTCTGTTTCATAACTCAGAGAACAAGGCTGAATATACTTTGTATCATAAGCTTTGAGAAAGGTTCAGAGAAACTTTGAGCCGACAAAAACAGTTCCTCTGCTAGCGTTTCAGCTGCACTTACATTTTCTGATATTTGCCCTTCACAAATATGCTTATTACCATACTCTCCTCCTCAGATTTCCTTGTAGAGAGAACATAGGCTTCTTATTTTTTAAAACTTACTCTAAACTTACCTCTCGTACATATGTTGCCATGGAACCCAATTCAGTTGAACTTTACTTCATAATATCCAGAGGAACACCCTGGATATTAAGGTACACTTAGGAATTGACAATTAAAATTATGGTAAATATTATCGTGCTGTATGTACTGTTCCCAGTGTTGTTGCCTGGATAATGAAAACATTCACCATTTTCAAAAGTTGCTTTGATTTTGTTGTTATTCGTAGCATTATTAGAAAGTAATGGAATATCTTAGAGTTACATTCTACTTTTTCTTGAAGAGCTAAAAATACATAATTCTTTGTTACAAAGGTAATCCACTCTAGAGGCACATATATTATGATAAGTTAACCAATAGCACAACGATTTGACCATAATATGGTTAAATTCAGGAAAGAGCTAAGGACTCGGCTGAGTACTCAAGAATAGGTAAGAATATTTCTCTTTTGGGTCACTCGATTGCAGTGATGGCGAACCTAAGACACGCATGTCAGAGGTGACAGGCGAACTCATTTTTTTGGTTGATTTTTCTTTGTTAAATGGCATTTAAATATATAAAACAAATATCAAAAATATAAATCTACCCTTTGTAATACTTTTTTTTAAGCAATAAAAAAAAGAAAAGCAATTTAAAATTAAAAAAATATATCTTTGTTTTACTATGGTTGCAAATATCAAAAAATTTCTATATGTGACATGGCACCAGAGTTAAGTTAGGGTTTTTCAAAATGCTGACACACATCACTGCTCTATTGCAAACAGCTTGAGTCATTCTCTACATGCCACTCACACAACCGTCTCCTAATATCATGTCCAGCTGTCTCATAAATCAAGATTGGGTCTTTGCTAATCCCTCCTCTGCTCCTGGAAAACCTATTAAAAACACAGGCTGTGCCAGTGGTGGACCCACAGAACCATAGTCATTGACCTCAGCCAACATCAGCGGGTGCAGGCCCAGCGGGAAGCACCACGAGAGGGTCAGAGCACCATGCGAGGGGATAGGAATGCAAGTGCATTCACAGCCTGAGCTCCGGCCTCAAGTCACTTATGGTCCAGACGGGGAGAGAGGAAATACACAGGGAAAGTGAAAGAGCAATGTCGGGTAGCATAGTCCTTTGAATCATCTCAACCAACCAAAAGTATTTTCATTTTTAAAGCATTGGGTCTTCAATGGTTCAGGAATGGGCTCATTTTGTGCCACATTTCAGGTCTATTCTCCAGCCAGTGCTATTAAGATATCTCTTGCTGGAGATTGTGCATGATGTGAATTCTAAAATTTCTTTCTTTTTTTATTGTATAGGGTCAGTGCAACCGATATTGTGGAGGAAGGAGCCCCAGATGTGTGTGGGCACAGGGTACGGCGGCTGCGTTCCACCACCCAGTGATAATGGCTCTGGCCCCCAGAGGATGGAGGGTAGCTTTCCTCTCCCCTCCTCTGGGGCACAGCCCAAGGCTGTGGGGGTGGAGAAGCCCCATTCTCTCTGGTCGGCTAACCCATCCTGGCAACAAAGGGCCCCGGACCCACCACAGCAAGTGGAGCTGACTCAGTGAAAACTGGAAGTTGAAGAAGAACACACTGTATGTGTGGACAGTAATACTTTGTTTCAAAAAGTAGGGGGAAAGAAAATACACATCTGACTCCTCAATCTCTACAACTAATCACCTGCTCTGCATCCTGGAAGCAAATATGAATTGTCTTTTTGCTTCTTCCTTCAAGTAGTCCTGCTCCGGATTTTCACATCAGAATAACTGGGAGAACCACTAGATAACTCATTAGAAACCAAATGGGGACAGTGTTGCTTTATAAATTGTGTGGTCTTCAATAATCAATACAGATACATTCTTTTTCCCCTGCAGCCCCAGCAGAAATCTGGGGTTGAAGCAGGCAATCACACAGGTTTGGCCAGTTATAATGTAATTGGACAGAACATTTAGCGCAATATCATGAAATGGTTAGAATATTAAAATTACTGTTATGATACATTGCAGGCATTTAATTTATCACTATTTAACTTACCCATGCTGGTAATTTTGAGAACGAATTATGATAAATTAATGAAATATGCACTCATTTAGAATCTGATTTCCTCAGAATTAGATGACTTATTTTTCTATCTAAAAATCTTTAAATGAAAATGTTACCCAACTGACCTCAGTGTTTCTTAGGCATTGCTCTCCTCTCCCCCTCAGAAGTTTTTTCTAATGAAAATGATAAATTTGCCCTGTATGTGTTTGCACATAATTTTACTTATTTTCAAATGTGATATTGTAAGCAAATTGCCAGATTTATTTTCATTATGAACAGCAATTGATTTCTTCTAATTATTTAAATAAAATCACTGTAAAACATAAACACTGTATTGTATACCTGGTTAAATAAGTTACAGTCTGTGGGCATGTTAGAGTTGAATCAAAGTGATTCGCTAAGCTTGCTATTGTTACTCCTTTAGAAAAACTAAAATTTCTTTAACTTTATAAAGTAAATTTTCACAAGGTGTTCTAAATAAGTACCATTCTTGCAGTCCAGGCATCGTTAGTACAATTGACACAACCTAACACAGGAACTGGATGTTGTTCAGGGCTTTGGATTGTTTAGTTCCTACATTAACTAGTCTTTGTTCTTCTTTGTTTCTTTCTTTGTTTCTTTTTTTTTCTTCAATTCCTTGGACTTTGGTTGTACAAGAAGTCAGCATAAAAATGAATTTATGTACATCTTTTCAAGTGGATAGCCCTTAGAAACTTTGCTAAAGATTGGTGGTGGGAGGATAACTTATGTTAGCTACATATTCAGTATGACCCTTTCCCCACTTAATTTAGATTTTTCTCTATTCAGTTTTGCTTTAGTTGGTAGTTTGGATGAGAAAACCTGTCTTATTTCTGAGTGAACTGACCTCAGAAGAACAATAGTCATAATTTCCCCAGTTATGGGAAAATTATATTCCTAAGTGTGAATATTTTTTCTTTCAAAAATGAGCATTTTTGGAGCTTTAAGGGTTTAGATTACTTTTTTTAAAAATTTTAGCACCTCATTCTTTTGGGATTTCAAAGATAACTAAAGAGATGATATATGACCACAATCGCTCATAACATAGTGTTATATTTGAACCAGAAAATCCCTGTTTCTTTTGAGCTTTTCAATGAATGTGATACTTCATGAACTGGGATCCTGGCAAATCCTTGACCAGGTTCGAACCCCAGCTCCATCCCGGATCAGAGTAAACAAACGGCTTTCTATTCTTTAGTCAACAAATCACCATGGAATTGTAGCTTCCTTCTTGTGTTTAAAGAAATATCCTCCTTTTAACATTTAGTTTTGGAAAGAACATTTTCATCTAAGATATTTGATTTGCATTGTTTCCAGACTGAATAGCCTTAGATCCTGTCACTCATAATCTCATGGTGCATAATGCCTGATAGTGATTCTATTTGACTAAATGTCACCCACCACACTTACAATGAGCATTTTGCCCACCTTTCCACCACCTCATGAAGGCTTAGTACACCTCATTCAGTTGATACCTTATGGTTTTAGTTCCTCCTATTAGCCTTGATTTCCACTGATATCCTTTTCCTATGAATAAAGGATTATTGTGTGATAATTGAAAATATGTTAAAAGCACTAAATAATTTCTTCAAAAAACACCCTGAACCCAAATCAAACAAAGAAAATGGGAGAAAGGGAAAATATCTGGTCAACTTAAGTGTGTGTGACGGTTAAGATTGCATTTTTGTTTTGTTTTACTTTTTCTTTCTTCTTTATTGAAATCCTCAGGTGAGAAAGGCTTCTTGGCGTTGTTTTCATCCTGTGCTCCTTAGGTCCGGGCTCGCACGAAGCAGAGCACTTTTCTGTTTGGAAGCTGGCAAGGGTTTCTGCCGCTAGTGGTCATAGGCTAGGAACAACACAGCTCAGTAGGGAAATCTGATAATGATTAACATAAGATTGAATATGCACCACATGTCTGAAACAGACTTGAGAAAGCATAGAAATTTCTAAATAGGAAAATTTCCTAGTTGGTGGTCATTCTCCCCCCCCCCCCCCCCCCACACACACACACTAAATACTTGGCCCTTCTGATGTGGTCCAATTCTCATCTCTGGTAGACCAGAAGCAAAGTTCAGATGTGTCCCACTCAACAAGGAAGCCTTCAGCAAGCTTTCTAAATTAAGAACTGTAAATCCCAGGTTAATACCTAAATTATTTGGATTCTTTTTATTTATTTATATCATTCATCTGCCAAAATAATGGAACTATAGTAAAATTGTTATTATTCTAAATCTTTAGGAAATCATTTTGGACAGTGAGTCAAGTGGTTGCATCGTGGTTTCTTTAGCTCTAAAATGATGCATCATTTCAGAGCTAAAGTGGTTGCACTGTGGCTTGGTTGGTTGGAGCATTGTCCCTGTACACAGAAAGTTTGCAGGTTTGATTCCTGGTCAGGGCACATATCTGGGTTGTGGTTTGATTCTAGGTCAGGGTACGTACTGGAGGCAACTGATCAATGCCTCTCTCTCTCTCTCTCTCTCTCTCTCTCTCTCTCTCTCTCTGTTTTTCTTTCTCTTCCTCCCTCTCTAAAATTAACCTTATATATTAAAAGCCTAATATGCTAAGTATCCAGTCATCTGGTCATCCATTCAGCCAATCAAAGCGTAATATGCTAATGATATACTAACACCGCTCAACTGCTTGCTATGATGTGCACTGACCATCAGGGGTCAGACTCTCCAACTGGTAGGTTAGCTTGCTGATGGGGTCCAGCCGATCAGGACTGAGTGAGATGGGCTGGACATGCCCTGGAGTCCTCCTGCAGTCCCTTCCCATCTAGCCAACCTCTCACGTCCCTCCCAGCCCCAATGGTGCACCAGTGGGGTCCCTTGGCTTGGCCTGAGCCCTCTGACAATCCAGGACCCCTCGGGGGATGTTGGAGAGCTGATTTCGGCCGGATCCCACAGGCCAGGCCAAGAAACCCCACTGGTGCATGAATTCATGCACAGGGCCTCTAGTATATATATAATGAGGTATCCTTTGTGTGAAGCAGGCACCAATACAAAACTAAGGTGTTATTTCTACCACTGAGGTATGAGACACTCAAGGCCAACTTCTTTAAATTCCAAATATTATTTTATCAATTTAAGACCACCCTCTTTCTCTACCATTGCATAAAACATGTTGAGCATCCTATATAATAAAAAGCTAATATGTAAATGGTCAATCACGACCTCACGCCATCATGCCCTAACGGCTCAGACACTCAACACTGGGGAGAGAGGTGTGGGGACCAGCAAGGCACAAATGAGCTTGCGAGAGAGGAATGGGGACCAGCCAGGTTGCAGCCTGGGAGAGGGACAAGCCACCTGCCCCACGGTCCCGGGTGCCAGTAGCTGCACCTGCACCTGCAACCCAGGAGAGGGACAAGCCGCACTCCCCATGGTCTCAGGCGCCAGCGGCTGGGGCTGTGGCCTGGCAGAGGGACAAGCCATCTGCCCACAGTCCCCTGCGGCTGTGGCCAGCCCGGGTGAAGCTGTCCCGGTTCCTGGGTGCCTGTGGCCAGCCAGAGGGAGGGAATCCTAGGTCCTGGGTGCGGGGCGAGGCAGAGGTGGTTAGGGGCGAACAGACCAGCAGGGGAGCAGTTAGGGGTGATCAGGCAGGCAGGCAGAGGTGGTTAGGGATGACCAGACAGGAAGAGGTGGTTAGGGGCGATCAGGCAGGCAGGCAGAGGGGGTAGGGGTGGTCAGGCAGGCAGGCAGGCAGGTGAGCGGTTAGGAGCCAGCAGTCCCGGTTTGCAAGAGGCAGTCAGACATCCCCTGAGGGGTCTCAGATTGGAGAGGGTGCAGGCTAGACTGAGGGACCACCCCCTGCCACCCCCAGCATGAATTTTGTGCACCAGGCCTCTAGTAATTACATATTTTCTTTTTTTTTTTTTTTAAATATATTTTATTGATTTTTTACAGAGAGGAAGGGAGAGAAATAGAGAGTTAGAAACATTGATGGGAGAGAAACATCGATCAGCCGCCTCCTGCACATCTCCCACTGGGGATGTGCCCGCAACCCAGGTACATGCCCTTGACCGGAATAGAACCTGGGACCCCTCAGTCCGCAGGCCGACGCTCTATCCACTGAGCCAAACCGGTTTCGGCTACATATTTTCTTGATAACTTAAGAACTTCAATACACATCAACCATAATAGCATGTTATCATTTTGTGATGATCAGAACTCCTTCAGTTGATATTAAAAGTCCTTACGCCTTGAATCTGAACACTTTAACCTATTATTTTCATTACTTTTCTGGTGGACAGTCAAACTGTCAGCTCTCATCCCTCTGTCAATTACCTTTCATAGAAGTTTGTCTTTGCCTTCCTTGTTGCTTCTGTTTTGTAAACTTAGTGTTTAGATAACCAAGCATATTAGCATTGTAAGTAAAATGAAAGTAAATGTATATTGAAGGAGAGCTTAAAAACATTTCCTGAGTAAACTACATAGGTTTTAGGCCTTAAACTTTTGGCATGTAACCTCTTTATTTTTTATTTTTTCCTCATTGCTCTTAGCTCTATTCTGGAGGGATTCTAGCATAAGGTAGTGGTTATAAGAAGATGGTCTTTGAAGTCAACAGAACTAGATTTGAATCCCATTGCATCACTTACTAGTTTTGTAACTTTGTTCAAACTAATTAATCTCTCTAAGCGTCAGTTTCCTCAGCTGTAAAATGGGTAGAATAACACTAATGTTGTCATAGGATAGTTGTGATTTTTCAATGAAATGATGCACACAGAGTACTTAGCATAATGCTTCTCATAAAATCAAATGGTATTATTGTTATTACTTCACTCCATCTAGTGATCACTGTTTTACTAGTATTAGCTCTTAGTGGTTCTCAATCTTCTGGCCCTTTAAATACAGTTCCTCATGTTGTGACCCAACCATAAAATTTTTTCGTTGCTACTTCATAACTGTCATGTTGCTACTGTTATGAATCGTAATGTAAATATCTGATATGCAGGATGGTCTTAGGCGACCCCTGTGAAAGGGTCGTTTGAGCGCCGAAGGGGTTGCGACCCACAGGTTGAGAACCGCTCGCTTACACTATGATGAGTGTTTTGTACTGCATCTAATCCAGGCAAGCGGCACATGAAGATGGGCAAAGAGTAGAGCCCCAAACCCATGGATCAGAATTTTAAAAGACAACACTATGCATAAATATCAAGAAAGATTAAATATTTAATTTGATTTTTTATATTAAAATGACAATAATAGACATCTACTTGGGACATGTGGATATGAAAATTAATGAGAACATTAATTAATGTCTATATTAGTATTACACAACACTGTGCAGTTTGTCCATGTCTACCTGCGACTAAAAAAAGTATTTTTTGTTTTTATCTATTTTTAATAAGGCAGGATGCTTATTATACGCAAAGAGGTCCTTGAGAAGCCATTATAAAGCTTCTACTGAGAATGACAGTTCATTTTCATAATTCAAATAGTAATTAAACATCCCATAAGTTACGACAATAACCCCTTTGTCTATATATTCTAGTGAGATAGTTCCATAACATTTGTCGGTAGCTGCTAAGCCAAATAGATACACTGTGGAATTTTGACATTAATTTTAAATACTTATTAATTTGTTAGAGCTGGAGACAATAGCACAAGAGACACAGGCAGTGGCTTCTAATGATAGGTAAGAAAATATATAATTAGAGTCCTAGAACCACTTGATTTCTGTCAACAGCAGCTTTCCAAAATTTTTATCATCGGCTTTCAATAGTATTTCCACTGTTGCCTCAGTGGTGAGGAAACCACCTAAGAACTATGGTAATGACTGGGCTGCACTGGAGCTTTTAAACCTTTATACCCAAATCTCATTTAAGTCTACTTAGTTCTATAGGTGTGGGTATATATGCTAGCTTATACTGAGTTCAAAAAATCTTTGTATCTGTAGAATTTAAATATTTTTCTCCAGAGTGCTAGCTTACATTGCATTGTTCCCTATTGTTTATAAAGGATTTTTGTATTCGTTATCTTATTTGACCTCATTAATTCTAACATACAAACCATGAAAGTGAGTGGGGTAGCTATTCTTCCCATTTTACTTACTCTGAAAGATTATGCCCAAAGCTGAAGGAGAGTGAAGATAAATAATAAAATACATTACTAGAGATAAAAAATTACTTCATAATGATAAAATGTTCACTTTGATAGAAATATATTAAAATTCTAAAATTATATAAACTTAATATCCAGCCCCAAATAGATAAAGCAAAAAATTTACAACTTACAAGAAGTATTGAAGAAAACACTATAATGCAGGAGATTATACCATACTCCTCTTGGTAACTAGTAAACTTAGGAGACAGAAAATTAGGATATAGAAGACTTAAAAGTGGAATTATTAGAATTAAGTATACATTGTACACATAGAAATTCATGAAAATTGATGTGCTATTCTATCACGTAGCTTCAGTAAGCTTCACAAGACCACATTAATGTGGTAATAGCCATTTTCTCTGACCATAATGAAATTGAGTTAGAGTTAAATAATAAAGCAATAATTAGAATTCTTGGAAATTACAAAACACTTCTAAATGGGTCAAAGAAGAAGTCCTAATAGAAATTAGAAAATACATAGAACTGAACAGTTGTGAAAATTCTATATGTCACAACTAATGGCATATAACTAAAATGGCATTGAAAGGGAATTTTGAAGCTTTACATCCTTATATTATAAAGGAAAAAAAGATGGAAACTTAATGAGTTAAGAAGCACTCAACTGAAGTTAAAAAAGAAAAGCAGATGAAACCAAAGGAAGTATAAGCAAAGATAACATAAAAATAAGAACAGAATTAATGAAATAGAAAAAAAATATGAAGATTAAAAAAGCCAAAAGTTAATTGTTTGAAAAGTTTAATAAATATTTGACAAGATTAATTAGGAAAATAAGAATGAACAACTATATTTCTTTTTAGCTCTAAAGAATTCTTTATTTTATATAAATATTTCTTTATTTTTATAAAGAATTATAAAAATTCTTTATTTTATATAAATATAAAAGCAATTTAAAAAAATAAGAGATTAGTATGAATAACTTTTTGAAAGTATAATGGCCAATTGCCTTAAAAAAAAAAAAAAAAGCTTACCAACACTGTCAGAGAAAGAAATAAAAAAAACTCAAATAGTCCTAAACCCATTAAAGAAATTTTTAAAAATTTAAAACTTAAACAAATTTTCCCACACGGAAAATACCAAGCTTGATGTGTTTGATAGCTTTGTGCTGTGTCAACTTGGTAAACTGGAACTTTCCCCCAGAATTTAATCCCTGTGTGAATTTGTGATACAGTTGGTCATCGTGGTTAGATAGAGTGAAACACAGATGCACGGGTGCCAGTAGGCCCTCACTCTCTCCCACAGTGATTGCTGTAAGGTTGCAGATTCTTCTTCTCTCTTACTTGGTGCCCATCTCTACATACCTATTAAAATGACCAAAATCTGGAACACTGATAACACCAAATACTGGCAAGTATGTGGAGCAAGAGGAAATCACATTCACTGCTGTTGGCAATGCAAAATGGTACAACTTTGGAAGAGTTTGGTGGTTTCTTACAAGACTAAACATACTTTTATCATATCATCCAGCAATCAACTCCTTGGTATTTACCCAAAGGAGTTGAAAACATGTCCACAAAAAAACTGGCACATAGATAGTTATAGAAGTTTCATTCATAATTTCCAGTTGGAAGCAAACAAGATGTCCTTTAGTAGATGAATGAATAAATAAATGGTGGTATCAACAATGCAATATTATTTAGAGCTAAAAAGAAATGAACTATCAAGCCATGAAAAGACATGTAGGAACCTTAAGCGCACATTCCCTAGTGAAAGGAGCCAATCTGAAAGGTCTACATACTATATGATTCTAATTATATGACATTTTAGAAAAGACAAAACTATGGAAACAATAAAAAGAATAGTAGTTGATAGGGATCAAGGTGGAGGAGTGAACAGGTGGAGAACAGAGGAATTTTATGACTGAAAATAATCTGTATGATACTATAATGATGGGTACGTGTCATACATTTGTCAAACTCATAGACGGGCAACACTAAGAGTGAATCCTAAGGTAAACTATAGATCTTGGGTGAATATGATGTGTCAATGCAGGTTCACTAATTGTAACAAATACAGCACTCTGGTGGATAAAAGTGTCTATAAGAAAGAGGCTATGCATGTGTGAAGACAAGAGATATATAAGAAATCTCTCTACCTTTTTCTCAATTTTGCTGTGAATTTAAAATTGCTCTAAAAATGAAGTCTTTTTTTTTTTTTTAAGAAAACACTTCTTATCTCATTTTATGGGGTTATTATAACTGCTATTTTTAGAGTAGACGAGAATAGTGCAAGAAAGAAAGATTACAGACCAAACTCAATTATGCTAAAAGTCTGAACAAATTGAATTCAGTAATATATTTTTTAAAAACAACAGATGATGATCAGAGGCAATTATATAATACATGCAAAATTAATTAATTACAGCCATGGGGCAGAGATGGGGATGGGAAAGGTATTTAAAACCAATAACTATAACTCAACACAATAACAAATTGAAAGAGAGAAAAAAATTTCCATAGATGCAGAAAAAGTTTTCAATAAAATTCAACATCTATTCATGACAGAATCTTAGCAAAATAAGAAGAAAAGGAAAATTCCTTCACTTGATGAAGGAAAATCTACCAAAAAAATCTATAAATAAGCATTATATTTAATGGTGAAATGTTAAGATCAGGATCAAAACAAGGATACCCTACCATCATCACTTCCATTAAACACTGCACTAGATATTGTAAAAGTAATCTGACAGCACAGTAATACTCCCAAAACAATAAGATAAAAATTTTAAAAATATGTAAAGATTGGAAACAAGAAAATTAAACTCTCATTATTCTAGATGATAAAGTTGTTTATAAAAAACACAAAAGAATCTACACAAGAAGTAACACAAAATCATTATATCTCAGTACCACTAACTAGAAAATGTAGTTGAAATATGTATCAATTATAACAGTATTATAAATATGAAGTAACCATGAGTAAATCTAACAAGGCCCAGGCCTATTATAGAAAAAGTTAAAAACTTAGAAGACATGAAAGATGGCCTAAAAGAAGATACACCATGTTCATGGATAAGAAGTCTTAATATTAAAAAGTTGTCAAAGCTCTTCCAAGATATATTTAGATTCAATAAAATTCTAATTTTTTAATTAAAAAAACAACTTGACAAGCTAAGTCTAAAATTTAATTAGAAAACAATAAAATAAAAACAACAATCCAGTTAAAGGCATCAAACTGCTACCAGGGGAATAAGAATTTGAAGGGTTAAAATCCTGGAGAGGATTAACCTGAAAAACTGTTAAATATGGTTTAATCTGTAAAACAGAAAAGAAGGAAAATTTTACATACTAATGACTTCATTACATAAAGTTTTTAAGCAGGTAAAACTGAGCAATATGTTCTTTGTAGATGCAGACTTAAGTGATAAAAGTATAAAGGAAATTGTTGACAAAAGTTGTGGATGGCAGTTGTCTTTGACAGTAGGAGAGAGGCTGTCTCAGGTGATTGTTACCCAGCACTTCTGAGATCCTGGTAATGTTCTATCTTTAAATCCGCGGTGGACACATAGGTATTATCATTATTATTTCTCTGTGATCTGCGCGCATGTCATACAGAAAAGTTTTTTTTAAAGTATATTTTATGGTTTAAAAAAATCCAAAAGAGCACAATAGAAATTATTTCCAAATTCTACTGAGCACTTCATGGATTCCCAAGCAGAATTTTTTACATTCCTTGCATTGACTGGGGCTGGGTTTGCTGAACTCTGGATCCCTGAAGTCATAGAGCATGCATGCTGGATTAGCATGTTTCTGAGCTGGGAATTTTCCTCCACAGTTGGAAGAGTCTGGAGACAGGCAGAAAATGCTGTTTACTACACACTTTGAGTGTTTTTGACAAAAAGAGGGATGAGATAAGTAAGGTTATAAGAAAAGAGGCTGTGCAAGACCTAGGAGGCAATATATATAGAAAAATTTAAAATTGGCCTTTGGAATCGCATAAGAAATGATTTGGTTTGGGGACGGTAAGAAATGATGTTCATTATTATGGTGAGAAGGGGCACTCTAATTCCGGGGCCTGGATTTGCTTCAATCTTCTCTTCTATGAACAAATCTGACGTTTAGCAACCCCTTGTTTAGGTTTCCCCCTGAACCTAAATAATTTTAATGCTTCTGTTCAGCTCCTCGTGCAACCTTCTGTGTTTGGGAATTTATTCGGTAGATCATACCTCGCCGCCTGTTTGTCCTGAGTGGAAATTATAGCGGGACTGTATGTTCTTTCTGTAATCATGAGCTAATGGATGGGGATAACGTTTTAAGCAATTACAATAGAGAGGAAATCAAGATCACAAATGAAAGAAAGCAGAAGCTACAAGGTGCTCTGCCTCTAACAGTGTTTTAATTCTCTGCCATGTGAGAACTCTTGGAACAGCTTTGTTCCTTCCTCACTCTAAATTCATAGCTTCTTTCAACTTTGTCTCAAACTCCAAACAACTGTTCCATCACAACTGTTCCCATCCTCTTATTCTAAGCTGTCCTAAAGCTCAGCAGAGTTCTCAGAGAATAACAAATGGAAAAACTGGACTTCAGTGACCACTCAGATCCCCACAGCAGTCACTCCATGTGCTCATGATCAGAAGAGAGGAAAGGGGTGGGAATGGCTTGGGCGGGGGGGAGCGGGGGGGGGGGCGGGGGGAGCGTGCGGAGGAGGGATCAATTGGGGAAAAAGAAGACATATGTAAAACTTTAGACAATAAATAAATTAATTAATTAAATTAAAATAAAACATTAAAAAAAGAAAAGAAAAGAAGAGGAAAGAGCCTTTGGGATCCACGCCCTACACTGGATGCTCTTAGAGACACACATGTCCCAAAGGTCATCGACTTCCATGCCCAGGTAGAATTTCCTCTTCCAAGTCTCAGAAGAGGGTCCTTTGCCTTCCACTTTGGACCTCACACTTGTAGTCACAGGGAGCTTGGAAATTCACAAGACAGCTTTTACAGGAAACGTCCCAAATTGTGTTAGATTTGAAAGAGACTGCATCACCCAGGAAGCTCATATGAAAACCATCAGGGGTCAGTAGCAGACTCCCCCTGGAGCTGCCTGCCCTAAAGAAGCGGTCAAGCCAATGTTGCCACAGGTCAGGGAGCACCATCCCAGGTAGCGAAGCCTCTCTGGGTGCCAGGGTTGGGTAGGAGCATAAGGAGTTGGGATCCCTCCCCCGGTTCCTGGCCCCGGGCTCTTGTCTTTGCTCTGTCTGGAAGTCTGCTAGGCTCTCCCTCTGTTCCGGACAACGTGGCCTTGTCAAGCCTTTGTGTGTCCTTGCAATTGTCTTGCCTGCCCTCCAGAAGGATGCGAAACCCACCCAGCCCAACTTTTACACAACTTTTCCTTTCGAGTGCTCCCCTTCCCATCATCTAGCTCAGTGTCTCACAAAGTTTAATGCCCACAAAATCACCAAGAGACCTTGTCAAAATGCAAATAATGGTTCAGGCCCAGGGTGCAGGGTGTACATTTTTAATAAGTTCCTAGCTGACCTGGATGCTGCTGGTCCACAGATCATACTTTGAGTAGCAAATGAATCAGGATCCAGTTTCCAAATTCCTAGGAGAAGGAATCTGATTTTCTTGGTCCAGTTTGTTGATTTGCTCACCCTGGGTCACACTGCTCCAATTAGCCATTGGCAGGAGAAGGATGGACGCAATACGAATGTGGCCACCTTGGTTGGCTCTCTCCGTAGGACCCATGGGTAGACTGGTTAGTTCAAAACCCTACAAGACATCTACAGCAAGAGTCCACTAAACCCTCAGATCATTTTTATATGAATGGCTCACTAAAGCAAGTTTTGCGTATCTTGCATGTGTGCAGTTTTTCTGATGGGAAAGACAGTCATTTTTCAACCTAATTGGCATGATTCTCATTTCCTTGAAATCCTATCCACACAGTTAAGTTAAATTTGTTTCTGATGTTTATCTGAGGCTTATGTCTGTCAAATTAAAATATTCCAGAAAAGAAAAAAATGTGAATTATCCTCTGAAAATAGGTTTTCATATTTAAAATTCTATTCTTCTGTCGTACCGGTGAGATTTTGGAAGAAAGGAAACACTTGCTTCCAGTCAGCCATCCTAAAGAAGGAGCCCTTATGTTGCATCCTTTATCTTTGTGCCAGGCCTGCACTCCGTGTGAATTTGCAATTAAAGTCCTCAAATGTCCCTTGTCAATAGCTTCTTCAGGTGGGCCTATGTGGCTCTTCCAGGGGTCTGTGACTGTGATTCCCAAGCTAGAGGGAAACATTGTAGCTCAGAACTAAAATCTACACCCTACCCTCCACCCATCATGCAGGATGCTGAATTCCCTCTACAGTAGTGCCCCTCTTATCCACAATTTCCTTTCCTTGATTTTGGTTACCCACTGTCAACCATGGCCTGAAAATATTAAATGGTAAATTCCAAAAATAAACAATTTGTAGGTTTTTAATTACACACCATTCTGAATAGCATAATGAAACCTTTTACTGTCTCTCTCTGTCCCACGTGGGACATGAATCAACCCCTTTTCCAGCACCTCCAGGCTGTAGACTCTCCCCACTCCAGGCTGTAGTCAGTAGCAATCTCAGTTATCAGATTGACTGACCTGGTATCACAGGGCTTGTGTTCAAGTAACCCTTGTTTTACTTATAATGGCCCCAAAGCGCAAGAGTAGTGATGCTGGCAATTTGGATATGCCAAAGAGAAGCTATAAAGTGCTTCCTTTAAGTGAAAGGGTGAGTACAATACAATTATATATATTGAGAGAGAGAGAGTGAGAGACCATATCACATAATTTTATTACAGTACTAGAGGCCCGGTGCATGAAACTCATGCACTTGAGGGGTCCCTCAGCCCAGCTTGTGCCTCTTGCAGTCCAGGAGCCCTCAGGGGATGTTTGACTGACGGCTTAGGCCCACTGAGGCTTAGGCCTAAGACATCAGTTGGACATCCTTTGTCCTACTGTGGAAGCGGGAGAGGCTCCTGTCACTGTTGCTGTGCTTGCAAGCCATGAGCCCAGCTTCTGGATGAGTGGCGCTTCCACTGTGGGAGCACACTGACCACCAGAGGACAGTTCCTGTGTTGAGCATCTGCCCCCTGGCGGTCAGTGCGCATCTAGTGACCGGTTGTTCCACCATTTGGTTGGTTAGCATATTAGGGTTTTATTATATAGGGTATTATTATAGTTTTTTAAATTTTATTAGTAGTTATCACTGTTAATCTATCACTAAACCTAATTTATTAACTAAAATTCATTATAGATGTGTATGTATAGAAAAAAACAGTATATATACAGTATATATATGGTTCAGTTCTATATGAGGTTTCAGGCATCCACTGGGGGCCTTGAAACGTATCCCCTGTGGATAAGGGGGACTACTGTACAAATAAGGATCCTGGGAGTGAGGTCAGCATTTTACTTTTTCTCCTTAATCTAGATGCGTACTCCTTGGTAGTGATAATATGGTGCTTTCCCATTCCAATTGGCCCCGTGCTTTTTTAGCTGTAAGATTGTAGGTAATTTCTAGAGATTGAAGTATTTGAAGGGGTGTGCAGTGGAGAGAGGATGACAGGAATGGATGAGACAAGGTGAAGAAAAAGTCCTCTGACTTGGTACTGGGAAGGGTAAAGAAATTATTCTAGCATGGGGAGCTTAAGAAGGAATCCCATAGCAATTCATTTCTGCCCTGAATCATCAGAGTTGGTCCAACTGTTCATTCACTTTTTAAAAACGAGTCCTAGAGAAATCATATTGTCCATTTGGGGTTTGCAAGAGGTCTTCCATAATTCAGAGAACTGGCACACTAATTTAATCAGAAGCTTCCCTTATTTTCCATTCCTTCATTTTGTCAATTAAGAGGCACAGCCACAATGGATAGGTTCATTTTGGATGCAAAGAAAATCAAAGTACTCTCAGAGATTTGTTGGGCCAAGGAGACATTCACCTGGGATCACTTTAGAGATCAATTTTCAAAACCCCGTGAAAAGTAAATGGGAGTAGCCTGTGTGAGTCTGGTTAGCACCTGTACCACTGCATTATGCATGATCCTGGCCATGTTCACGGTGTGTCTGTTCACCATACTGTCTCAACAAAAGTGCTCCATTTTCACCAAATGGCAGATGCTACCCAAATCCATTGTCTCCTCACTCTGGTTTTCTTGGCAGGGCCTCTCTTGTCTTTTTTTTTTTTTTTTTTTTTGGCTATCTGTAATTTATGTTTGGTGTACGTTTGGTATAGCCACGGAGGTTTGGCCTCTTCCCTTAGGGGGCAGTTTGAAGGTCTACAGACATTTTCCTAGTCTTCATATTAGCTCCATAATTCTTCTTTCTGCATCACTATCATTTTTAAAATTTAAATAAACTTATTATCAGTAGTCTTTCTAAAAATAGACCTCATCTATGTACTTAATAAATCTGGCTTTCATGTAGATATAAGAAAAAAAGCATAGATTTGATTCGTGTCCTTACACACATATACACAGATATAAAGCAAACAACAGCCTGGCTGGATTCCGGTCGGGGCACATGCCCAGGTTGCGGGCTCGATCCCCAGTGTGGGGTGTGAAGAAGGCAGCCGATCAATGATTCTCTCTCATCATTGATGCTTCTATCTCTCTCTCCCTCTACCTTCTTCTCTGAAATCAATAAAAAAAAAAAAAAAAAGCAAACAGCATTGTGGGTGCTTTCCCTAACAGCAAATTAATTTATTCATTTTATTGCTAGAGTATATAAGATGAATGATTGCAATTTGAATTACAATTCCAACAAACTGATTCATTATGCTTGCCTAATTAGAATGATTTTTGCGTTTTATTGGCATTTCATTTTTGGATACCATAGCAAGTAGAAAGTCCATGTGCCATTTTTTCTTTTCTTCTATGGACTCAATCCATGCGAATAGCTATTGAAACTCTTTCAGGCAGCTGAATGTTTGTCTTTAGAAATTTTCCCCTTGATCAAGATCATAATTGCCATAGCTAAAATAATTCATTTTGTTTATTCCGACTATGCTCCAAACCTCTTGTACTAATTTGTTTTATATTGCTTGCTCTGCTGTTCTAGCATTCCCAATTTCTCCTGATTAAGGACTATTGTTTAAGCCTTGCGAATGATTGTCATTAATTTGTCAGAAAAAATTTTTTAGTCCAAATCACTATTGATGTGGGTTGTCATGGATCCAAACATTGGATAACTGTGTACATCTGATCCTCTCCTGCTGAACTTGGGCAGTGCCTCAGGCAACGGAGTTCGTGGTGGCACTTAGGAAACTTACCAAGCTCCAGGATTGTCAGATTTAATTTCTTGCCATCATGCCCTTAAATTAGAGACATATTTGTGCAGTGACCAAGACTTTCTGAAGTCCAATCCCCTCTTTTCCTAAAGAATGACTTTCCTGAAGGAGGATAGGGCTCATTTTACAAGTGTTAGTCCGTTGTTCCTTTGTTTCAGAAAAGTTTGGAACTGAGACAAATTGGAGGAAATGTGTGATTTTTGACATGCAATGTGGAAAGATAGATATGAACCTAAACCATAAATTTTTCACTCAGCTTTAAATATAGGCATAAACAGAGCTGGAATAATGAACAATGTTCTTTTGCAACTCGAGACGGCAAGCAAAGCAAGTTTCTGCTACAGCGTTGTGTGCAGGCTGTGAACCTGCACGAGTGGAGAGCGGTGAAGTGCTTTCAAGTGGTACCTATGTCAACAGTTTATTTTAACGGTTAGGTGTTTACTTTTCATCCAACATTTTACCATGGAAAATTTCAAAATACAGTCAAGTGGAAAGAATTCTACACCCAACACCCATAAACCTACCACTTAGGTTCTCCCATTAACATTTTACTTATTTGCTTTGTCGCTTATCTAACTTATCCATCCCTTGATCCAAGCATCAATTCATTTATTTGTTTTTGTTTTTTGTTTAATCCTCACCCAAGAATATTTTTTCTATTGATTTGTAGAGAGAATGGAAGGGAGGAGGAGAGACACAAAGAGTGAAACATCAATATGAGAGAGACATCAATTGGCTGCCCCCTGCATGAGTCCCAACTGGGGCCAGGGATCAAGCCTGCAACTGAGGTATGTGCCCTTGACCAGAATTAAGCAGACTCAAACCCGGGACTTTTCAGTCTACAGGCTGATGCTTTATGCACTGAGCCAAAATGGCCAAGGCCATTTATTTTTAATGCTTTCATGCATTTTATTTTTAAACTAGAGGCCCAGTGCATGAAATTTGTGCATGGGGGGATCCCTCATCCCAGTCTGCACCTTCTTGCAATCCAGGACTGCTGGCTTCTAACCGCTGGCCTGCCTGCCTGATCACCCCAACCACTTGCCTGCCTGCCTGATTGCCCCTAACAGCTTGCCTGCCTGCCCGCCTGATCATCCCTAACCACTCTACCTGCCTGCCTGATCGCCCCTAACCACTCATTTGCTTGCCTGATCACCCCTAATCAACTCTACCCACTCTGCCTGCTGCCTGATCACCCCTAACTACTTGCCTGCCTGCTTGCCTGATCGGCCCTAACCAACTCTGCCTTGGCCCCCACCGCCACGGCTTTGTCCGGAAGGACGTCCGGAATGACACCTGGAAGGTTGTTCAGCTATCTGGTCTAATTAGCATATTACACGTGTAGGGTCCCTAGGCCTAGCTTGCCATCAGGGCCACGTCCGCTACCTCGCAACACCCCGCGACACTCGGTGGATGCTGCAGATGCCCTGTGATGCTCCGGGGACACTGGCGCTCCATGATGCTCCGCTGATGCTGCCAGCACCCCCAGCGGGGGGGGGGGGGGGGGGAGGGGGAAGGGTCCGAGAGATGCTCCATGCACCTCCTGGTAACTGGTCATTACGGTGTTAGGGCCACTGGCCTTTTATAACATAGATAAGTACTTTTCTTCTGAAACTCTTCAGTATGCAGGTCACTAATGAGAGTTCACTATTTGTTTATTGTTTTTATTCTGAATGAATAAAATTTACTGAGTTTGACAAAATGCTTACATACACCTGTGTAATCCAGACTCCTAGAAAAATAGAAAACATTACTACCATTCCAGAAAGCTCTCTCTTGCCTATTCCTTTTTATAAAAAATACTAGAGGCCCAGTGCACGAAATTTGTGTATGGGGGGAGGGGGTCCCCTCAGCCCAGCCTGCACCCTCTCCAATCCAGGACATCTCTCTCACAATCCTGGACCACTGACTCCTAACCACTCACCTGCCTACCTGCCTGATCGCCCCTAACTGCCCCCCATGCCAGCCTGATCACCCCTAAGTGCCTCTGCCTGCCAGCCTGATTGCCCCTAACTGCCCCCCTGCTGGCCTGGTTGCCCCTAACCATCTCTGCCTGCCAGCCTGGTTACCCCTAACTGCTCCCCCCTGCCAGCATGGTCGCCTCTTACTGCCCCCCCTGCTGGCCTGGTAACCCCCAACAGCCCACCTCTGCTGGCCCGGTCTCCCCTCACTGTCCCCTGCCAGCCTGGTTGCCCCTAACTGCCCCCCCGCTGGCCTGGTTGCCCCTTACTGCCACCCCTGCTGGCCCGGTCACCCCCAACAGCCCCCCTCTGCTGGGCTGGTTGCCCCTCACTGCCCCCTCTGCCAGCTTGATTGCCCCTAACTGCCCTAACTGGCTCCCCTGCCGGGCCTGGTCGCCCCCAACTGCCCCCCCCCAACAGCCTGATCACCCCCAACTGCCCCCCTACAAGGCTGGTCACCCCTAATTGTCCCTCCCGCTGGCCCAGTTGCCCCATGAAGCCTGCTGTTCAATCATTTGGTCACCCCTCACTGCCCCCCCTGCTGGCCTGGTCGCCCCATCCAGCTTGCTGTTCGGTCAACAGGTTGTTTCGGTTGTCACGGTCACTGCCTTTATATATATTTTTATTGATTTCAGAGAGGAAGGGAGAGGGAGGGAGAGATAGAAACATCAATGATGAGAGAGAACCAATGATCTGCTGCCTCCTGCGCGCTCTCCAAGGAGCTCCTGACCAGGACTCGAACCATGACCTCCCTGTTCACAGGTCGATGCTCAACAACTAACCACACCAGCCTGGCTGCCTATTCCTTTTAAATCTCTGTCCTTACCCCCTAACCCCAGACAACAATTGTCCTGATTTTTTTTTACCATATATGTTTCCCTATTCTAGAACCTCAAATAAACGGAATTATATAGTATATACTCTTTTGTGTAAGTCTTCTTTTACTCAGCCTATATTTTCTTCATCTCTTTTGTCCTACACATTAATAGTTCATTCCTTTATATTACTGAATATATTCTATTATGTGAATACTAGAGGCCTGGTGCACCAGTGGGGTCCCTCAGCCTGGCCTGCACCCTCTTGCAATCCAGGACCCCTTGGGGGATGTTGGAGAGCCGGTTTCAGCCTGATCTCTGCAGGCCAGGCTGAGGCACCCCACTGGTGTTCGATCAGGGCTGGGGAGGGACCATGGGTGGGCTCCAGGGTGTGTCTGCCCTGTCTTGCCCAGTCCCAATCGGCCTGACATCAGCAGCAAGCTAAGCTACTGGTCTGAGTGTCTACCTCCTGGTGGTCAGTGTGCATCAGAGTGACTGGTCAAATGGTCGAACGAATGGTCAGACACTTAGCATATTAGGCTTTTATTATACAGGATATTGTAGTTTATCCATCCTCTTGTCTGTTTCCAGTTTTTGGTCATTATGAATAAAGCTGCTATGAACATTCTTACACAAATCATTTTGTATAAAGATATTTTCATTCTTTTTGGGTAGGATTGTTGCATCATAAGACAGTTGTTTTTTTTTTCAGTTTTATAAGAAACTTAGAGAATTTTATCTAGCATGGTTGTACTATTCTTATTCTCACCAATAGTACATGAGTGATTTGGTTGATATAGAATCAGCCTTTTTAATATTGCCTTTCTGGCAATATGAGTGGTATTTTATTGTAATTTTAATTTGATCTTCCAGGTGTTTTTGTGTTTTTTTTTTGAAGGGGTTTGTGAACAAGTTAAGTTTGAGAAAAATTGTTATAGAGTAGGTCATTTTTCACACTTTCTCTATTTCCATGACTTTTTAAAATCAGGTCAAAAAAATCAACACATAAAAATCTTCATGAAATTCCAATTACCATTTTCCACTATAATCACTGAGCTCTGGGATTAGAATTCTCCCTGAGCCTGGGGTGAAAAAAATTTCAGGCATCAACCCTGCTTTCATGAATGAAAAAGGGGCCACATACTAAACCTGACAAGCTCAGGGGAGGCCTGCACGGTGGGCCTGACACACTCAGAGACCAAAAGTAGCCACATAGGATGGTCTGAAATTAAAACTTCCCAACTGAAAGTGGGTCCTGGGGGGTAGTCATGTCCTAGGCCAGTATCTTCCTTGACAAAGGTCAGTCACTACCTTAACTGAGCCTATTTTTGCATCTACACTAGGATGACATACCTTTGGACTGTCAGAGTAATCCCCTCTCTCCAGATCCCTCTGGGTACAATCTCCCACCAGAGCTCAGGACTACAGAACCCCTCATTGTTTTCTTGCTCTCCCCCATTGCTATCTTGTTGTCCAGCATGCCATCTGTGTGCTGGAAATGTTAATTATTAACTATCCCATGCCCACCACTGTAAAAGATGTGTCTCTCCATTTTACTTTTCATCTAATCTCAGAGATTTCCTTGCTTTGCTTTTCCCGCCTCCCTATTCTACCACCAATGGATTTCATGTAACCCCCGCCCCCCCTTACACCCCCTCCTTTGGTCCTAAAGTATAAAATAAGCTGCAGAACTGCCATTCTCCAGAGTGTCTTCTCAGTCCATAGAGATCTGCTTCTCAGCAACTGTCAGTTGGGCTGAAATAAACCCTTTTAAGACTTTTTCTTAGGCTGGACATTCCTTCATCGACACTTCTTTTTTCTTTTTTTTAATATATTTTATTGATTTTTTACAGAGAGGAAGGAGAGAGATAGAGTTAGAAACATCGATGAGAGAGAAATATCGATCAGCTGCCTCCTGCACATCTCCTACTGGGGATGTGCCCGCAACCCAGGTACATGCCCTTGACCGGAATCGAACCCGGGACCCTTCAGTCTACAGGCCGATGCTCTATCCACTGAGCCAAACCGGTTATGGCTATCGACACTTCTGAGACCATGCTTTCAACAGTCTAATTATATCCAACAGAAACAAAAGAAGACTATATCACAAAGGCAAAATAGCAAGACGGATGTTAGTGCCCAGGAGAGCCAGCCTGCTGGGTCTGGCCCCCAACTCCCCAGTTCCACCACTTGTTAGCTGTGTGAGCCTGTGCGTCAGTTTTCTCATCTATAAAATGTGGATCGTGATATGAACAACTTCATATGCAGGTGTGAGGAACATGCGAGCACAAACATGTGACGAGCACGTAGTGAGGACCACAGAAGGGGTGAGCTACCATTGTTATTGTAGGAGAGCCAGCTGGCCCATTGAGGGAAAGACTCCATGGGCCACCATGCTCACCTGAGGGATGTGGCAGAGGGATAAATACCAGCAGCGCAGAAGGACCTGTGCCTCCTGGGATGGCAGATCTGGTTGTCAGCCTGGCACTCGGTTTCTCTTCTCTGGTACAGCAACCTGCTCTTGCTCTTCCTTGGGGCAACAGGCATTCCCAATTCTCAGTGTGGGTGAGGCTGACCCCATTCTTGGCCATGTGACTCAGGCCTGGCCAATGTGCATGTCTCATCCCTGGATTTGCATTAATTGGTCCAGAGATGTACGTACACTTGATCGCAATCAGAATAATAATAGTCCTTTATGAGATTTCTGCTAGTGCTATTGCAAAAGAGTAACTCCCTTTCTCTGTCAGAGTTGGTAAAGTGATAAGACATAATAATGGTGCTGCTGGGAGTCATTTGCCACTCCCTGGGGAGCCTGCTTGAGACTGAATCCCACAGAAAGAAATGCAGAACTAAATACTGAGAGGGAGAGGGAGAGTGAGAGTGAGGGGGGGGGGGAGGAGAGAGAGGAGGGATGAGGAGAACTGGAGGGGGTGAGCAAGAAGGGGAGGGAAGTAGGGAGGGAGGGAGGGAGGCAGGGAGGAGGGAAAGAGGGAGAGATAGAGAGATTATTGACATCATTAGAGCAATTGGCTCCAGCTGTATTGATCTGACCTTCCCAGTAGTAGTGGACTAACACAATACCCTTTTTTTTTTTTTTTTTTTTTTGCCTAAGGCAGTTTAAATTTGGTTTCTGTCATTTGTGAGAGTCCTGATGAATATATTTTATATAATCAAGGGCACACTTTTGCAAGACAACTTCCTTGAGTTAGAGGGACTTTATTGTGCTTATGTAAATGTCTTTCTCCTCTGAAACTTCTGTAGGCAGTTTGTATAGATACATGGGGATACGGGCAGGGCCAGGTTCCGGAAGTCCCCCAACAGATCAGGGAGAGAAATGATGCCAGCCAGTTTATTGTGTAGCAGCCGTGGGAACCTGGAGGAGACTCATGAGTTCTTAGGGACATCTGATTCCATGGTCTGTGAGATGGAATGGAGTGGGGTGGGAGTGGGGCAAGTTGATGCTCTGTAGATATTTCCCTGGCTGCAAGTGGGATGGGGGAGAGAAGAGAACTGCTGCTTTCCTTTTCTTTTTCTCAGTCTGCCTCTCTCAACTATTGCTACTGAGACTACCAGACCTCTGCCTCCAGTTCTCAATACTTTTTGATACCATCTCTGATAATAACCCTGTCTTCTATCCCAGGACTAAGACTCATAAAAACATGATGTAATTCTCTGGGTTCGATTGGCCCCGCCATGTGGAAAAAGTGCCTTTCAATCATGAGGTTGCACTGGAACTAAGCCCAAGATTACCACATCTATAGTTAGTGACTTCCTACTCACAATATCGATAAATATGACTTCTCATGGCAAAGCTGGATAATTGCATTTAATCTTGTTCACATCTCATGCGTCTCAAAGAGAAATTACAGATAATGAGAAAGTTTAGGTTCAAAGGATTGTGAGTATTATTGAATAACTAGAGGCCCGGTGCATGAAATTCGTGCACAGGTAGGGTCCCTCGGCCTGGCAAGCGATCAGGGCCGATCTGTGGGGTGACTGGCAGGGCGATCGCCCCCCGCCCCTTGGCTGGCCTGGAGCCTGTGGGCTGGGGGCAGCTCCTGCGTTGAGCATCTGCCCCTTGGTGGTCAGTGCACATCATAGCGACTGGTCATTCCACTGTTTGGTCGATTTGCATATTAGGCTTTTATTATACAGGGTGAATGGAGGCTACTTGAAGGTGTCACAGGGTTAATCACTGAGGGCTAAAGCTGCCTGCTCATGCACGGCTGAAGGAGAAGCAGCACGAGCTCTTTCATGGTATGCAGCTACTGCAGCTCCACCCGGGCCTAAATTATGGAACCCTAACCACTCAGGAATATGAAGAGAAGTGGTGCTAAGGAATAAGTGGGTTCAAGGGGTGGGGGAAACAGAATCCAGTAAATTAATCTGTGCTGATTAGCAAGAATTTTCTGCCTATGGCCCATTCTCTCTTCATTTATTCACTTATTTTTATATGTTCATTCATTAGAAAACACATTGAGACTTGTTGCAGAGATTGTACAAAGGGCTGGGTATAAGATGGGGCTTCCCTCACAGAGCGTATAGTCCATCTGCGGAGACAGATGTTAAAGTAGGATGGCGATGATTACTACAGAGCAAAATTATACTGTGAAATGTTGGAATCTAACCTAGTCTGCAAGGTCAGGACAGACTTCCCCAAGGGCCTGACATTGAAGCTGAGATAAAGAGAAGAAGGAAGCATTAGGTCAGGAGGAAGCAAGCAGTTGAGAGGCTACTTCTGAATACAAGAACAAGGGAATGTGCGAGCCCTGAGATGGGGATAAGCTGGCTCCTTGGAAGGACTGAAAAAACATGAGAATGGTTGGAGGAAGGTGAACAAGGCAGGTGTGGCTGGAGATGTGGGTGGAAGCTGGATCAGATGAGACTTTCTCAGTCATGTATTGGAGCTGGGATTTTATCTAAAGGCTATCAGTGCCACAACACTGACAGGTTTTACAGGAAATTGTGAATATTCTTATGATGGGAAGTTATCTCATTTTAGATATACATGGAATGCTTTTCATTTCATTTTGTAGTTTTCATCACTATAAATAAAAGTGAGGCAGAGGAATTCATAAAAGGCAAAAGAATTAAACAGTAGGTCAATAAGAACAGGCAGCTTAAAGGAGATGGGATTTTCTTTGATCTATTATACCACTTTAGAAGTTTTATTCTTTTTCTCCTCCTCTACTTGCCTGTTTTGGAAAACAGAAAATAAAAGCTGTCAAACCATTTTGTGAAATAGTTGTCTTCCTAATTTCATTACATTTTTAAAGCTATAACTTATTGTGAGATTTAAGAGTTTATTCTAGAACTAGAGGCCTGGTGCATGGATTTGTGCATGGTGGCCGGGGGAATTCTCAGCCTGGCCTGTGCCCTCTCATAATCCGGGATCCCTCGGGGAATATAGCAGTGCTCCAAGTGGCAGGTGGCCAGGGAGGAGCCTGAGCCGGGGCCCAGGCACCACACAGCTAGCATTCATCCCAGCCCACTGCGCTTGCCGCTGCCACTCAGTAGCATTGCCATGGAGTTGCCGCTGCAACTGTGCTCACCAGCTGTGAGTCCAGCTTCTGGCTAAGTGGTGCTTCCCCTGTGGGAGTACAATGACCACCAGGGGGCAGCTCCTGCATTGAGCATCTGCCCCCTGGTGGTCAGTGTGTGTCATAGCGACTGGTCGACCGGTTGTTCGGTCATTCTGTCATAACAATTGCTTAGGCTTTTATATATATAGATAAGCCAATATTTATAAGGTGGCAACTGGAATTTTAGAACTATGTTGTAATTAAGAGTATGAGCTTTAGACATATTAATCAAGTTCAAGTTCAGCTTTTTCAATCACTAGATGTATACCATTAAATATGTTGTTTAACCTTTCTCTTATTTCTCTTATCTATAAAATGGAGATAATAATATAACTACTTTATAGGATTGCTGTGAGAATTATAAAATAATTCAAGGTGCCTGATAAATAAAATAATATTATTAATTAATCAATCATTAATTAATAATACATAAAAATGTTAGTAGGAAATTATCTTTTCCCACTAAAATAGACTGTGAAAACTTCCATGTTTATTGTTATATATATATGTATACTAGTAAAAGGGTAATATGCTAATTAGACCAGACATCTTCCGGATGTCCTTCCAGAGAAAGACACTGTGGTGAGGGCTGAGGCAGAGGTGGTTATGGTTGATCAGACTGGCAGGGGATGGCCGTTAGGGACAATCAGGCTGGCAGGGGAGGTCAGTTGGGGGAGATCAGGCTGGCAGGGGAGCAGTTACAGGGTGATCAGGCCAGCAGGGGAGCAGTTAGGGTGTGATCAGGCTGGGAGGGAAGCAGTTAGAGGGTGACCAGGCTAGCAGGGGAGCAATTGGGGCATCAGGCCAGCAGGCAGAGTGGTTAGGGGTGATCAGGCAGGCAGGCAGGTGAGTGGTTAGGAGCCAGTGGTCCCAGATTGCGAGAGGAGTGTCTGACTGCAGGATTGGGCCTAAACCGGCAGTCAGACATCTTCTGAGGGGTCTTGGATTGGAGAGAGTGCAGGCCGGGCTGAGGGACCCACCCCTCCCCCACCCTTGGGCATGAATTTCATGCACCAGGCTTCTAGTTATTTTATAAATACATATGTGACAAGTAACAGAAATAAATTCATACAAACAGTAGATAAAAGTTGTGGAAGGCAATCTGAAGGATTAGAATTTTGAGTAAAAATAAATAAATAAAAGATTAATGTAAGTTAAAATATGATAGAATTTAAATGCAAAAAGAAAAACAACCACGTTTAAATGTGTACATAAACAGGGATTAAAAGAAAAGTCATGAAGTCATTTCAGAGGGCTCAAAAGCAATAAAAAGGATTTTAATTGATGTTTGAAAGCAAAGGGGCAGAGAGGAGAGCAGGAAAATAACAAATATCTTCAAGGGCCAGGGAAATAACATGACCATGTAAAGCCACAACATAATAGAGTGGGGGAGGGGGTAGTGAGTCTGCATAAAAGCATTCAAATTCTAAAATTATACATAAAAAATCTTGCTGACCAAACAGTTTGCAACCCCAGGAATAAAGGCATAAATCCCCCAGATGAACAGAAGATAGCAATGGAAATCCTGAAGAAATCCCTTCTACTGTGTGAGTCAGTCCTGTCCTGCACCCCAGCTCTTCCTGATGTGCTCCCCTGGCATCTGGCTGGACTCCTGGTGATCCATGTTAGCCTGGCCCTGTGGCTGCCTAGGAAGACAACCTCTCTCTATCCTCAGCAGTTCCTCAGGGGGTTATACTGAAATTTGACCCGAATCATGGGTGTGATTGGCCAGGAAGGGAATGGGGGCAGGTCAGAAGAGGGCAAGTATTGTGTGGTGTGGCTCTTGAGTAAGATGAACCCTCTTCAAGGATGGTTGTGGGGTGGCGGAGGGGCCTCCACTGCAGACTCTGGGAGTTGGAGAGAATCTTGAGGGCGGGGGTGTCAAAGTTCTCAAGTGTTTCTACCTGGATATCCCCATCCCACTTCCCAGGGTCCTACTTCCTCCCTATCAAGGTCCTGACTTTGGCCTTGCTGGACATCCAGCCTTTTCTCAAATTCTGCCCTTCTTACAATTAAGCCTTCCAGCTGCAAGAGATGAGAGTCACTGTAAAAACTGCCAAGGAGTGTTCGCCTTTTTTACTCTCATACTTTGCTTTAAATCACTGAGTAGTTGGGGCCACATAGTCAACCTTGATTACATACATCTGCAGTCATTTTCTCCTTTTATTAAATCCCCCAGTTCTTACACTTACTACTTCCCACAGATCTTGCCAATGCTTCTCTCATTGTACCAATTCATGCACCTCTTTCCACCTCAGTTTCCTACCCCAGTTCTCCACAGGCAAAGGTCTCAAGCCATCACCATGCCAGGAGCTGGTGGCATCCCACCTCCCACCAGCACGTGCCCTCCTCTCCAACCACGCGGCTAGTGATGCCGGGTCCCGACCTCAGCACTGCTCCCTGGCATCATATGCAATACCGCCAGCTCTGGGGTGGATTCGCTAGAAGAAGCCTGATGTGGCGTTCTTGTTCAGGTTATGTATTGGGAATGAGAGAAGTGAGAGAGGAGTGAGAGAAGCAGGGATCGGGCAGAGAGGAAAACCTAAACAAGGGTGTGGTATAAACTAGAGACAAGCTTTCCCTCATGGAAGATCCAGGGCCAGGAAGAGCACTGCAGAATTGGCCCCACCTGGGGTAAGGGGACCAGTGTTCTGTATCAACATCAGTCAATAACTGATCACAGTCTGCATTGTAACCCCCCAGCCGCCACCGCCAAGAGGCACCCACATGAAGAGTAGGCAGTTCTCCCTTGAGTTATCAGCTGTTGAAATAAACTTCTAGGCTTAAGATGGAGCCACTCCTGTCCAGGGTGCCATGTCAGGGAGCTGAAGTTCAGGTAACTTTCGTGTCTCTTTAAATACTCCCCTTGGCCAGAACTGACACATTCTACCCAGCCAGCCAACCCCCACAGCCAAGCATGTACTACTTCCTGGTTCCTTCCCAACCCAAACAAGGTTGACTATGTGGCCCCAACCACTCAGATATTTACATTTTTTTTTCTTTCTTGTTCTTGATTCTTTTTTTAAAAAAAATTATGATTTTATTGGTTTTTAGAGAGAGAGGAGGGAGAGGGATAGAGAGAGAGAGAAACATGGATAAGAGAGGAACATCGTCAATTTGCTGCCTCCTCAGGCCCCCTACTGGGGAGCAAGCCTGCAATCGGGCATGCGCCCTGACCAGGAATGGAACCAGCAACCGCTCGGCTCATGGGTCGACACTCAATCACTGAGCCACACCGGCTGGGCTTTCTTTATTCTTTACCCTATGAAAGCCTCCTGTCTTCTGCCCATGTTGCCGTTCTCCAAATGGAGACTGTCCACGAAGTGTTAAATAAATCTGGCTTATATCGCCTACATCAGGAGTTCCTTAATCACTTCTAACACGGCCAGCACACACAGCAGCTGCTGCGCTCCAAGGTAAAGAGAGTGTGGCGCCCACACCCGCCACCTCCGCCGTCATCAGCATTGTCATGACGGAAAACGTTGAAGAGCTGTTTGTGGTTTTACAACTAGAAAGTTTCCCTTTGATAGGTGCCGTGAACCCGGTGCTATTTCTTTCCTTCTGCAAAAAGTAATGTTTTTCTTCATGTTAAACTGTGTCTAAGTGGAAAAGCCTTTTAATTTGAAGGGGAAAGCAAGAGAATGTATTCAACACAGTGCTAATAAAAAGGTTTGTTGTAATAATTTGCTCTTTCTCCACCAGGCCTCCAAACACACTGCTTTCCTAAGAGTGTCAGTCTGTTGGCTTCGGAGGTAGGAACACCTTTTTTTTTTTTTTTTTCCCAGGCCAAGGTTTCTAAGTGGATGAATTAATCCAGTGTCTCCTGCTTCCAAGCTAAGAAGGATACAGTGTCACATTGTATGTCCGCAAAAATACATGCTTTAATATGTGAAGCTGCGTTAATTAACATTTTGTGTAGAAAAATCCATTTTGCCTCCATCATTTCAAAGAAGCACCTGAGAAATTGTTTTTCCGAAAGCTGCTGGGAAAACTTCCAGAGTGATTTATTGAACCATACATGTGAATCGATCTACAATTCACCAGCAAATAAGCCTCGGGCATGTTCTTATAGTTTCAAGTTACTCTAGCGAGGCCTCACAGCAGAAAAGGTTTTTAAGAGTACTCTTCTGATGGTGACTAATTTTCTTCCCACATTTGGCATACGTGAAGGAATTTGGGGAAAATTTTGCATTTAGCGAGAGGCGCTTATAAATGTTCCTTATGAAAATATTATAACCATTGCAGCAGTCATGGGGACAGAGAGTGCTTGATCTTTGTTCAGGTTGCCGGTTATGAATAGTGGAAGTGAAAGCGATGAGGGCCTGTGGTGGAGGAGTTGTGGGCTGAAGTATCTAGCTAAAAGGGAAAGGCATACACATTTCAGCATTCATATACATTTCTAAGACCACAAGTAGATATGGCCTTTCAGAGGGGGGAAAAAAATGCCGAAGAATAGGTGGATTGCTTCTCTTGCCAGGAGACAATTTTTTTTGAGCGGCTCTCAGGAGAGCAATAATGACCCAGCGTGAGTTGATGGATTTGCAGCTGGATAGGTATTCACCTAAAGTGTTCTAGAAATATTTGGGAGTCAGGGTTTCTCTGTCGGACTGCCTTGGAAAGTTAGCTGTCCCCGCAGGTGTCGTGTGATCTATAAAAAATGGAGTGACTTGTGAGCTTTCAGAGGCGGGTGAGGAAGGGTGATGGTGATGTGTTGAAAAAAATAAAATGTTCCTTTGTGGTTAGGAAGGGTGGCTTGGTTCGACGCGTACCAGCTAACATGGACTGAAACGAAGGGCGTTCCAGGTGCCCTCTAAGAATGTTAATGTGTTGACTTATGAGGCAGGTACTTCTACTACCCACATCGCATAGATGAGGAAATTGAGGCAGAGAGGTGAAGCAACTTGCTCAAACTGACACGGCCAGGTGGCGATAGAGTAAGGTCTCCACCTGAGTAGTTTGACGCTAGATAACATGCTCTTTTCCATTTTGCCACAGAGCCTTCAAGCCTATAGTCAAAGCCAGGAGAAGGAATCTGCAGGCTTACGTTATCCAAGTTACTTTGAAGCAAGGCAGCGTCCCTGTAAAAATGTTTAAAAATCAGATTATTTTCTGATGAACCCAGTCCATTTTATTAGGCAGCCTGTTTTGAAAAAGTCAAGCTGTAACGGTGGTTTTTAAGTCCTCAATTACTGTTTTGTTTCTGTCCGTTTTCCTCATGCCCCCACTTAATTTGATTGGTTGAATTTGTAACAGCTGAAAAGAACCAAAGCGCAGTGATGCAAGTGGAGATGGCATCCGGATGTGACCTTGAGCATGTCCCCTTCGGCAGTGTGCATGTGTAGAAGGGTTTTGGAGACATGTGCAGCTTTCGTTGTGAGAAATGGTGGAGTGATTACGACCCTCAGAGATCACCTGGGGATGAGCAAACTGAGGGTCGCCAAAGGTCCGTGACTTGCGCAGATCACAGCCAATAGTTCATTCAGAAAGTGGCTCAGAGGGTAGAATGTTCGCTTCCCAGAACAGGGCTCTCTCCACAATGGTGCCCTGTGAATTGAGGAAGCAAGTTGTCAGGTATCACTTGAAAGTAACAGTGAAAAGAGCAGCTCTGGTGACAAGGTGTTTGTTGATAAAGAGGCAAAATTCAATGGAAAAATTCCCCTACTGGAAGTCTCCTGGGCCGTTCAGACATAGACAGTCCTCTGGGGAAGAATACGTGGGCCTCGGGTTTACTCTTTGGTACAAAAAGATGCCTGACAATGAGGTGGCTGGGCTGGCTAAGATGGTGATGGTGACAAGTTGGCAACCAAAAGGAGAATAAAACAGATTTATGGCTTGAAAACGCAACCCAAACCACAGTGGAAAAACAAGGGGCTATCAATTGCCAAGGCCCTCAGGGGAATTGATATCTCAGGAAATTAGGCCAACTTCTTCATGTGTCTAAGTTTTCTGACCATATTATAATACGGTAATCCTACCTTTGACTGTTGTGGAATAGTTGAGTTGTGATGGATTTAAAGTCATAGAAAAAGTGCCTATCTCCAGAAATTAATTTAAAACACTACAGCAACAAAAGCTAAATGTTAGTCTCATATTTCTAGGCACATACATACGAATTGACTGAATAAATAAATGAACATTTGCTCCAGCCAGGATATTACATCCTCGGTAAATCCTTACCTACTTGTATGTACAATAAAATGTTTAAATAATGATCAAAACACTTCTTTTTAAATTACTTAACTAAAATTTAATTAAATAACTGGCAGTTAGTATCAGTTGCATAATACTTTTGGTACAATTTCTTTAAAGCCTCCACTAGCTTTTTGTTAATCATGAGAGAACACGGCTGATGCCTTAAAGTTTATGTGCATCTAATATTCTGTACAATTAAATTTCTGCTTTTCTGTTCAGCTCCCCTTGTTAGGTGGGGATGAATCTGTCTTGTACCAATTCAATGGGAATATTGCAGAACCAGTGGGAAAGTGCTTCATATCTTTCTTGTGTGTGCCTGGTGATGAGAATTAAAATGTGGGTTTTTCTTTTGTGTGTGTGTGAGTAGCACATCAGTGGGTTTTTAGTCTTTAAAATAAATTGACTTTTAACCTGATAATGTCATTAAATTCAGATTAATTTAGAAATGTTAGTATTTTGGAGTATATAAAAAAATTAACTCAGTGGATAGAGCGTCGGCCTGCAGACTCAAGGGTCCTAGGTTCGATTCCGGTCAAGGGCATGTACCTTGGTTGCGGGCACATCCCCAGTGGGGAGTGTGCAGGAGGCAGCTGATCAATGTTTCTGTCTCACGATGTTTCTAACTCTCTATCCCTCTCCCTTCCTCTCTGTAAAAAATCAATAAAAATATATTTTAAAATTTTTTTTTAAAAAATTGGTAATTTCTCCCATAAAAGAAACTCTGATTCCTTGGATGGTTGACTCTTGGTCAGAGTTAGGAAAAGCACAAGGTGAGTTTGGGACTTCCTGTTGTGCCAAAAGGAAAGGAAACTACCAAAGACTTCTGAGTACATGCCGAGGGGACATAGCAGCCATTCCAAAGGGTTCCCAAAGATGGAACAGCCAAAAAAGAATAACTACAACTGGTTGAAACATACTGAATACATAAAAATTCATGAGTTCATAAAGATAATGAGAAAAAGAAGAGAGCAGAAAGGGAAAAAATCTCAAAACTCATTTTTCACCATTGGTGGTAGTCGGTGTGCCAAATTAATATTTTGAAAATTGCCATTTAAGGGAAGAATTTATCCTGCCTTACTTATATAGTCTCCTACATAAATTGCATTTTTGAATGTCTGAATTGTCTCAGTTGATGAAGAATAAGTTTTAGTTTCAGAAAAGAAATTTTAGTTAGTAAATGTAAAAAAAATATAAACAGCATTATAAAATCTCAATTTTTTCATTTCCTAATGAAACAAATGATTCAAGCAACTATTATCAAAATGGATAGCAAAAGGATTAGGCTTATAGGGAACTAGGTATTTGAAAGATCTCCAAGGAGTCGCCTACAGTATAAGGGGGGAATTCAATATTACAATAGAGGTGGATCTGACTCCTTAATTATTGGCAATACCAAGGATGGAGGAATACGTTAAATGATAGCACAAATTAACAATCAGAAAAATCTAGAACATGGGACATATCATAGGACCATCAACCCTGTGTCTTCAATAAATCCTTTAGCAAGAAAAAAAAAAAAAAGCAGGAGGAGCTTCCTGTAAAATGACATTTTGGAGATAATCAGGGAAATTTGAAAAATGGCCAGGCTGTTACATGGTAATAAAAAATTGCTGTTAATGTTGCTAAGACTCATAATATCAATACTGTAGTTAGGTAAGAAAATGCCCTTTTTTTTTTTCTTAGCAAGGCTTCTTGAAATATTTCAGAATCAAATGTCATAATGCCTGGGATTTACTTTAAAACAACTATGACAAAATGTTAATAAATGTTAAAAATCTAGGTGCAGGGAATATGGGGTCTCATCACCATTTTTTGTACATTCATGTATATGTTTGAAAGTTCTTATGATAAAAAGTTGGATCAGCAGTTAGGCGCAAAAAATTACTTATGAATTAAGTTCTGAGGAGCAGTTCAAAATATAGAAAAAACTTTAAATTGTTTCTTAAAAATACTCATATGTATGTAAATGTGGGCTGTTTTGATAAGAACTAAAATAGCTTTTCAGATGTAATAAAGATTTTTCTTGATAAATAATCTCTGTGTAATTAAAGGAAAAGGAGAGGTAAACAGACGCTAGCATTCTATCTGGGGGGAGGGGGAGAATGTTGGCTTTATTCTAGTCTCAGAGCGGTCACTGGAAAAATCCATGACCAGAGCTGCAATTTTGAAAGAAACACGCCATTATCATTAGAATGCAGTTGCTGTGCCATAATGTGTAGAGTAATACAGAAATATAAAGTGCACTAAAATTCTAGACAAGGAAAGCCCTTTTTAGTGGCATTATACCTAGGTTAAATAAGGTTTCTATAATTCCCATAGTTAAAGCAAAATACAGGACCTACAACCTCAAAATGTAGTTCCTCCAGTTCAAATGGACAGACAAGCCCAAATGCTTCCTCAGCACAAACATACAGTTTCCTTCACATGACCTCACTACATCCATTTTCAAACTGAAGGTTTATTTGTGAGTTTACAGGTAAGAGAACAGGTCTATATTTCATGATGCTTCTAGTGACTAATGTTCCATTCTCTGCTTTTGTTTTATTTTCGTTTTATTCCTCACCCAAGGACATGCTTAGAGAGAGGAAGGGAGAGAGAGAAAGACAGAGAAACATCAGTGTGAGAGAGAAACATCAATTGGTTGCCTTCCATGCACACCCCAAATGGGGACTGAACCCTGGGTACGTGCCCTGACCTGGAATGGAACCCAAAACCTTTCGGTGCACAGGATGACGCTCCAACAACTAAGCCACTCTGGCAGGCTCACTTACTGCTTTTGAATGACAAATGCGTATTTAACTAGCTTAGAATTTTATCTGTAAACTCCAGAGTTTTAGGGAATTTTAAATATAATAACAATGATTGTGGAGTTGTCTATGCTTCTGGAGTCCAGCTTCTTTTAGTAGAAAGCCTCACAAGACACACAGTTCCTGGCAGACTTGCCCATCAAACCATGATACAGAAAGGCCATCCTATTTTAAATTCAAATGTTTGTGTTGTATTAATAGTCTGGCCAATTTCGAATTGCATTATGCCAAAAACTGATATTTAAGCATAAGGAGCAGGAATTCACTTCTATATCCTTAAGAATTCTTTTTATTAATATTCAAGTGAGAAGTGGAGCTGTGGTGACAAGTGATACGTTAGGACAGGTTACAATAATATCTGGGCCCAAATACTGGATGTTCAGGTGAAAGGCTTTTTTCTTCCTCATAAGGGTCTTCTTGGCCAATCATGCATGAATGCCAAAAGCAACAAAACAAAAAGCAAACTACAACAAAAACGTCAGAAAGAACTATTTGCCTTCATTGAAAGAAACTAGGTCCATGGAGCTCCACCCAGGGGCAAGCTTTGCCCCACGCCAGGGAGGGAAGAGACCTTCTGATGCAGGGCAATCTGTCTGGTGGATGGCACAAGGGCCTCAAGGTCTGGGCAGTTCTTACTAAATGCTTCTCTTGTTACATGTTAAAATGTACAGTATTTTGCAGATGCAACTGTAAACAGGATGAGCTTGACAGGAACTCAACTCCAAAGAAGAAATCCACCTGTAACTGATGAATAGCGTGCATAGGCAACGGCTAGGCCTCCCTTCAGGTAGACAGAGCCTTGGTTGTGAATCAATCCCCTGTCTACTTTGCTGCAAGTAAATAAAACAACCTTAGGACAGGCATGTCTCCAAGTGGTGAACTGCTTGAGTTCTGTAACACATTCCCCGGCCTCCTGCATGGATATCTTTCTCTTGAGAAGCGAAAGGGGCCAGCTTTCTCACACAACATCTAACCCAGGGGAAAGCAGTATCCTGCCCCACCCCAAAGAAGGGGGTGCTCTGCTGTCTGACGGGGGCGGGGCAGGAGCCTGCGGAGAACTGCTGACCTGGGGTCAGAGAGATTGCAGGCCCAATGAAGAGAGGCAAGACCTGGTGGGATGGGAGAGGGGGGGAGAAAGGAGATGGGGTGGGGGTGGCCGCATAGCAGAAATGCCTGATGGAGGCTGCAAGACTCCCCTTGGCAATTTCCAGATTTAGATGCAAAAGATTTGGCCGCCAGTCAGACGTCCTGTATCACTGGGAGCTGCACCCCAGCCAGGATTTGCCTCTGCAGGCGGTTGGGTCGGAGGAAAATTCGGGTTACAAACAAGTTGGCGTGATGGCCGAATGGAAGCTCAGTGGGTTTCTTTATGTTCTATTGATTCGATTATTCTAAAGCTAAGTTGAAATTAGAACTGCTTCTAATTTGAAGACAAAGTCCTCATTTGCGAAAGCGCCCTGGCATTTTATAGGAGGATGCAGGAATAGCAAGCACTGATTGCCTTCTCTTTGTGGAGAGATACTGGCTGCCTTAAGAAACACCCACTAGAGTTTTCATAAATAAAACATAGAGAACCACCGGGGGGTGGGCAGTTTTTCCCTCCGTTATGAAAGGAATTAGTGTGCTGGAGAGAAAAGGAAGCTGTGTATAAAACCCTCCAGAGTGTAGCTCAGGGTTTTCACCCTGGGGGTCTGGAAATACCAAAGCCTGCAGATCCAGTGGTGGGGTCGCAGGGGGTGTGTCCGGAGGGTGCTGCCACTGGCGTTTAACCCTGAGGCTGCAGCGTGGTTTTCACAGTGCGTGTATGATCTTTATTCTATGCTGCACATATGAATAAGGGGAAATACCAGTGGCTACGTCCTTCAGTTGTTATATGGGTGAAGAACAATGACAGACGAAGAAAGTGCACAAGGTTACAGTGTAAAAGTGAACTAGATGGCCATCTCTCTTAGACCAGCAGGGTTCTATTTTTTTCTGATCCAGAGCTTCTCATCTTGCCTGGGGTTCTTTGTTAGGAATAGGATGGTGCAGGACATCCTGGACAGAGGCAGAGAGCGCATGCAGTCCTGTATGCGAGTGTCCAGTGTTGTGGGCGGGAGGGCAGACATCTGTGGAAATCTCCGTGATCACCATTGCCTCTCAGGAGAGGGGTTTGGCAATAAACTGAGAACCTGCTCCAGACCTACCAGGGCTGGAGATTAACCAGCTCGAGACCCACCGGTGGGGAGCCCTTTCAGTTATTGTAACGGTCCTGACGGTTGACTTGGGACACTCACCGTGGCTCTAATTACTTTCATTCATTTTGAAAAACAAACAAACAAACAAAAAAACAGCCAAGGGGATTCACATTGCTGAAATATTGGTAATCTCCCATTTTTATTTTTTTATTCCTAGGAAGCTTGCTATCATATATTGTGTTGGTCACAATATATGAAGTTATATAAGTACAGCATTTTGTTCCCTAGACAGTGATATAAAATGCACACACACACACTCACACACATTTTTAAGAGGGTGGAAGAGAGGGAGAGAGTCAGAGAGGGAGAAACATTGACGTGAGAGACACAGCGACTGGTTGCCTCCTGTACACTCCCTGACCTAGGGCTGGGGCAGGCCTGAAACCGAGATACATACCCTTGACCTGCATCGAACCCAGAACCCTTCAGTCCGTGGGCCGATGCTCTATCCACTGAGCCAAGCCTGCTAGGCCTGTACCTGTATTTTAATGCCTGCTTTATTCATTTCTGAAGCTTGCGTTGTATGAGGCTGTTTTTCTATCAGAAGCTGCATAATGGAGCAGTCATTTGTTGGGTTTCTGAGACTGCTATCACAACCCAACATCCCCTACGGTTTGCTTCTTTCCCTTTCTCCTTTCTTCCTTTCTTTCTTCCTTTCTTTTCTTCCTTCCTCTTTCTTTCTTTCTTTCTTTCTTTCTTTCTTTCTTTCTTTCTTTCTTTCTTTCTTTCTTTCTTTCCTTCCTTCCTTCCTTCCTTCCTTCCTTCCTTCCTTCCTTCCTCCCTCCCTCCCTCCCTCCCTCCCTCCCTCCCTCCCTCCTTCCTTCCTTCCTTCCTTCCTAACTTCCTTTCGCAAATTAAAAATACTTTGTGCACAGTATAGGGTTCACCACCACCCCATTTGCCCTCGTTGAGAACATACATTGAATAGATTACAGAGGAATAGAAAGTTCCGTCTCAATTTATTCTGAGATAATGTGAAAAAGAGGCATGTTCATCATAATTTGGCCGTGGAAAGGAACCACAAATAACAGGTGCTTGGTTTAAAATATAAATGTAGAACATATTTAAATTGAAATATAAATACAGTATTGCTGTTATTCACAGTGTAGAGATGCCGCAAAGAATACCATAAGCCATTGAACCCGAAAAGTGTCGACTAGAACATACAAAACCACCAGACGCCGAGGCCAGCCTTTCTGAGGAGTGGAAGGCAGGGCGGCCCTTGCTCACAGCCGGCAGGCGCATAAGGAGGAAACTGCTGTGCTTCTAACTATCTTCCCCGACACATTTTGGGCCTGAAACACACTGTTCAGTGAAATAGCAAGGTGCTTCCCAGTTTGGTGCTCAATACTGGAATTTTATTTATTTACACTACTGCATTTAAACACTTGTTTATAGCTACAAGGAACTGAGGTGAAGGAGATGATATTCAAATCTCATTCCTTCCACTTCTGTGACATTTGATCAACTGAGCAAAACGTCCTCATCTGTAAAATGGGAATCCAGCTTAGATGGCCTGTCCACGAGGGCTGCTCTGTGAGCTCAAAGGTCTGGGAAGCATAGAAACTGTGAAGTGTGACACCCATGAGACTCCATGGGAGGGCGAGGCACCTGAGGGCTTGTGAGTGGCGCTGAGGATGACATCATTGCTGGGCTCTGCCCGAGAACGGAGGACTTTTAGGGACGTGGGCGTCACACGTGGCATGGCCCACCTGGTGGCCCTCAGTGCCCTGCGTGTCCCCTTTGAATTGCCTACAACAAGAGAGAAAAGAAACTGGCAACACGATTGGATTTTAAATCAAAAGTTATGGTTTTATTTTTAATTTAATATATCAGAAAAAAATATTTCTTTTAATGTCATGAAGTAAGCACTTGAAAATAACAGTTGCAACACTGAAGAGGCTCAGATGGATGGGCTTCTCTCTGAACACAGGCCCAGGGGCCCCAAGAGGCCGCCTCTTCCAGCGGCTTTCAAGCAGCCTCCTGCCTGAACCTGCCCACAGGCGGGCCTGTCCGACGCCCGCGTGCCTGGGCAGCGCCCCCAGCTGCTGCCAGAGCGCTGGTTCCTGTCCCACTGGGAGAAGTAGTCTCAAGTGCCGCCAAGCACTGGGAAAAGACTGTAACAGCGTTTAAAGACCAGCTTGAGTCAGGACCCCCAATCCTGACCCACAGGGGCTGCAGATATGGCTTGGCCCTGACTGACGGGACGGTCTCTTCAATGAACCAGATGCTTCTCTACAATGTAGTTTGGGGTTTGGCTCTGCAGTGAAGTGTATCTGGTTGCGAGACTTCTGCCTGCCCTGAGCCCACGTGCTTTCACTGTCTGTCTCCTTGGTGCTAGAACTCGTTTCACTTTTATTTTTTTTAGTTTAATTTGGGATTAAGGGAAGCCCGGGGATGATTTTTCCCCGTTCTGTGCGTCCTAAGTTTTCAGCATCTAAGGACGAGGAAAGTAACTTGATTCAATGGGCTTGTGAGTGTTCCATGCTCTGCACAGGTGTACCTCACTGGCCTGGAACTGTGGGTTCTGACATTGGCCGGAGGGTGTTTATAATCGGGAGCGTCACAGCTGGCATGCCAGACAATGTGATGCCTTCACCGACACTTGTTTGGCTTAAGTATCGGGTACCACACACAGAGGCTGGGGGCTCACTGGAAAAGCGGGACCTAGCACTTCCTCTTGATTGTCGGCACATGCGTATTGATGCTTAAACAGCTCTCACTTTAGCAAAATCTCTTCTGGACGATAATGGGTCTGAGGCACAAAGAAACAGGTCTTGTACATCAATAAAAAAGGGACAGAACAACTTTAAAAAGTTACAGGAGATGATGACTCACAGCTGGAACACAGGCTCCACTATCATCCCAAACTGATAACAAAATATTTATTCTTGAAAACAAAGAGAATGGGCTACGGGGAATTTCTGGGCTTTCATCGTGACATTCTCAAACACTTGTTCTTTTCAAGGTGGAAACTTTTTCAGGGGGATAGGGTCTAAAAGAGACAGACAAGGACCATGCACATACAACTCGAAGCATTGTACTCTGGGAGGCAAAGTCTGTTCGGTCTTCTCCACTCTCCTAACAACTCTCTCTCCAATCAGCGTGTGGCCACTCCAACAACTGTGTTCAAGAATCATTAGCCAGACTGGAAGAAAGCCAGGCTGTGTGGGAGCTGACTCAGTTGTGTGACACATCGAGTCGCTGCGGAGAGGCGGCTCTACCAGAAGCGATAGTAACCCGAGACAACCTAGTTGTCTCTCCCAGGTAATTCAGCAGTCTGGGAATGAGGCCAGACTCCTGGGATATTCTACTCCAGTGTAATTGACTTCAGGTGATTTGTTACTCTGATGTGGCAGGCTTTATCTCACCATGAAGGCACCACATCTGATTTTTAATTCTGTGGGTCTCTTTCCTAGCAGCGTTCTTCCGTTGAATTCTACAAACACCCACTCAAATGAAGTCCAGAGATACCTTAGCAGAGGTGAAGTGACGGAGATGTAATCAATCACCCGCCTTCGACAATATGTGGCTATGTATTGTCCCTCCCCTAATTTTTGTAATGGAGTGTGATTGAAGGATGGGAGTAAATTACCTGGAATAATAACCTCTCTATATGACTCATCTGGTAATTTGGCCTGGTAAGGGATAGGAATAGTATAGTAGTTGCTTTTCTCACTAGTAAAGCTAGACGGTCCAGATAAAAACTTGCTCTACGAATAGAGCATTTCTCACCAGAAATTTTTTCATTGCAAACTCATAGGCTTGGGTTGATGCTCAGATCTAGTGTATCAAATTGCATGTACTTATATATGAAATGATTTTTTCTTTCAATGCAGGAATGTTTTCACCATACTGTATATTAGAATGCAGTGAAAATCTTCGATAGGAAGAGAGTCGACTGCAGCATAGTGAGGCAGCTGCCTGCCCAAGTTTTTCTGGAATGTTAACTGGCAGCAGGGTAATCTGCGTGGCAGTCAGTTCTCTGGCAGGCTTCAGATTTGCCATGGCTAGTGGTCCAGATTCCTAACTTGATATAGTTAAGCAGTTAAGCTGAGATGTTAAAAACATTGTACTAAACCTGTAATACCAGAATTTTATTTTAATGTGCGCTTTTTTCTCCTCCCATGATAAACATCAGAAAAGCTTTTAGAAATACTTAGCTAACTGAAAAACTATTAGATATTCAACCTGTAAACAAAAATTCTAAATCTTCTCACAAGTGAACACAAGCGTGAACCTGCATCAAATAGAAAGTAGTTGGAAGTCACTGAGTCTATACTCACTTCCTTATTCTAACCTGCGTTAAAGGATCAATGATAAATCAATGGATCAAGTCATTAAATCAACCAGATGAGCTCTAACTGGTCCTTTAATTAAACTCAAGTCAGCTGTTATTTGACCGATGCCTCACTTTCATTATTCTGGTTATTTTCTGTTATAAGGAAAAGAGCTTATTGCACAGTACCATGTATTTTCAAAGCTCAAAACAACATTATTTGCATCGCAAAGATCTATTAGTTGTTACGGCAGGACCTATCTTTTCAGCTCATGTCAGCTTTTGCCCTAGTAGTAATACATTCCTCTATCAATTGTTTCTCACCATGAACCAAGGTCAAGACACCGTAGACTGTTCATTATAATTTAACACAGATGTAACAGCTTCCCTCCCTGCATACACACTGCTCCAACCTCGGTCTATCAGCTGTGACTTGTTTTGCATGGATTCTTTTGTTCATTGTTCACACCATTCACACAGAATGGAATAAAACTTTATTCTTTTAAATTCCACACATAAACGAGATGCTGAGAAAGCCCTTGTCATCTCTGACAGAGAAGCAGAGCAGCTCTGTTTCATGAATGACAGCACAATTAAAGCTAAAATGCTATAAAAATAATTGGGGAAAAATCCCTTTTCCTGTACACTCTCAAAGCAAGAAAGTTAAACAACAGTTTCTTTTCTGCTAGCCAGAAAATGTGTGTCTATTCATTTGGGCTTTGAAGTTCAGTGTACTCCACATCTGTGTGCATTCATGTGTGGCTAAATGTGTATAATCTATGCAGTGTAGTAGCCCCTAATTTTTTTTAACTAGTTTGTCTAATCATTAATCTACTTAACCAATTAGTATACTATTATATCACATTGAACAACTTACATAATTGCTTCTTTGAAATACTAGGAATGTTTACACATTTATTTCGCTTGTAGAGGTCTAAAATATTGCCAATAATATATTAACTAGCTTTTTTCTTTTAAGAATATGGCTCTTAATAAATTGACTTTCTGAGTTCCAGAGCAAAAGTCCCTTTTAAAAAAAAATTCTGAAGCTGACTTAAAGCAGGAAGGATGTCTTCTGATTTGGCCAAAAACATGACGTGTGTTTTGTATCATTTAAAATTTGAAGGATAAGTCTATAGGGGGCCCTTGGTTGTCAACTGTTCCAGCCAAACTTCCCATGAAGTGTTTGTTGAAGTATCTCCACTTGACCAGCAGAGGGCACTTTACACACCTCTACATTGCATAGAGAGCAAATGCAGATGATGCAGAAACACAGTGTTCACTCAATATCAGGAAGAGCCCTGCAGATTTCTTTTTGAAATTCACAAAAATATAGAAAATAGGGGCTGTGCCACCCGGTTTCATGAGTATGGGAAGTTATGAGTGTGGGTGAAGTCAAATAGGGAGAGAAATGCATTGTACGGGTCGTCGGCTCACTTCTCCCGTTCCTTTCCCTTTCCCAGCTGAAGAACGGTTGCACCTTTTTACTCGTAGTACAGAAGCCATTTTCAAATCTTTCGGTTGGCTTTGCTCTTTTCTATCCCATATCTACTCTTCTTTAAAAAAGCCGGGGACACCTGAACCAAGGATAATGCTTCCTACCTCATCTAAGAGTAGGAATTACTGCTAAGCGGCCAGAAATGCTGAGGGAGCCGCTCCTTTCGGCACTGAGCTGTGCTGTTTCCAGCCCCCCAGGAGGAACCTGGGAAAAATCCCGTGCCCGGTTTGGTCTTGGCAGACTCACTAGCCTGAGGCTGTGCTGTTCAGGGAAACACACCAGTTGAAATATACTTGTCTACATCCGTTTTTATGAGAGGTGATTAAGACATATTTTCTCATGGGGGCTACAGCTACTGACCTTGCTTAAAGAGGCTTTAATTTTTGCAAAAGCATGAATGTTCTAGTATACACCCTGTGTCTCTTCCACTTTTATTTATTCTATTGGCTCCAGTTTAGTGTCAAAAAGATGAGAAAGGGTTGTGTGTGCATGTGCTTGCACAGTTTTCCAAGTAAACTTCTTTCATCCTTAGAGGAAAAACAACCCTTTGTAAATACTTTCCATACAGTGTGAACAGCCTTTGTTTGCCTTCTATTTCTCTCTGTCCCTGGTGCACTTTTGCTCTCCTCTGCCCTAAAGTTGACAGGTAAAGAGGGAATGGGGTCTCCTAGCAGCGGTCCTTTGAGATAGAGGTGCACTCAGTGAGTCCTCACCCAAGAAGGATCATAAACTGACTGGGGTACATCAACCTAATTATCCCTAAGCTGCCTTGGGTTTTGTGTTTGCTCATGTGTTTTGTTGTAGCTGCACCATGTGATTCCTTGTGCCATTTTCTTTTTTCTGTTATTTTTCTTGATGACCCTGAGCTATGGCTTCCTCCTCAGTCCCCACACTATTCCGCCTTTGTGATTTTTCTCATCTTGCCGATGTAGGCCTCAAAGAAGAAGTGGCAGAAGAGCACAAGGTAGCTGAGGTACATGAGTGAGGACCAGAAGATGTTCTGAAAGTGAGAGTAACACTGGTCGTGCTGCATCCAGTAGAAGACCAGGTAGTTAATGACACAGCCCATCAGCATCTGAGTGATCTGGGACAAGGTGATGAACATGGCAAACTTCCGGGAGACTCGGAAACCCGCCGCTCGCAAGGCATAGTACGAGTACATCACGGCGTGCACGCCGTAGTTCATCGTCATGAACCAGCCACCCCCGGCAACCATGTCCTTGTAGGAGTACCAGGAGTACAGGAGCACAGTGATGTGGTGGTACCAGTGCAGGAAGATCAGCTTCTGCTTCCTCAGAATGATGAATATTGTATCTCCTGGAAGACAAATGAGGGAAAGAGTGGACATGAGCCCCTGACATAATGATACTGTATATTTTGGCATGAAAAGTAGATACCTTGAACTAGCCCTTGAGAGTGAGATGGACTGGGTGAGAATCCTGGACTGACATTTACTACCTCTGTGACCTTGGCAAGTTATTTATTCTCACCATTTTCCAGTTTCCTGGTGAGAATAATCATAGTAGCTTGGAATTGTCTGAGGATTATATAGGCTTATCAACAGACCCTCTTAGCACATGGTAAGAGCTCAATAAATGCTACTTTCAGAAAGGTGTTTTGCCCAAAATGTTACTAATTTTTGAACTGGAAGGGACATTAGTAACCAGGTTGCCATATGTTTTAGGAGATATCGCATGTCTCAGATCAGGTATCAATCAAGAGAAACAGATTAGATTTAAGTGCCCAGCACAATGTTCGTGGCTTCTCTGGAGCAGTAAACTGTTTTCCTTTGGTGCATGCCAGAGACCCCTTAAAAACACATCATTGTGAGCTTCCTGTAAAATGTGACAGCTTGACATGTGGCAATTAGAAAAACAAAATTCGCCCTAGCTGGTTTGGCTCAGCGGATAAAGCGTTGGCCTATGGACTAAAGGGACCGGGGTTTGATTCTGGGTCAAGGGCACATGCCTGGGTTGCAGGCTCGATCCCCAGTATGGGGCATGCAGGAGGCAGCCAATCAATGATTCTCTCTCATCATTGATGTTTCTATCTCTCTCTTACACACACAAAATTTAAGTAAAAGGCAAATGCAGAAAAAGAGAATAAAGGTCACCTTCTACCATATTTGCTGAAGAGAGCAATAGGAATGTTTTATTAAACCAATGAATCAAGTGATAAAAATTCCAGATTGACATACATTTTTATGGGATTAACTTTGAAATAGCTCTCCAGAGCTAGCAAAAATGTTACAAACATTATCCCCTTGAAGAAAAAGACCACTGTTTCTAAGGTATGAAGTTTATACTACAAAAGCTAGAATTATGCTCAGATAGGTAGATGCTATATACCTGCAATGATTTTTTTGAGAAGTCTAGGAATTCTGAAACCTATACTGTAGAACACGTGTAAAAACATAAAAAGAACAAATACACCCAATTCCATTAACAAGTACCAAAAGAAGGGAGGAGACATTGGAATGTGGAACAGAAAGAGGTTCATGCAGGCAAATGCTTTTCTCTTTCCTATTTCTATGGCTCCCAGATATGGCGAAAACCCACATCCTTCATGACTTTTGGTGAACTGAAACTTGACTTCTTTTTGTATAACAAGGAGAACTAGGTGGTCTCTTCTCTTATTCTGAAATTTAATTAAGCACAAAGGGAAGTCATATCCCTCACACTTCAAGGGTGACCTAAAAGGTTTGGTACAAAAGAATGCTGGACCTTGGGAAGGTGGCCGTGGTTGGAATAATACAAATGGTGCCCCATTCCATTCAGCAGAAGATGTAAGTTTATTTCCCTACTGAATTGTTAAACATTATTACTTCATGTTTGCCTAAAACAGAAAAGTTGCCAGTTCCCGCATTTCTGAACCTATTATAAAATTTTCTTTGAAGTCTTCTTCTCGCCTGTGAGATACCTGATATATTATGCCTATAACTATCAGACAGGCTGACAATGACTGATGGTGGTGGTAACTCTCACTTGTATACTGAAGGGACAAAACTAGTGTTAGGAGACCTGGGCCTACTTTTTAGTTTTAAATTGTGCTATTTTGTGTCTGTCAAAGATCTGCTATTTCTATGCAATTACTACTCTGGGCCTCCCTTTCCTCTGTAGATGATCATGGAGACACAATAATTCCAGCCTACCTTTGTTCTGAGTGGCAAGCATGTAGAAGTCCAAGGCATTGCATGCTAAAAACAAATTTTGTCCCACACAATATTCAAACACATTGTAATAAGATTTATTTTCCATAAAGTAATAAGCATGTCTTATAGATTTTATTTTAACTCTATCATCACTTTTATATTAAAACTTACCAATTTCATTGTGAGGAAGGTAGTAGGAGACAAAAGACAGTGACCGTATATCAGGATGGGTTACCAAGTATGGCAAGTGGAACCTATAGTTCTAGAATTGAAAATTGTTTTGTGTTCTTCCTGTCTGAGTGCAGGGGGGAGGTCTCAGGCTTGATCTGAGACACGCTAGGTGTTTCCATTTAATATGGGGTCATGGAGGTAAAGGACATGCATGTCACGAGACCTTCAAAATAAAATTAATTGGAATTCATTCGAGAATTTGTTTCAGAACAGATAAGTAGGATGATAGATGGAGTAATGACAATGAGTATCTTTCAGTAATGGTCCTGGAGCACATCAGGAGCACTCCAATCCACATCAGGGCTATTGTCCCCAAGAAGGCCACTGACCCAGAGTATGACAGCTTCCCTTGGCGAGGGGTAACTGGGGGGGAGGGGGGAGGGAAGGGGTTCCGGAAAGGCTCCCTGAGCTGGCCCATGCTTCTTTTGATATTGCAGCTAAAATTCAACAGTCACATCACTCTGGCAGACACCATTTTCCCCCTCTGGGAAACCACATACCATCACATTTGATTTGTCACAAGCCATGATACTTACAGGCTTGCCAAGAGCTAGTGTCCTAGAAATGCAAATTAAAGATAGGGTCTCTGTAGGTGATGTTGACCAACTAAATCTTTCTCAGCCAAAGGCCCAGTTGGCATCATGGTAAGGATTTTGGCTAAGTATGAAGTATTTGGGATTTTTGACTCATTTCACTACAGTCTCTTCACTACAGTCTCTCTAACTTCAGGTTCAGCTGTTTTCAGTCAAGAGCCAACCTACAGGCAGGGCATGGTATTTCCATGCCTTGTCCCTTCAGCATTCAGAAGTCCCCAGGGGCGCACGGCCACCAGAGTCGCTCCGTGTGTGGTTTGTCACAGACTGCTGTGCTTCTCTTCAGAGTTAGCTGGAGCTCTGCTGAGTCAGAGTTTCAAAAACAAAGACAAGCCGAAGGGAGCAAGGACCTAGACTCAGAGCAGGTGTTTCCAAGTTTTAGCAAAACCAAATCTCAGCAGGTTTTAGTATAATCCTAACAGCAGGCACTCCAGGATTTTGGCACACAAGGCAGGTGGTGGCTCTCTTCCCCTCACTCGCTCTACGAGACTGTAACCCTGTAATTCACTGAGATGAGCTCATTGATTTCTTCTGAAGCAGAACGCCTGTCTTACTAGTAAGAGTTTAGTGAAGGGGCAACGGTGAGATAGTGTTTAATGGGTAGAGAGTTGTAGATGATGAAGATGAAAAGGTGTCGGAGAAGAAAGGATAGAGGTGATGAACGTACAGCAATGCAATTGTTCTTACTGCTGTAGCCCTGTACACTTAGAAGTGGTGAGTTGTATGCACTTTTTGCCACTGTAAAAAACAAAAGTTTAGTGAAAACTCTAAGCCGGTGGTTCTCAGTGGTTGAGCGTGGGCCTAAGAACCAGGAGGTTTGATTCCTGCTCAGGGCACATGCCAGGACTGCGGGCTCGATCCCCAGTAGGGGGCGTGTAGAAAGCAGCCAATGGATGATTCTCTCTCATCATTGATGTTTCTATCTCGCAAGCTCTCTCCCTTCCTCCCTAAAATCAATAAAAATATATTTTAAAAAAAGATTAGTGAAAACTGTAGGCATGCAAGTTTTGGGGGGAATATAGAGTTTCTGTATTGAACATGGAAGAACTTTTCATTTCCTCACAAGACCTTTTCTTTCTGGTGCGCATAAGGAAGTCCAGAATCTTAGAGTATTGAAAAAACAGAACTTGGGACCTAAAAAATAAGAAAAGTTCATATAATCCAAATGCATAAGTCTTTCTTAATTAAATGGTAGTGAGGCATCCATCTTATATAAAAACTGCTGTTTGAGATTTTAACCCTGATAGTACGGCTTCTGTAAATGCTTGCTTGCTTAAATAATAAGGACAATAAGACTACTCCCATTCCAGAGAGGCCATAAACTATGCTCCAGACAGAGTTGTCAGTGCTGACACCAGGCCAGGCCTTGAGATATGGTCTCATGGCCCCTTCCCAGCATGCAGACCTTCTTTCTCAGAAGGTCCGGAAGTCTCATTCCAAATTTGGGAGACAAAGGACTGGTAAAAGTATATATAAATAAAGAAGTTTCCTCCATGTTGGAGGGCCCAGAATTTGAAAGACACATATTTCTCTGGGCCTGCACAGGATTTAATAATAAAATGTAACTCCCTTTCTCTAAGCGTGGCTTGGTTTTTCTCCGGTCTTCTGCAACAGTAGTGGCAAGTTTTTCCAAAAGCAAAAAACTGGGAAGAAATTTAACTTTCAAAACAAATATGTTCACTAACCAAGGGCTGGGCTGGTTACCTCCGGGACCCTGCATTGGCCTGATTTGGGCATCTACTTGGCTTCAGCACTTTACCAGGGGACGGCCATTATCAAATGAGCTCCAGGATATTTGAAAGAAAATAAATCATATTTTATAAAGGTACTCAGATTATAAAAACCTGTGTGATGGATCTGAAAATACAGGAAGAATCTGTGTCACTAACTAACCTCATTAAAAAACGGTGTCAAGATTAGGATTTTATTTTCTTCAGCCCATTGTCAACACTTTAATCCCATATTTTAATGGTGAGAAGATGGACTGTTTGATAGCCAACCTACAAACTACCGTGGTAAGCGAGCATGCAACAGGAAAGGGCTCATCAAGCCAATGGCACAAGAGATGAGTCCCGCTCTTTCTAGGTTCAAAGGGGAAGACCCCGTGTTCAGTGGGAATGTCTGCACTGGGGAGCAGGGTATGGCCATCTTGGGCCTAGTTGAACTTAAGGCAGGTGGTTAATTAGCATCATCGGCATCAACACTCTAAGACAGAGGATGGGAGCCTGGATACCTCTGAGGCTGCACCAACAGTCCAGGATCTGAACTCTGTCCGCCATCCTCAAACTTTGATTTCACTTTAGAACAGAAGCCAGAGAGCACGAGGGCTGAGAGCATAGGTCTAGTCATGTCTTTGAGGGAAAGGGACCGCTATGGAGAGCGTGGAGTGGCTCTTCACTGAGTTATTCAACAGGTAGAAAGGACTGTTTATTTGCCAGTCCTTCAAATCCAGTAGGAGAGAACTCAGAACACAGGCAAGCTGCCCTTGCAGGGTAAAGACAATTCTAGGAACAGACTGAGGTTGGCTCCTTTGCACATTGAGGCTTAAGAGCCAGATGCATTGAGGCACCATTGCTGATTTTTTAAAAAAAATTTTGTTGAGGGTAGCAAGGTGTTAAATGTAAATGTATTCAAAAATAGCATGGGCCCTAGCCGGTTTGGCTCAGTGGATGGAGAGTCGGTCTGCGGACTTAAGGGTCCCAGGTTCGACTCCGGTCAAGAGCATGTACCTTGGTTGCGGGCAGATTCCCAACATGGGGTGTGCAGGAGGCAGCTGATCGATGTTTCTCTCTCATCGATTTTTCTAACTCTCTATCCCTCTCCCTTCCTCTCTGTAAAAAAAAAATCAATAAAATATATATATAAAAAAAATAGCATGGGGAGAGGTGGTGTTACACATTTCATGCATTTACTGTATTCATATATCTGCATTCAGTTCTTTATCAAAAAAGACAAAGGAATTCATAAGGATATTTGTTATAGAGCATAAATTAAGTCAGTGGGATGTAATATTAATAATGTATGAATTATTTTAAAGAAAAACTCCACAAAACCCTACGGGTAAAGAAGACATGCTCACATTCTCAAACCAAGTCCACTTTGAGTCCACGTGATGGAACTCAGACAGTCTATGACTCTAAGTAAAACAAAGAATCCTTTAATATAGCTGCAGACTTCCGGGCACTGTCTGTAGCTTCAGGTTTGAAAACACTTCTGTTACCTAAGATTTTGCACCAATTCAAATATAAAAAATAGCCTCCTGGGGCCTAGTTCATAAAATTCATATTATAGAGTTCTTTTTAGATAAAGTAGCCATTCCCTCCTAGCCCCTATTAAATTCCTAACCTCTGGGAGGTGCTTAATGTAAATTTATTAAAGGGATGAATGTACACTAATGCACTTCACTCTAAGGCTACATAGGCTCTGTGTGGGGGGCACACACACAATGATCTAGTGATCGTGGACTGTGTAGAGAACCCCTCTATACATACATAAACATTTTTAATTTAATACATACAAGTCTTAATTCCCGAAATAAAATATTAGGAAACCCAAAGGACGGCTGGGTGTTCCTTACGATGTGTACCGGTTTGTGAGACAGTGGCCAGCACTGCTCGTGGATGAACTCAGAGCTCGTCACCAGTGGGTCCCTTCCTTGGGCAATCATGATACTATCCTGGGGAACTGTACCCATGTCAAACCACTGCCTCTTACTTTCTCACTGCTTCTGCTAACCTGTGACACACTTATACTGAAGCCCATGAATGAATTGAAGGGAAAACCTTAGAAATCTACAAATATAACCAGTTATGTTTTCTCAATTAGTTTCTAAAAGGTGAACTATATTCCTCTTCTCTAAGGCCTGTCTCTTTGGTGATTAAAATCAAACAACACCAGAAACCAACGCTTAGCATGTGTTAATGAGGACATGAGGCTACCCCAAATGAAAAGCTTAATTTCCTAGTCTGAATCCTAACTCCAGAAATAGAAGTATGCTTTGGCACGGGACTTGGAAATAATCGCATTGCTAAGTTGTCCTTATGTTTTATATTAGCTAAGCTGCTGATGGGCCAGAGGGAAGGGGCTGTGTATATTTTATACCCGCCCCCCCGGACATGTATATACAGTAGTACTTGGAAATCTACATGTTTTATGTCAAGTATTTTGCTCTTCATACACACAATGTACAATTATTTAAAAGGAGGGAGGGGAGAGAGAAAAAGGTAGTGAAAGTGAGTCATTAATTGCAACTTTCCTGTAGCCAACCAAACAGAACCTTTAAACTGTTTGTCTTTAAATAAATGTTGTGGGTAGGTCGCATAAAGGGATCGAGGAGGAGAAAATGGAAGGAGAGAAGACACTCACCCAGTTCAGGTGCTTTGCTTAGCACAAATGCATAAGCCCAGAATTTGCTGACAGGTCCATTGTAAAAACTCTGGTCGCAAACTGACTGCTTCAGGCCTTTGGTCATCAAAATGTACACCATATAAGCACCAGTTCGAAGAGCACCGAATATACTTCATAAGTGAAAAGAGAAAAGAAATAACATTTAGGAAAATAATTTCACTTCTGACATTAACCATACTTGGAAGGCTGTTTGCCGTTGGTCAAACAGGCATACATGTACCATAACAACTTGCATTTACCCAGAAGCGTCTTCCAATGTTCTGTGAGCAAGAGTAATAAAAACTCAGGGCTTTATTCTGAAGAGCTTACATAAACCACTTAGTTTTCGTAAATATTCCAAAAAGAGGTCACGGAAAAGGGGAATGGATCCAGGGCAGGAGCTCATGAAGAATGCTGGTGACATCCATAGTTTAGCTTAAGAATCTTGGGGATGAGATAGGGTTGGCTGAGAACTCTTAGAATTGTCCTAGTTCTGTCCTATGGCCCCTGGCTCTATTCCTGGAATCTCTCTTTTTATTTCTTTCAGCCAACGCAGCCTGTGCATTTGGACAGCCCAGGCCTCCTTGGCCTCCTGCAGCAGCTTCTAAACCACTGTCCTTGGTTCTGTCTTCCCACTGTCCCATCTATCTTTCTCATAGAAACCAGAAGAAGCCTCCTTCAAGTCTTAGCTCTACTGCCAATTCCTCCAGGAAGCCCTCCAGGCTCCCTCCTCTGAGTGCCCCATAACCATGTACTAACACTGCTCAGACGCTGTTCTTCAATGCCCAGTCATGTGTTTGCCTCCACACAGACATGAGTGCTCAAAGACTATTGAAAAAGTGAAAGTTCGTCGGGAAATAAATGGACATATGAAATTTTTATCAAGGAACTGCTAAAGAACAAGGGAGCTGAGAAGTGCTGAGCTCAGTGATGTAACCTCAAGTGTGAAAGAACTTGGCAACTGGAACCAGTGGCCTCCATTATGACTGAACCCTGTAAGCATAGGTCTCGGTATGCAAACCACACACATGACTAAAGGGAAAGCTGGCTGACCATCTGGGGAGATGTGCTTGCCCACCCTTTTTCTGGCAGTATCCCTGTCTAGGTTCTACAAGTCAGTTAGGAGAAAAACTAGTGAAATGAGTAGCAGCATCACCGAACTGGAAAATAGCTTTTGTTTCTCTTCCTAATTATGACTGGGGAGCTGAATTTCATTGGTCAAGTCAGGTAGGTAATGGAGATGTTTCTGTTTTATCTGAATTCATTATATGTTTCATCTTTACCTTACCAGATAAAGCTAATTTTTAATAGGAAGTCACCTGATTAAGGTCATTACCATATTGGACACTTGGAAGGTAATATGAACATATGAACGTGGCATCTCCACAGAGCAAACGTAACTGACACGGTTGGTCAATTCCCTATTCAAGAGCCAAGTCCTCTCCTCCTCCTCCATATTAAAGGAATCCTGATTTAGTTCAGGTTCTCCCAAGGAAGTTGACCTCATCCTCAATTTGGGAGTAAATTTCAGTTGCCTAGGCAAGTTGTAGTAATCCAGTTTCCCTTAGCAATAACTTTTAAGGTATGCACGGGCCTAATTCAAGACAGTGCGATGTGAGGAGAGAGCTGCTTAGGGCTTTTGGGAAAGCTTTCCTCGCTCTTTACCACGTGTTACCTGGAAGGGCAGCAGCTATCTTGCAACCATGAGGGAGCTCCCTTGAGAACGAAGCTAACTCAGAGAGGATTGGCAAAGTAGTCCTTCAAGATGTGACTCTTCTGCTCAATGAATCATTCAGTGACCTTATCTCAAGACTTCTTGTTTTTGAGACAAAGCTTCCTTATTGTGTAAGCCATTTGGAGTTCTGCTTTCTACTACTTGCAGCCCAAAGCATCCCGGCCGACACAATGCACAGGATTTGATGTTCGGTAGACTTTTGAACACTAGTTAACATTTTGTGGCTACAAAATGCACCTAGTCATAGATACTGCTGGTGAAGTACTTACTACATCAATTGTCTGCTTTTCATAGACCTGTGGGAGATATGTCAATGACTTTTGTACACACCAAAAGCACAGAAACACACAAATGACACACTTTGAACATGTATCCATCTCTGCTCATTAGCGCCAGATATATGATATTTGGGAATCATCAGCACATTTTACAGAGCATGTCTCTCCCCCTCGGCTGCAGCCCAACATCCCCAGTAAGCAAAGCCCTTCTTCTGCTATGTCATTCTGCTATGTCATTCTGCTTCACCCATGATCAGAGTAGATTCAGGGAAAGTACCTTTGGAATAGTTACTATCTTTCCATCTTCCCGGCTCACCAAAATCACTGTAGTTTAACTACACCCAATTTCTTAAGTATCAGCATAGTTTAACTTATTCTTTCAGTGTTAAAGTTTTTTTTGGCACTGTCCTAGATGCTGGGGTGACAAGAATAAACAAGCCAATTCGGCTGCTGAAGGTAGTGGTGGCCCTGGGAGACATCAGAGGAAGTGGCATTTGAGTTACAGACAAATAATTCTTCAAGCGTGAGGGTTAGGGGGTGAGAAGGTCATTTCAGAGGATTTTAGACTTGAAAGTTTAGACACATGGTGACCCGCAGTGTTGCTGACAACAAGAACATAGCACATATCATTGTCCCGGATCTGGTCATAAGCCTCACTCCCTCGACTCTGAACAATAAGGCTGACTCAGAACAGAGGACAGTACATTTCTCAGGGACGCTGTCGGTGCCAGCCATCGGGCTTATGTGTCCGTGGGCAAAGCCGCTTTGTTGGGGTGTGACAATGCTACCACAGGGAGCCACTGGGGAGCTTTGTGGCCAATGAGATGATTGTTAGTTGTGGGAAGCCAGTAGCTCTGCCCTTGGCACATCTCAGCCACTAAACACTGTGGAATCATGTGGCTTTTTATTAAAACTGTGCTCAGGGCTTAGACTGTGACACTTGACCAAAATATACTTTAAGGGAGGTGATGTTTTTCCTCCCTAAGTTGCATCATCTTGTGGGATTCTGTGATGCAGGAGTCAAATACGCGGCATATGTTCTGCTACCCGCAGACCTTAGATACTCATGGCTAATGAGGCTTGACACTCCTGGCCACGCCTAGACATAGCATCAAAGATTTCAACCACTCTGGGCCACTACCAATAGATTAGAGTTGCAAATTCCAGTCACAGTGCTCTCACTTACTACTCTCATGACTGGGCACATTACTTCACCTCTCTTAGTCTTCCTTCATCTGAAAAGATAATCATATCAACCTGCAAATTACTTCTATAAATTTTACAACAATATAGGTAGGGGAAAAAAGACAATATAGGTAGGTATTTAATTAGCATAGACTCTCTGATATGTAAGTGCTGAATATTAGTTTGCACCAATTATTATGTAATTACTATTTATTGTTATTATTACTATTTTACTTGATTTATCTTTCATTGTTAAAAAATCACATACCTCACTCACCTCCATGCATCAGGAAGGAGAGGTGAAAGCTAACTAAAAGCCTAGGAAACCGATACACAGAGAATTTGATTTGAACTGATGATTATCCATGTTATTAAGTATTTTATTGTTAGATATTTTATTTCATGAGCCAACTTTTCACAAAATAAGTGTCAGCTACCAAGTTCACACTATGATATGAAATGAGCATTTTTCCATAGAATGTCTTAAAGGAGAGTCTGTGGGTATAGAAAAGTATCAGGTGACATTCATCTTTTGATCAGATGATAAAGATTATTCCAAATCTAGGGCCTTAAAGAGGCCGAGAGATGGGCCATTGTGTTTGACGGGGGCAGATGACTACCACATCACATGCCTTCCCCAGTTGTAGGGTCACACCGGCGGCCTTTATTTGGTTTTAGTTTTTTTTGTGTGTGTGTGTGTGTGTTTTTGGGGGGGAGGGCAGGAATTTATCTTTTTTCTTGTCAGAGCCCAGATGATAACAGCTAGTGGAATAGGAGAGGGCCCAGTAGAGAAAGAAGTGGATGTGTCTGCTCCCCCGTCCGCTACATTAGGCAAATGCAGTAAGGAGATCTGGAGTAAACCACAGGCCTGGTTAGCTGAGCTGCTGCTTCTCAAACGAATGTTCTGGATCCCCAGTTCAGAGGAAGCCTGTTTATTCATCAATAGCTATTTGCCATGGCATGTATGTCCCCAAGGAGGCACTATGCATGCTCATGGGACTGTTAGCTGAGATCCTCAGAGGTGGGGGAGGGACCCTTCTCATTTGTACTATGTACATTTCTGCATTGACTATTTTAAAGCAAGCATATATTAATTACATTGGCAATTTAAAGTTGACGTATTTTTAATAGGCGACTAGGTAAGATGGCTACAACTGAGTCAACAATCACAACGACACCTACAAAGCTTCACCACACTGCACTGGGCCTGGTGAAAAGACACAGTCATTTACTGAATCAACACCTATGTCCTCCACGTCCACCAGTGTCAGAGACTATAGTGCTTCCTGGGGCAGGGAGAGGATCTCTACAGCGGATCGCAGAGACAGTCAACATGCACATAAACATGTGGGTGTTTGACATAAATGAAGTTCAAACTCTGACACAAACCATTTGTGGTGCTGACACATACTGGGACTCTGTGGTTGGGAGTCACCTCTGGATACCTCGTGTGCTACATAAGTCGATGTTGGGATGTCCAGAGTAAAAGTTTGGAAAACAAGTTCTCATTTTCAGGTTGTATTTGTTTTTTTCTTTTACAGGGTTTTGGTTATTTTCCCCCTCTGTAACTGCTGGGCGTCTATGTGAAGAAGTGTGGCTAACTTCACATGGCTAACTTTCTTTCAAACCCAGGCACTCACCATGAGGTCTGACCATTTATCAGCTTGAGAAAAGAAGTGACTCTCTATTCTAGATTTCCAATTTTAATGCCAATAGGAAGTCAAAGCAGAATATCTCAGTAATGACTATAAGAATTCCAGAATTCTGCCGTGGGAAGAGTCTTTGGTATAATATTTTCAATTACTTCAATATGAACATCAATAGGTAGTAACATTACATTTTTATTGTTTCCTTACTGGCCTTCAATTAAAATGCAAGGTATTTTGAAATTAAAATAAGCCTTCTGAAGTATTTTTTATTTTAAGTATCAAACACACCCCGAGCCTACCACTCTGCTCACTCAGTAACCAAAGGGGCAATTAATTATTTCCAGGACTGGACAATGAAAATGTTTTATTATACTAATCCTATATAATAAAAGCTTAATATGTAAATCAACCTAAGAGTGGAATGATCAGCTGGTGGGGCCGGCATGCAGGCGGTGCCAGGCCAGCCAAGGAGGGTGCCAGCGGGCAGAAGGAGGGGATGGCAATCGGGGTGGGGGGGGGGGGAAGGAAGGGGCAGCAACCCACAGTGGAGGAGGGGCGATGGGGGGGCAGGGCCAGAGCTGTTCCCTGGTGGTCAGTGCACTCTCACAGGGATGTCCAGAGGGAGTGGGCCTAAGCTGTCAGTCAGACATCCCCTGAGGGCACAGGCCAGGCTGAGGGACTCCCCTGCTTCGTGCACTGGGCTTCTAGTCTATATAATAAAAGCCTAAGCAACTGTTAAAGCAGAATGACCACACTAACCAGTCGCTATGATGTGCACTGACCACCAGGGGGCAGATGCTCAATGCAGTAGCTGCCCCCTGGTGGTCTGTGCACTCCCACAGGGGGAGCGCCACTCAGCCAGAAGCTGGGCTCAGGCTGGCAAGCATAGTGGCGGTGGCGGGAGACTCTCCCACCTCTGTGGCAGCGCTAAGGAGCAATACGCAGTAAGGAGTGAGGGCTCCTGGACTGTGAGAGGGTGCAGGCCAGGCTGAGGGACCCACCTGCCCCCCAGTGCATGAATTTCATGCACCGGGCCTCTAGTATCCTATAATCAGAAAAAGAATAAAAAAGGTGTGAGATTTTTTTCAGTTGTCAAAACATGGCAACAGCTGATCCAATAGCAGCATCTCTTTATAAACATAGGGAGAGGTCACTGATTTTCCTGATAGCAAAACACACTGCCATTTGTCTTAGACTGACATTTTCCAGAGTAGGAAGAACAGTAATGATCCCAGAACAGGTTAAACAAATTCACAACAACCAAAAAGCTCACTGGGATGCCTCTAGACTCGGGCAGTGAGGCAGGATTACAGTGTTTGCGATACTGAGCAATGGCATCTCCACATCAGGATCACGTGAACAGAGTGTGACCCGCCTTCTGAAACCTTTCCATGCCTGATGACAGGTATCCTCAACAGACAATGTCTGCTTTAGTCTGGTCTAGTATTTAGCCTTTGCTAAAAACACATTTTTAAATAATAGTGTGGATTGTTTTGGGTCCTTATATCAGCAGTTAAATGGGGCTGTACCTTGTAGTCTCTTGATAATTTACTCCCCCTGTGCCTCCACTAACAATTCAGAGAGCACAATTTCACTCTTTACTGAATGATCATTTCTAGGTCGATTCACTTATTGTGAGTGGAATCTTTAAGTGCATATCTCCACTTGAAAATTCAAATGTCTCCCAAACACCCTGTGGTTCAAGGCACATGAGGCTAAAATGGCTTATTACACATATATCAAAATTTAAAATACGTACATCCTTTGACCTTTCCTTGTTAGAAATATAACATACCCTTTGGCTATACTTGCAAAAGTATACCAAATTGTATGTTTTGTAATATATAAAAGACGGTTAGCACATAATATAAAGTCCACTGACACGAGAATGGTTATATAAATTACAATAAACACAGTATAGTTAGGTATAAAATGTGCTGCTTTCGGTGCTGATATAGGAGAGCTCTGAGATACCTGATAATGAAGTGAAAAATCTAAGGCGCCAGACCATTCTGTGTGGTATGATCCAATTTGTGTACATTTTAAAAAGGTGATGTATATATGTACTAACAGTTATAAAATATCTATGGAGGAAAACCCTTTAAACTGTTAACAATGATACCTATTAGAATTTTGTTTTACAATACCCATGTATTTCTTCTTTTTCAGAAGCCACTGGAAACCTAATTTTAAATGATCATTTCTAATATTTATAGTCGGGTAATCCTTAGGAATTTTTTTAATAATAAAAGAATGACATATTAAAGGCCTGAATGCTCTGTAGATAGTCAGTAACTCTTTTGCTTCTAAGAGATCAGAAATGTTAGATGAATGAAGCTTTAGTCTACAGGGGTATCAGAGAGCCAACAACAACCATGAAAAAGAACAGACATAAAAACTGAGATACATGGAAAGATAGCAACAGACTGAGTAAGAAAGCTGATCCTAAATTAGCATGAGCAAAGGAGGATAGTTAAGGCCTTTTTGGAGAAATATCACTTAAGTCCCGAGGTATGGAGTAGCTTCCACTATATGTCTTGCAATGGAATCAGTTACATACTAGCATATATACGGGCAGGCCTGGGAGGCATGGCTGGTTCCGTTCCAAACCACCACAATAAAGAGAGCTTCACAATAAAGTGAGTTGTAATCATTTTGCTGGTGGAGGGTCTCGCCCTCAATTTGTAAAAAACCGCAACATATGTGAAGCTCAGTAAAGCGAACCACAATAAAATGAGGTATGCCTGTAGGGAGATTCATGAACTTCTAATCAATGCTACATGTTGCCGTGTGGAGTGTGTCAGAGCTGAAGGCTTCGTGGAAGAAGCTGTAAGTGAGGAAAGTCTTGCAGCGCAGAGAAGCGATCTTATGTAGCAGAGAATGTGGTTCTGCCACAGACACACGGAAGGTGGAGACACAGTGACTGCTCTCTCCACTCACCAAAATCCCTTGGTAAGTCAGAAAACCAATCTGAAACAGATGTTCTTATTGAATGTTTGGTAAGCTGGGTTGCTTTCAATTCACTTTCTGATGCATATGTCTAGTCCCTTAACTTGTAAAGCTAGGCATAAAAATAGCCTTAAGAGTCTGAATGTTGCTTACATATGACTGCTAATGCAGTCCTTGCATCTGGAGTGTGCAATGTGGATATAACTCACTTGTTTCAGGCATCTGACAAGGCTAAGAAATGCTGGGTCCAATTGGGCAAAATCACCTGATAAAAACCAACCTGGTAGAGCAGGGAATAAGAAGGGGTGGGGAGATTAAAAATAAACAATGATAATAATAATGACAATTGGTACAATTTCTCAAAAGAAATGTGACACCTAGCTATGGAACTTACCACATTTAAGTTTTGATTTGAAATTTTGATTAAGAATGTAAGCTGTTTCATAAAACAGACAAGATTTTCTTTTACTTCAGCTACTATATTATGTTTTAATCTGAAATATATTGGCACAACTAGTAGCTTCAGCCCCAGAAGGGCCAAGCGTGGAGGGCAGCCACTGCTTACTTCACCCCGACTCTGAGGCCACCAATGCCAGCTTCAATTCTGGCTGACAAGTACTTGACTGTGCAGGTATTGTGCTAGATGCTGGCATGATATTCCAGGAGAGGAACGTTATTGAACTCTGACATTATAAAATGTGATTCTCGTTTTATAATCATCCTGGTTTGCAGACCAAGAAATAGGCTGGGAGAAAGGGCAGGAGACTGGCTCCAGGTCACACAGTCACTAAGAAGCTTCTGACTCCAGTCCTAGTGCTTTGCCTTTCACGTAGCGCTGATCCTGAACTCCCCACCAGGCTTTCATTTAGGATAGTAGTTCTCAACCTGATGGGATATTACAATCACCAAGAAGCATTAACATATGCCTAGGACCCATCTCATAGCAATTAACTCAGAACCTCAGCCATGGAAGAAACCTATGGGTTCTAGCTATGAGTTAAGAACACCCTGGAGACTTCACCCTCCAAGATGCTTTCCTGCTGCCCCATTCCCCAACCCCCTCCAACTCCACGAACCTTCAGATGAAGCTGCTCAGATAACTGATGAAGAAAACTGCCTACCGATGCATCACTGCTGTCCTTGGTGAGAATCCTTGTCCCTGAATTTTAAGCCTCGGGGTTCTGCTAAATTTTACAAAATTAATGTCTTCTCGTGCTTTCTTCCTGTGCCTTCTTTATTCAACCAGGGATGGGATGCTACCTAATGCATTCCAGGGGAGGGCAAGAGAGGCTTGCCCATGACTAAGGCAAATGGGCTTTCAACTACCTATGGAAAGAACAAAGAGATCAAGTTTCTGGACTTCTACAACAAGAACAAAGAGATCAAGTACTATCATAGTGTCTCCAACTGAGTGCAGCAGAAAATCAAAACAGGACGCTGCAGGAACTGGAAAGAACCTAAAAATAAATGTGGGCAGTAGTGAAGATTAACGTGAAAGCCACAAAACTCACCGGGATCATCAAAGTGTTAGTCATCTTGTTTCTAAAGAAAATGTTATTCCTCTGGGAAAGCTCTTAATCTCGTTTGGAATATTACCAGATTATTAGGACAGTGATAATTCCAGTGCCAGGACTAAGAGCATGGCCCCATTAACTCCACTGCACAGTCTTAACTAGGTTTCACAGTTGCATAAGGGAAATTTTTTCCCCCCCAAGGAATGATTCATGACAATTTCATTGGAAGAGTATGTGAACATGATGAATAACATTATATGTCTGAATAGTCTCTCCCCTACTCCAACCAACCAACCAACCAACCAAACAAACAAACAAACAAATAAAAAAGATAAAAGATAAAAAAGGGAGGGAGAGAGAAAGAAAGGAAGAATGACATCATGACCGTCAGTTTTCCACATCCTTAGAACTAGGACTAGGAATGCCCTTTAGGATTCCAGCCCTAAACTTCTGTAGCTCATGTTATAACTCTAAGAAAGGGAGGAAACCTAAACCATAAACTGCTGGTCTTTATCTGCCCACTTCCTTCCTTTGAGTTTATCTAAAAATCCATTAGATTAATTTTTAAAACATTGTTATTTTTCTGAAAATTTCATAGTTGTTCACAGTAAGTGAAGTATTATAATCATAAGACATACTAGAGAAAGTAAATCTGAACAATATTCATGTCACAAATAGTAAGTATATATGCCTACTAGGTGAATAGGCCTGGTGTCATATCTCACTCCTATAGAAAAATGTTTACTGTTTAAAGAAACCAATCAAATATCACCACTCAAAAGAGATAGAAAAAGCAAAGATATTCCTTTCTAAATTACATCTTTTGTTAATATTTTTAAAGAGATAGATACAGACCTCCAGGAAAGTTTCTGGGGGATTTTCCAAAGGATTACAGAGCCTGAGACATCTGGTGATCTCTTTGGCAGGTGAACTTGGTGGTGTCGTAAGGGGAGTCAGCCTCCCCATCTCCCAAGTCCTTTGGCATCTGAAGTACAGTAGTTCTCAAACAAGATCAATTCACCACCACCATCATGAAATTAGTGGGATGGGTAAAGACAGACAGATAATGACTGAAGCCCTTCGATGACAGCTAACGACTTGCTAGAAAGTGCCTCTTGGCAGCTGACCAGCAATCATCTCAGAACATTGAGTCTGTAGGCTAAACACTGCCAGGTGTAAAAATTCTCTGTGCTATTATTCCTAGAAATTATTGGAAATTTATCTTCCAGGTGAATATTAAGCTCTTCTACTGTGAAGTATTTATAGATGGTGCCCAGATGGGTCCCCCTTCAAATGTGTCACGCTGGCAGCAGATGGCAGTGCCTGCGCTGCAGAGTCATCTGCTCCTCCAAAAGAAACCCCAGCAAAAAATCCACACATGCAATCTCTGAACTTATGGCCAATTTGAATTCTCTTATTTCAAAATCACCCAGGATGCTGGCTTGGCTACTCTGACAAGTGTCAGTACCCAAATGGTCTGTTCTGGGACTCTCCATTTCAAGAGTTTCCTTTTGCTCAAAGGAAGCCTGAGAATTTTCATTCTCCGGCACCTCGATGCCCAAATCAAATTTTCCCATAATTCTGCATGATGAAGCAACAGGAACTCTTTGCCCCAATTTAATCACAAAATGATTCTGAACACAAAAATATTAGCATAGATAAGCACATTTTTATGCATTTGTGCATACGAGGTCTAATTTGAAAAATAAAATCACTCTTTTCTTTAATTCTTCTATAGATCTTAGCTTGTTTCCTGTCTGGTTCCAATTTTTCCATGAATTCAGATATTTGAATAGAGAATTCAAACAGGACAACTTTGATATCGACTAGCAGGAAAGAGTAGAGATGACTGCCTTTAATTACTATACCTATAAAAATATCTATATATATAAAAGCCTAATAGGCACATTGTCCCCTCGGGAGTTCTACCCGGAGACCAGGAGTTCAATCGCTCGCTATGACGTGTGCTGACCACCAAGGGGCAGTGCAGAACAAAGGAAGGCCCTGGCCAGCAGCCAGAAGGAAAGCTCTGGTGGGCAGCCAGAAGGCCCTGATCAGCCCTGATGGCTGGCCAGGCCTGGGGACCCTACCCGGCCTCTAGTTTTATATATAAAATTTCATGCACCTTGGCCCAAGCACAAGACAAGCACATCTCTCAGTAATATTATACCTGTAAGACTTAATAAAACATTAATAATTTTAAAAATATATAATACCCATTGAAATACTATATGTGAAAATATTCCTAATATCTAAGGCATCCTCTAGATTAAGTTTAAGGTATTATTAGAGAGGCAGCCCAGTGCTAGGCAAAGAAAATCTGGCTGTTAGATTCCTAGTCTCATCTCCTCTTATCAAGTGCTTTAGGGCACGTCTCATAATTCTCACTTGTTTTATAAAATGGAGATGGCATTGTCTGATATTCTGCCTGCATCATACGTTGTCACGAGGATCACATAAGCTGATGGATGTTAAAATTACTCACTCAACAACATTATTGTTGATACCAGGACAACCTCTTTCATCAACAAATCTTTTCCTGACTACATCACTTTCATTTATTTCATATATTCTCATATATTTCAAAGCAAACACACTCATAGTAACTGTGTTCTGTGAATTTTAAGAGCTGGAAACATGCTTAAACTCTCCTACCTGCTCTGATTTTTCTCTTCTCTCCCCCCACCCCCCAAAGTCAATACATGGCTTTTATTGCATCTTTAAAATATCACAAACAGAGCTGAGGAACCATCCAGCCTCTTGCTCTTTCTATAGCTGGGTAACTTGGATCTTATTCACCAGCCTGCTAAACTGTTCCTTTTTCATAAACATAGATAACATCCAAAATTTTTCTGACATCCTTGTTTTTCACTGTTGTGGCTTTTGCTGAATCAAAGCAGCTGAATTTGATACAAGTTCCTTCCCTTAAGAATTAACTCATCTTTCTGGGCTTGAGACACTACCAAACAACAGAACAAGCAAAGCCCAACCTCATCTGAACCTTGCAGATCTATTTTTTGCCCAAGAAATTCCTAATTTCAACGAGAGAACCATTCTCCTGAATAACGACATTGAGGGAAAGTGAGCATGTACAGATCTCATCTTGTAACAGAAGTCCAGTGGAACACCCTTGATCCTGCCCTGTGCGTGTCTGCAGACAGTGTGAACAGTAGCCAGTTTCTTTCTATTTCCCATCCATTATCAGCCTGGAGCCTCTTTTTCTTTCCAAGGAGACTGAGTTCTACATTGATGTAATTGAAGTCCCTCCACAGGGTGCCTCTGGGGCCCTTCCAATAACTGCGGCTCTTCAGTGTGATGTCCATGTTTTCTGTGATGTTGACAGTCCGATTGCTGAGAATGGTCCTCATCCTCCCAGTAGATGTAGCTAAGAGTGCTGTTCTGCTTATTTTTGTGCTTTTCTTTTTTCCTCACAAAATATTTTAAAGGTTAATCTGTTAGATTTCAATATTCTGGTAACTTTCAAGAAAAGACATCTGTATGTACATTTGTCTCTTAGTAGGAAATAGTATCCAGCTACTAACAGATTAACTATTGAAAACAACAATGTTGAGTGTGACCTGGACGGTGCATTTCTTGAGGCTGAGGAGGGGTGGGGAGTTCTGGATGCAGGAAGGGAAGGATTCATGTAGGCATCAGGAGGAGCTATAATGTAGGAAGTCCAGGACCGGTGGTGCAGAACTGTGATCTCATTGTTGAACCATCAGCTTTGGAATTCAACAATGGAGAAGACTCAAAAACAGTCTAAAGAATTCTTCTAGAACCCCACAAGTACTTGCTATAATTACCAAGTAAACAAATGAGAACCAAACTTTCAGAGGCATTTAATCATTGGCTAAAAGTTCCAAAAGATAAGCTTCAGATTATCATTGAAGTGCGGGAAATGTAGCATGATGCCAGTTTACTCATTCATGATATTGAAGACAACTCAAAACTCCCACGTGGCACATCGCATCAATGGGATTCCATCTGTCATCAATTCTGCTACTTACGTATATTTTCTTGGCCTAGAGAAAGTCTTATCTCTTGATCACCCAGATGCCGTAAAGCTTTTTACCAGCCCGCTTTTGGAACTCCACCAGGGACGAGGCTAGATATTTACTGGGGGGTTAGCTACACTTGGCCCCCTGAAGAAGAATATAAAACTATGGTGCAGCAAAATACAGGTGGACTGTTTGGATTAGCAGTAGGTCTCATGCAGTTGTTCTCTGATTACAGAGAAGATTTAAGGCACTACTTGATGAACTTGGGCTTTTTTTTCCAAATTAGAGATGATTATGCTAATCTACACTCAAAAGAATATAGAGAAGACAAAAGCTTTTGTGAAAATATAACAGAGGGAAAGTTCTCATTCCCTGCTATTCATGCTATTTGGTTGAAGCCTGTAAGCACCCAGGTGCAGAAAATCTTGTGCTAGAATTGAAACCATAGATATAAAAAAAATACTATGGGAAAAAAAAGAAGATGGTGGGTGGCAGGACAGCATATGTTGTGGCAATATCTTTACTGACACAGGTCCTAGGGCAATGGAAACTAAGGAGAAAATAAACAAATGGGACTACAGCAAATAAAAAGCTTCTGCACAGCAAAAGAAACCATCAACAAAACAACAAGAAAGTCCACAACAAAACTGCAAGAAAGCCCATATTTGCCAATGTTATATCCGATAAGGGTTTAATTTCCAAACTTTATAGGGAACTCATACAATTTAACAAAAGGAAGATAAGCAATCCGATTAAAAAGTGGGCAAAGGATCTAAATAGTCATTTTTTGAAAGTGAACATACAGAAGGCCAAGAGACCTATGAAAACATGCTCAGTCACTGTGAGATGCAAATCAAGATGACAATGAGGTACCATCTCACACTTGTCAGGAGGGCTATCCTCAACAAATCAACAAATGACAAGTGCTGTCGAGGAGGTGGAGAAAAAGGAACCCTCGTGCACTGCTGGTGGGAATGCAGACTGGTTCAGCCATCATGGAAAACAGTATGGAGTTTCCTCAAAAAATTAAAAATGGAACTCCCATTTGACCAATAATCCCACTTCTAGGAATATATCCCAAGAAATCAGAAACATCAGTCAGAAAGGACATATGCACATCTTTGTTCATAGCAGCACAATTCACCATAGCTAAAATTTGGAAACAGCCTAAGTGCCCATTGGCAGATGAATGGATTAAAAAAATGTGGTACGTCTGCACAACGGAATACCATGCTGCTGTAAAAAAGAAGGAACTCTTACCATTTGCAACAGCATGGATGGAACTGGAGAGCATTATGCTAAGCGAAATAAGCCAGTTGGAGAAAGGTAAATATCACATGATCTCCTTCATTTGTGCAACATAATGAACAACATAAACTGATGAACAAAAACAGATCCAGAGAAAGAAAAGCATAGAACAGGACCATCACACTTCAGAGAGAAAGCAGGGGGAAGGTGGGGATGGAATGGGGGGAAGAGATCAACTAAAGGACTGTATGCATGCATATAAGCATAACCAATGGACACAGACATTAAGGGAGTGAGGGCATGTGCTGGGGGGTGGGGATGGCAGGGGAGAGGTCAATGGGGGAAAAAGGAAACATATGTAATACTATATGTAATACTTCAAACAATAAAGAATTTAAAAAAATACTGTGTACATTATCATGAGAATGTAGGTTCTTTTGAATACACATGGAATACTCTTAAAGAGCTTGAATCCAAAGCCTATAAATAAATTGATGTACTTGTGGGAACCCTTATCTAGTAGCTCTAATAAAAGACAAGTAAAATGTTCAAAGATGAGAATGAGTAATATTAAGCCTTTCTTGATTAGGCCTGATAGCTTATTTTAGTTGATTGTATTTTAGCCTATCTTTTAAAAAACTTGGAGCAAGCTCTTTGTCTCTAACAACTAAGTGGACAGGGGTGATGTGGGTGAAGTGATTTTCATTTAGAACCACTCTGTAATCATTGTACAAAATTGAAGGAATCAAAAGAAGTCGCATTTAAATAGGTCTAATTTGAATGTCACAGTGTATTGTGGCCAACTCTGCCATGAATGTTTCATTAATTCTGTCAATAAAAAATTCAACTTTCAAAAAAAGAAAAAAAAAGAAACCAACAACATCGACCACAAAAATACAGAAAGCATTAAAGCCCATTTAGTCACTGCTTCTCCATCTCTTCAAGTTCACAGAAATATCTCCATCTCTAATGTGACCACAACATATATGCTACCAAGCTCATGGGAGCTGAGAGTTGGTATACTTTGCACTTGCACTGGCCTAGTATTCTATCAGTCCTATCCTAGGAGCATAGTATCATTCTTTCTACAGAGGAATATATGTATTTTTAACCCTTAAAGTAGAAAAAGCTTAAAGTGTGTGTGTGTGTGTGTGTGTGTGTGTGTGTGTGTGTGTGTATATATATATATATAATTAAAGTTTATATATATGATAGCTGTATCCAATTTTCTTTGGGACATAAGGCTGGAAGTGGGCTAAACCTGTGAATTACCTTGGGCCCTTGAGCACTTTATGAATAATAGGAACTCAGTGGGTATTTGTGTACTATGACAGTTATGATTATGACTAGGATTGGGCAATAAAAACAAAATGTTCAAACAGTCTGAAGACCGAGCTATTGAACTTTCCAAATGCAAAGCCGAACTCTCCAGACTTCTACATTTCCTCAGGGGAGAAGGTCTTCTTACTTCATCATCAAATATGAGCGTATGTTGAGTATTCCCTCCATCACTGTCCCTCACTTCCAAGCCATCCCAACAATGAGGATGAGGCCTTTGAATTTTAAGGCTTTTCTCCCTTCTGGAGGAAAATCCAATTTCCATCTAATGATTGAGAGGAGAAATGAAAAGATACAGCCTAGAACACAAGTGGAGGTTAGTTGGTTTGTGTTTGGCCTTTCTGAGCTCACTTTTTGGCCTTCTCCCTTGATCTTGTTCCTTTCCCTTCCCTTACTCACATCCCTTCAAAACTCTGGGTTTCTAAATACAGATTCTTCTGCTTCTCCATCTCTTCAAAAAAAAAGAAAAAGCCCATATTTCACAATTAGATGTTAGAGGACAAATGTGATTGGAGGAGGGAATGACTGAAACTCCCTTACTCTTCCTAGAGTGTTAGGTAAGTTTTCAATGGATAGAATTGTAGATAATCCAGATCTTTAAAGAGTTCTGGACAGGAGGGGGCCAGGAGTTTTTAATCACTCATTCACTCAATCAATTATTTCCTGAGCATTATATATGTGCCAGGCGTTATTTTGGCTGAAGGAGAGGCCTAAAACTTTAGGACCTGGAGAAGTTTAGAGAGAATGTGGATGCGGCATTAGGTACTGGGTCTGCACCAAGAAAAATAAACTCAACAGATAGGTCTCACATTTCTTGCAGCTTACATTTTAAAGCAGGAAAAGAGGTAGTATGTTAGCAAATGTGTACTATACCAGATGATAGGGAGTGGGAATGGAGGTTGTTATTTTAGATACAGCATATCAATAATATAGTGACATCTAAGCAAAGAACTGAAGAAAGTGATGGAGTGAGAGGTTGTCTTACATCCCTTGACCCTGGACTTCACTGGATCCCTGGGTCAAGTTGTACCCTATTCCTTTGTCTTCTGGAGCTGGAATTGCATGAGCCACTAAGTCCCGTATGTCATCAAGAAGATTATGGTTAGGGTTCTGCCTCCAGTGGGCTGGAGTAAAACCAGAGAAATAGACGCAAGGCCAAATCTCACATTGTTCCATCTTTATTGCTCAGGGAGCAATTTTACTTAAAACAAGAGTACTAGAAGGGTCTTAGGTATTTCCCAGTCCAAACTCTTATTACCTTGGGCAATCACTTATGCTAACATCAAAAAGGTGGATTTCCTAGTTAACTAGTGGCCCGGTGCATTGTTTCATGCACTGGTGGCATTTTTCGGCCTGCCGGTTTTGGCCCAATACCAGCAGGCCAGGCTGAGGTACCCCACCGGTGCATGAATCCATGCAACAAGTCTCTAGTATGCATATAAGGTCTTTGGTTAATCTCTTCCTGCCCTTCTCTCTCCCCCTTCCCCCGAGATTCATCAGTCTGTTCCATGTTTCCATGCCTGTGTGTTGAACGTCTGCTCCCTGGTGGTCATTGTGCATCATAGCTACCAATCAAATGGTCAGACTGTTGCTTAGGCTTTTATATATATAGATGACTTTTAAAATATTGGAACCAACGAGAAATCAGAAAGTCCAAACATAGGTGGCATGTGCCTTTGATAAAAGTGCTAAAATGACTTCCTGAAATAAAGCAAAGTTTCCAACAATAAAGAGATAATAGAATGCAAGCCAACTTGATCAAAACTACCACAGCCATAGTGGTGTTGCATGGAACTATTGCGGCACAAAGATGGAAATATAGAACAAGCCAAGCAGAAAACTCAGCACCAGTATTGCACAGTCACAGCCAGCAGCAACACCAGAAAGAGATGAAGAAGTTGCCTGATAATGACTCAGCACTTGACATTATAAACTAAATCCATTTATAACTAAAGATGAAGAATTAGTGATGAGTGCGGAAGAGAGGACATGAGTACAAATGTCTGAGACTAGAATGCAATGAAGCATGAGATGAGGATGAAATCAGAACGCATCTCTGTAACTTATTGTGACTATTTATAACTATATATGTATGATAATCTGTATCAAATTTTCATTATATAATGATCTCAACCACTATCCACAAACACTTTAAGCAGCGCCATAGAAATCTCAAATTAAGGACCCCCTCCAGGTATTGTTACATATAAATATCAGAGCTAGTAAACATTTGAACATTGTGATAATAATCCAGTATCCAACATGAACAAAATCAGAGAGCACAGCTATCCCTTTGGAAAATTCTGATTTTTATCAGCTTGCTTATATCTGGGCTTATTCTTTTTTTATTATTATTCTCGGAGACTTTATCCATCCAGACAGCTGGTTTATTTCAAAAGGAGAAAGTAAGCCACCCACCAATGACTGTAATTGGGAAAACTGACAATAGCAAGTGTTGGTGAGGATGGGGAGCAACTAGAACTTTCACTTGTTGTTGGTAGGAGTGTAAATGGGTACAAACCCTTTGGAAAGCGATTTGCCAGACTAAGAAAATTCTCTCCTAGGTGTATACCCCAAAGAAACGCCAACATAATGTGCACTAAAAGACAGGTATAAAAATGTTCACCTCAGCATTATTTATAGCCCCCAAATAGGCACAATCCAAATGTTTACCTAGAATACAGTGAAATAAAAAGTATAAATGAAGTACTATACAGTAAGGAGAAAAAGGAACTATGGCTATAAGCAAAAACATGGATGGTCCTCACATATATAATGCTGGATTAAAGAAAGCATACACAACACCACATATTGTATGATTCTGCTCATATGAAGTTTAAATCCAGGCAAAATTAATTTGATGATAGAAGTCAGAATAGTGGTTACTTAGGGGGAGATAGTGAATGGGAAGGGGCTCAGAGAGAAGCTGCCAAGGTGTTGGTGATGTTCTATAATCTTGATCTGGGTGGGGACCACATGACTGAGTTCACTTCATTTAAAAAAACATTCACCTCTACTTTTAGGATTTGCGAATTTTTCTGTACATGATATGCTGCAAATAAAAAGTTGATAACAAAATTCCATGCTCACTAGGTGCCAAGTGATTTTTAGATGCAAAGGATGAAAAAAAGAGGGAAACAGAAGGAACTTATTGTCATGGAGCCAATATTCCAGTGGAGAGAGGGGAAAATGCATAAAAAAGAGCTTAACATTTTCATAGTGTGTTCAGTGCCAAATAAAACTGGGTGAGATAACAATGACTAGAGATTTGGGACAGGAAGATCTGCTGAGGTTAGAAAAGGCTTCGGAGAGGAGGGGACACATGAGCTGATGAGAAAGAGCCAGTCCAGACAAGACCTGGAGAAGAACCTAGACAACAGCACAGCAGGACCTCACGTATGCCCAGCTCATTCCTGCTGTGTTCGTGCCCACAGGGGGTGAAATGAAACGCAGTTCAACAGTGGGCAGGAACTACGTCTTGTAGGGCCTTTGAAGTGTTTCTATGTTATAGGGATAATAATATTACTAATTAATAATAAATCATAAAATAGATTTTATTTTCGCTACACTGCATAGGTGCTTGTGAAATTTAAGCAGGGGAGTGACATGATATGATTTATGTTTTTAATGAAAATTTAGACTGTGTGAAGAATGGGCTGTAATATAATAAGACACAGTATAACAATAATATTAACAGTTAATAAGTGTATAATTATTATATTACATAATAATAAGAATTTACCATTATATTGTATAAGAAATCTACCAGGGAGAATATTTAGAAGGATATTATATCTCTCATTGCCAAATGAGATGATGATGGCTGGTACATGGTAATAGTGGATATGAACAGAAAAAAGTAGATCAATTTGGTATGTATTTGGTCAGTACAGCTGCTTAGACACCCTGGCAGAGTTCTACATAGATATATTAGATATGAGATGCCTATGAGACATTCAAGTGAAGATGAAGTAGCTTTTAAATATATTTTATTGATTTTTTACAGAGAGGAAGGGAGAGAGATAGAGAGTTAGAAACATCGATGAGACAGAAACATTGATCAGCTGCCTCCTGCACACCCCCCACTGGGGATGTGCCCGCAACCAAGGTACATGCCCTTGACCGAAATCGAACCTGGGACCTTTCAGTCCGCAGGCCGACACTATATCCACTGAGCCAAACCAGTGAGGGCATGAAGTAGCTTTTAGATAAAGGACCAATTGGAGTTTAGGGAAGAGATCAGGACTGGAAACTTCAATTTGGGAGTTATCTGATATTTAAACATGGCTTAATGAGATGCGATCTTTTATGGAGAGAATGTAAATAAAAGAGAGAAGGAAACACACAACTGGGCCCTAAGACACTTCAACTTTTGTAGGTCGGATACGAGGAGGTGGAATAAGGTGTTGCTGAGAAGCTGTGGGGAGATGTCATAGGTCCATAAGAGGTAAAGAGGATGCTGATGGTGGGTTATCAAGAACTTTCTACAAAGGACCTCCAGAGCCAACCTAAGTAGATGAGGGTTAAGTCAAAGATTACTCCCTGTATTGAGCCTTTGAATAGGACAGCGATGGCGAACCTATGACACGCAAACTCATTTTTTTGGTTGATTTTTCTTTGTTAAATGGCATTTAAATATATAAAATAAATATCAAAAATATAAGTCTTTGTTTTACTATGGTTGCAAATATCAAAAAATTTCCATATGTGGCACGGCACCAGAGTTAAGTTAGGGTTTTTCAAAATGCTGACATGCCGAGCTCAAAAGGTTCGCCATCACTGGAATAGGAGGTACATAGGCCATCCTGACTGGGGAGTTTAATGAGCTTCATGAAAAAACATGTGCGGGGGCAGGGGGAGCTGGGGGGGAGGGAAGAGGGGTAGGGGAGGCCAGGGGAATGTCAATGGGGGAAAAGGGAGGCATATGTACTACTATTTGTAATACTTTAAACAATAAAATAACATTAAAACAAAACAAAAAACACAATTTAATAAAAGCTTATATACTTTGGAAAATTTAGAAAATAGGATAAATCTGTCATGATCCTATCAACATGATACAAACATTATAATTTTATTACCTTCCAGTGTTTCTCATTTTCTGCTCATAGCTAAGCTTAGAGTACCCAGGTAGTGTAGTCCACTTAGGTACATTTCTTACTTCCATTAGCTGCAATTTGTCCATGTTCCTGCATAGTCTTCATGAATCCCTTATTAAATATCTGCAAAATGTCTCCTTGAATGCTTGCACTCTAATTTATCACTCCCTTCTTTTTACGCTTCTCTCCAGATTGCTTTTAATTTTTTAAGTGTAAATAATGTTGCCATCGACATCATTATACATGAAGTCTTTCCTTGTTTGGGGTTATTTCTTGGAATAGATTCCCAGTGGTGGAATCACTGACTTAAAGGACTGGCTAAGAACATTTTTTGTGTGAAACTATTTCAGATCATGCTGAGTTGAAAGATAAGGACATCCAAGTAAGAAAATGCAGACTGATATGTAAGAGGACTCAAGACATTTGGCAAATGTGGGTGTGAGTTGCTGGAGGTAAGGTGGGAGAAGCCAGAATTGCAGAAACCTTTCTAGCATAGGCCGTCAGAGCAGAGGTATGGAATGCTGCTTTCCTGTCCAAGCTCTGGAGATGGCATTCGGCCACCAGGAAGCTTACTGACCAAGAAGCCAATTGAGATACAATGCCCTTGAGTGAAAGGTTGCCTGAACACTGATGTTATCTCAGGTGAAAGCACCCACTTAGTAGTCCAGGTGCTGGAGAAAATGGCTGTAGAAAGGTCAGAGGCACAATAAGAAATGCATGAATAAGGACTGAGTATGCCGTAGTTGGCCCGGGTCACAGTCCGATACCTCTGCAGGGCGGCTCACCCTGCAACTGGACTTCTCAGCTACTGAACATCTGAGAGTCTTTAACTTGTTCAATAGGGATTGTCAGTGTAGGGAGGGGTGGAGTCCCTGCACTTGGCTGGGGGAGGGGGGAGGGGGAAAGGGAGGCATACAAACCCCCTGAAATTAGAGAAATTTTAAATACAGTAAACCATTGAGGTTGGTAAAAATGAATATTTTCTAGCTTCACCACCAGAGGTTCTAACTGAATAGAATTGGAGAAAAACCCAGAAATGGAATTTTTAATAGAGATGTTTTCATGAACATGGTCCACAGGTTACAGTTGGAGAAACTCAGCCAAGTTTCTCCTCCCTCAAGGCTCAGAAGATCATCTTCCCCTCTTGTGTAAGTCACTGACGAAGACTTTCTGGCTTTGGCACCTTTCATGTGACCTTCCCACTTGTGTATGCCTGGCTTTGAGCAGAGCATGGGATAAACCTCGTCCTGTCACCTATACGCTGTGTATCCATGGGTAAATGTCTTAATTACTCTAAGCATCAGTTCCTTCACCTTCAAAATAGGGGCATAGTTGCATTTTATATGGATTTGGATCAGGACATTTTGAAATATCCATATATAATATTCATAAGGAATATAAATCCCAACATCTAAAACATACTCAAGAATCACGTAATTTCAAAACTGGTGACCCAACTAACCTGCTGTCTATAATACTGTCACCTGGGAGTGCCACATTAGTGAGGGACAGAAATACCCCCTTTTCTGGGCACTATTTTCTGAACCAGTCTGCTGTTTAGTGCCTCACACGTCCTAAGGGTGATTTTGGTGACTGGGTTGCCACTCTAACAATCACTGTTGGTAAATTATAACCAAGCCACCCGGTGTTTATTAAGTAGGGATGCTACTGGCGGAACAGAGAAACATGTCAGAAACCAAGAACTTTCAAATGAAGGAATAAAAGTTAGACACAATCCAAAGTTACTACTAGATATGTATTTATGTGCTACGCTTAAAATTACTGCTGTGAGAAAACTGATTTTGAATTATGTACGTGCTGAAACATTTTGAGTATTTTGAAATATTCAAGGACCTCCATATAGTAGTATTTTCTTCACAAGCCTGTTGTGAGAATGCCAGAACATCAAACCGGTTATTAGAATCGGAGATTTAGAGCAAAACTTGTAATTTCTTCTCTATTTTCAACAGAAGGGAACTGTTTACTTTAAATTAAGAGTAAATTAAAACTTTTTGGAAAATAAAGTTTTCAGAACAATAAAAATTTCGTATTCGATATTGAGCTGCCCCCTTTTTCCCTCCCACATAAAGACTTCCATTAATCACCAAAGGGTCCCAAGAAAGCCCAGCTAAAATCCTCAGCTCTTTTATTACCATAGCAGCCTAAGAGCAGATAATGCCTGATTTTCTCTCTCCTTTATTTTGTGGTGTGTGGGTGTGTGTTTGTGTGTGTGTGTGTGTGTGTGTGTTTGTGTGTGTGTGTATGTGTGTTTAACCATGTTATTCTCTTCTTTGCCTGCTATTAGTCAAAGAAAACGGACCACTTCTAAGAAAACTGCTCCCTGAGGTATATGAGAAATCTTTTTTATAAAATTCAGTCACTCTTTTTGCAGCTTGGCTCACATTTCTTTCCTACTACAAGACCAGGGTTATCTGAACAGGCTGCAATTTGGCAGTCCTAAGGGTAATTATTCTCACTTTGGACTTGATCCAGTGGAGGAAACAATAAAAGACTTCTGGGAGATTTGCAAGCTCAGCTGCCTCTGACACTCTTCTTCATTCTGCAGAAATAGCTGTTAGTGTGCACCTGTCACGGATATCCCAGCAGGGACCGCACCCGGACCGTGTTTGTGTAGTTATTTAAGCTGCATCAAGAAACATTCGTTTAAAACTTATGAAGGAGTTAATTATAAAAAAACAACACTCCTATTTTCTGGTTGGTTTTCAGTGTAAAATACTCCTAATCACTGTGATTTCTGGTAGCTTTGTTGAAACAAAAGATTGCTCATTTTGTTCTTAACAGTCATTTGGTTCTTTCTTTTATCACATTCCTGCCCTTTTGAATTAGGGTCACAGATACATCGTTTTATCGATTTTGAAGAGTGTGTTAAATTATAAATCATTTAGGATTTATAGAACAGCTCATAGCGTTTTGCCTAGAAGTGTTGAAAAAACAAATGGTCTTAGTTTAGAAGCTTCCAGACCTTTCGGTCATTCCTACTCAGAGGTTTCAGCCTGGCCAGTATGGCTCAGTGGTTGAGCATTGACCTATGATCCAGGAAGTCATGATTCAGTGGAACTGCCTTTAGTTAGTTTTCACCAAAGCCAGCTCCAGGTGTTGAGGCTTATATACCTAATGAGAATTAAAATGAGAGGGAACATACTCTCTATAAAAAGCTGGGTGCAAAAAGAGCAAGTGAAAACATGAGGACTCACTTGGGTATATTACCTGAGTGCGTTATTTTAATGTAGGGACTCTACAATTTAACTTGGTCAGCATTTCGGCGATGGATTTCATTTTCCTCTAAAAAATAGGTGTGTTTTTCTAATTTGGAATTTTAGTTTTTCCCCTCCTTCTAACAAATATTACTCTGATAATCATTTCAAATGATAACCATATATGTAATTTAGGATAAAATACTTAAACAGGCAAAATTAATAGTGCAATAGAAGTTCAGTCTACCTTCATGAAGAAATGTGGAGACAGTGGTGTGTGGACACATGCATTCGGCTGAATAGCACTATATCCAAGATTGCTACAAACCTGGTATCCATTTCCACTGGCAGTCTCGGAAACGGACCAATGTCACATTTCTCAGTTTCCTAATAATTAAAATTCACTTCTAATAGTTCTCATCCCCCCCCCCCCGCCCCCGCCTTTTTTTTTGAAACACAGGCAGGATCATGAAATTAGCTGCTGGTGTTTTCTATGGATTTTATGAGGTTCTTGCCCAATGAGAACTTTGTGCTAGATAGGCCAACTTTTCCCCTTGCCCAATGTTCATTGTTCTGGCCCTGGCCTGTGTGGCTCAGCTGGCTGAGCGGAGTCCCATGCACCAAGAAGTCGCCTGTTCCATTCCAGGTCAGGGCACATGCCTGGGTTGGGGCTCAATCCCCAGTAAGGGGTGTGCAGGAGGCAACCGATCAATGGTTCCCTCTCATCCATGTTTCTCTCTATCCCTCTGCCTTCCTCTCTCTCTAAAATGAATAAAAACATATTTAAAAAAACACACCTAAAAAATAAAAATGTTCATTGTTTTAAAAGGGTCTTTGTTGCAACAAGACCACAAATTATATGTTACAAATGTAGTGCTCCTACCAGAGAGGACTCAAGGCAATATGGGCACAGCCATCCAAATGATGTGACGACGATGATGATGATCATCATGAGGAGGAGAAAGGCGGTAACGTAAGTATCCAGGGGGCACAAAGTTCTGCAGTGGGTTCCGGTGTTGGAGTGATTTTCTTTTCACAACAGGACATGCGTTAGGGTTTATTGCCAAGATTTGACAACGGACAAATTATTGAAACCTCTCCCAGTCTCGGCTTTCTCATTTGTAAAATGAGAGTGTATATACATCAAAGCAGTTATGAAAGTTAAATAATACAACCTATGAGTTTAGTACCATGCCAGGCACCTAAAAAATGCCCAATGAATGGTGTCTATTATTAGTCCACAGGCAAAATGTAGCCCTGCTCCATCACAGTCTAAACCCCCCACCTCAACACACACAATTTAAGCTATGTTATGTGGAATTAATGATGAAAGTTTTGAGAGAATTTTGGACTTTGCAGTTATAACACTAACATTAATAATAAACAAGTGCAAAGTCCAAAATTCTCTCAAAACTTTCATCATTAATTCCACATAACATAGCTTAAATTGTGTGTGTTGAGGTGGGGGATTTAGACTGTGCTGGAGCAGGGCGACATTTTCCCTGTAGATTCCTTTTGAGTGACAAGGTTTATCATTTATTTCCATGGGAACCTCTGTACAGGAAGACTAGAAGAAGGGTGTCCTCTATTCATATTTCTGCCAACCATACCCTCATAAAAAGATGCCATTTGTGCCTGTCACCAATAGCATTCTGCACATAAGGATACCACATATTGCTTGTCAGATATATCACGTATCCTGTCATTATCCAAATCCATCATTTATTGATAAAACATAATTGTTTTGTGCTAGAGCAGAAGATGCAGGAGAGAGAGAAAAAAGATACAGTTCCTCCCTCACAAGGCCACAGGGGGTGGTCCTGGAAACATCAAAGAAAATTAGCCTTTTGTTCTTTAGAATTAACACCAGAGCCAATTCCATTTGTCAGCTTATGTGTATAAAGATGAAGAATTATAGAATATGTTATAAAGAAATGGCAGAAAGAAGATTAATAAAATATTCACAGGTCAGGCAAAGATGGAAGGAAACAGATAAGGCAGGCAAAGGCGTGTTTGCCTTTCATTTGAATGACTTCCAACTTGAACCTAGTTCTACATTGTGAATCTAAGGATGAGTTCTAAGGAGCACAGGAAAGTTGTTCATGTACAGCCTACAGCAGATCAGAGAACACTCAAGTGTGATTCCTTCACTGTAGGTGTGCTGAAAGATGGGTTTGATCTTAGCAAAAATAAACAGCTGGCAAAGACCAGTTTGAGAAGATAAGATGAAATCGCCGGTGCCCGGCTTCCTGTTGAAGATAAAAAAGTTGTACTGTTTTGCTATGTTGTTGTTTTTTTCTTTTTCCTATGTTCTTTTTAAAGGCAGAAATTAAAATTTTCTTTTCGGCTCTTCTCTCCTGAGCTCTTTGGCCTTGCTCTGCACCTCTTTGGTTTTTTATTTATTTTTTGCACCAAACTAGTATAAACTCCAATTTAGAACTAAACTCTTTTGGAGAACCCAAATCCCTGCCTCCTGCATAAGAGAACTCTGAATAGCTAGCGATTCATACATTTCTTCAAATCAAAGGCAAGTCTACTGAACTGCACTGAAGATTTCTGTTGCCGCTCTGGGTTAACACAAACACCTGGGATCAATGAACAATCTCTCCCAGCTTCTTTAATCCCCCGGCACATTGACTTCTGAGTCGATGATGCTCATCCACTTCTCAGAACAAAAACATACAAAAGCCTCCTCTCTGTCCGTCACTGTAGCATTTGTAATGAAATAAAAGGAATGAAAGAAAACGACTGCTCTATTACGTGGTTAGGAAAATGCACTGTGTGAGCAGGGAGGTATTATGCCTCAAATCCATCACTTTAATTATATAGCTGATTCTAACTCCTGGGGCTCTGAACGCTGTAAGAAATGTCCTGGGTGACAATGAGTACAGTGAGGACAGCTTCCAGCAAGCATGACAATTTACATGATGATAAGAGGGGATCAAACAGTCCTCAACGACTTTCACGTATACATTTTTAAAAACAAATAGTAGGCAATGAGCTCTAAGGAGAGCTACCTACCAATTAAATTCATCTACTGGCAGCACGAATGAAAAGCATTGCTGTTTACGGGGAAGAAAACTGGGCTCCCTATTTCGTGTGCAAAATCAAGTGGGATCTAGGCAACCTGTCAATCGCCCAGCATCATCCAAAATTGATGAGCTGTTACTAGTTGGCATTCTTGGTTGAAACAGAGAGAACAGAAATGGACAGCTTTCATGAAAGAACTGCCAATACTTTTAAGAATGAGGTCAGAGGAGGCCTGCGATCGTTGTTTTATGTGGGAGAGACATCATACTTAGCAGGAGGATTTCATTTTTCTAACCGCAGAGGGTTACCCTAGGGCGAGCGACCAGTGTTTCTCTACTGAGCCCTGATCTCCTGTCTTTTCTACAGTCTTCCACTCCCATCCCTGCCTGGGGACACGTGGATTATGAAGAAAAGGGCATTTCATCTCTCAATGGTCACTTATTTTCTGCTCACTCTCCGGCCTCTCCAGAGTAAGCTTCTAGTACTTTTCCATGTTGTTCACTTTTATGTTTTCTTCAGCCAATCTGCAACTCTGGTTACTGAAACTTAATAATGGATGTCAGTGTCATTGGATGCATTCCAGATTATGCAATTAGGCAATTTCACAAAAAGTGATGCCTGAAGAAGTTTAAGGTTTCAAAATCTCGTAGTTATTTTTTTTTTTTATCCCTGCTAAACATAAACGATCATTTAAGGATTTGTGAGGTGACACAAGAAGCTAATAAGAACAGCAATCCTTAACTCAGTCTTACTCAGAATAATCCTTAACAAATGCTTCAGGGGTTACTATACTGATATGCTAAACTACTGTATGACCTCTTCAAGAATGCTCATGTTATTTCTCTCAAAAGATTTAGCAAAGCTGTAGTATTCCAGAGATTTAAACAGGAATTCATTTTGGTTAAATTATTTAAAATATCTTACAGGTCAGCTGTTTCAAGTTGTTATCGCACTGCGAAAACAAACATATTACCAAAGTCATACTTTTGTCCAAGCTCAAATATATTAGATTACAGAGAATTAAAATTATAATGAAAAATTCTCAAGCTTTATATTAAGTTATTGAATGGGAATGCACCAAAATATTAACAATACATATCTGTGGTAGTGAGATTGTTTCGTGTGTGTGTTTGCCTGAGAATTCTCACTTTAAGAACTAGAAAAATGAGTTACTGAATAAAAAATACTACTAAATATAGCCCGGCTGGCATGGCTCAGTGGTTGAGCATCGACCTATGAACCAGGAGGTCACAGTTTGATTCCCGGTCAGGGCACATGCCCAGGTTGTAGGCTGGTCCCCAGTGTGGGGCAGGCAGAAGGCGGCCGATCAGTGATTCTCTCTCATCATAGATATTTCTAGCTCTCTTTCCTCTCTCTTCCTCTCTGAAATCAATAAAAATATAAATATTAAAAAATTACTACTAAATATAGCATTTCCAATTGCAAATAAGCAAAGGCTGTCATATGGTCTTCAGTTCTGGGCACAGGAGAGGACATTCCTTGTCTGTACTTACATTAACCAAGGGTTCTTTTCATTAATCGCCCTGGTAGTGATCTGGGCTCTTAAATAGTACTTACTACATTTGTAACAAACTGCCACAAAATGTAAATACTTGCCCCACTTGGACTAGATCATTACACTATGAGCGGATTGTTTTTTCTTCATTTGGAAGGAAATAGATCAGGCAGGCAGTCTGGAGCGGCAGTGTGGCCTGCTGTCGGTGCCCGCCCAAGGGTAGTGAGGGTAGCCTGCCAGAGCCCGAGGTGCCACCTGCACAGCAGCGTGAGGTCTGTTTTCCTGGCTTCTCCTCAGGAAACCCCTTTTACAGCAGCTTGGAAAGCTCCCTTGCAATGGACACTTTCATTTGAAAAAAACCCAAGTTAAATCTCATGCACTTAATCTAATTATTATAATTTTTGAAATACTTGAAAATCCAGTAATTCCATGGACTCAAGAGAAAAATGGGAACATTTTTCCTATTCCCCCATTGAAAGGAAAGACTTTCCAAAAATGGAAAGGAGACTTACTAACAACTGTCTACAAGCCTCCTCTATTCGGTTCCCCACCTTTTTAAAAATACTCACCTGAGGATATGTTTATTGATTTGAGAGAGAGAAACCCATGTGAGAGAAACATCAATCAATTGCCTGGGACATTCAAGCTGGGACATTTTGAGACTGAAAAGGGAGGTATCGATAATTACACCAAGACCATGGGCATAAAACCTAGACTGTCCAGAGAAAATTCGGATGTATGAATCCCAGTTTATAAGCTCTATTTTACTTTTAAAGGACGAAGAGTTGCCATTTCTTATCTTTATTATTACTCTTGGTGTTTCCAAAGGAGTCAAGTGATTCAGTCAGTATTGTGATTTGAGACGAGAGCAGCTGTGGGCAAACTACGGCCCGGCCGGATCCGGCCCGTTTGAAATGAATAAAACTAAAAAAAAAAAAAAGACCGTACCCTCTTATGTAATGATGTTTACTTTGAATTTATATTATTTCACACAAACACTCCATCCATGCTTTTGTGCCGGCCCTCCGGTCCAGTTTAAGAACCCATTGTGGCCCTCGAGTCAAAAAGTTTGCCCACCCCTGGACTAGAGCCTATTCTGGCAGAGGATTGGGTTTTAGACCTAAAAATCAAATGCAATGCTAATGAAGTGGCCTAGGTCATACAACTCCTCACTGTTACCTATTCCCGATGCTCCTGGCATGGCTAATGAAGTGGGGAGGGGAGAACAGAGAGCCCTGGGTTGGCACTGGAACCTCAGATGTAAGGCCCCAGCTGAAGTGACATTTTACTTGAGTTGTATCTGAAAACAGGGGGATGGAATATATTTCCAGGGAGCTGGAGAGTGTATAAAGGGTGGGCATGTGTGCTGTGCTGTAACGGAAGTGTTGTTGGGGAGGGGCAGGCAAGGAAAGTTTTCCTTAACACGTGGCTGTGATTTATTGGGTAATCCCTTTGCCGTGTGTGTAGCAGAACAGAGTAACTGATATTCAAACCGAGCACAACTGTGGAGGGGATTTTGGCAGCTCTCAGGTGGAAAGGGATTCAAATACAACACAAAATGCTAAACAAATCCATTGTCTTTCAGACAAGACACTGTCATCTCCATTTATGACAATGGTAGCATGGTGTTCCTCGTCAAGGAAGTCAGCCAACTCGATGTACTCAGCAAATGTAGGGCTTGTTTTTCCTATGGAAGTGACTTTTTTGTCTTTATTCTTTACTCGGCTTTTTGACTTCACAGTTTATTTTTTTTTAATTCAATGTAGATGCTTCATATTTCTCTTAGTGCAAAGAGAAACAAAATGTGTTTTGCTGTCATTCTGTGACCTACCTTTGAAACAACTATAGCATCTGGCTGTTGTGTTATTCCTAGCCTCGGTTGTTTTATGTCTCAATGAACAAACATTCCAGCAATGTATTTTTTTAGAAAAATCTATTTGTTTCTGTGAAGAAAACTTTTATACAACCTGCCTTCAGAAAGCAATAATTTTCTATATACCTGTCAGTTTCAGTTAAAACAATGAGACAATAGCTGAAATTTATAAATATGGCATCAGAATCAAAGCATTAAGTGATTTATACATTTCTTTAATAAAATGACCCAAAAACCAGAGAGGATGGAACTGATATAAATAATATCATATTTTATATTTTTAAGTAGAGTAGGCGTAAAAACCAAACAGTCTGATAAAATGGGACAATTAACAAATATTTAAATGAGCAATTTCTGACTTCCATTTATCTATGTTCCCCAGACTGTATGTATGTCTGTGTGCAAGATAGAAACACTAACAATGATCATCTTTAAGAGTTGAACAATAAAGAGATGAAAAAGAAAGTTCTCCAGATTATCCTTTTGGGTTTACATACACACTTAACTCAGGGTCATTGTCAGAAAAGAGAAAACAAACAAACAAACAGATTCTGAAGTCTAACTATAAATCTGCCATTCTTGTGTAGGTCTATGTGTGTGTGAATAGGGCACAAAGTTTGTGTTTTGGTATTAACTTGTTCTAGTTAATGGAAATCAACATTTCACCAGAATCTTATAAAATGATAATTGTCATATTTTCTTTTTGAAAAATGGATATTTTCATTATTTGCTTTCAACTTTAAAAAAAATTGCTCTCTATACTTTCTATCAAACAGTTATCTTTTTCTTGTTTGACTTTTTGTAATGACATAAATCTTAAGGAGCAGAAGCCTCCTTTAGACCCCGTCACTCTCTGCCTCCCTAGAAACCAAGATAATCACTAGCCTAAACTTTTCAAACATGATCTCATGCTTTTACTGCATATATGTCAGTAAAGAAAGTCTAGTGTTAACTGAAGGGTTATTAAACTTTTCATTCACGGCATCACACTCCCAGAATTGTTCGGAAGCTTGCCTTTTTACTTGTCAACATCATGCTCTCGAGAGTTGTTACTTTTGCCATCTTGGTGGTACATCGGAAAATGCAAAATTTATAACCTGTTACTGATCAAATAGAAGCTTTTCTCCTATGACATTTATAGTTAATAGATCCATTTCCTTTATATCATTATGACTGGGATCACTATCTATAATGTGGGTCAAGAGGGACCCTCTTGGCAATCATAGAACAAAATACTACACACGAGGTGCTTGAGTATAAATTGATGCAGTTGTTCTGAAACTTGTCATTTTCAATGTTTCATCTGTTTACAGGTCAATGATATACTTATTCCTTCAATATGGGTTTTTAAAATGTCATATCTTTCTCATCTGAACAGTCCCACTTGGATTATATAGTTGTTTCCTTAAAAATAAGGCAATTGCCAATAATTCTTCCACTATCAAATATTGAGGCGTGCACGTATAAAATCATGAGATTTGATTAAAGACCATTCACCTGCTGTTCTGCACTGTTAAACATACTTTTCTGAACATTTCCTGTGCTACATGTAAACACTTTGTTCATGGACATCTCATAAAAGAAAAAAAGTGATTTTCGATTAATCTTGAATACATTTTATTCTTAAGCTGAAGATGAAATTTAATGACAAATAAAATTATGGCCAGCAAATAAAAATTGCTTTTGTGGATGAAAAGGAGCCACGTGCTAACCTGACAAGCTCAAGGAAGGCCTGCATGGAAGCCTTGCAAACTTAAGAGACCTAAAATAACCACAAAGGGTGGTCTGAAATAAAACCTTTAATTAAAGAGCAGTTTATAGTGTGTAGTCTTGTCCTAGGCCAGTATCTTCCCTGACAAATCAACTTTGATCTTTCCTGAGCCTATTGTCTTTTTGTATCTAAGATAACACACCTGTGGAAAGTCAGGGTAACTTGTAACTCCCCTTTTTTTCCAGACCCCTCAGGGCACAGCAAATGGCACCAGGGCAGAAACCATAAATTCCTTCATTGTTATTGTTATCAGTAATTGTCCACTGTTAACTGTCCCGTACCCACCTATGTAAAAGAAGCACGTGTCTATCATTCACTTTTTAATCCAATCCCAGAAGTTTCCCCCCTTTGCTTTCTCCCTCCTCCCTAATCTATCACCACTGGATTTCATGTAACCCACTTACCTCTCCTTTGTTGGAAATGTATAAAACTAAGTGACACGCCACCATTCTTGGGAGCATTGTCTCAATGCATTGAGATTCTGCTTCTGGCAATTGTCAACAGTTTAGCTCAAATAAACTCACAAAAATTCTTTACAACAGGGAAAGCCGTCAGTTGATAATGAGACAAGAAATCAAACTACGAATTCTAGAACATCTGGCTTTGTTCAAATACGGGATAAAACAATTGGAGCCAGAGTGAATCACAGGAAATGTGAGTAAGCAAATTTGATGCAAGCGTGTATTAGCATCAAAAATAAGCAGCACAAAGTCATTATCTAATTCTAATGTGCACTGACGGGAAACCTTGCTTTGACCTGTTCTGGGTCAGAGACTTAGAAGAAGGCTCCTGGAACTCCTTCTGCTGCCAATGAGAAGAAAACCCTGCCAGACACATACTGAGAAAGGCTGTTTGAATCAGAAGCACACACATAAGTACCCAATCTAGGAGTTCTTAACCAAACAGTAAATTACTTACAAAGCACCTGTAGGAACACAGCTGAGATGTCACAGCAACATGACTGAATGACTCAGCAGTGTCTGAGACGACTAGATTCCAGGCACCTCAGAGTGTGTGATGCCATTTGCCATGAGGAACAGTCTCATCTAGAGGATTTGCTGATTCAAATTACCAGAAATTTTCAGTTTACACCCTAAAAAAATGTTCATTCATCTAGGGCCAAATGCATATGGAATTATCTAATCAGATAAGCAAGGAAATGCTTGTCCTTAGGTGAGGGCGGGGGAGGGGGGGGGGGGAGGCATGCAGGTTGGAAGTAGAGGGCAGTGTATTCATCACAGCCATGTTTGTAAAGATTGACACCAGAAGCTGGTGATTTGGATCTGAAAGTGGGGACAAGGTGCGGGTAACGGGAAGAAACTGCAAACAAATAAAAACAGACAAACAAAACCCAGAGAAATGATTCTCAAATGAACTGAATGCATTTCATGCCTGGTGAAAATTCAGTTGATCATATTCTATCTACTCTATCAAAAATTATGACAGCTTCCAATAAATTAAATTGTATGTGGTGTGTCTGAAGACTACTATCATAGTCAGTCAACGTCCAACAGCGAAAAGAAAGAAGGAAAATTTTTTACAGGTAATTCTTGCTAAACTATACAAAAAAACCCTCAACTAGACTGGTATGGGGATAGGGTTTTAATTTTTGGGTAAGTACTCTGCATATCCAAACTAATTCCCAATTTCAGTTGTCTTAGTTCATGAGTAAACAAAGTGTGTGACAGCTGGAAATTAGTCATAGTGGGGTTTCTGGCTTGTCAAGGTGAGGAAGAAAAATTATTCTTAAGCAGCAAAATACACACAAAAAATTATCTTTTCAGTGATTTTCTAATTCCTCTAACTGAAAGGTTTGGTTTCCATTCTCTTTTCTTCGTTTTCCAAATGAATGGTATCCCATAGCGGCAAAGAGAGTGAATGTAGTGGAAGTGATGTGGATGCTGACCAACTACTACAAGAATGTCTCCTGAGCAAGTGCCGGGAGCCGGTCCATGCTTGCTGTTTCAAGGGACCTGGCATATATGGCATATTGTTCTTAATATGTTTGCTCACCTTCTTGGCACTATGTGTTTTAACCAAGGTCTCTGAGAAAGGTTGTTTCCCCAGGTAGGGATTTTCCCCTGAAGTTAGGGAGGGAATAAAACCTCTTAACTAAGTGCCAGGTGGGTAATTAATCACTTTAACTACGAACAATCATGCTTAAGCTACATAATCTTTACTCCCTGGAATGGAGATAAGAAACGCCCTAACCTTTGAAATAGAGATTGATAGGATTGGAATCAACTGGTATAAATACAGATGTAAGAAGACAGAACACACAGAACTAGAGACAGAAGAACTTCGCTGGAGAGAACATGGCAAAAGATCCTGGACTGAACCTGACTACAGAAATGGGCAAGAGAACCTGACTAGAACCTGGTGACTGAACCTGGCTGGAGAACCTGGACTGAACCTGGCTGGAGAACCTAGCAAGAGAACATGGACACAGAACCTGGCTGGAGATCTGAAGCAGAACCTCTCTGGAGATCCAGACCAGAACTTGGCTGGAGATCCTGGTTGGAGATATCCTGGCTAGGCTGCTGATCAACTGAACGCTGCCCCCATGTCATTCCTTCTTTGCCGACTCCGTCCACACCTTTGGGGACCCCTGGACCCGCTGGGGTTGGACCCCAGCAAGCAAGGAGTTTCTAAACTTCTCTAGTCACTATTTTCAGATGAGCTTGAAAATTTGTGAATTATAGTAAGGTAAGAATCATTCAAAATTTTCTATAAAAACATAGTTTTGTAGTAACAAAACTATCCTATATGACCAAAATAGGAAACTTTACTCACTAAAAACATCTGCTTTCAGGATGAGCTTATTTTTTATTCTTTTATCAACTTCATTCAAAAGATATTTGGATTCCAAAATAAAAAATAGCAACGATCACTTGAAATTCTCTAGAACTGCAAATATGAAATTATGTATTTATGTATGGGGAAAATGCAAAGAATAATAAATATACACTACCCAGAATTGAGCTTTATTAATTGGATTTATCTGGATATTGATCCAGATTCTTATCAGTATCATTATTATAATTGCTTCATTTGTTTTGAATAAGAAGATAACACTTAAGAGAAAAAATTTAAATCCTTTCAATTTCCAAATTGTGAGTCCACTAGAAACAAGCTCTACAAGCACTGAATATTTTTGTTTCATTTTCTAGTAAACAGTTGTCATTGAGTGATAGCATATTTCCTCTGCCTTTCTACACACAGAGACAAGAACTGAGTATATTCTAGTATCATTTTAGATGCTTTTACAAATACTTGAAGGTATTAATGAAAAGCATATAGATGTTTGATATCTTGGAGTAAAACTTACATAAACATTATACTTAAAATATTCTGTGCATTGTCAACCGGTATTCTGTAAGCATGGAGGAACCTCAGTATACTATTCCTAACATGAAACAATGCTCAGTTAACACAACAATAGTATTCCATTATCGCTATTTTCCAAATTCCTGATTAGAATATTATGATCAATTTTTACAAGACCCTACCATCCATGCTCAGACTCCTCTAGTTCTGGTTTTTAAAACTTTATACAAAAACATGGCTCTGAAGGAAGTAAAATAGCTAACAGAGGTAAGAAAATGGAAGAGGAAACAAGAAAAACTTGTCATTCTAAAAAAGATATTGTTAATGACTGTTACATATGCATTGAAGGGGAAAGTAAATGAGGAATTATTACTGGTATACATTGGGAACTTAGATTTTGGCATGGGAGGAAGAAGAAATAAGAAGTTAATTAAGTAAATACTCTGTAGTCATAAATATGAATTGTGACTCTGGATACATTAAAAAAAATAATTTTCTATAGTGCTGAGATGGTGGTTTCTAAATACTATCTCCCCTCTCACAAAGGAACTGGGGGTCCTTAGAGAAATGGCTAATTCCAGTTCTGGACAAGGAATATGCAATATGCCTGGACTAGAACATCTTGTCATCGCCCTCAGAGAATCAAGCTAGGAGTTCTAGTCAGTGCATGTGAAAAAAATTCAGGAGTCAACTTGAAAAAAATTCCCACTGGCCAAAGATGGGATAATTTAGCAGCCAAAAGATGAACTAAAATATAGCAAAATCAAATTCATTTCAAAATCATTGACACATAGACTATAAATCCATGAGTTCATAATAATCGTTTAAAAAAACCAGTTATTATTTACATGCTAAGTAAGCAATCATTTTTTAAAAATGCCTAAATACTGTATGTCAAAGAATCAAGCATTTATCCTGCCTTTGCTGTAGTAACTACACATCAGGATAACTGAAGAGTTGATAAAGGCAAGTTTCTACTCATAGAAAGTCAAATGTTAAACCTGGATATAATCAAACTTCTAGATCTAACTACCAGCTAATAAGAAATATAGAGGACAGAAAAATGCAACCAGCAAAATCCCATCTGGGGGAAAGTCTAAGGGCAAATGATCTTCAAAGGATGGAGGGGAGAAGGGGGTAAAGGGATGTGGGAAGAAGAAGGTGGAAACCTCTAACTTAAAATAAATCAACCAATGGAAATGTGTGGATCTTATTTTGATCCAGATTCTTAAAAATAAATTTTTGTAAAAAAAAAAATCATTTATGAGACTGGAGAAATTTGAACACATAAGAATAAAGAATTATTAGTAATTTGGAGAGGTAATGGTACTTTCATTAGTTTCTTAAAATGAGTACTTAACTTATAGAAATCATATTATTTAATTCAGAGATATTTCCGTTTGTATTCTTTCCAAATAATTTGGGGTAAAGGGGAAGTTGGTAGGGATATAGAGGAAAGAAGATTAACCCAGTGCTGATAATTATTTAAGCAGGGTAAGGGCTATATTATGGGGGGAAGGTGGCTGTGTACTCTTTTCTCTGCATATATGTGTTAAAGTTTTAGGAAAAAAATAATAATAAAGGTACAAGGGATGTTGAAACCTGTAAAAGGCTGAAAAGCATCATTAGGATAAAGATAATATTTTCCTCAAATATCAAATTCTTTAGGCGAGGCATGTTCTGTGAACCTAAGTATAAATAAAAATGCTACTTTGTGTTAGCGGTTTTCAACCTGTGGGTCGCGACCCCTTTGGCGGTCGAACGACCCTTTCACAGGGGTCGCCTAAGACCATCCTGTATATCAGATATTTACATTACGATTCATAACAGTAGCAACATTACAGTTATGAAGTAGCAACGAAAATAATTTTATGGTTGGGTCACAACATGAGGAACTGTATTTAAAGGGCCAGAAGGTTGAGAACCACTGTTACAGAATCATGCCCTAACACAGAGTGAAATGGAAGAAATCTTTAGTGACAGATCTAAACCATGCGTACCTCACAAAATGCACCAAAAACAGAGCCTGTTCCATAGTAGCAAGCAAAGGAGTGTTTAGATGCAGCAGACCAGCACAGTGGAAATGTACAGGTCATTGGAGTTTGTGAAGACCCTCTTCCTGACCAGTTTTATTAAAACGCAGTGACTAATGAGGCTTTAATCATCCATCTACTTCTGCTTAGTGGTAGGACTGTTAATATGTAACATGAAAACATAAAATCATAAAAAAATAATAAAAATAAAATCATAAATATTAAAATGAATAGTTTTTTATTTTGTAGTATATCTACATCGACTCCCCCTACTCCAGAAGCCTCGTTATAAACTTGCTGGTTTTGACAAGCAAAACACCAATAGAACAGGTACCTTTGTCAGGGCTGTAGGTGAATTCTGGCTCTTGTTTGGACATCAGCTGTGTGCTAATTCTAATTAGTTTTGCGATTGCCTAAATTACCAAATATTACACAACGCTCCTTCAAGCTTCTAGGATTGAGACTGGATATTGGCTGGCTGATGCCCCTGATGAGACAGGCCTGGTCCTAACGGCCTCTATGATGAGTTCCACCAGATACAAAGTAAGAACGGCTGCATGCACATATACCTGCGAGTCAGTTCAGGCAATAAGGTGCAGGGCGATTTGGGGGATGTACAAAATAATTCTCTGGTCTAATGATATATGTGTCCAGGATCTGGTGCCATTTTTTGAGTAAGTATTCATCAGTAACATCATACCCACCGCATTCAAACCTTATGCTCCCCTGTAGACTCCAACAGTCTACTGGTGTGGCTTTCCCTTTAGCCCTTCATCTAAATTTATGCAATGAAATTCGGGAACGGACGCGCTATTTCTAGTCCTAAGAGGTCAACTGGATTACTAACATGAGCAGTTTGGATGAGATGGCCTGAGAGTTCTTAAAATAAGAGAATGAGTGCAGTGTGGGAAATTTGGTAGCAATGAAGGCTTTCTCTCTGGACAGGGCTTTATGTCCTCGATCTATATTCAGTAACTAAAAACATGAGATGTAAGATAAAATGCTCAGTTGTTGCTTCCTTCAGCCAAGTCTGATGAAATGGACGGACTTCATTAGGAAAAGGGAAAAAACCTACCTGAAGACTGCGAGGGTGAGAGACCAGAGCACTAACGGCTTCCTCAGCTCAAACTTCGCCCGCTTGTTCATCAGGTGCCGACCGCCAAAGATAAAGGCGGCATACAGAGCGGAGAACAGGAAGGATTTCTTCCTATGAAAAAGCAAAATGAACTCTTATAACATAAAAGTTTACACAATGTATGTTTATCCATTAGAAATTTTTTTTTAAAATATATTTTATTGATTTTTTACAGAGAAGAAAGGAGAGGGACAGAGAGTTAGAAACATCGATGAGAAAGAAACATCGATATGCTGCCTCCTGCACACCCCCCACTGGGGATGTGCCTGCAACCAAGGTACATGCCCTTGACCGGAATCGAACCTGGGACCCTTCAGTCCGCAGGCCGACGCTCCATCCACTGAGCCAAACCGGTTTCGGCTATCCATTAGAAATTTATATTTAGTCATTATTCATCAACTTTTATACCAGCCCCTCTTTGTAAATGCAGAAAAATATTTTCTTGTAAATGTCCCTTCATTAAAGAGACAATGTTTAGTCCATTTGGCAACGTGAATGAATCCTCCCTCAAGGAAGAACACAGAACCACCTAAAGCATACTTGCCTAAAACTTTGAGCTTGAATCTAGTCCAATGTCTGATTTTACTACAAACTTATAGGAAATATAGGGAATAAATCCAATTGTGGGACATTCTGTAGAACACCAAACTTATTTCTTCAACAAATCAGTAATAGGGAATCAAAATCTAGGACTGTTCTAAACTAAAAGTGACTTGAGAGACATAACAATCAAAATTTCCAGGAAAAAACAGAACCAAAACAGTATTAAAGGTGGAGAGATAAAATAAGAATAAGAAAAAAAATGATGGAACACAGGGGCTCATTATTCTCTTTTTGGTAATCAGGCTTAGGTGAGACTCTTAATGGGAAATGGCTAAGAAGTATCAAATAGAGACCTGGTTGGGTGTCTCAGTTGGTTGGAATGTCATCACATAACCAAAAGGTTGCAGGTTCGATCCCCATTTGGGATGTGGTATGGGAGGCAACCAATCAATGCCTCTCTCTCTCTCTCTCTCTCTCTCTCTCTCTCTCTCTCTCTCTCTCTCTCAACAACTTATAAAAGCCACATCCTTGGATGAGGGAAATAAACCCATGAAATTTCAGATGGCCATCTCCATGTCCTGCTGGCTATTACTGTGCCAAGGAGAAATGTACAATAGTATTGATAACACCAAGAAGAACAAAAGCTTCTACAGACTATCCTGTACAATAAAAGACTAATATGCAAATAGACTGAATGGCAGTACAACCGAACAACTGAACAACCGGTTGCTATGACGTGCTCTGACCACCAGGGCGGCAGGCGCAGAACATGGCGGGCACTGGAAGCGGCGGGATGGTAGAGAGGTGAGCAAGGGTGCCAGAACATGGCAGGACGCCGGTCACTGTCATCGGGGCGAGCCTTTGGTGGTTACTGAAAATCCTTTGCTCCCACACACCATGGTCCTACCCAGCACTTGCACCTGCTGCCAGCGCCGGAGCTGCTGCTTGCACCCACCCACTGCCGGAGCTAGGTGCCGGCCCTGATCGTTCAGCACCATCAGCAGGTGTGAGTGGCCGCCGCCGGCCCCAATCACCCCTCAGGGCTTCTCCACCTCCCCCTGCTCCTAAGGAGATATCAGGGTCGGCAGCCGCCTCATGCACCTGCTGCGAGAAATGGCCCTGTCACACCCACAGCCAGCACTGGAGCTGCCGCTTTTACCCACTGCTGGTGCCCGGTGCCGGTCCTGATCGCTTGGTGCCATCAGTGGGTGTGAGCAGCGGCTACCAGCCTTGATCGCTTGAGGGCTTTTCCACCTCCCCCTGCTCTTGAGGGGGTGATTGGGGCAATCGGGGCAGCAGCTGCCGCTTGTACCCGCTGATGGTGCTGGCCCCACTCACATCGCTGCTGGCGCCAGCCCCAATTGCTCCATGCCTTCAGTGGGTGCAAGTAGGGCTGGTGCCATCAGTGCATGGGAGCGGTGGCAGCAAGAGTGGGGCTGCCAGCAGACAGAGGACCGGGGCTGCAGAGGGAGGGACTAGGCAGGGGTGCAGAGGAGAGCCGAAACCCACCCCTGTGCCCACCACAGCCTCACAGCCCACAGTTCCTTTCAAGGTGCACAAATTTGTGCACTGGGCCCCTAGTAATTCAATAAAAAGTAACAGAGGCCTTGTAAATAATTTAACCATCTGAGCATACATCTGGAAAAAAGCAATATTTCCCTTAAAATGGGCATTCCCCACTCAATTGGATTTTTAAAAAGGTTTGAAAAGTAATTTACAAGACAATACAAATAGCAAAATGCATTAATCTGAAGAGCATTATTTGTAAAATGCTTCCTATTTTTCTCCCTAACTGCTGACACATATTGCTGACTCATGAGGTATCTTACTATTTACACAAGCAACACTTCCAATTCAAATAAAGCGAGTAATCCCAGAAATCAAACCATAAATAAGGGTGGAATAAATCACTTCCACTGAGGTTTGCAAACACTTCTCTTGGAAACATAAGACCTGGTACACAGGAGTGCTTATTAAATATTTGTAGAATGATCATGGTCTTGTCATATCAAATTTTCTGACAGGGAAAATAATTGTGTACATGCTTGTTCAGCAAACACTAAGTAAGTGAACACTTGTACTTTTCCAGTTATCACAGTAATAACTAAAGAATAAAATACTTAGAAAAAACATATGATCATTTTCTTCCTCCAGAAAGAGACTATTTCTATAGTTCAAACAGGAGTGAAAAACTAGGACAATTTTAGGGAAACTTAACTATTGCACATTTCAAGAAGAAAGTACTTTAGGTCATAAACATATTTATCACTTTACTTTTTTGAATTTGGCAAGTGTACAGCATTAAATTAGTTTTAGAGTCAGAATCACTATCCTCATTTACGCTCATATAACAAAGGACTCACTAAAGAAAATATAATTCTATCAAGTTAATGTAGGAAATAATAATATCAAATAGTATGTACTCTTTTTAAAATTATAAAGGTAATGATAAGTGACAATAATCACAATATTATGATTTAGACTAGAGAGTGATTCCAATGGGTAGAAAAAGTGTTTAAAAGCGTTATCATTTAATCCTTTTAATCATCCATAAATCAGGTAAAGAATTATCTTCATTTTATGGCTAAGGAACCCGGGCTTGAGGTTAAGTTTAAGGGGTGGGGGAGAAAGGTTGTACCTTATGTGTGATTTTATAAGCATATAAGAAGTCCTTAACCCTCCTAAAGAATCCCATGGTCACTGTGTAACTGTGTAGTAAATTATTATTATTTTTTTTTTAACACAGCTTTATTGAGATATCAGAGGCCCCATGCATGAAATTCATGCAAGAGTAAGCCGTCCTTCCCCTGGCTGCCTGCACCGGTTTCCCTCTGGCACCTGGGACCTGGGCTTCCCTCCAGCCACCAGCAGGCACCTGGGACCCAGGCTCCCCTCCAGCCCCGGCTTCATCTGGAAGGATGTCCGGAATGACATCTGGTCTAATTAGCATGTTACCCTTTTATTATTATAGATAATTCATGTATAATACAATTCAACCACTTAAAATGAGTAATTCAATTTTCGGGGGTATATTCAGAGATAGGCAACCAGCATCACAATCAGTTTTAGAATATTTTCTTCATCTCCAAAAGAAACTCTGTATTCATCAGCAGCAGTTACTGCCTATTTCCTCCCAACACTTGCTCCCCAGCCCCAGCAACCACTAATCTACTTACTATCCTTATGGTTCTGAACATTTCCTATAAATGTCACCAAGCCCTGGCCAGTGTGGTTCATTTGGTTAGAGCATCATCCATGTACTGAAAGGTCTTGGGTTTGATTCCTGGTCAGGGCACACACCAGGGCTGTGGGTTCGATCATTGGTGGGGCATGTGTAGGGTTGGGGGAAAAGTAAGAGGAATCTCCACACCTTCATGTTTATATGTCATATTTTCCGGGCACAGATCGCTTTACTTCCTGGTTAACAAATGATTGCTCACTCAGTGTATCTCAGGTTTTAGTTATGGTTACATTGTGTTATTTTGAATCAAGTTAAATGAATATCTTTATATGAACATATCATTCTAGCCATTAAACGAACGTACCTTGAATAACCAAGAAAAGGATAAAAAGCTCCCTCTCTGTAAGGAGTTGCCGACTTCAACATAAAACACTTGCAGCAAAAGAGTGAGAAGTGAAACCCTAACTCTCTACAAGAAACCAGCTTTGCTTCCAAACAAGACAACGTTCCCAACCGGATTTGCTCATTCTCTTTATGGTGTCCAATGGTCATCTGCCTTATCTCAAGTGAAAAAACATCAAGTCTGAATTCTCCAAGTAATTATACACAAATGGTCTTAAAAATCAACATAAAAAACTTCTCTGTATTTCTCAGGCTTCCTTTCATTCTGTGTGGAGAAGTTTTTCATATTTTTAAGTGTACCTATATAAATATAAGAATTAAAGAATAAAAACTGAAAAAAAAGAATAAAAATCTTCCCTCTGTATATTTTTCTCTAATTTCTTCAGTTCTAGAATGAGAACTAGGTCTAATGTCCTGTTCCTTCCTGGCAAGGACCATTCTCTTTTTCAAACATTTTCTAAAGATTCTTCACAAACTTTCAATTCCACAGCTAGGGTAACCAAGCCAATCAACACAGACACACAGAATTTAAGAATTGCAAGGGACCCTAGAGATGGAGCCCAGTTTCCTCATTCTACAGAAGGTGTGTGTGTGAGAGAGAGAGACATTGGTTGCTTGTAGTTAAACATCTGCATACTGCATATTGGTCAAAACTACCAAAATCAACACGCAGTAATTGTCTAAGCTATATCTAGGTCACAAGTAGTTAATAATGTGAACTGATATTTGTTTAAGTATAAATGCTATAATAAAAATCTTGCTCATTGTCTACTATGTAAGTCTGCTGTGGTAAAATTTAAATAATGCTCTGGGCTAATTTAGAATTAAGCTTAAGCTTCTTAAATAACAGGAAGTCATTAACTCTTAACCATTACCTCTCCAATTGAGTAATCAAAATATATCATTTATAGTTAAACATATTATGATTTTTCCATTTTGCTTAGAAGAAGATAAGATTTTCTTTAGCAAACTGACTTAAATGAATTAAAACTAACTTTCAGTCCTGGCATCTGGTAAAGGTTCAATTATAGTCGAGATGAGCAATGACTTGCTGCTTGCCCACTCACTATTTAATATAGATCAGCGGTTTTCAAACTTTTTCATCTCATGACATACATAAACTAATTACTAAAATTCTGCAGCACACCAAAAAATATATTTTTTGTCAGACTAACAAAAAAATGTATAATTTTGACTGACTTACAAAAATAATAATAGTAATTACCTGAGAGATTTCAGAGAGAGGAAGGGCAGGGGAAAGAAAGATAAAAACATCAATGAAGAGAGAGAATCAGTGATCAGCTGTCTCCCGCACGCCCCTGACTGGGTGGGGATCAAACTGGCAACTCGGGTATGTGCCCTGACCAGGAATCGAACCCTCACCTCCTGATTCATACGTTGACGCTCAGCAACTGAGCAACACCAGCTGAGCTTACCTACCTTTTTTGCTCCAAAGTGACTTTTTAAAAAAGCAGGTGCCTGTACTTGTATGTAAGGATTTCTGGTACCAAGAATTAACCAATCAAATGCAACATTATTATGCAATGTGACAAGTAAGATACAACTTTATTATATAATCTATATATTCCGGGTTCAAGACAGGGCATTCACACTGGATGGCTATTGTGTTGGCTGTTGTCATTTTTTTATTAGACAATTTAAGGGAAAAGAGGTCAGTGCACCTGACTAAATAGTCAGGTATTGCATGTTTTAAAAATTCTTGCAGCACACTGGATGAAAATCGCAGATGTAGATAAATGACTTCCCTAATGTCTCAATGGTAATCCAGTAATACTTCATATTCTGGCCAGCCTTCATGGATGGGTATAATGTAACACTGCATTGTTTTATTACCATATAACTAGCAATTTCTAGATGGCATTGACTCTTCTTGCTTAATATGTCTTAAATGTACATTATGTAGCACAGCCCTTAACTGTAGGTGCTCTTTACATACTTCTCAGGATGGTGACTCTATTGTTGTAATTATGAGGTAATCAACCAAGTAAAGATCACCCAAATGAAGTACTGATGTGCTCTGAGCTTGCTGAACTTGTATTTACTCTTCCATTTCTGTCATCAATATGAATAATGGACTTTGGTCCACAATTAGTAAAAAATAAATAATGGTTTTATCCTTTGAGATTTAGAGTTCTCTATCATGCTACCTGGTTCCAAACCATTCCTGAGTTTTTTTCTATTCTTACTAGAGTAGCTACTCAATATTTCTATTCATTGTCCAATCCAATAACTCTCAAAGAGTGTGTACACATTCAAATGCTTTTTATTTTCAACTTCTGGGGCTGGACTGAAACCAGTACTTAGTGTCAGTCTCTTTAACATTCACATCAAGATCTCTGCCAGCATACTTGCACGCCTTCAAGAGTCAAACAAGTTTGAGAATGGCGACACATTCATATAGGTAGCATTTCAACAGAGGATAATTGCTCATGAGCACGTTCAGGAAGGAGATGGTTTTCGCGCCTTTATGTCCAGGTCACCTTGCTTTGTGGCTACCTCGCTTTGTGTGTAAGGTGCAACGAGTTGTGAAAGTGAAAAGGAAGCTTTGAGGGAGAAAAGAAAAGGAAAGGAGACCCAAAAGCACCCCTGCTTTGGCTGATATCCCTTAGCATGTAGAGAGTTTTCATGTTCTAAGCTGAAGAGTCTGACGTTGAGAAAAACTGCTAATTGGTGAGGCCACATCTCCTTCAAGATTTCTCCTTTAGTTCAATTGCTGATTCCAGTCAGGACACAATTCAAGGTTCTAAAAGTAACTTTAAGGCCACAAATAAGTTGGAGACTGAAGAAAATAACACACTGCTTTTTACCCCAAAGACATTCAGTGGAGGTTTATAGTGGTTACAATTTCTTAAGAATAGAAAGGGGGATTTCTTAAAAGTTGGAGGTCTAGCCAGGGCGGATTCTGTCACATTCTTGAGATTTCAAGACCCCCTGAGAACTTCAAAGGTATTTTTCTATTTTAAAAATAATGGGAATTTTCCAGCAGTTTTATTCACAAGTAAATTATAACTGAAAATTAACTCTGTGCCCCATAGTCTGACAAAGAATAATTTTGTGAATAATAATGAAAGTGTCTATAATTAATACAAATGAATGACGACTTTATAATTGCAAGACAAAGCCTTGACTAAAGCAAAGGGTGTTATTCTAATTTATGTTTGACCCAGAAAACAAAATAATGTGTGATTTATGAGCTTCTCTGAGTTGCGATTACCTTTTTCATCCTGCCTTCCCCTCAAATGCTAATTTAAAGATCACAGGTTCTTCTTATTGAAAAAAAAAAAAAAAAGGCGAAAAAACCATTCTTTTGCAATTCAGTTTTTCTATTGTTGAAATAGGCCATGATCGAAACAAAGTTACATTTGGTACAATGGACTCGGTAGCGTGGTTCCATATGTACCCATTTCCAGGAGAGTACACTTCTCTTAGAGAAGATCTGTCAGAGAAAGTTGCTTATACTTATCTATCAACATATAATTTTCTCCCTTGTCATCTTTTTAACATTTTTGATACATTCTGTTTTCTTGTTGCCTTTCTTTTTACAACTGAAAATGGGATTTTGGGGAGAAAATAGTTTTAAAATGTTAAACACATACAGCCCCATAAAAAATGCCATCTGTCTAAGAAACTGGCAAGATACTACCATTGTTTCCTTAGATATTTTCAGTTGCTGATGAAACATGCTGACATCCATCCATCCATTCAAAATGTAATGAACTTTATTGTTTTCATCTACAGTGTGATTTGTATGACATTGAATGAAAAAATAAAAATAAGCCAATCCCTATGTAAAAGTAGAGTCTACCTCAGATACTCTAGTTAGACAGGGGAAAAAATGTGTTATAATTAATCATGTTTGATAAAAACTCTGAGGAAGGTTAGTGTTGTCATTAGCAAATGCCCTGTGGGGGCTTTGAGGAGGACTCCTAAGGCTTTGGCGGAAAGGCCAGAGGCGAGTGGCATTTGGGATGGAAGGGACAGCAGCACAGGCGTGAGCTAAGTTGAAACTGTATCAGACTGGACGCCGCTCTGGGCTGGGGATGGCACAGGTCAGTGTGGACACACAGGCTAAAGCCAGATTGCGTGGCGCTCTGAAAGCTGCGCAGCACTCAGGACGGTGTCTTCACCTCCCGCTTGTAGTTAGCTGTGAGGGATGTGCCCACCAATTCATTACCACTAACCACAACAGTACTCAATTCATGGCTTGCTTTTCTTTTCTTTCCTTCCTTTTTTATTTACTAAATATATTGGGGCCCGGCCGGTATGGCTCAGTGGTTGAGTGTCAACCTATGAATGAGGAAGTCATGGTTCGATTCACGCTCAAGGCACATGCCTGAGTTTTGGGCTTGATCCCCAATGTGGGATGTGCAGTAGGCAGCTGATCAAAGATTCTCTCTCATCGTTGATGTTTCTACTCTCCCTCTCCCTTCCTCTCTGAAATCAATATATATATATATTTTTTACAAGTTTATTGGGGTGACATTGGCCAATATGAACATATAGGTTTTAGGTTATAAGATCTATATATTGCACCATGTGCCCACCACTCAAACTCAAATCTTCTCTTGTCACCACATATTGGAACCCTTTTTCCCCTCCTCCCCATCCCTCTGGCATAGACATGTATATACCATTACATGCCTTGGGTGAGAGAAGAAGGGGGAAGCTGATGTATCCTGAATGAAGTGTCCTGACTTCTCATATAGCGTCAATGTTCATATTTTCCTAATGGTAGTGCATCTCAGAGAGATGCAAGAATATTTTTTCTTTGTTTTGGAAGATATGGTTTCATAAAACTCATCAGGCAGAATCAGTTTCAAGCTAAAATCAAAGATTTTAGAGGATGCTCAATCAAAGAAAGAATTCAGTTCTAGTCTTTCTTTGATGAAGGTGACAACTTCTTTATCTCCTTAGAAATAGTAAAGCTTACAGCCACCTGCAAATAAACACTTATCCAAAAGTGTATCAGTGGTTTTATTAGACAAATCTCCTCCCATCTCAAAGCAAACTAAAAATGGGGTCTGCATTGAAAAAATAATTTATAGTTTGCTTTGTTTGCATATTGCTCTCAATATCCTCATCCCAATTCTCTGTACTGAATGTCACTTCAAATTAGAATTTCCAAGTAACTGTCTTATATAATACTAGAGGCCCGATGCATGAAATTCATGCAAGAGTAGGCCTTCCTTCCCCCAGCTGCTGGCACCGGCTTCCCTCTAGCACCGGCTTCCCTCTAGCACCGGGGACCTGGGCTGCCCTCTGGCTGCTGGCAGGCACGCAGGCTTCCCTTGCAGCCCCAGTTTCGTCCGGAAGGACATCCGGTCTAATTAGCATATTATGCTTTTATTATTATAGATATACCAATATTAGTTATGATAGAACATTAAAGTCTAGTGGCCATATATAAGACAATAAGTTCTCAATCTGAGAGGCAGCAGGCAGAATACAATCCAGAAAGTGGTTTCATCAGCAATTTCATTGTGCTAATTCCCTTAAAAACATGTTCTTTGTTTAAAGAAATAGAAAACTTTCATCTGAATTTCCAATGAAGAAATGCTTTCCTGTTAAAATTAGAGTCAAGTAAAACAATGTTTCCTGCTTGTCTTCATCCTGAAGAAGCCCTGAGTGTTCTATAGATAACAACTTTACCTGAGAGTTGGACACTGAAACCATAAGTGAAAAAATGCTATAAAGAGCATAGGATTATTCATAATGGAATAGAAACTGGATTTAGGTTTACAAGATTAAGTCCAATTCGGACAGAATTTTCCCAGATTTAAATCAAAATGACAGCTGCACAGACAACTATACAAACAAGTATCAGCATATCCAAATCTGAGCGTGCATTCTTTCTCTCTCCTCAGGTCTAAACGTTTGGACTGAAAGGTGATCCTGTTCCTCATATTTATAAAGAGTTTTAGTTTACATTCATTGTTTCAAACAACTATAAAGAAGCCAAAACATATTATCAAGGGGGAAAACGACATATTTTCATGTTAACTATTGGCTGATTAAGCATACTATTGTACCGCCCGGCCGGCATGGCTCAGTGGTTGAGCATGGACCAATGAATCAAAAGGTCATGATTTGATTACGGTCAGGGCATATGCCCAGGTTGCGGGCTTGATCCCCAGGGTGGGGCATTGTGGAGGTAGCCAGTTGATGGTTCTCTCATCATTGATGTTTCTATCTCTCTCTCCCTCTCCCTTCCTCTCTGAAATCAATAAAAATATATCAATCAAACAAACAAACATACTGTTGCACTAATTTTCCCCTGGATATAAATATTGAAAGGGGGTAAGGAAAGCAATCAGAAAACATAGCCCAAAGGCAATTTCCAGACTAGGAAGAAAATAGCTCAGCAGTGATGAAAATTATTTCCTGGTGTAGGTTCCATATAATATTTTGTCTTCATAATCAAATTTACACGAGAAATTAAGACTACATAAAAATTAGCAATGATAAGATTAAATATTAGTAAGATCAGTGAAAATGACGCTTTTTTTCACCCATACGATATCACCCAATATCCGAGAAAGGATTATCAGTTTCATTTTGCTTTTTAAAATAATAATGTGGCAAGATTTTGATTAGGGTATTGGCATCACTCCTTCAAAATCTGGGTGCTCATTTAGTGACATAAGAAGATAAGGCCATAGAAACCAGTGTTGAGAACGCTGGTAATAAACCTGGATTGTATTACATTCCTATTGCTGCTGTAACAAATTCCCACAAACTCAGTGGCTTAAAACAACACAAATTTATGAGCTTATAGTTTTGTAGATCAGAATTCTAAAATGAGTTTTATGGGCTAAAATCAGAGTCTTCTCAGGACTGCATTGCTCCTGGGGGTTTCCAGCATGTAGAGGCCGCCTGCATTCCCTGGCTCATGGCCTCTTTCTCCATCTTCCAATATCTGTTTCCATGACCCTATCGCCTTCTCTAACTTTGTGTCATCACATCACCTTCTCTGACTCTTTCCTATGTGTTGACATTGGGCCCAAGGGATAACTTAGTATCACAGTCTGGTAAGGTTCTCCAGACTTAAGGCTCATGTGGTGACACTGGGCCTAGATTACTCCAGAGGAAGCTCCTCAGATCAAATTCTTTAACCGAATCACATGTGTAAACCTCTTTTGCCATGTAAGGTGACAGTCACAAATTCCAGCGATTCAGACACAGGCATCTTTGTGGGGCTGCTATTCATCTTACCACATGGATTAACCTGCGTAACAGTAAGGTTTAGACCATTTTCTACTGCCACACACAGAGGAATGCCCTACAGATGGCAGATGGCAAACCTTGCACTTCTATTCGTATTTTGTTAGATCCAAAGCCAGCCTCTTCCCTCCAACTCAAGAAAGCGTTTGAGAATGAATGCAGGTGGCTGAGTCACACTGTTATGAATAGTCCTGAAGACACTCATAAATATTTAAACTCACAAATATCAGTACTCAAGCTCTTATTGGTAACACATAACTTACCATATATCTCCTTATCATATACCATATATTATATGATAAGGTATTTATTATATACCTTGGACTAGGCATCAAGGCTTACAGTTTCTAAGAAAATATAGGTTTTTTTAGAAATCATTAATATGTATAAAATTTCTTTCTAAAATATATTCTTATTGATTTCAAAGAGGAAAGGAGAGGGAGAGAGATAGAAACATCAATGAGAGAGAATCATTGATCAGCTGCCTCCTGAACACCCCCCTGGGGATCGAGCCTGCAACCTGGGCATGTGCCCTGACTGAGAATCAAACTGTGACCTCCTGGCTCATAGGTCGACACTTAACCACTGAGCCATGCCAGCGGGGCAGTACATTCACAATTTATCCTGATTGTTTACAAACTCTAAATTGCCATCTAGTACTCTTTTATAACAATAAAGATTATTTGCCTTGTGACCATCTTCTGAATTTTAATCTTCAAATTTTTATTATAAAATATATGTTACAAGCTACATCAAGTACACGTCCCTATTTGCAGCAATCCAGTGGTTTTTACACTTCATCATTCTTATTGTTAAATCCCTAAATGGTCTAACCAGCAGCGGCATTTGACACAGATGGTGGCTCCCTCTTTTCTAGAGCACTTTCTTCATTTGGTTTCTGGGACACTGTTTTCTCTTACTTCTCCAACTTCACCACCTGCTCTTTTTCTATTCTTTGCTGGTTCCCTCGCCACCTCCCCAGTCTTTAAACTTCAGAAAGTTCCCTGGGCTCAGTCTATGGACCACTTCTCTTTTCATCTGCACCAGGAGTTCTCTTTGGGGGCGATGATTTTGCCCTCAGAGGCTACTTGGCAATGTGCGGAGGAATTTTGGTTTTCACAACCAGAGGGGGGTTGGCTACTTGCATCTAGTGTGTAGAGGACCTGGATGGTGCCCAGGACAGTTCTCCACAACAATTACCTGGCCCCAATGTCAATGGTGCCAAGATTGAGAAACTGTGGCCAAGAGAAGTAAAAGAGAGAGATTAGGAAGAGAGAAATTGCGAAACTAAAGAGAGTGGAGGTTGAAATGTGATACAGCCTCAAAAACATGCTCACTATTTGCGATGACATCACCGACGCTTCAGATACACTCAGGCTGAATTGCTTCGAACAGATTCCAAGCACAGAGCTGAACAGAGTAAGGTTCTCATTTCAGATCAGTTCAATTTAACTTGTAAAGCAGACAAAACCACCAATTTGGATCAATTTTTCCCTTCACGGTTCCAGCATTAAGATTAATTCTGCCTGCAACAAAAACCACAGCCTGCTGCCCATGAAGTGCGGAGTGATCGGTTCTCACAAATTGATCGCAATGCGTCCTTGCCATGAATGCCATCCCAAACTGCAATTTACAATCTCTGTCCACGCAAGAGAAATAAATCACCTGAAATGAAGAATAATCGCGGCTGCCCTAACCGGTTTTGCTCAGTGGATAGAGCATGGGCCTGTGGACTCAAGGATACCCAGGTTCGAGTCCGGTCAAGGGCATGTACCTTGGTTGCGGGCACATTCCCAGTAGGGGGCATGCAGGAGGCAGCTGATTGATGTTTCTCTCTCATCGATGTTTCTAACTCTCTATTCCTCTCCCTTCCTCTCTGTAAAAAAATCAATAAAATATATTTTTTAAAAATAATAATCGCTGCCAAGACAATCCCTCACTCCCCCATACAAGTGTTCAAATTCTTTTTGAACTAGAATTCCAGTTATTTCCAGTCATCCCTCTACTAACCAATCCTAGAGTATATGATAATCCCATGAAAACCAATCCTAACTTAGCCCTGGATGGGACCATGTTGTAAAAATACATTAGACTATCAGAACTTACGACTCAGATTGGCCTTATACTTACCCCATCTCTTCTAAATTATTGGAGCATGACAATGGGATAGCAAGGAAGGTTTCTATGACACAAATTTTAAAATTAAGAGTAGGGATGCCTCTATTTTGTAAGTCTCAGGATTATATAAGGAAATGACTGCTATCGTATGATAAAGTATGCCAATTGTAATGAACAAAATCAAGTGTTCTGTTTTCTAAATCTTAGAACAAATTATTTACTTTTTTAATGAGCTATTCTCAGACCTTTGCTGCTCCCACACTTTGCCACATTGGGAGACACTGATTCTCCTGGGACGGCTGTGTACAAGACTGAATGAGCCAGACAGGAAGCCACTCTCTAGCATGTACCCACCATCGGGCTCTACAGAGGAAGCAGGAGGAAGCCTGCCGGGTGGGAGACTTTATATTTATTTACGTCATTTTCCAGAGAGACTTTCACTTACATGTCAGGTGCAACCTGGGCCATGACTAAGGTAGCTTGGGATTTATCAAGCAGGGGTTCTGAGAAAAGACAGCACTGCCCATAGCAATCTTTTCTTCAATCAGTTTCCACGGGAAGTAAAAATGCTTAAGGAGAGACAAGCATGTATGTGACTCATGGTTTCTTTGAAACGGAAGAGTGATTTGTCTTCCCATGTTCCCAAGAGCATGCCCCTCGGGAAGGTGCGTTAAGAGGGAGTGCGTCCTTCAGATTACTCAGGGGGGCATTCGTACGCTCTGTCAATAGCTCGCAATCTCTATATACAGCAAACCCGAGCCTCTGCACTTACCATTCTTTTTCTATTTCTCTTATTTGTCAGCAGTGATTTACTAAGCAACAAGACTTAAGAATAAGAATATTCTTTACTTGGCTGTGCTTACATGGACAGTTTCCCACCTAAAAAAAAGTATAAAAATAAAGAATTTGCGTCTTAGCTGATTTGGCTCAGGGGATGGAGCGTCAGCCTGTGGACTGAAAGGTCCTGGGTTTGATTCCAGTCAAGGGCACATGCCTGGGTTGCGGGCTTGATCCCCAGTAGGGGGTGTGCAGGAGGCAGCCAATCAATGATTCTCTCTCATCATTGATGTTTCTATCTCTCTCCCTGTCCCTTCCTCTTTAAAATCAATAAAAATATGGTGTGTGTGTTAAAAAAAAAAGAATTTCATGTGTGTTTATTCAAGATGCATCCTCCAGGAAAGCATTTTGAACCAATTTGAGAAATTCCAGAGGCCTAAGGTAGGTCAAAATGGTGGAAAAGGTAAACTTGCTTCTTCCCACAACCACATCAAAATTACAAGTAAACTGCAGCTTTAACCATCACTGAGAACTGCCTGAAATCTAACTAAACAGAAGTCCTATAAGTGAGGATATACCGAAGCCATGTGGAGACTGGTAGGAAAGGCAGAGAGACACAGAACAGGTTGGTCTCCCTCCCCTCCCCCCAAAAAAAAGAAATCAGGAGGGATATCTCAGCTGTGGGGGTGCCCTCGTGAGGAGTGAGGAGTCCCTTCCCCTCTGAGGAGTGAGGAGTCCCATCCCCACACCAGGCTCCCCAGCCAAAGGTTCCGGTGTTGGGTAGAGAACTCCGGGTTACCTTTTGGCTGTGAAAACCAGCAGAGATTGTAGCTCAGTGAGATGGAGAGCTGTTGCAGACCCAGGAGTTTCTCTTAAAGGGCCCACGCAGGGACTTACTTAGACTCACTCCCTCTGAACTCCAGCACTGGGGCAGTAGCTCAAAAGGCACCTGAGACATAAGGAGAGGACTGAATTGTTTGGCTTCAGGGCAAAGGCTGGAGGGACAGCTTTCTCCCAGACAGAAGTGCTGGCATATGCCCTTGTTCCTTTGCTGAGCCCTCCCCTGGCAGGCACAGGCAGGTGCCATATCTGAGTCTCTATCGACCTGGCTCATATTGTATTCCTGGCCCTGGTGATTCCCTGAGACCTTGCCCCACCCAACTTGCAGCACCCCCACGCCACTTCCAGTATTTTCTCATACAAACAGCCTGTCTTAGCTCATGCTATGGACTTTCCTAAAATCTCTCAAAGGTTCATAAACCCCAAATATTCAGCATCTGGCCTTGGCATGCCCCATAACTCTTGCTAAGCATCCCCAAGCCTGACACTACCGGCAGCAGGTCTCAGTTCACAACTTAGTCTCTCCAAAGCACCTCCAAGCCCAAAACAAATGGCAGCCATCTGCAGATCACTTTATACCTCACATAGAGCGGCCCAAGGCAGGGTGCAGGCACGAGGTGACCTTGGCTTCCACTGCCCAAGAGGTCCTAGAACCAACATCCCCAGTGGTGAGCTTCATGCCACACCAGAGCACCACCCAACCACCTCAACAAATGACACACCCAAAGGGCAGACCTGGCAGTCACGAGAGCCTCTAAAGCAAATCCCACTCTGTGGGGTCAGCCCCAGTGCAACAGCTCTTCCACTGTAGTCTCAGCCATTCCTCGCAACCAGCCAGCCCGAGGGCCAATCACCCCCCATGATGTGCCAACAGGAATCAAGGCTCAGCTACAACAGGAAGACACTCACAACTCATACAAGGAGCACCTGGTTCAGGTAACTAGGGAGACTGCACCACGGGGCCTACAGGACAGCTACTACCTAAGGCCACTCTACCAAGACTGGGGGATGTAGCAGCTCTACCTGATCCACAGGAACAGCCACAGAGAAGCAAACAAAATGGGGAGCAAAGAAACGTGTCCCAAAGGAGAGAGCAGAACTAGCCTCCAGGAAAAGAACTAAACAAAAAAAATGGAGACATGCAATCTACCAGATGCAGAGCCCAAGACGTCGCTTATAGGAATGCTTGCTGATCTCAGCGAGAACCGCAAGAGACAGGAAACATAAAAAGGGAGATAGGTACCTATATGCTATAACATTTAGGTGTTTACTGAGCCTCCTCAGGTTGCAGCTCTCTACATAAGTGTCTATTACAGAAACTGACTGCTCCACAAAACACACCAGGATGAAGGCTGGCTTGGAATGCACAACAGTTTCTGAATTTGATCAAAGTAATGACCAGTTACTATGTTCCAGCTACTGTTCTCAGGGTTCCCAGCACTTGAGATATAGCATGTCTCATTTATAGTTCAGGGAAACCATCATCCCCATTCTGAGCATGCAGAAACTAGGGAACAAGGTTAAGTAACTTGTACAAGAACCCACTGATGTAAGGGACAATGCTGGAATTAAACCCCCAGCTGCCAGTGTCAGAACCTGTGGACCTAACCACTACCTTGTATTCTTTTTTTCTTTTCAATATGTTTTTATTGATTTCAGAGAGGAAGGGAGAGGGGAAAGAGAGATAGAAACATCAATGATGAGAGAGAATCATTGATTGGCTGCCTCCTGCACAACCCCCATTGGGGGTCAAGCCCACAACCCGGGCATGTGCCCTTCACTGGAATCGAACCCAGGACTCTTCAGTCTGCAGGCCAACGCTCTATCCACTGAGCCAAACCAGCTAGGGCATACCTTGTATTCTTACTGAAGTTACTTCTCGGCTGGTCCTTTCAGCAACAGTGGTTCTTGAATCATCACTTTACCAGTTACCTCTCTCACCCCACCACTCTTTCTGATATTCAGAAACGTAAATAATCTGTTACACTTGAGATCTACTTTTTCTCCAAGAAAGTATCCCTTTCTTTATGTCATATTCATAAGGCTATTGATTTTTAATAGGGAGAAATAAGTTGAAGCAAGTTTGCAGAGAATACTTCCCCCAAAGTCACTGCATACTGGAAGCTGACAAAGTCACTGTATACTGTCAGCCCACTTTTTGTAGCTGATAGCCATATTCCCTGGATCACTTAATGGGAAGACATACTGGAAGATCTTTGGCATATTACACAATTTTCTACCTTTATGTCTGCCCACTTAGAACGATCTATTCTATAGTTCTAGCCATCCAAAAGGACAGTCAATGTTCCAGTGCTTTCAGATCCAAAATTCTAGCATTGAGAAGTTCTTGAGAACATTTGTTCCAGACTATACATAAGGAAATATAATCATACCAAGACAAATACTTTATATTTTCCATCTATCTTATTTATTGAAACAGGAGTGCCATTAATATCATAGGTGGGTTATACGTTTTATAGGAATTTAGACAGATTAAACATTGTCTCTCAGATTGTGTCCAAATGCTTTTATATAGTTCAAATGATTTTACCTATGTCTACTCTGGAATCATGTCTTATAACTTCCCCTATGCTACCACCATACTGTGATTTTCAAGATATCACACTCTTTTGTCTCACCTTGCCTTTAACACATGCCATTCTCATTACCTTGAATGCCCTTCCCACCTATTGATCTGTGAAGATACTCCCTGACTGCTCTCTAGGTCAAGTTTATTACCTTGTCCTTCTATATATCCTTTACATACTTATTATAGCACTTATCTCTTTATATTTTGCATACATGTTTACAGGTCTGTGATCCTGGAGGGTAGGAACTGTGTCTTACTCAACTTTGTATGCCCAAGGTTTCATACCAAATGCCTACCTTCAAGTAGGCTTCTGCTGTATGAATGGATGAATGAAATATTGGATATTTCAAAAATCTTGTGTTTTGGAAGTACTTTAAGAGAAAAGAAAAAATATATTACTGGGAGACTACTAAGGATAACCAATGCTTAAGTCATCTATGAATCTATGCTTCAAACCCACTTGACTCTAAGTCTAAACAGTAAGAATTGTTTTCCTATAATTCCCCATCCCCCACCCCCTGGCCAGAAGCTGAAAGAATCTTATAAATTAATCTGAATTCAATTCTATTGCCTTTTAAAAAAACTTCTTTTTGGAAATAGGATTATATTCCTACTGAGGCATGCTGTTCCTGAAATAGCATACTATTTCAAGTAATGCTTAGAAATGTTGGGGAAGCACCATGCAGTTTCTTTAGTTCTTGCTGGCCAGAGACCAATGTATTGCTGTCTCAATGTAGCTGTTTGCATGAAGTACGCAAAAGAGAAAATAGACAGGTATAAGTACGATTGGCACTATGACAGCATCAGTTTCCACCTGATGGATGTACCCTCATCTGCATCAGTGGACTCTCTCTGCTTCACTGATGCATTTCCCGACAGATTCTGTGAAAGGCCCAGCTTAATCTGAAATTAAAATGATGCCAACAATAACATACTCATATTATGATGATAAATAAGCCATTTATTTTTATCAGGATTAGTATACTATAATCAAAGAACGCTCTCAGATACTACTTGATGTCTACCAATAGGCAAAAAGAAAACTGATAGTGCCCTGACCGGTTTGGCTCAGTGGATAGAGCGTTGGCCTGCGGACTCAAGGGTCCCAGGTTCGATTCTGGTCAAGGGCATGTACTTTGGTTGTGGGCACATCCCCAGTAAGGGGCATGCAGGAGTCAGCTGATCAATGTTTCTTTCTCATCGATGTTTCTAACTCTCTATCCTTCTCCCTTCCTTTCTGTAAAAAATCAATAAAATATATTTTTTTAAAAAAGAAAAGAAAACTGATAGTACCTGACTCAGGTGAGAATACAATGACTCATATGTGTTGCTGGTGGAAGGGTAAAATGATATGTCTCTTGGAAAAATAATTTATCAAGAACCTTTTTAAAACATTCACAGCTTTTAATCCTGCAATTCTACTTCATGGAATCTGTCTAAAGCAAACAACCTTAAATATGATAAAGGCAAGATAATCACTGCAGTACAACAGTGAAAAAAGTAGACTAAATTTCTAAGACTCAGGGATATACTATGATAAATCCACTCAAAGACTATTATACAACCATTTGAGTTATGTAAAGTGTATGTGATATTAATAACTATGGGAGGAAAAAGCAGGATGTGGTTTAATTACAAACCAGAAGAAATACCTCCACCCCAAATTTACAGTAGTTATTCTTGGGAGACAAGATTTGCATGCTTTTTAAAAATATATTTTATTGATTTTCTACAGAGAGGAAGGGAGAAGGATAGAGTTAGAAACATCAACGAGAGAGAAACATCGATCAGCTGCCTCCTGCACACCCCCTCCTGGGTGTGTGCAACCAGGGTACATGCCCTTGACTGGAATCGAACCTGGGACCCTTGAGTCCCCAGGCTGACACTCTATCCACTGAGCCAAACCGGTTAGGGCTATGCATGCTTTTTTCAAATTTACTTTTATGCAGTGAAATATTTTTCTCCTAGTTTAACAATGAATAATGAAAAGTTCATAATAAAATTAAATTTTTAAAAAATGTTGTTATTTTTGAAAGTATAAAATGCTAGCCAACATGTCGAGCATTTTGGTGATAGTTGCATGAATATTATATAAACCTAGAGGCCCAGTGCATGACATTCGTGCACGGAGGGGGAAGAAGGGCGGGGGGGGGGGGGGATCCCCTCAACCCAGCCTGTGCCCTTTTGCAGTCCAGGAGCCCTTGGGGGATGTACGACTGATGGCTTAGGCCCGCTCCCTGGGCTAAGCCATAAGTTGAACATCCTTAGCACTGCCACCACCACCACTGCACTTGCCAGCTGTCAGCTTGGCTTCTGGCTGAGCAGCACTCCGCCTGTGGGAGCGCATTGACCACTGGGGGAGAGCTCCTGCATTAAACGTCTGCCCCGTGGGAGTCAGTGCATGTCATAGCGACTGGTCATTCTGCCATTTGGCCAATTTACATATTATCCTTTCATTATATAAGATTATAAAAATTTTATTCCCTATCCTTCTTCCTATGTCTAATTGGAAGGAACTATAGTAGTCACTCACCATCATACTTACTGAAATCACAAAGACCTGAATTTCAATCATACCTGTCACATATTAACTCTGTGATCTTGAGTAAATTGCTTTATATTTTATCTGCCTCAGTCTCCTCAAAAAAAAAAACAAAACACACACACACACACACCCCAAAAAAACAAAACCAAAACAAAACTGATAAAATAACACCCACTACTCGGCTTATAGTAAATCATCCAAATACTGACCCTGGCAACATCTGACGCATCCTAAGTACTTAATATATGTTACCTAATGCTTTTGCTTATTATCAGAAAAAATAGACATCATATTCTAAGAATGGAATCAAATGCAAAAATCAGGCTAGTTGGGTCTTTATGACCAAAGGCATTTCAAGTGCTGTTTAGTCATTCTAACGGTGTACATGCTACCTGGACACTTGTGAATTTGGTATTAGCTTTTTTGTGAGTACTTTAAGAAGCAACAAAGAAGCAAAATAGCAGGAGCTGACTATGTAAGTAATCAAGAGCTTTTATGCAAATGAGTACATTACATATCTCAGCTTGAATATGGAAAAAAATAACATTGTGAAAGAATAATCTGAACACTTTATTGTTATAAAAATTCCTACACAGGATGAAGGACAAGTTTCTTAGATGACATATGCAGGTCACTCTTGAACTGAGCTGAAAAGTACTGGTCTACCTAAAAGCAAGGAATAGTAACAAAAAAATACCTATAAATAAGCCTTCCAAATTAGGTATTTCTAAAAGAAAATGATAAGTCAGTTATGAATAGATACCGTTTTTATCTGACCTATTTATGGTGGGAGCAAAGAAGGTCCCTTTTATAGTCGTTTAATTACTAGGTAGCTGTAAAGGAATTCAATTTAACCATGTGACTGATTTATGCTGCAGTTAAAAGGCCGACGGAATGTCATGACATTAATGTTGTAAAGTGCTCATTCTCTTAGTAACTTACAGCACTTTTACAATAAAAAATGGTTAATGCAGCAATTTTGAGCAGAGAGCAGGTTGGCCATTCAGCTATGTAAGTGGAAACAACAATACTGTATTATGAAGTCACTGTTCTGCCTTGGAAGTGAAGTGAAAAGCAAACCTGGCCATAAGACGAAGTCTGATCTAATCCAGATTTGTAAAACTGGCATCACTGCTTTGATGTCAGCAGACATTTAAAGGGCATCTGGAGGATAGGTATGGCATTATCTCATGACTCCAAAGCAGCTACTGGCCAAGAATCTTCCCTCAATTCCACACACCTGCCATTGTGTGAACCTGACTGATCATGAGCAAATATTCACCAGCTATTTCACCTACAGTGCACCTGGTGACTTCAGGTCATTGGTTTTCAACTTCTAGTCATGCCTTGAGCCCATGACTTCCCAAGATCTTTACATGAAAAGACAACTTACAAAGAAATCTAATCACAAGTCAAAGGGGGCTGAAATTATGGGAGGGCTTGGAAGATTCCTCTTCCTATTAATTCCTCATTTGGCTCCTATTGGCTGCTTGGGACAGAGAAGTGGGCAGCAAGAGCTAATCCCAGCTTTTCAGTTGCGCTAGGGTCCAATGGTCCCAGCAGCCAAAAGGCAAGCTCTGTATGGCAGTTCTCAGTTAGAAGTAGCTCCAACAGAGAAACTTTTAATCTCGAGTGTCATGTGATGGCAACAATATAATCTCTAGTTTAGAGTTTAATCTTTCTTCCAGTTACAAACTCTTTGGCTAGGTCCATCATGAGGTGTATCAGTCTAAAAAATTCTCATTAAAGTGCAACATGGGTATGACTACGGGCAAAAGCAGCCTTGCTTGGCTGTACCTGGGTGTTGTGGTCAAGAACGCTTACCAATAGGTACTGGAGAAGCCTTAGAGTTGCTGTGAAATGGATGGGCAGGACCTATGTCTATATTATTGGACCACACCAGCATTTAGTGCTCAGGTCACTAGCTGAGGATTACATGAGGCATTCAGGAAAATGGCAACAAGGCATTTGATGGTCTATCAAATTGAGATTCCCCCCTACCCCATTTTGACAGTTTTTCAGTTTTGCGTCTTTCAACTTACTGTGAATTTGGGGCCAAATTTCTCATTTATACTTATGGAACACCTGCTTAGAAATGGATAGTGCTGCCCTAGCTGGCTTGGCTCAGTGAATAGAGCACGGGCCTGTGGACTGAAGGGTTGCAGGTTTGATTCTGGTCAAGGGCATATGCCTGGGTTGCAGGCTCGATCCCCAATAGGGGGCATGCAGGAGGCAGCCAATCAATGATTCTCTCTCATCATTGATGTTTCTATCTCTCTTTCCCTCTCCCTCCCTCTCTGAAATCAGTAAAAATATGTTTAAAAAATACATATACTGATAGTGGACATAGTCATTTGCTTGAATATCTGACTTATGTTGTCCCTTGAATTATTAATTGTACAAACAAAAAGTGTAGGTTTCCTCTTCCTACTGCTCTACCTCATTGGGCATTTTATTATTTACTAGAGGCCTGATGCACAAAAATTTGTGCACTGGGGGAGGGGGGGGCCTCAGCCCGGCCTGTGCCCTCTCCCAGTCTGGGACCTCTGGGGGGATGTCCACCTGCTGGCTTAGGCCCGCTCCCCAGGGGAACGGGCCTAAGCTGGCAGTCAGACATCTCTTTGGCAGCCCGGGAGCCCTCAGGGGATGTCCACTTGCCAGCGGGGAGCAGGCCTAAGCTGCAGTCGGACACCCTTAGCGCTGCTGAGGAGGCAGGAGAGGCTCCCGCCACCACCGCTGTGCTGGCAGCTGGCAGCCTGGCTTGTGGCTGAGCAGAGCTCCCCCTGTGGGAGCACACTGACCACCAGCCGGCAGCTACTGCATTGAGCATCTGCCCCCTGGTGGTCAGTGTGTGTCATGGTGACCAGTCATTCCCAGTCATTCTGCTGTTAGGGTCAATTTGCATATTACCCTTTTATTATATAGGATTTTAAAAAATATATCTTTATTGATTTCAGAGAGGAAGGGAGAGGGAGAGATAGAAACATCAATGATGAGAGAGAATCATTGATTGGCTGCCTCTTGCATGTCCCCTAATGGGGATGAAGCCCGCAACCCAGGCATGTGCCCTTGACTGGAATCAAACCTGGGACCCTTTAGTCCGCAGGCTGTCACTCTATCCACTGAGCCAAACCAGTTAGGTCCTAGTTGGGCATTTTAGAAGGGCCATCAAACGCCCAATTTTTTTTTTAATATATTTTATTGATTTTTTACAGAGAGGAAGGGAGAGAGACAGAGAGTTAGAAACATCGATGAGAGAGAAACATCGATCAGCCGCCTCCTGCACATCCCCCACTGGGAATGTGCCCGCAACCAAGGTACATGCCCTTGACCGGAATCGAACCTGGGACCTTCCAGTCTGCAGGCCGATGCTCTATCCACTGAGCCAAACCGGTTTCGGCACGCCCAATTTTTTTTTCTGCAATCACCAATCAGATGACTAAACAAACTGAGGAGAATTCTTTTTGTTTGGTGTGGTAGACTGAGTAATGTTCCCCCAAATATATCTACATTCCAAGCCCCAGAATTTGTGCCTGTGTTACCTTATACAACACAAAGGGGCTTTGCAGAATGATTAAATCAAGGACCTTGAAATGGGGAGACTGTCCTGCATTGTCTGTGTAGACCCAGTGTAATCAAAAGGGTCCTTAGAAGAGGGAGGCAAGAGGGTCAGAGTCAGAGGAGAGGAGATGAGGGAAGTAGGGATTGGAGAGATGCTATCACATGTCAAAGAATTCTAATTGATCTTGAAAAAGCAGGAAAAGGCAAGGAAACAATTCTCGAAATTCTCCTCTAGAGTATGTTGAAGGAACCAGCCCTGGTGACACCTTAACCTTAGACGCATAAGACTCATTTCTGACTTCTGACCTCCAAAACTACAAAACAATAAATTTGTGTTGTTTGGGGGGAAAAAAGAACTCTTATCCATAACTGTATATGATAAAACAAAAGCAAGGGTTTGCCTGAATAACACCAAAATGACCATTCTTTTTTCCTGCTAAATTGATGAATTTGAATTTAGTCCATAGACAGAAGATTAAGAACCTTAAATGAAGACTGATCTAAAGTAGCTTGACTTTAGAGATAAATTAATTTAATCTTTTCCTCATAAACAAGGTGTGTTCTTTCAGGAAATCCTTTTGCAGAACCAAACCTGAATATACAAAGCAAAGGATAGTTCTTCCAAAAAATTGCCAGAATTATTCCCTAACTAAAGACAGAATTCGATTCTCTATAAGCACATTAATTCTGCTTCACTAGCAAAGTGGTTTTAGGTTAAAAAAAAAAAAAAAAAAAAGGTAATTCCTGACAAGGACAGGAAATAGGTTTCATTTTTCTTCCAAAGTCAGCAAGTGGGTGTAGGACACATCACTTTTTAATGTTTTATTTCTCTAAATGTACACATTAAAAAGCAAAGCCTAATGCTATGGTAGAAATAAAGACTTTAGAGAGAAAAAAGCAAATGAAAATAAATAAAATAACTTTTTAACTAAAACAGGAACTAAGTGAAAATATATAGATACTGTAGCAACAATCTATTTGCATTAAAAAAAATTAGGCCTTTTACTTCAGGGCTTAAGTGAGCTGAGGTGAAGTTTTAAATTTTCAACCAGGTAATTACACTATAACCTGATCCCAATTTTAGAAATTCATCATAAAATAAAAACATAAACAGTTCAAAGATAAGGTGTCACTGTTTCTTTAAATCTCAAAGACTTACAGTACAGTGGGGCCTTGACTTACCAGTGTCCCGACTAACGATTTTTTTGAGATACCAGCTGTCTCTCAGCCGATTTTTTGCATTGAGTTAACAGAGTAATTTGAGTTAACGAGCTCCTTAAGGAGCTCCTTAACGAGCTTGGTCTGGGAACGAATTAAACTCGGAACGAATTAAACTCGGAACGAATTAAACTCGTAAGTCAAGGCCCCATTGTAATTTAATTTTGCCCCTTGATGGCTCTCCGGAGGTGTCCTGAGGAAGTGTACATGTGGGTGCTAGTGGGAGATTAGATGCCAATTTTCTCCAAACTCTTAACTTGCACATTGGTACTATGGAAAGAGTTTACAGTGGTTCTCAACCTTGGCTGCACATTAGAATCACCTGGGAATCTTTTTAAAATCCTGATTTCTGGGTCTCATTCACCTTGACTGCACATTAGAATCACCTGGGATTTTAAAAAGATTCCCAGGTGATTCTAATGTGCAGCCAAGGTTGAGAACCACTGGTTTAGGAGGACTCAAGAGTTGCTGGTCCTCTGTCATCTATGCACAAGGTTATATTCTCTAACTAAGCACTTTCACCAGCTAATTTTTGATTTTTAAAAAATGAAATTTTTTTTAATTTTGCTGTTATTTAGGCAAACCCCTGCTTTTGCTTTATAATATACAGTTATGGATAAGAGTTCTTTTTTATTGATTTTATTTATTGACTTTAGAGAGAGGAAGGAAGAGAGAGAGAGACATCAATTTGTTGTTCCACTTATTTATGCATTTATTGATTGCTTCTTATAGGTACACTGCCTAGGGATAGAAACTGTAATCTTGGCATATCAGGATGACGCTCCCAGGGGTGGGCAAACTTTTTGACTCGAGGGCCACAATGGGTTCTTAAACTGGACCAGAGGGCCGGAACAAAAGCATGGATGGAGTGTTTGTGTGAACTAATATAAATTCAAAGTAAACATCAGTACATAAAAGGGTACGGTCTTTTTTTTTTTTTTAGTTTTATTCATTTCAAATGAGCCGAATCCGGCCCGCGAGCCGTAGTTTGCCCACGGCTGCTCTAGCCAATGGATGTACCCGGCCAGGGCTCACCAACTAATCTTAAGTGTTTCTCAATATGGCCTACCTGAGAAGCTCCTGAGGTGCTTGTTAAGATTGCAGATTATCCCCTTAGACATTCTGAATCTAGAAGAGTGCTGTGGCATGAATGTCTGTGTACCCCTCAACATTCGTATTGCAATCCTAATTTCCCCTGTGATAGTATTAGGATATGGGGCCTTAGGAAGGTGATTAGGTCATAAGGACTGAAGCCTCCTGAATGGAATTACTGTTCTTATGAAAGAGGCCCAACAAAGCTCTATAAAAAGTTAAAGAGAAAAGGCAGCCATCTAGGGCCTGTCGGTACCTTGATCTTGAACTTCCCAGCCTCTGGGACTGTGAGAAAAATTTCTGTTACTTAAGCGACTCCGTCTGTGGTATTTTGTTATAGCAACCTAGACAGACTAAGAACAAAGAGTAACCCTAAAAGTCTGCCCTTAATTATGATTCTTAGGAGACTTTGAGACTTGAGCTTGACCTGCTTCAAGATCAGCATGATTATTTAGCTTCAAACAGTCAACCTCCACAATCCCTCTGGATTCTTTGATTTCCTACCTCAAAGATAACACAACTGTAATACATGTCAAATTCAATTATATCCTACAATTAAATAAAAAAACTTCTGGCCAGTATCGTATTTACAGAGAAGAAATCAGTGCATTACAACTAGCAATGACAAGGGATGAAAACTAAAGGAAAATTTGAGGGGTAGACAAGCTCCTGTACTGTGTGCCAATAACAGAGACAGGACATAAACTCTGAGTTGCCCCAGCAGTATCATGACCAGAAGAAGTTATGCCTGTGTCTACACCTCTAAAGCCTCTTTATGTGGGAATTTAACAAAAACATTAAATCAACCTTAAGTCCCTTGCCCTTTTAAACAAAAAACTGAAACGTAGGAATAACATATTTACTTTTCTTCATATATAATGAGCTACTTCAGGTGAAAGGTATAATTTGTCAGGAATTGCTTTGAGGATGATGGTTGAGCCTAACACCAGATATCAAAGGTGTTTACTTACCTCCTAATTCATAAAATTTTGCAAAGCCTTTTTGGTTATGGTATAAAATTTTGCTGAATTACTATTACTAAGAATTTACCTGGTCAGAAAGTAAGGAGAATGATGACTCATTCATACTTTTATATTGCTATTCAAGGAGTATTTATTAAGAGCTAACTATGTGTAAGACATTGAGAAGAATTAGCAAAACAGAAGCATCCCCTGCCTCCCGGATGTTTCAAATCTTTGGGGGTGGGGTAATAGACAAGTAATTGGAAAACTGGGGGAATCTAATATAATAAAAGGCAAACATGCAAATTGACCATACCTTTGCTATGTCTTAAGCCACACCCACCAGCCCATCAGAGTGACTGTATGCAAATTAACCCAACCAAGATGGTGGCGGGCAGCCACCAAGCTGAAGCAAGCAGGAGGCTTGGTTTCCCCAATGATGGAGGAAGCCAAGCTTCCCGGCCAGCTCTGAGCTCCACTGAAGGCAACAAAGTTTCAATTATAGAAGGTAAATAAATCCCAGAATAAAAAAAAAAAGAAAGAAAAAAAGGAGAGGCTGGGAGCTTCTGTCACTGGGGGGCTTGGCCAGCCTGAAAACGGCCCTCAGCGCCTCACCCAGACTGGCCAGGCACCCCAGTGGGGACCCCACACCCTAAAGGGGATGTGGCCAGCCTGGAAACAGCCATCAGCCCCTCACCCAGGCTGGCCAAACCTCCATGGGGTGAGGGTCCCCACTGGGGGGGGGGGGGACTTGACCACCCTGCAAACAGCCAGGAGGGACAGGCACCCCAGTGGGACCTCCACCCTGATCCGGGACACCCTTCAGGGCAAACCAGCCAGCCCCCACCCATGTACCAGGCCTCTATCCTATATAATAAAAGGGTAATATGCAAACTGACCCTAACAGCAGAAAGACTGGGAATGACTGGTCACTATGACACACACTGACCACCAGTGGGCAGACTCTCAATATAGGAGCTGCCCCCTGGTGGTCAGTGCACTCCCACAGGGGGAGCTCTGCTCAGCCACAAGCCAGGCTATGGCTGCCAGTACAATGGTGGTGGTGGGAGCCTCACCCGCCTCCTCAGCAGCGCTAAGGATGTCCGACTGCAGCTTAGGCCTCCTCCCCACTGGCAAGTGGACATCCCCCAAGGGCTCCCAGCCTGCCAGAGTGATGTCTGACTGCCAGCTTAGGCCAAATTCCCCAGGGAGCAGGCCTAAACCAGCAGGTGGTCATCCCCCAAGGGGTCCCAGACTGCGTGATTCCCCCCCTCCCCCCACCAAGTGCACAAATTTTTGTGCACCGGGCCTCTAGTGCATTATAAGGAAATACTCCCATAAAGATAATAAGGATGCATTTTATTCCAAATTTAGACAAGATAGGCAGGGCAGTGGGAACAGCATGGGCAAAGAACCAGAGGCAAGAGAGAGAAAGCATGGTCAAACCAACTGTAAGAAACGGAGTGTATTTGACCTTCTAATCCAAAGAGTATGTTGGAGAGTGTTGAGCTGAAGGTCTAAGAAGTAGGTAAAAGCCAGATCATGAGGGCTCTTACAAACTGTGTAAAAAGTTTCCTTTTAATCCTAAGAGCAATGGGAAACCACCAAAGAGTTTAAATGAATGAAGTCAGCATGATTTTGTGACATATAAAGGCTGCTCACTGATAAAATCTAAGTGGGAGCTTGAGTAAATATTGAGTAAGTGCGTGATACAGGTTTTAGATAGGGCAGGGCCTGGAGCTGAAGATAAAGCAGGAATGAGCAATGTGGTCACAGTTGCTGCGGGGGGGTGGGGGGGGGGGCACATTTCATAGTTTCTGATCATGTGGTCCAATATATGTATGAGGTTAGTCAGGTACCTTCTGCAAATAATTTTACTTCAAACACTTATCTTTGAATATAGAGCACATAGCAAAGTGTAGTATTTCCTCATTGCTTTTGGTGCTTATCATGTTCTTAGATATAAAATTATGCTCCCTCCCATCATGTGTTAATCACTGGCATGCAATAATGTCAGTTTCAGGACTAAGAAAACATTCTCTCACATGCCCAACCAACAAGACAGAACTTGTAAAAGTAACTTCCTAACTCAGGTGGGATATGTTTTTGAGGATCCAAGAATAGCTGCACTGCTGAGGATAAATAAGTTATGACTGGGTTCCTAAGATTTTACATCCACACCTCAAAGCTGAAATAAACCTTTTAAAAGTACAGATTTATCTTGCTTTATGCAACAGATTTACTCCAGAAAAGCTATGTATAAATGTTTTTAAACTAAGGTGTATTTTGAAAACATTTAGAGAGCTTTTTCTACTTAAGAGAAATTTAATGATTATTTAAACAGATCAAATCTTGTTACGGTACTATATATTTTCTCAAGTGAGGCACATCTATACTGGACTGTTCTCTCTTTGCCAGCTGAGAGAATAGGATGCCCCTAGGGCAGTGATGGTGAACCTTTTGAGCTCGGCCTGTCAGCATTTTGAAAAACCCTAACTTAACTCTGGTGCCGTGTCACATATAGAAATTTTTTGATATTTGCAACCATAGTAAAACAAAGACTTATATTTTTGATATTTATTTTATATATTTAAATGCCATTTAACAAAGAAAAATCAACCAAAAAAATGAGTTCGCGTGTCACCTCTGACATGCGTGTCATAGGTTCGCCATCACTGCCCTAGGGTCCTCTCTTGGAAAGTCCTTGAGTCTCTAAAGATATGCCACAACACCAGGTCAGACATTATAGGCATTGATGAGCTCCACAGATGTCCTTAGATGGGAACCCTCCTTTCAATGGACTGGGTCATTAGTGAGCTGTCTGAGTAGGTTGATGTAACTGAACGGCCACCCATAATACCCTTTTTCCCCACTACCCTTCAGCGGATTGATCTAGGGAGGACATGTGATGCAGTTCTGGCAATGATACCCAAACAGACATGGCCAGGAGGAACCTCTGGGAAAGCTTGATTCGGTTGACATGCCCCATTGGAATGTTACTCATTTGCACTTCACTTTCCTGCCTAGTCACAGACCTGATGCCTGGGGTAGCAGCCATCTGATAGCCATAAGAAAGAAGGACAGTGGCAGGGAAAGACATGGGCTTGGTTTCCCGAAGGCACCATGGAACTGCTTATGAGCTCTAGATTGTGTGCTCTGGACTTTTGCTGAATGAAACAAGGGAATCCCCATGCTCATTAAAGTTCTACTTACTGGTTTTTCTGTTATTTCTAGCCCACCATACTTTTAATCAAGACCCTGAATTTCTATTGAAACTTCTCTGAATATAACACACCAAGTTTCATTGCTATTGAGAGTATGTGGAATTCTCTGGTGATTCACTAACACGGTTGACAACCAGCAAGCCATTACCACCAAAATGTAAATGTTTAGAGGAACATGTGTATTGTCTCCTTCTATAAAGAAACCAATGGGATCTATAGGAGCTATGTTGGTACCAAAAAAGAGCAGGAAAACAAAACCCTAATACACATTTCCCACGCATGTTGTCCAAAATTACTGTCATTTAGTTGAGCTTGATTAGTCAAGCATTAAAAAAGGCTGAACCCTGGATGCAAAAGCAGAAGTGGCACAGTGGCCAAGAGAAAAAAAAAGAAAAATTTCCCAGAACAAAACCAAACAAAATGTTTTATGGACTATTCTAGGTAAATTAAAGTTACACAATTATAAGCACTGCACAAACCAGCCAAAAGAGCCACTAGGAATTGCATAGTTAAGCAAACATAGTGTGTGGGCTAAAGATTGCAACAGCTCTACAAATGTACAACCTGTCTGGCAGGCTGAGGATTTTCAGACTAGTCTATAGGCACATGACTAAAGGTCATTGTAGGATATTCTAGACGGCAAACTTATACTTGTGCATGAATGTGTATTTATGTCGGCATTTAAATGCCTATAAAACACAGGTAAGTACTTATTTCTGTTCAAGGAGGTAGTGTGCGAGTCTAACACACTGGACAGATCATTGTCTTCTCATTCCCAGTCCCGTCTAGAAGCTCCAGCTGCACTTTGGTTTCTCTGTGTACAGCAGGTTCTTGTATGGTTATGGAAGCCCCCTAAACCATTAAATCGTATATGAAGTGTAGGAGCTACATCTTGGACATTGGATTAAAAATAATGAAACACATAAAATATCTGCCACAATGATTTTCAAATCCCCGCAAACCACCGGGTGTTATGCACCATGACTCGCATTTCCATGGGAGAAACTGTTCCAGAGAAGGGAGATGGCATGCTTACTGCAAGATCTAGGAGTTTGGGCTACTTAAATCTAGTTGTGTGAATTATTTTTTAATCTGAACTGTTCAAATTGTCTATTTATATTGTTTAAAATTGGCCACAGGATTTCCAAATCTCCAGTTTACTTTACAACATACCCAATCTTTCCTCCTGAAAATTAAATTGCCTTGTATAAACATAATGAGTATTCAGAATTATCAGGGACAAATCCAAGTTACTACAGTGTAAGTGAATAAAAAATAGAATAAGCCCTGGCTGGTTTGCTCAGTGGTTAGAGTGTTGGACTGCAGACCACAGGGTCTCAAGTTCAATTCCCAGTCAAGGGCACATACCTTGGTTGAAGGTTTGATTTCCGGCCCCAGTGGGAGAACGGACGAGAGGCAATCGAAAGGCAATCAGTGTGTTTCTCTCAGGTAGATGTTTCTCTCTCTCTCCTTTCTCTCTCTCCCCTCCTCCCTCCCTCCCTTCCACTGTGCCTGAAAATCAATGGAAAAAATATCTTCGGGTGAGAATTAAAAAAAAAAAAAAAATCAAAGGCTCCAGCTGATTTGTTTTTCAAAGTATTTATTGAATACATATATTCATGAAAATTACCCATGGGGTCTACTTAAAAGTCAGGAATTTTGATTCTCTAGGTCCACTGGTGGAAGGGAGGGCCCAAGAACAGCTCAGTGACTCTGACAAGGAGGGCCTGAAGCCCCCACTTTGAGAAACACTGGTCTATAATGTTCTAGGGCAGCCGTGGGCAAACTACGGCCCGCGGGCCGGATCCGGCCCGTTTGAAATGAATAAAACTATTTAAAAAAAAAGACCGTACCCTTTTATGTAATGATGTTTACTTTGAATTTATATTAGTTCACACAAACACTCCATCCATGCTTTTGTTCCGGCCCTCCGGTCCAGTTTAAGAACCCATTGTGGCCCTCGAGTCAAAAAGTTTGCCCACCCCTGTTCTAGGGGCACAAATCTCAAACTGCTCAATCTAGTGAAATAGAGAAGTAAAAAACAATTTTATTTTGCTTTCTAAGCATATCCAAGAGGTGTGAAGAGGATGGGAGAAGACATCAAAAGGAAGGCAGAAATAACCAGTGTTAAAGGAGTAGAGCAATAAGAGAAAAATGAGAGAAGAGGTGCTTTGGGGAGGAAGCGTAGAGACCTGCACAAGGACTGTGGAATGACCAAGGCACCTGATGTGGCCACGAGTAGGAAATGAGGTTGGAGAACTAAGCTGAGGGAATATCCTGAGTGACTGTATCCCCGCATGGGGCTACTTTGAACTTTTTTACCTGAAGGTGTAGGAGACCACTGAGGGTTTTAAGTGAGCGAGGAGGGCGAGAGTTAGATTCAAGTTTTAAAAAGCCCACCAGGCAGCAGTCACAGAGAGAACACCTGGGAGGAATGTGACCCGAGGAAGGCGGAAAGGCCAGGTAACTGCGATTTCATCAGAGAAGAACCCTGTACTGGTGAAGACAGACAAGGTGAATGCCCTGTGGAAGATGGTATCACATCACAGTAACCATTCCCTATGTTTACTGAAGTGAATTCAACAGAGGAGGTACAATAGACAGCTCTTAACAACCAATTTAATGTGGGGGAGAACGGCAGGAGGGGGGTGGTGATGATTCTTGGGTTTCTGGTTTTGTCTGATTTGGAAGCTGTGTGTCACTTTGGTGGGTGGGAGTAAAGAAGAAGCAGCATTTTCATATTTACTAATAAAGATAAGTTAATAGGTAGGGCTATGGGAATTACTGGTAGAGCTGGAAAGAGATCTATAGGGTGTAGGACTTAGAAATGTTTGGGCTGAATGAAGATACAGATTTGGAAGTCATCACGTCAGTCTGGGTGGTGGTAGTTGAAGACAGGAACATGAATGAGGTCATCCAAAGGGTGTACTTCTGAAGGTCAAGGTGGAGCCCAACAGGGAGGGGGGCATCACAATTTAAGTGGGAGGTGGAAAAGCAGGAAAAAGTAAGCAGAGATAGCAAAAAAGCTCCACGAAGAAAACCCAGGAGTATATTTAAAAAAAAAAAAAAAAGGTTAAGGGAGTGTCAAGAGCCACAGAGCACTCAAGTCAGATAAGTACCAATAAGGAGAGTGTGCCATTGGGACCCGAAGTGGCCTATCAGTGCCCATTCTTTCATGTCTTCAGTAAACATTGACCGAGGTCCCCTGGGTGCCAGGTGTGGTGCAGATAAACCTCCAACTTTAAGGACAGCCTCATCCTACTTTGAAAGCAGAGCAAAAGCAGTTCTATTTCTTTATAAATATTACTCCATGTGAGGTGTGAACAAGAACTGAATGTGTGTGGGAAACACTTGCTGATACCGCATTTGGACCAACAGGGAACGAGGTGAGGTGAGGAGGCGGGGAGGCTCACAGGAGCCTGAGAGGAGATCGGTGGGGCCAAGGGGAGAAAAGGCCTTCTCATTCTCTGACCTTTATTCTCTTAAACTTTTACTTAACTCTTAAGCCTTTACTTAACTCTCACATTTGTTTAGGGAGCAAAGTCCTAGGCTGAGGAGAAGTAGTTATTTCTGAATGCACTCTTTTAGTATTGAAAGAAAATCAAGGCAGGAGAGAAAAAGTGAAAATCACCCAAGTAAACTAAAATGTTTCTGGGCTCTGACTAAGAAACCTCATCTTACAGCTACTTAGAACTGACTAAATGTCCCTCCCTTCCTCCCTCCCTCCCTTCCTTCACTCCTTTCTTTCTTAATATATTTTTATTGATTCCAGAGAGGGAGAGGAAGAAAGAGATAGAAAAATCAATTATGAGAGAGAATCATTGATCTGCTGCCTCCTGCACACCCCCTGGGAATCGAGCCCTACACCCAGGCATGTGCCCTGACGGGGAATCAAACTGTGACCTCCTGGTTTATTGGTCCACATTCAACCAGAGCCATAGCTGCTGGGCTCTCTCTCTCTCTCTCTTTCTCTCTCTCTCAGAACAAGTCTTTTTATTTTTTATAACACAAAAAAAGCTTCATATTTTTATTTAGCTTTCCCACTCTGTGCTTGAGCCTTCAACACTTTCTCAGCAATTTTCTGCTCTTCAGTGAAAAGCACCCTTGATTGGCACATGTGGCTCCACCCCGGGCCTGGCTGACATGTTACTTTGTTTTAGACATAAAAATGTTAGTTCTCCTCAAAGCGAGAACTCCGCGGAGTCGGCCTGCGCACGCACCACAAGTAGATGTTGGTGCTTTCCTAGCCTTCTTGGTATAAAGGTGAACAATTTAATTTCTGCGGTGGCCTTGCTTTGTTAGCTCTTGAAGCCTGCATTGTCGTGGGAGGCAGAAACTAACAACCCAAGGCTCCCAATGATGTCCGGGTGATGCGTGCGGTGTACAAGGTCAAGGACGGCAAGTGGGCCAGGAGGCAGGGCTATGTCAAGTACAGCACTCAGGGAAGGCCTCTCAGAGAGAATGGAAATCAGTTTTAAAATAATTAGAGAGAATATATTTGACTTCACAGTTGATATCTGGTTCTGATGCTCATAATGGAGTCCTATCTTCGGAACGCCATCACTGAGCCCATCTGCTACCAAGCACCATTTTAAGCACAGTGGGGAACAGAGGCATTGAACCATTTTCTGCCCTCAGTCTACTCACTAGTAGTAATTATCACACATGGAAGAGCATGGGTGGTTATAATAAAGTTTCCTTTCCTTTCATTTACATTCACGAACAGACCTTGAAAACAGGACCTAGGACACTCCTTTAGTATGACCAGGTGAACTAAACTACCTCATGTAGTTTTATTATATTTTTTGACCCATATATAGTACCAAACCATAAAATCTTCACAGGTGTCATTTCTCCTGCCAAGCTTTGATGTGTGTACTTATTACCCATTCCAAGCAAGGGCTTAACGACATCATGGCATGCAGAAAGTCACTGACAATCAGCTGAGGATGCCCAAGAATGACGAGTTTTAACTTGTACCAGAGTCCAGTGGGAGGACTGCAACCTAGCACTCTCTTCCCTCTGCATTCTTCCTCCCCCCTCTCCCTGTAATCACCAAGCTGCATGGAAGAATGGTTAAGTAATCATCTCATCCTGTGCAGGGGTCTGATCCACACCAGCCACCAGGGATAACTTAGTGCTCAGAGAAGGTCCTCAAAGATGAACAAAGGGTAGGACTTCAGATCTGTGAAGAAACATCCAAGGGAACCAGGAAGAGAGAAGGCTGGCCCTAATTCAGTAGGAGGTTTTCATTAACACCATAAGAACTTCAATTAGAAGTAAAACTGTGAGTCTAGTAGAAAATGAATTTTCCTTTTAAACGTTGATATGCAGTTCAAATGTTAATTTAATCACTGCATATTAATTAATGATAATATAAAGAGTCAAGTTTGGGTTAATATGAAAGATATCTGCAGTGGGCTTCTTAAAACATTGATTATGAAGACTGTACATTCCCAGATGGACCCATCAGAAAATTTAGCTCAATGCATTGTTGTTTCTCTATAAATGTGATTTCATAGGATTCTGGATATTTGAAATTCTAAGTATTATTTTGGACTCAATTTTCTAAATCAAATTATAAGGCTTTTGGAATGATTAAATAGGAAACTATTTTTTCATTATGCAAAACAATAACAACAAAAATTAGAGATGCAGTCTTCACCTCAGTTTATGAATATTTTCTTATTTACCCAGAATAACTAATTCTGTAGTACCTGCCATTGACCTCTAATTACACCAGCTGTACCCAATATGCACATTGTACAATATTATTCTAATCTCTGAACAGCTGGCTTATGGTCAGTTGTGGTTTCACGAGTTTCATATCAGCATTGTGTTTCAGGTCCTCAAATGTTAATTTATTTGTAAAGCTGCTCCTTGAGACTGAATTCACAAAATTAGCAGCTAAATGACAACCACACCACCTCCACCTAGATCCTAATACAGAGCATAGAGAGAAGGCAGGGGGAACGTAGAAAAGGTAGAAATGGAGGCCTGAAAAGAAAATCTTATTCCAGAAATATCCAGATGGCTTCTGGATTGTCAATTAAAGAGCCATGGCCCTGGCCAGTTTGGCTTGGTGGATAGAGCATCGGCCTGCGGACTGAAAGGTCCCAGGTTCGATTCCGGTCAAGGGCATGTACCTTGGTTGCAGGCACATCCCCAGTAGGAGGTGTGCAGGAGGCAGCTGATTCATGTTTCTCTCTCATCGATGCTTCTCTCTATCCCTCTCCCTTCCTCTCTGTAAAAAAAAGAAAAAAATCAATAAAAAAAATATATATTTAAAAAAAAGAAAAGGAGCCATGTTTGCAGAATTACGTCCTTCCTTGGAATGGGTAACAAGTACATCCATCAAAGCTTGGCAGGAGAAATGGCACCTGTGAAAATTTTATGGTTTGATACTATGTATCGGTCAAAAAATATAAAACTAATTTATTTGGTTTCCTTAAAAGACTGGAAATCAAAAGAACTTTAGATTAGGCTTTTGGGTTAATAAGAGTATGTTTCAGTTTCTCCAGCACTTAGAATTCAGAGATTCTTTGACTCAGCCTGGATTAAACCTTTCTTGATTGATCCACCAGGGTTATTAGCTGATTGCCTTGAGTGATTTTCCATTTTATGGCTGCTTCCTCTTAAGAAGTTCACCATTGTGACTAACCTTCTTTGGAGCAAAGTTGGAAAGCAGAGATCAAAGTCAATCAGAAATGGAGCAAACTCACCTTCCTCTACCAGGGAAGGGGGCATTTTTACTGTGAATCATTGGCCACTGTCCACAGTTTTATAACCTATTTACTGTACAGGGTTTATCCATCTCAGTGAAGCTCATGCTTCTATGAAGTCTTTCTACTGTAAAAAGGTAAAAGCTAACAGTCACTATTAACAGATTTTTCTTATTAATAGAATCTATTGCTTTTTTAAACCCGATAATAATAGTTACACTTTCACTAACATTACATAAATTCCTCGACAACCCACTCTGAGACACATAGCAAATTTGTGGAAATAACACAATTGGCAATAGGCTCACAGCTGCCCAGAATTCCCAGGCAGCTAGCTGCATGAGCTCCCCCTTTCATTACTTTCAAAACAAGACTACGCACATTTATATTTATATAACTATGGCACAACTTAACTGCCTCATGCATCATCTGCATTATTCCTATGAAATGAAATTATTGCCTTTTACAGATAAGAAAACTGAGGCTCTCAGAGGCTCTTAAGATCTTAACTAGTAAATGACTAATAAACAGCAGATCTAGGATCAAAGAGAGTCCACTTCTTTCTTCCACCCACTACTTCTGCTCGTCATTATATAAATGCACAGAGCAACTCTCCCCATTCCCCCATGGCTTAGGTTTGTCAACAGCAGTAACCTATTTTAGCATACAACATGCTCTGTCGTTTACTACTGATGTAGCTATCGCACTAGGGATTTACTAGAAAGTTTTAATTTGGTAAAACATGACTAAGAAAAATCGATCAAACAGCAAGCAACCTTCTCTTTCTTCGTGGCCTCATGGTTGTAAAGGAAACTGGTAATATAATGTTTGTGGATTTGTGTCAATAACTTGTACCTCATTAATTCCACCAATACCTATTGGACACCTATTATCTACCAGACCCTATGCTAGTGCTGGATACATACTCAGTGATGAAAATGATGGGCATCCCTGTGAGCCTCACAGAGCTTGTTCTAATGAGTAGGGGAGACACTAACCAACAAACTAATAAAAATAACCCACTCTGATGTGTTTTGAAGGAAAACTAAACAGAGCACTGGGAGAGACAACGTGGGTGGGGAGCTCTTTTAAATGAAGAATGAGAACGTCTCCATGAAGAATTGGCACACAAATGGAGGTCTCCTAAATGAGAAGGGGCCGGCCTAGAGTGGAAGAACGATCCAGGGAGAAGGAACTGCATACGAGAAAGCCTGAAGCCCAGCTTGGTTTGTGTGAGGAGCTGAGAAATAGTCATAGTGTAGGTAAATTTTGGGCAGTGTGGAGGGTGATAGGAGATAAAAAAGGCGTCCTATAGAACTCTTAAGGAGGTGCCCCAAAGTACCTGTTTCCCACTCATATGCCTTCAATCAGCCATGACTTGAAACTTACAGATTAAGCATATAAAACTAAAAATGTAATGATACGTTATATTCTATAAAACATAGTATTATATAAAAATAGACTATAATAATATCAATAGACTACCTAAACCAAGAACTCAGTGTTCCATCTTTTTAAATGGCGTTTCGGATTAAGTTAAATAAATATAATCATAGATACTAATAAGAATATATCCAAGGAGAGCTAGATATAGATAGTAATTCTAATATTCTAAAAAAAAGTATCATTTCTCAAGGTCACAGGGTTGTGAAACTTTCACTTCTTGTAAGATTTAAGGGAGGAAAAATGAGATTATAGGGGTTTGTTTTTTTGAGTGTTTTTTTTAAAATTAAGAAAATAAACAACAAAATGAAGAAAACCTTTTTGTTTTTATGAAAGCCTGCTTTTACAATTTTTTCCAGCTGATTAAATTTATGGAGCTAAAAAAAAATCAAATCCAAGAATATTCTCTGGAACTGAGCCCAATACACTTTGATTTGAGTGAGGAGTGGATATATATTATCCCCCTTTGGGGCTCTGGGCTGTCAATATTTTACTATTCAGAGGTAGGCAGACATGTGTAGGTAGTCTTAAGAGCTCAGTGACATTCCTTTGCTCGTTCAAACCTATTTTCCTTCCACAGTACTTTTGCCTGTTAAAGATGATGATTTTTTCCCCTTGGCTTACAGAGAATACCCATGCTCATAAAAAAATTTCCCTGTTCCCTGCTGGATCTGGACTTTTTCTCTTACATGTCTACTCTTGGTCTTCTTTGAGAAGTGATTTGGAAGCTAAGAGAACAGCTATGTAACCGACCCTACTTTCCCTATCAACAGAATGTTTTTAATTTACAGTTTTTAAGTGGAAATTAGTGCTGTTTTGTTTTGTTTTTTCAGGTTCTTCAAATAACTCTGACCCCTTTCCCAAGTCAACTTTGGCCAAACTTGTCTTTCAAAAATCTCTAACATAACTGCAACAATCTCTACTATTGCTGAATTTTCATAGCAAAGCATCTCAAAACTTACCAATGGGCTATAAATTGTTTTCTAGTATCTAAGTGTTTTATGTAGCTTTGTCCTGTCCCTTCCCTTCCTTGGCAGAACACTTTACCTAACCTTTCCCTTAGTCATTCAGCACCTAGGGGACAGCCGTGTCACCCAGCATGTGCTGATTATCTGTGACTTCCCTGATCCTGGCTGCCATGGATGGGGCTGACTCACTTGCTCATTTACTGGGTGAGTGCCGGCTGACTCCTGTCCTTTCCCCCATGCCACTTTGGGGATGGACGGGGCTAGCATCCTTCTATAAGCTAACCTTATCTTCATGTTTCACAGAAAGGTGGAAAAGTTGGGTCTTTCCTTTCTTTTCTTTCCACAAGATAGTCAGAGGAAGCCTGAAAATTGTTAATTCTGCAATTACCATGGCACCTGCATCCTGTTCCTCACTTTTGAGGTTTTGTGCACTCAGAGATCCTGGCCAAACTCAATCACTTATTCTGGTAAAAGGAACAAATGTTGACTCTGAGGTGTTGGTTCTTTTTAATTGTTTGAATATTCTCCTGATTTCAATACTGAGCACTTCTTAATTGCAACCAAGAGATAATATTCATATAAATTATTTTTTAAAATGTTTTAAATCCTCACCCAAGGAAATGTTTTGCTTTTTTAAAAGTTGATTTGAGAGAGAGAGGGAAACATCGATGTGAGAGAAATATCGATTGGTTGCCTCCTGTAGTGTGCTGACTGGGGATCAAACCCACAACATAGGTATGTGTCCTCCTGGAAATTGAACCCACAAGCTTTAGGTGTATTGGACAATGTTCTAACCAACTGAGCCACCCAGCTAGGGTTCTTATAAATTCTCAAGTTAGCAACAGACCCTCAAAGTTTTAGTAATGTCTGAGTGATACTGAGCATGTCCTTTTGCCAAAGTGCCTTCCGTGACTTGGTTAATTGCAACCAAAGGTAATATTTTTAAATAAATATATTGAAGTCTTCAAGAGTACCTAAAGTTAAACAAAACATGAATAATACAGTACTGTGCAGATCCTTTTGTTATCCATAAAGGTCATCTCTTGAGCACATAAAAATACCATAGTATACTCTTCTAGATAGACCAGTTTTTCTAATGTTTCTTCAATAACCTCTCTTATTATTATCTTTTTAAAAAATATTTTTATTGATTTCAGAGAGGGATAGAAACATCAATGATGAGAGAGAATCATTGATCGGCTGCCTCCTGCATGCCCCACACTAGGGATCAAGCCTGCAACCTGGCATGGGCCCTGACCAGGAATCAAACCATGACCTCCTGGTTCATAGGATGATGCTCAACCACTGAGCCACGCCAGTCGGGCTATTATTATCTTAATAGATAACCTTTAAAGGGACATTTAACAAAAATGTATTGAGAGTAGGTAACAGTAGCATCCCACTCTCCTTGGCCCTGTGAAGAATACAAAGCCTTTGGCTCTCACTGCAAGTGGTCTGTAAAAGAGTTGAAGAGCTTACAATTTAGTTGGAACAAAATATTGAGCTAAACTAAGTTTTTTATTGCCCCCAATGAAATCAATAAAATACATATTTTTAAAAATTAGACAGATTTCAATAATACTAGCTCTTATTTTTAAAAAATTCATATTCATTAATTTTCATAACTCTTGGTTTGGGAAAAATCAGTCCATAGGCATGAATAACTGATGGTTCTCTATTTTAATCTCTAAAGGTGCATGATTCTGAGCCTTAGAGGCACATTAGAATCCTCTAGAGCAGTGGTTCTCAACCTTCCTAATGCCGCGACCCTTTAATACAGTTCCTCATGTTGTGATGACCCCCAACCATAAAATTATTTTTGTTGCTACTTCATAACTGTAATTTTGCTACTGTTATGAATCGTCATGTAAATACCTGATATTCAGGATGTATTTTCATTGTTACAAATTGAACATAATTAAAGCATAGTGATTAATCACAAAAACAATATGTAATTATATATGTGTTTTACGATGGTCTTAGGCCACCCCTGTGAAAGGGTCGTTCGACCCCCAAAGGGATCGCGACCCACAGGTTGAGAAACGCTGCTCTAGAGTTTAAAAAATGTATAATATTTGAGTTACCTCCTAAAAAATCTGATTTGCCTGGGGTAAGGTCTGGGACACTGGTGTTTGTTAAAATACAATCTGAAGGCCTGGTTGGTGTGACTCAGTGGTTGAGTGTTGACCTATGAGCCAGGAGGTCATGGTTCCATTACCGGACAGGGAACATACCCAGGTTGCAGGCTTGATCCTCAGTGGGGGCGTGCAGGAGGCAGCCAATCAATGATTCTCTCTCATCATTATTGTTTCTACTCTCCCTCTCCCTTCCTCTCTGAAATGAATAAAAATGTATTTTTTTAAAAAGAATGGTCAAATCCATGTTTAAAAAATACCATTTGAAGGATGCCCACAACGTACCTGAAAAATACAATGGAAAGAGCATTTTTCTGTGACCACACACCCAGAAAAGGGTATATCAGAAGGTCTGGGGCGTGTTGTGGGTGAGGAAAACCTAAAGAAGCAGCACAGATGACAACTATGTACCCCCTTGGATGGGAGTGGCCCTTATCTTGAGAATCACTGGGATCCTTACAGAAGTATTTGAACTTAATGGTTTAGTAGTGAAAATACCAGTGTTGATTAGGACTAGTGTTTTATTAGCATTAAAGAACCCTGCAGTGCTTTGGGATTTTAGGGAAAAATTATAAAACTACAGGAAATTCAGCTAGCATGAGAAAGAACAATGCACTGAAGCCTAATGACTATCATGGATAGTGTAGCCCCACTTTATTTAGTAGCTCTATTTCCCACCTTCTCCCTCAGCTGGTTCTGCCTTTCGGATCATCTTCCCTTTGTCCACTTCTGAATCAGCAACACGTGCCCAAATTGCCCACATTTCTTTCAGTGGCTCAAATACCACTACTCGCAGCAGGGGCTGTGGGAAAGAACCCTGGAAGCCATGGTTGTCACCGTCCTTGTCGGTCCACTTATGATTAATGGCTCTATGTTTTCTTTCCAGCTCTTATCAAGGGCCAGTGCCCTTTGAGTTCCACAGCGGGTAGCACTGGCAGCCGACAACCAAAAAGGAAACTTGATAAGATTAGAGAAGCACTTCGCTTCTTGTCCAATTTCTTCCCCGTTGGAGTGATGCCTCCTTTCTCATTCGGGTATCAGGAAACTGCTGATTCTAAGATGACTGCCAAATCTAGAATTTTTCATATTATAAGGGCTCTTTTCTAATTGGATTGCCCACATTGTTAACAGTGGGAAGCATAGCTTGTCTCCCTCTGTTGCTCGTGGGAGTGGGGTTCTTGGGGTACCGCTGGATAAGCATTTACAGAGACCCCCACAGAGGGTAAAGGACAGTAAAAAGCTTTTATTTCTATGCCATCATACCTCTAGGTTTCTAAATTCCATTTCCCTTAGCCCAGGCATAGAAGTGTAGCTGGGGTTTCAGTAGAGCTAAAAATCAGAGCCAGTGCCCAGCATTTCCTCTCCATGTTGAAGCCGGGTCCAGTTCAGTATCAAGCTAGCTACAGCCCATTAGTCCATTGTGTGTGGGGTCCGCATGGCCATGGGCCCTAGGGGTGAAAGCGAGAGAACCAAGAGAGCACACCCCAAGCAACATGAGTCCCAGGAGTCCCCGAAGACAGGAGAGCGAGCTCCTTTGTTCAGCAGATTACGTATTCCAACTCTCTGCACACTTGCAGTGGTCATGCCCATTTTGGCCAACCATCTCCGTTCCAGGGGTGACTGACAGGCAAGTATCTTCCCTATGTCACCTCAACTTTATGGGCATGCCTCCATCTTCCCTATGTGGTTTCCTCCCCCCGTGTTTGCCAGGGAACATGCCTATAATGTCTGGCCTTCCCTTTGCTCCTTTCCTGTTATTAATAACTAGTTAATTACAACAGTATCAAAATTAGTATTATTCCAATATTAACGGATTCTTTTCTCTTTTTTTCCCTCACAAAATAAGTTGCCGTGTTCCCAGTGCTACTGTTTCTACTATGGCAAGTGGGCAATGCACATGCCAATGGGCTGTCACAGTGTTACTGAGCTGCTTACACCACTCACCTGGGAAGTAACGCAGTCTCAAGAATTTCATCCACAGAGAAACAGCCAATTGTAAATAGTCGTTTGAACTGTGAGTGCAAGATCTGCACATTTCTTGCGTGTGTATTTTATTTTTAAGAAAGCTTCCCCTCACTATTCAAGGCGATTTCACTTCATGTGTTACTGAGTAAAAACACAAGCAACCAGCTGTTAGCATACCTGTTCTACAGATGCGAGAAAAGGTATGTTTAGTGTAAAACTTTGGTGCTGGAATTTGCCACGCCAGTCACTACCATGTTACCCACTTCTTACTGTTTCCCAGGCCTGTGTTTAATAACATAGTACTAGACTTCGAAATCAAAAAGTTTTCATTCCCATGTGCATGTTTTAAGAACATTAACTGTATTCCTAATTCGGACTCAAGGGGAAAAGGTATGCTTTTTTTGGTGGTTGTTTTTTTCATGTGCTTTATTTTTTTTTACAAGGGCCTCTGTTTCGGAGATTACTTAGTAAGTTCTACCGCAGCACATACTTGACATTCCAGTGCTCTCAAGAACAGGGACTGGAAAACGCAGGGAGACGGAGCTGAGAGTGCTCGCGTCTGACCCAGTCACCGTGGCGCTGTAGTGCCGCCACATATCAACTGTTTCTGGGATTTCTGCCGTCTAAGGAATTCCATCTTGGACTTCTTTTAGCAATGCCCCAGGGTTACAGGAATCGGCCTGACCTGTTTGTTGAACAGGACTTAACAGGGCTAGTCACGCTCCCACTCTGGCTAGAATTTACGAACATTGCTTCTCTTCCCGTCTACGCCTGTCTAAACTGTGGAGTTGCTGCCGTTTCATGGATTCAGTTTGCTCATTTAGTCTGTCTAAGGAAGCTTTGCACAAATAGTTCAATGAATTAATGTAACGCCCAATAAGTTCAGATCTCAGACAGTGAAAATGAACTCCCGACTCTTGATAATTGATTTGATCCTTCTTCCTTCAGGGAGCGCATGGCATAGCCTCTCTCATCCTGAATGGGTTAAGTGACATAATTATTGGCTTCTAGATAATTCCTTTTCACATCACCTGGCTGGAAGCTTTGTTGCCCTTTTTTTTCTAGGTACTGTCAATCCTACAACATACCAATTATTTCTTCACTATAACACATCTTCAAGTTGCAGTTTTACCTTGTGAAGAAGTTATTAATTAATCAATGCTAAATTGTCTAAAATATATTATGACTTGCTGAGTATCCTCCATACATGTTCCTTTCCTCCACCCCTCAGCATACACAGAATGGCTTGTCCCTTTGTCAATTTCCATAGACCCTTAAAACTACCTCTTAAAAGCTAACAACCTTCTCTCTGCCATGCGCCTATCAAGTCAGCAGTTATTATAGGCTGGAGCATAATATTGTGTGAGGGATAGCAAACTCCTGATCCCAGGATTTGACAAGAATATATCATTGAAAAACGAAAACAACCTCATCGGACATTGCTAGAACTGGCATGGCTCATCAATATCAGCTCAAATAAGCGGAAGTGAGATTTTTTTAATACAAACTAGACTTCAGTGCTGTTTTTCATTTATCTTTATACTAACCTTTTTTTCTATAGATAGAACATACTATAGAGTAAATGCAAACCGGGTTCAGAAGAAAGGAGCTGCTAAGTTGTATAGAAATAAACCATCCCAAGGGATGTCAGCCAACTCTTAGGATTAGAGCTTTGCTACTCAAAGGGTAGTGACAACCAGCATTCCCAGCATCATCTAAGATTAGGCATTTCTATTACTACATACTGCATTTATCAGGGTTCCCCACAGGCGACTTGGATGCACATTAAAGTTTGAGCAACATTATATTAGAAAGTTTGGCTTCCCATCAAGAAAACAACATAAACAACAAAAGGAACGTAAGTTGCTTTCATAACATAAGAAGAATGGTCTTGAGGAAAACTTAAGTCAAGGAACTGACATAGAAATTTCAAAACAAAATACTGAATCTGCCATATAGGGGCATTCTCTGTGACCCACTAGATAATAGTCATACACAGTCTGTCAGTTTCTATTATACATGAAATAACCCACACAATTAGGTGGTTTTCTGCATTTTAATTCCACCCCAACTTATAATCCTTACTAGAGGCCCGGTGCACAAAATTAGTGCACGGTGGGGGGGGGGGGGTGTCCCTCAGCCTGGCCTGCACCCTCTTGAATACAAGACCCCTCGGGGGACATCCCTCTCACAATCTGGGACTCTGGCTCCTGATTGCTCACCTGCCTGATTGCCCCTAACCACTCTGCCTGCCTGCCTGCTGCCCCTAACTGCTTGCCTGCCTGCTGATCGCCCTTAACTGCTTGCTTGCCTGCCTGATCACCCCTAACCGCCTCTGCCTCGGCCCTCACCGCTGCAGCTTTGTCCAGAAGGACGTCCAGAAGGTAGTTCGGCTGTCTGGTCTAATTAGCACATTACACTTTTATTATTATAGATGTAGGTACTTTTATAAGAAATGGAGAGCCACAGGGAATAGTTTATATATTTTTGATACTAGATAGACTATCTTCCACTGTAAATCAATAAATTTGCAGTGTTTACTTACAGTATTTTTATACAATGTAATAAAATAATGGCATTAAAATCATATTTGCTTATGTTCATTAAAATCATATTTCCAATTTTTTTATGATAAACATAAACAATTTATATAAATCCCATTCTGCCTAATAGAACCTGAGTAAACATCAGTCAGGTGGTGAGCCCATGAGAGTACAGTTGACTCATGAGGTCCTTCCTCCTGAGTCAGCTGTGGCACTCCGCTTTCCAACTCCTGGTACCTCTCTGCAGAAAGGATCTTTCACTGTAATCTAAGCCAGGATGGATGCAGTAAATGTCTCTCCTGCTAGCGTGTTGCACAGGAGTGACTATCACCCACAAAAATACAAAAATAACTCTTTCAACAGAGTCTCCCTGCTTTGAAGAAATGAACCAATTCCAAATGAGACAACTGCAATCACTATGTAGAGAATGTCTGCCAAGAAATACATTGTTAAAGGTGAGAATTCCAGCACTTCAAAGATCGAACTGATAGCTGCCAGAATCCATCAATGGTTGAAACCTTGCCTTGTTGTCAGGCCGTCACCGCTCTCCTTTTGATCTGACTTGCACTGTTGTTTTCAGTTTAAGTGCCTGGAGTGTGTTAAGATCCTCATCTGAGAAGGCTGGCATCCAGCATGTGACAATGCATGAAGGCTGGTGCTGGCTGGAGGAGGAATTCAGGTGGTTCAAGGTGGGGAGGAAGTTCTGACCGGGGCAGCAGAGCAGGCAGACAGAAGTAGACGGAAGAGATAGAAACTGTGCAAGGTGGCAGGAACCTGTGAGGAAGGACACAGAACCTACTACCTTGCTGACAGGACTGGCAGGAAGAACAAACCTCAGCCAGCCTCCTGGATCCAGGAAAGAACTGATTCCCAGTCACTCATTCCCAACCCCACTCCACAAGGTGAGAAACCCAAATACACAGGACATCTGGGCAGAAGAGATCCTGGCCAATAGCCACCTCCTCAGGACACTCTGATGGTCAAACTGAGCAGTTTACCATAGTAAAGGCTTCTGATTTGGTTCCAGAAAAGAGGTGAAGCAGTCTGTCCAGCCCTAGGTGATTGCAAACCAGGACAATGATGAGCTGGAAAAAGACAATTATTAAAGACAGAAAAAGATTTTGGAAGAAACCAGGGGTTTGAATTCTATCTGCCATTTTCCTGTTCAATGGTCTTCCTAATACTGTTATTTACCTGGCTACATAAGAAAAGTCTCCACTTAGAAAAGACCTACACAGAATGTTTGTTATAAAATAAATGTACTATTTTTCAAAGACTAACTCTTATAGATTTTAGAGAGCTCAATACATTACTAATCAAATTCTCAGTTGTTTCATTTTTTCTTTAAAACATGAAGCCCAGCCCGAACCGGTTTGGCTCGGTGGATAGAGCATCGGCCGCGGACTAAAGGGTCCCAGGTTCGATTCTGGTCAAGGGCAAGTTCCTTCGTTGCGGGCACATCCCCAGTGTAGGGGGCGTGCAGGAGGCAGCTGATCGATGTTTCTCTCTCATCGATGATTGATGTTTCTAACTCTCTATTCCTCTCCCCTCCTCTCTGTAAAAAAAAAAAAAATAAATAAAAATAAAAATCAATAAAATATATTTAAAAAACAACAACAAAAAACATGAAGCCCAAGAGAACAAATTGTGCTGCTGCTGGAAAGTAGCAATCAGAATGGAGCTGTTTCTTCTTTTCTGCATTACACTTTATACACTTCCAAAATAACCTTGAAATCCATGCAACTCAAGTTCATAAAACATTCTCATTGCCTGCACTGCCAAACTTGAACATATAGGCGGCAAAAGTTAAACTCCTACATGTTTTGGATTCTTTGCTTATGTATTGATCTAGTTTTTTTTTTTTTTTCTGGTTCCCTATAAATATTCAAACATGCTAGTAATTTTCATATTATTGTATGTTTCTACAAGTTCATCTGGCTAAAGGGAGTCTCAAACTCATTATCATCCATCAATAGCCAATCTTTAAAACAGATTATTTCTCATTAAGAAAGGTAAATTTTTTTAAAAAAATCCTCCACTATAAAGATAAAATGTTTTAAAATTTTTAAAGCAGAATACTTAAACCATTACTCTTGATATGATTTAAGTGAATTTTGGATGCTCATTCATTATATGACCCTTTCATTCTATACTTTAATCTTACTTGATAATATATATTGATATTTTAAAAATATAACTTAAAATTAAACTTTAAAATTCTTAATTGAATTTCTATACCTTTAAGTTGCATAAGTTCTACATGACAAGAGAGATTGTTTGGCTTTTTAATACCATTATTATATTAATGAGCCGCCGGTAAGATCAGGACTTGGGTGTGACCAATAGGATGGGTGCTTGGGCATGCCAGAAAATTTCTATGCAGATATTCACCAAAGTTTTTTACTATTTAGGACCATAATAATGAGGTTTAGTATGCTCACCCCCTCATAAGGAAGTCTAGAAGACAGTCTAGAGTCATAATTAAGAGGAGGGACTTTGGAATGAGATATCCTGGATTTAGTACCTGTCTGCCACCTACTAGCTGATTAATATTTGACAAATTATTTCATCTCTTGGTTTCTCAGTTTCCTCATCAGTAAAAAGGAGATAAGAGCTGTTGCCTATGAGTGCGGTGAAAAGATCAGCTTAGTGGACTGTGCAGGACACACTTAGTAACCAGCCAATGAATATTAACCTTATTTGCAAAGATTGTAGTAGTCAACAGTAAGAAGTCATTACCTGAAACTATAAACATCTTTAAATTCTAAACTGTATAGAAATCCTGGCAGTAAAGGGAGGTTTATCTAAAAAGGAATAACATTAAAATAGTATTCAAATGAAAAGGACTGAATTCTAAACAGTTGACTCCTATTGATTTGGTTCTTGGCACTCCCACATCCCTCCAAACTATTTTTAATGGATCTCACTACAGTAAGAACCCATTTTCTTTAGCGTTTACTGAAATGTCACACATATGCCAGCCTTGTCTTCACTACGGACCCTTCTCTTTGCAGGTCATGAGCTGAAGACACCATCAAAGAGGAATCTGCTGAGGAAGAAACTCAGCCATCATATTGGATTCTCATCCCCGAGTTTTTGTACGGCTGCAATTGTCACACTACTATGGTTATAAACCTTTACCTGCCCAACCTCACCTCTCTACCACCCAGAGTCAGGATCTCCCTTTAGAAAAGAGTCAAGGACACCCTCAAGCAGAGAAAGAGAACTTATTCAGTGAAAATACAAGACAGCGCCATGGTTGGCCTTCCCGATACCAGCTTCTCAAATGCTGCATATGTTTGAGCAGATGAAACACCTGGAGATTTTGACTTATTTGGTCTGGGGTGGGGCCTGAGATGCTGCATTTCTACAAGCTCCCCGGATGCTGCTGTCACACTTGGATCACACTTACAAGTAGAGAGAAGTAAGACAAGTAGGTCACAATAGTGTGTGTGTATTTGATGGTTCAAAATATTTCAGAAAAATCTTAGATGAAGAGGAAAGCACCTTACTGCACTGTCCCAGCAACCTTATTTCAAAATTAACATTCGGTTCTTTCAAAATTTCCTTTTCCAAATGGGCAAAGTCAATTTTTGTCTCTCAAAGTGGGTATGTCAAACCTATATGACCTCTCCATGAGTAAAGATACTGGTCTATTAGAGAGCAGGAAATGGCACAGAAGTTGATGAATTGCTCCTCTGATGTACCCTTGGTCACTTTTTAATGTCATGAGCAGCCTGTGTTAGCTTGTAAGTAAGTAGCCAGAACATTGGCAGCAACGAGAAATACTTATGAACAGAATATATATTGGGAACGTTTCTTGGTGTCATGGATAAGACCTTCAAGTTTAATAATAAACTATAATAAAGTAAAATTATGGAAAGTATACCATTCTGTAGAAAGGAGGTGGCACGCGTCACTTCTGAGACCTTACATATTACTTAATCGCTTTTACCATTGAAACAATGGCAGCATTGACTATTTTCTCTCTTGAATGTTTTAAACCTTAATAGATAGGGGGTTAATTTACTAGATAGTTATTAAACAGCGGGGTAAATCTTAAGTGCTAGTGGAACAGGATGAGAAAAATCCTCTAAGAGTGACAATTCTTAAGAAATTGGTTCTTTGGTATTAAATCCACAAGGGGGACCTGGTCAGGTAGCACAGTTGGTTAGAGCATCATCCTAATACACCAAAGTTGTGGGTTCGATTCCTGGTCAGGGCACACACAAGAATCAACCAATGAATGCATAAATAAGTGGAGGTTTTTCTCACTCTTTCTCTCTTGCTCTCTCAAATAAAGAATTTTTAAAAATTAAATACACAAGGTGGTCAGGTAAAAAGTGCCAAGTAAAGAAAATAAAGTGTAATAAATGCTCCTTCAATGCTCCTTTATAAACTGGGGAAGAATCATATAAATCTAATTTTTAAAATAGTTTTCTTTTTGATATTTTAAAAATTAAAACATTAACCATTATGCTCCATGTAAATGAGGAAGAGAAAATTACTATAATCTTAGAATTTCAAGTGTGGTCTTATAGACTTAAACAAAGCTATGAGATCTGTTTCAAATGGGATCCACTGAACTTTCCAGAGCCATTCCTAAAATAACGCTGGAGAGAGAATAATGGGTGGTTTCTTACTTTGTAGTTTCTTAATGCAAAGTAAGCAGCTTTGCAAGGCTGATCTGTCTCCACTGACTTAACAGCATTCTTTGCCTCATTTGAGATGAAACAGAAATAATTTTTTCACCAACCACAATTTTATACCAAGGCACTGACTATGTCCATTATAAATACCAATTCCTCTTTTATTCAGAAAAGTTAAGAAACATACAATGTACCAGGCCTTGTGTCATCGATATGAATTTATTACTCTAACGTTTAACATCTGATTTGCCTCCCTCTGGTTATTTTTTAAGCTATCTGTCATCACACCCAAACTCCGTCTGAATTTCTCATCAGCTGCCAACTTCTGCCTCACCTGTCACGCTGTGTGGGGAAGATGGTTGTCCTGCATGCAAATCAAGCAACAGCTCTGTGGCCGAGATAGAGAACCACATGCCAGGTTGTCCTTCAACTACAAAATCCCTCTCTCATGTGTAATTACCTGGGAGGAGAAAGGCTATTCTGGCTGCTGTGAAGCTAAAACTGTGGTAGAAGCAGAAAAGATAAGGGCTTTCCAGAGAGTTCCTAGGACTACCCCACCCCCACCCCTGAGGCTATGTTTATTGATTTTAGCGAAGATGGAAGGGAGGGAAGAAGGGAAAGAGGGAGAGAGGGAGAGAGGGAGAGAGGGAAAGAGAGATCGGTTGCCTACAGTACACACCACAACTGGGGGTTGAACCCTCACCCTTTCGGTGTAGAGGACGATGCTGCTACTAACTGAGCCACCCGGCCACGGCAACCCTCCCCTTTTGTCAGTTATTGATTCTGTGACTGAGCCCCAGCTTCCTCATCTGTGCAACAAAGATAACACCTACTTGCAGCATTATTCTCAGAAGTGAATGAGTAACATGTTTTAAACACTTGATAGGCACTTAATACACATACCTTATTAACCCCAATAAATTTTAAGCAAAGGCGGGGCATAACTGATAACATTTTTTAAAATCCCATGAAACTATAATTGAAGTACAGATTGACCATGTGCACACAGACAAAAACTTTTCCTCCTTAAGTTTTCAGATAACAATTATAATTGCTTGTTTAGAATTAAATCATGATCCTAATATATTTGTTAATGACTCTGAGGTTTTAGAAATCCTCCTATATTAAGTCACAGTATTTATTAGCATGTTAATAGTATTTAAAAATATTATCTAAAAATGTAGATCCTGAAACTGATCAGCCCTGGGGACTCAGTGTAGGAAATATTACTAATCTATAGCAAAATTTTGTTTATAATAGAAAAAAAAAAACAACTCTAAAATTTACCACAAATATTTAAATGCATTCATTACAAAAATCAAAGTTTAAAAATTTGTACCATTAAGATCAGGATTTAACTATGCTGTTGATGTTTTTTAGGATATTTCTTTGTACTAACACAATGGTATTCTTTCCTGACAGAGAGATCCAAATTGACCTGGTTCATAACCTCATATCTAGACCCAGAGGTAGCTCAGTATGCCATGACAGAATGGCTACATATTCCAGGTATATTTAAAATGATCAGAATTCACTTAGGCAGACAAATAGCTCCTCCCATCACCCACCCGGTTTTAGTATCTTCCTAAACTGTTACAGGTTCTCATTACTTCATTTTCTGGGCAAGTTTTTACACCTCTTGATCCCCGCCTCCAGCAATTGTAAAGCTTCCCAGGTGATTACAACATGGAAAGTGCAAGCCAGGTTAAGATGCACTATCCTAAATAATGACAACTGCGACAATTCAGAGTGAGAATAATAAAACACAGAGGCACCAAAAAGACAGTGAACAATCATTCTCTTAGAAATAGTGTCTTAGTAGCCATACCTCCAAATATGCCTGTTTCCTTTCTTCAAGAGACAAAGAAAAGGGTAGGAAAAGAAGAGGAAGACAAAACAAAACAAAACCAGAACCTACTGGAAAAATAAGATTCCATCAGAGCCACTTTGAAAATGCCAGAGACTGGTAGCTGTTACTGAACCTGCCGAGGTTGGTAAAATCTAAATATTTAGAAAGTTAAAATGGTTTCTGGCGAGGGAGGCCGTCAGGAGAGAGGATTAGGTAGCAAGTGCCCTGGATTAGGAAGTAATGCTCCCTGAAGAGGGAATAGGATATGATGCTGCCGCAGAGGGAAGAGAGAACGGCAAGAGCTTTCCAAGATGCTACCAGGCCTGCCCTGCTCCTGTGAAATCGTCCTTATGTACAGGAACACACACAGAGGGCTCTGCGGGTGACGAAAGCCACGCTTCTCTTTCAGGAAAGAAGGGGGAGGAGGACTGAGTTAGTTTCTTTAAGCGATGGTTTTGTATTTCCAAATAAATAAACATTTGATTAACGAATACCTGCCTTGGAACAAAATATATCATAAAACTAAAAACAGCATTCACACCAAAAGCACAAACTTATTCCTTAAGAAAAATCCCATGGCTGGATGTTTGTGGCTAAAGATGACCATAGCAAAACTGGTAGAAGATGCCCTTTCCTCAGTCACCTAATTGATTTGGAACAACCTGTGCAAATGGGCTAATCATCATTTGGACCAGCGTGTGTGGGGGGGAGCAGCTGGGGGGGGGGGGGGGGGCGGTATTTTTGTGGCAGATTTGGAGAGGAGGATGGCCCCAAAGTGAAAGGCAGGGCAGGGCCCAGCTGGCATGGTTGAGTGTCAACCTATGAACCAGGAGGTTACGGTTCGATTCCCAGTCAGGGCACATGCCCAGGTTGCGGGCTGGATCCCCTGGTGGAGAGCGTGTAGGAAGCAGCCTCATCATTGATGTTTCGATCTCTCTTTCCCTATCCCTTCTGCTCTGAAATCAATAAAAAGTTTATTTATTAATAAAGAAAGAAAGGGCAGGGCCTCTTTAGTCTCCTTGTAGCAGGGCCAAAGCCCAGGAGAAGATCAGGTGGGTACAAGAAGGCTCAAACATTTTATTTACCTCTAGTGTCAAATAGCCATCAACTTCACTTGTTCCTCCACAAGTTATGGCAAACTGAAGCATACTTGGAAAATAGTTTGGTAAATGCAATGTCAAGCAAAGTATCTGGTTCTTCTACTTTGAGCAGGTCAGAAACCAAATAATATTACACCATATTTGGGGTGGGAGGAGGTTTGGTGATTGAATAATATATAAAACTAGAGGCCCAGTGCATGATTGGGGCCGGGGATAAACCACAGGAGGGCTACAGGGTGTGTCGGCTTGTCTCGCCCAGTCCCCATTGGCTGGACCCCAGCAGCAAGCTAACCTACTGGTCAGAGCATCTACCCCCTGGTGGTCAGTGAGCGTCATAGCGACTGCTCAAACAGTCAAAGAAACAGTCAGACACTTAGCATATGAGGCTTTATTATATAGGACTAGAGGCCCGGTGCATGGATTCATGCACTGGTGGAGTCCCTCAGCCTGGCCTGCGCCCTTTCGCAATCCAGGACCCATCGGGGTATGTCAGAGAGCTGGTTTCAGCCCGATCCCCGCAGGCCAGGCCGAGGAACCCCACTGGTGCACAAATCTGTGCACTGGGCGTCTAGTATGCATATAAGATCATTGGTTAATCTCTTCTTGCCCTCCCCCCTGAGATGCATCAGTCTGTTCAATGTTTCCAGTTGAGCATCTGCCCCCTGGTCAGTGCATGTCATAGCTATTGGTCAAACGGTCACTGAGGTTATTATATATCCTACTATAGGCCTGATGCATGAAATTTGTGCAAGAGTAGGCCTTCCTTCCCCCAGCTGCCGACATTGGCTTCCCTCCGGAACCCAGGACCCTGGCTTTCCTCGCAGTCCCAGCTTCTTCCAGAAAAATGTCTGGTCTAATTAGCATATTATGCTTTTATAATTATGGATAGGATATTTCTTAAAGTGCCTTTCATCACGCTGTCTTACTCTTCTTTCTCTATTCTTTTCTTTAAGAAAACCAAAAGTAATTCAATGAACATTTACTGAGTGCCAACTTCCTCAACGAATTATATATTTGCTAAGGTGAATATTAAAAACATTCTGAGGGAGTTATACTTGTTGAATGAGCCTAAATGACACATCATTTGTTTTGTTATATTGTTAAGTGAATTTTTTAAAAGGAAAGGAAGTAGCAAATATGTATTGGTGAAAGTAAGAAGTATAAATCAATGAACTATAAATCAATGCTAAATATTTTGACATCTAGCACTACCAGGTTTGGCTCAGTTTGGCTCAGTTTGGCCTCAGCCTGAGGACTAAAATGTCCTGGGTTCAATTCCAGTCAAGGGCACATGCTTGGGTTGCAGGCTCGATCCCCAGTGGGGAGCATGCAGGAGTCAATCAGTGGTTCTCTCTCATCATTGATGTTCCTGACTCTCTCTGCCTCTCCCTTCCTCTCTGAAATCAATTTTTTTAAAAATCTATAAAAATAAGAAAAATAAAAGCATGTGCAATTTAAAAAAAAAAATTGACATCTAATTGCAAATCCTTTTCTAAGAACGGGGAAGATTAAACAAATACATTTTAAAAGTAAGTACTAAGTCACTTTATGTATAAATGCAAAGGTAAAACAAAGTTAATGGTTGTTATACACTGAAACTAAGTTTGCCAAGTCAATTATTTATGTTGTAATATATAATGATTTCTATGAAAACCATTACATTATTTTCTTGCACTTATTTATAATTCAGTGCACTTACTAATGTGTTTCATTACTTACAAAATCCAAATCATAGTATAAAGTCTTCTCTTCATTTATAGAAGAATACATCATCCCATGTCAGTAAAATTCATGCAACTCCATAGAAATAGATGTAGTTTGTATGATGGTCCATAATTTAATTCACCCCATTTTGAATATCACAGAAATTTAAACCAAACATGGTCTAATTTGTATGGTGCTGCCCCTGAGATCAGCCTATCCACTTCCTCTAATCATAGTAAACAGACCATGATTAGAGGAACACAGCTGAGAAGGAAAACTGCCACTCTCAACATTTTTCTGTATCCCAGGGGCACTATCCATCCAGAACCAGGACAAATGTGACAACCATTCTCCAATTAGTAACCAAGAAGTTAAATATACATTATGTTAAGCAAATAGTCATGACAAAAATCTTAGCCTCCATTGTCAAACTAAACTCACTTTGTGCTGTTGCTTTATTTCAGCGGTTTTCAACCTTTTTCATATCATGGCACACATAAACTAATTACTAAAATTCTGCGGCACACCAAAAACTATATTTTTTGCTAATCTAACACAAAAAATAGGTATGTTTGATTGGTTTACAACTAAATAATAATAGTAATTATCGACGCTTTTTGTTCCAAAATGACTTTTAAAAAAAATCAGGTGCCACACTTGTATATAAGGATTTCTGGGATCAAGAATTAACCAATCAGGCACAGCCTTATTATGTGACCAATAAGATGCAACTCTATTATATGACCTATCTATACTAATAAAAGGGTAATATGCTAATTAGACCGGGTTGACTGGATATCTTCTGGACATCCAACTTTCCGGACAGTTAGGGGGTGACCAGACCAGCAGGGGACCAGTTATGGGGCAATCAGGCCAGCAAGCAGAGGCAGTTAAAGGCAATCAGGCAGTCAGGGGAGCAGTTGGGGGGTGACCAGGCCAGCAGGCAGAGGCAATCAGGGGGTGATCAGGCAGGCAGGCGAGCAGTTAGGAGCCAGCAGTACCAGATTACGAGAGGGATGTCTGACTGCTGGTTTAGGCTGAATCCCACAGGAATCGGGCCTACACTGGCAGTCAGACATCCCCTGAAGGGTCCCGGATTGGAGAGGGTGCAGGCCAGGCTGAGGGCCCCTCCCCCTCAACCGAATTTCATGCACCTGGCCTCTAGTATATTTATGATTCAAGACAGGGCATTCACACCAGATGGCTATTGTTGTGTTGGCTGTTGTCTAAGGAAAAAGAGGTAAGAGTCAGGTATTGCATGGTTTAAAAATTCTTGTGGCACACTGATTAAAAATCACTGCTTTGTTTTATTATGCTAATCACTTCTAGTCTTAGCTTTGTGATTTGCAGTATTTTCTTTCCTTTATTGGTAAAACTGAAACAACAATGTACGTGACAGAATGATGTCCATTATTACTGGAATAATGAACACTTTATTTAAATATTCTTTTCCTCTCTTCATTTAGTCAGCAAACCTCTATGGGGTGCCTACTATGTGCCAAGATACCAGCATACCCAGAGGAACAAGACAGAGAGAATCTTTTACTGTCAAGTTATTTGCTTAAGCATAATTAAGTAAAATAAATGTTTGTCGATTTAAATTTCCCTATAAAAATACATACACATGATTAAAAAAGAGGTCTAGTAATATAGGAAGAGCATAAGACAAAGGCTAAATCTCCTTCCTTTTCCCACTGACTCCCAATTTCACTCCTCAGATTTTTATGCATATTTGTGTATATTGATATATGCATATATACATTTTTAAAATCATTTTTGCAATACTCTTGTGCTTCTTGATGTTTTTCACTTATGACAATTTATCTTTGAAATCTTTTCACATCAGCACAAGATTCTACCTCAGTCTTTTTAACAGTTAATAGACAATGCAAAGTTATCCTCAAAACTACTCCAAGAAGTATAGGAATTTATACTTCCACCAACATTATTTTCCCACATTCTCTAGCACTGAGATGGCTCAGAAATTTTAATGTCTCAATAAAAAAGATTAAAGTGGTAACCATTGCTGTTTTCTTTCATTTCGTCAGTTATGAGTACATTTAGGCATTTTTCCCAGATGTTTCCTGAAAGAAGTGGCTAAGAAAAATGTCCTTTGTTTTAAATTTTCTGTTTATGCCCTTTATCTACCTTATGGAATTATTTATCTTTTTCTTATTGATTTGCAAGACCTCTATTAACATTGGTGAAATGGGCACCTAAAGGAAAAACAAGTAAGATTTAAAGTCTTTTTTTAACAGCACATAAGGGTTTGTTTACTACTTATTATACATACATACACACACATGCGCGCCTACACACACATGCACACATGCATGCACGTGCAAACATTACTGGATACCTTGATTTTCATCACTTTTATATATGTGTGCATAAAATGCTTAAGATGTGGTATTAAGTGAAGAAATCAATATATAGAACATTATGAATTGTATACTACCATCTGTTTAAAATTATTAGTATATATAGGTATATATAGATAGCTAGATATAATTGATCCTCATTTTTCATAGATGCTGTATTTGCAAATTCTTTCACTCACCAAAGTTTATTTCTACCTCAAAATCAATACTCAAAGTACTTTCAGGTCACTTATGGCCACGAACAGTGTGGCAAAAGATTTGAGTCGCGTGATGTGTCTACCTACCCAGCTGCAATCAAACAAGGCAATGGTCTCTCTGCCTCTTATTGGCACTCATACTGCAAGAGATATCCTTTTGAGGTCTTATTTAATGCCACGTCTATTGCATTTTTGTGCTTTTTTTGTTAGCAATTTTGCTGTTTAACATGACCCCAACCCCTGGCCATGTGGCTCAGTTGGGTGGAGGATCCTTCCATACACCAAAAGGTTGTAGGTTCAATTCCCAGTCAGAGAACACACCTAGGTTATAGGTTTGATTCTGGGTTGGGGTGCCTATGGGAGGCAACTAACTGATGGATGTTTCTTGCTCACATGATGTTTTTTTCTCTCTCTAAAAATCCATAAACACATATCCTCAGGTAAGGATTAAAATTAATTAATTAATTAAATGACCCAGAGTGCTGAAATGCTGTCTAGTGTCCCTAAGCAAAGGCTGTGAGGTGCCTTATGCAGAAACTTCATGGGTTAAGATAAACTTCATTTAGGCATGAGTTAGAGTGCCGTTGCCTGTGAGTTCAGTGTTAATGAGTGAACAACATACAATCGACCCTTCACCGTGAGGAGTTAGTGGCGTCAACCTTCTGAAGACTGTGTAATGTAACTACAGTCGGCCCTCTGGATTCACAGATTCCCAGTCCTGGGGAGTGGACCCTTAAACAACCTGAGTTCAAGCTGCACGAGTCAATTGAAATGCAGGTAATTGACAAAAATCCATGTGTAAATGGAGCTATGCAGTTCAAACTTGTATTGTTCAAGGGTCAACTGTATATTAGATAAGGTGTCTTTAAACAGATACTGATACACACATAAAACAAAGTTATGTATTGATCAGCTGTCAAAAATACTGTGACCAGAGGCTCACAGGACCCTAATACTGTATTTCCTGAATGCAATGGTTCAATATTCATTAATTTGGTGTTTGTGGTGACTTTATACAACAGAACTACCATAAACAATGAGAATCAGCTGTACTTGTAATTGTGTTTTATGTGCATAGAACTGCTCTGTAAGGATATGCTGGTTACCCGCAGGGAGGGGTACTGTGGTTGTGGGAGGGGCATATTCCTTCACATTGACTACCCCCTTCAGTGCACATACCTTTGTGTACATTTTTAATTTTAAAGTATTCTTATTTTTAATTATTTTTAAATAAATAAAATTATAGTTAAGAAGCTACACTAAAAAAAGTGAACAGTAGAATGTTGAATAAATGTTTTTAGAGACTATCCACAGTGGAATTATAAAGGTAATAGACACCTAAATATCAAAGTTCTCCCTTAATTTTAGTCAGACTCAGTAAAGCTTTATGTGGTTAATTCAAGGAGCTGTAATGAACCATTTTGCTGAAAATAGATATTTTGTATGATTTTTCCCACAAATTCTTTTTGCCATTTTTCTTCCTATGTTCTGCTACAAATATTAAACAAAGGAGAATCCTGAAATGCTTCTATCTAGACTCTGAACTAAAGACAAATGGAGTCGCCCGGCCGGTGTGGCTCAGAGGTTGAACAGGAGCACCCTGGTTCAATTCCTGGTCAGGGCACATGCCCAGGTTGTGGGCTCCATCCCCAGTGCGGAGCGTGCAGGAGGCAGCCGATTGATGATTCTCTCTCATCATTGATGTTTCTATCTCTCTGTCCCTCTGATATCAATAAAAATATATTTTTAAAAATACAAATGGAGTCATATTTTGGTTAAAGAAACATCTACTGGCAGTTTCTCCACCTCATTTAACATGTTATAATTTCTATTGTTAATCACCTTGGTTCTTTCAACAAAGCAGCTCCTGGAGGGTTGGGGGAGATACAGGCACCTTCACTCAAGACTGGCCAGGCTTCTGTGTTTAGGAGGGTGCATTTGCTTTCTTTCTTTTCTTTTTTAAAAATTTTATTTATTGATTTTGATGAGAGAGAGAGAGAGAGAGAGAGAGAGAGAGAGAGAGAGAGAGAGAGATTTGTTGTTCCACTTATTTATGCATTCATTGGTTAATTCTTGTATGTGCCCTGACCAGGGTTTGAACCACAACCTTGGTGCATCAGGATGGTGCTCTAACCAACTGAGCTACCTGGCCAGGGCCACATTTGCTTTCTTAAGATGAAAACTCCACAACAATGAATGCTTAATCACTGAAATTAATTCCAATGACATAGGAACACAAGCTCAGAATCTGGATTTATAACACCATATTAATAACATATTTTAAGGTACCCAGAGCACAACACATGACATAACAAAGTCTACCCTTTACTGAACTTCTACTATATGCCAAGCACTTGACATACATCATTAAATCAGATCCTCACGACTCTGAAAAGCAGTTACTGTGATATTCATTCAACACAAGGAACCTGAGTCTTCAAGGGGTGAGTAATTTACATAAGGTCACCTTGGTAGTAAGTGGCAGAGCTGAGATTTGAACTAAATGTTCTGTGTTCAAGGCTATGCAGAGAAAAACTAGCTTCCTGTGAACAAGTATGAACCAGATCACTTAGATAAAAATAATATAGCACCATACTGAGAATAAAATGAACCCCAAACTATCAGATATGACTCAAATATCTGACAAATGTGCAATCAATCTGACAGGTTTTCAAAAATAAAACAAAACAGAAGCAGAAGCCGTTCTGGTGCAAAACCACAGTTCCTCTGAGGTAGTGAGAGGAGACAGATATTCCTGGGGAGAGAAACAAGAGGAAAGGCATGGACTGGAAAACACCTAAGAAATAGGAAGTAGTTCCATCTGCCAGGTAATAAGCGACAGTATATGTAGGAAAAGAGAGAGGTAGCTATGAGTCTGGAATGGTGTGTTGAGGTCTCGCTGCCAAATCGCAGCTCTGCCACTTTATACCTCAAGGATCAGGCTGAAAATTTTGAGCCAATGCAATAGGCAGTTTGGGAGCAATGAAGAGTCTTGAGGCAGAGTTGTAACACAATGTTTCTGCATGCTTAATGAGAAGTTAAAAAGTATTGTTGGTTAGGAACGCCTCTGTTATGCTGAAAACAAGGGAAAATAGTAATGGCTGCTCATAGTCATCCCTGTACAAGCTACCTTTTATGGTGGGCTTATAAAGTGCTGGGCATTTTGTAAGCAATTTATACACCCATCTAGTTTAATTCTTACCATAGCCTAATTTGATTACCTCAATCACACGCTTAGAAATGAAGGCCAAATTTAATGACTGTGCTCAAGTTCACCAAACTATTTAGTGGCTGAAGAAGATCTAGAATGCAGTGTGTCTGAATCTGCGGGTGTCAGGCTGCTTCTCTGATGACAGGTTCCAGGTCGGGAAAGTTGAGGTCGGGGCTTAGAAGAGGAAAATTGCATTTATAGCAGGAGTATTATGACCCAGGCACTAGATAAATGCGTTCACATAAGTTAGCCATCTCAAGCGTACCAGCAAGATGCCATGAAAATCTGTCAGAAAAAATAAAACAGGATGGAAGGCAGGCAGGTAGGCTGCTCGTTTCTGATGAAAGGGTTTCCAAAAACGAAGGCAGCATGTGATGTTTCTGTGCATTTAATCTCTATAGTGTCCGTCTAAATTGTGGTAACGTATAAACCTGTGAAGCCGGTTTGACCTTTCGCAAAAAGAGAACCGGCTTCTAACTAGTTGGACAAGATTGTTTGCTTGGTATCTGCAAACAGTGAACTCAGGTGGCGTCGCTCTCCAACATCTCAGGTGAAAGTGGGTGTGAAACACGAGAACGGGATTACAGCAATACCAGGGACGCTGTTTTAGTTAAACCAGACGGCATTGTCATCCATTGGCCACAATGTGGGTTGTCAATTTCATAGGGTTCACCCTAAATACTATTTGGGTTTGTGAGAGCAGAGCACCCTCCCACCATTATGTCCCTACCTCACTGACATTGTTCTTTCCTGCCTAATAAGAAAGAGGGACTCCAATTCCTCGGTCTGGCTTCCCTGATGCCAATCTACCCTCATGTCCCAATCTCACTTGCCACAACCCATGTAAACCTCAAGCCCAGCTGTCTCCTCACAGCTACTAATGCTTCTTCTGTCCTGTGTGTCGGTAGGGTGGGTGGGAATGAGCTGGCTTGTCCGGCTCGCAGGGGTGTGTGTTGGCCGTTCTCTTTAACCTGCAGCTCGGTGGCTGGCTGGGAAGAGCATGGCTGCGGGTCTCGGGAGCTGGGCATGCTGGAGATTTAATCCCAGTTCAGCCACACACTTGCTGTGGAGCAGCGGTGAGTGAATCACGTGTCTGAGACTCAGTTTCCTCAACTACAAAATAATCCTCTGCCTTCCCGTCAGGATTATCAGGAGGCTTACGAAATGAGGTATGTGGAGGTTGCCAGGTAACACCTGCTTTGAAAAAGCAAACATTTACCCACACATTGGAAAGAATCCAAGTCAAATTCCTAGGGACAACCCTGCAGCCTTGGCCTGTACCCTCTGGTCCACCAGGGGAGGTGGGAAGGGGGGTGGCCTTCTCTAAGCAAGAAGACTAATTGGGCTTCTCTATATTCCTAATAAGTTATCAACTGGTCATCCTGTTTTCAATACCCCGCTGCCTCCGCCGTCAGGAACAGAAAGCCCCAGCACTTGTGGGACAGCTTATCAGCAAAAGACCAGCTCAGGGCTGATCTTTGGGGGAAGATACTGCCAACATTATCTATTCCCTGTGAGGTCTAGCATGCTCCTGAAACAGGAATTTAAGGGGTAAAATAGGACAGGTTTTAGGAAATTTTAGAAATTTTGGAAATTAAGGGGACCATGGAGGAAGCACAGGGCTGGAGAGCAGCAGAAGGTATATTTCCATAGCTGGAAAGCTGCAACAGGTACATTTCCATAGAATGAGGAATCTGGGAACAGCAAAAGGTCTATATTTACAAAATAAAGAGAAGGAAGCCCTTCATTCAAAAGAAGAAGAAAGCCCAAAGGGAATAAGAAAACAATAAGAAAGGGGGATGGAGAACCTCACATGTCCCATGTGAGACTCAACCTTTGAGCCCAGGAGTTACTATAGTAACCAGTCTAAGGGAATAGTGACCAATCAGAGGGGCTATCAAGGCACCAGGCTCTGCAACCTTTATAAGCCATAGGGAAAAGGAACTCAGTGGGACCCTTTCTCCCTCCCCATGTGGGAGTCTGTACTTGTTCTTCAATAAATCTCCACCTTTGCTATACCACTTTCTGTCTGTGGATTCATTCTTCAATTCCTGCGGACAAAGAATCCCGGGAACCATCCTGCCCAGGGGAACACCAAGTGTTCCAATCCAAAAATCACATATCATTCTTTTCAGATAACAAGAACTCTTCTAAGTACTTGTGCTTCTACTTTTTCCCAGACTGACAGGAAGCAATCGAAATGCATAGCCTCCTAATCCCAGCATCCTTTAAGCCACCATGGTAAGTACATAGGAAAGCATACAATATTCCCTTTCTATTCCCTTAAAGGTAAACTCTCGGTTCTCCTGCTCTCAAGGTGCCTGTCTCTAAATGGGGTCTTTTGAAATACTTCGTGACATAGTGATTTTCTTTTCCAAGTTCCTAAAATTCCTATATTCCGGCACTTGAGTATTTGTTCTGCCTTATGGCTTCCTACCTGCATTTTGCATGGACATTAACCTTCCTGAATGGATTGCAATTCAAATAGATTTGAAGAGATATTTACAGAGAGTCCGTCTACCAATCTTAGGAGGTTGCCTTCTTCTTTGTCTTCTCACCTGTCTCCTGACACACTCTGGCCTTTTAGTAATCACCACTTGGCTTTGAAAGGGCAAGGGCTATGCCCTCCATCTTGCCCCGGATCCTCCATTTTTGGGAAGCAGACATTAAGGAGCTTCTTCCCGGAAGCCCAAGCCTCTGCTAGCCACACCTAGGATTTCTTTAAACTAACCAATGATAATCAAGGGAAGTGTGTGGCATAGACACAACCACATCTTGTGTAACAAGACCCCGACTTGCGCCTGTCCAATCGGCAGGGCCCACAGTCCTGTCTCCTCCCCTTACTCCAACCCCCTTATAGAACCCCTCTCCCCACAGAGCTCTCTCTCTCTGCCTCCTGCCTCTGCATCGGCGAGTGTGGTGGACGGGGAGCTTGAGCTAGCTTGAATAAAGACTCTTGCTTTTGCATCGGACTCGGTGCTCCCTGGTGGATCTTTGGGGGATCTTGAAATCTGGGCATAACAGCTTCACTCAAGAACAGACAGAACAGCTTGGATGCACATAGCTGCCGGAGACCAAGGGGACTGAGCCTCTCTATTCCCAAAAATATTAGGTGCACTGGAACACACTTTTGGTTCCCTGACTTAATCCCATCTTCAAAAGATAATCATGATTAAAATTTTGATACACACAGTTAAATTATGTTAACTGTATGTTTGTATGTATGTGTGTTTATAGTGTGTATATGTTTTACAAATTAGCCATGCTGTCTTATAGGCCAATAATGAGAATGGACAGTATCTCCTACAAGGAACATGGATTAGAGGTACATAGAACTAATTCTTCTAGGTAATGGATTAAAACGTGGAAAGCAAGAGCCCTTATGAATATAATCTGCCAGAAGCCAATTCCAGCATGTCAGGGCTGAAACATCTGGAAATGGCTGAGGGCATTCCCCCAAACCTGAAAAAGAATGCATAAATGATGGCTTGCTCCCCTGCTGGACAGCTGAGGGCATTTCAATCTACATGTCATTGCCTCCTACTGGCCAAACACCTGAACAGCCGTAGGCAGTTTCCCCCAATCTGACCATGGATTCTGTATATTAAACCTTGCCTTTGATGTATATCTACTTTGCCTTAGGACAATTTGTGTTAATAAAAAAGCAAAGGGTCCAGAGACACAGGAGAACTTAGTTCCTTTGGCTAAGTCTTCTCTGGCTCTCCAAAGTGACTTCCAAATTTATGTTTCGTCTCTAGACTCTTTATTAATTTACACACAGCGCCTTCTCCATATTCCTGAACCCCTTCTAGATGCTGGATTAAGACCACTGGCAATAATCCACACTTATTATGGTTGCTTAGTTGAGTGATTGCCTTTCTTCTTGAGAAATGTGATCTGATTTTACTTAGTTTAAAATAAATTCTTGCAAAAAGAAATATTTGCATTAGCCTGAGAACTTAAAATTTCTAGTATTTTTGTGTGTTTTTTTTTGTTTTTTACTGTGCACAATGCAAAGGGCTTTTCAGTCTTCTCACAGTGAATCCATGGACATATGTCCCCTGCAATATAGGAACTTTTCATCTGACCTTTATGCTACATGGTGCAGAGGAGCACGTGAAAACCGACAACACTGCCCGATCTCCCACAACTGCTTTTCCTCAGACTCAAAGAAAAAGAGGAAAAGCAGAATTTGGAGTCACACTGGCTTTTCACACTGCATTTGCTCAGGTGACACCTTCCAATCAACAGCCCTGTGCGGAATGAGCCGGTAAGTCTGTGTAAGAAAGCGCAGAAAGCACAGCAGGCATCGCCCTGCTAGTGTACCATTTCATCTTTGTCCGCTTATCTGTGTAGTCACGTAACACCTCTGACCTGCCTCAACTACACAAATAGCTCTGTGGCTAAGTCAGGTGTGAGAATGAGCACAAACAGGGAAATATGAACTCAGGCTGTCAAGCCCAGGAGCAGGCAGTAATAGAAGCAGCCAGAATGTGATCCCAGCAGACCAATTCCCTCTCTGAGAGCAAGTCGCAAGACAACAGTAACTGTTCCAGGTTCCCTTAATGCCTCTGATGATACCCCAACTAGTCATTTCCTCGTCCAAGCACATCCATGTCTGAAACACTTCTAAACACTCCTGAGCATTTATTAGAGCCAATGAGAATTAAAGTCTTTACCTGATTTCTAGATCTGCAGGAAGCCGTTGTAATGTAATTTACCCTAGTGTGCAATAGGGCATGTCACTCAGCCTATGGTTGCATTCTGCCAAAACAACCTCCTGAAGTATAAAAAATTCCCTTGGTTAACTGGTTAGTTCTTCTATAAGATGCTTTGGCAAAAAATAAGGTGAAATTACATTACCTTCAATGCAAATGAAATGATCTAACATATCCAGATATAAAGTCATTTTAAGTACATAATTTTAAAAAATATTTTTATTGATTTTTTTTATAAGAAGAGAGGAAGGGAAAGGAAGAAGGAAACATTGGTATGAGAGAGAAATACCAATCAGTTGCCTTCTGAACACACCCTGACCCCAACCCCAACCCCAACCCCAACCGGGAACCTGGAACCTGAAACCTGGGTATGTGCCCTGACCAGGAATTGAAGCAATGGCCTTTCGGTGCAAAGGATGGCATTCAAGCAACTGAGCCACACAAGCCAGAGCAAAGTACATACTTTTTATAACAATACATGCTGCCAATTTTGAACATGAGTCAAAAGTAAATATTAAATGTTCAGATGGCCGAAACCGGTTTGGCTCAGTGGATAGAGCATCGGCCTGCGGACTGAGAGGTCCCAGGTTCGATTCCGGTCAGGGGCATGTGCCTGGGTTGCGGGCATATCCCCAGTAGGGGATGTGCGGGAGGCAGCTGATCGATGATTCTCTCTCATCGATGTTTCTGACTCTCTATCTCTCTCCCTTCCTCTCTGTAAAAAATCAATAAAATATATTAAAAAAAAAAAATGTTCAGATGGTATTTTTTTGCCTGTGGCCATACCTAATTAAATTGGACTTCCTGAGAGCTTGGGTTCCTTCCTTATGAGCTTGGCACCTAGTGTCAACACATATTCATGAGACTGGATCCGCTTTCCTTCCATTACACCAGTCATAGCCATAAAATACACAGGAATAGAATATATTGAAAGCAAAGGAACCTGTCACATATATACTAAAATCTTTGCTTACGTTTATACTCTTACTCTAGAGTTGATATACTTATGTATAAAAATCAATCCCAAGAAATTTAATGCAGTGGATGAGCATAATTATTTCTATTGGGTGCAATTAACTCCTTACTTGCTATCTATTAACCAAACATTCCTCTTCAATTTTTCTAATGGGATCTTATGAACCATGTAATTTCAGAATGTGTACATTCCATGCATAATTTCTGCTTCCAGCAGTAGTAAAATGTATAACTAAACTAAAAAGACAAACAATCATTGGGCTCATTCATGATTGAGACATAAAAGTATAATGTTCTTACCTATAAAATGAGGATGGAAATTCCTACCTCACAGGGTTGCAATGAAGGAACCATGAAAGAATGTGAATGTACTGTGTAAAATGTTAAATGACATCAATGATAACAACACAGCTAAAACGTATGGAGTGTTAGTGAATACCTTGCATACGTTAACTCATTTAGTCAACTCGACAATGCTCTTGGGTCAGTATTATTATTTTCCCCATTCTACAGATGAGGAAGCTGAGGTTTAGGAGGTGAATGATACATTCTGAGAGCAGTGATCCCAGTACTTTGTCGGTGATGACTCAAAGTTTAGAAATCTCATGTGATGCAATGGGGAGAACCGTTCTTTCTTAACCATTTGTTTGTACTTTGTTTAGAAATTATTCTTTCACTTCCACTAGAAAGTTAGTATTTAGAGCTCTATCTTTGGAGACTAAGGAGTAACTTACACATTAACTTACATTTAACATCACTACACATAAATCAATGTTTCCACTTTTTAGTAAGAACATTCCGTTTGTGAAGAGTCCTGTAAAAAGTACCAAAATGAATTTTATAGCAGACTTAAATCTCTTCTTTCTTCTCAGGGTGTATGTTCTTATACTAGCACAGTTGAGGACAACCTAACACTGCCAACCCCCTCCTTTGCGAACAGAAAACTTCACTTCATATTGTTTGTAGGGCAGCATGCCTGGCCCTGAGAAACCAAGCCAGACTGGTAGTACAAGCATCTCAAGGCCATGGATCTCTTTATCAGCAATCTAAGGGTAGGCAACGCAATCCCTCTTTGCCAGGGAACGGTCCGGGAGTGGGGCCTGTGACCCAATGAGATGAAGCTTTGGCCCATGAGATGAAGAAATAGCAATCATAGAAACAAATCCTTACATAAACTTACTAAGGGTAAGTTCGTTTGGAAGCTTCTCCTTGATAAAGAAGAGAACTAGAAGAAGGCTTCTTTGTCGCTGCCCCTTTCCCTCTTCTTGGGAAGTTGGAGTAAGGACAGATGTTTGGTTGGCAGTTATCTGTGACCGTGAAGAAAACACTGCTGACAACATTAAGAATGGCAAGACAAAAACTCAGAGAGCACCTGGATCATTGATGACATCATTAAACGACTGAACAACCACAGAGATTTCCAACCAGACTTATTTTTATATGAAATAGTTAAATGTTTATGTTTAATTACATTCGCTACTTGCAATTGAAAGCACCTCAACACAATTCCGTGATTGGTGGGTATATTCTCCGCAGCAAACTGATGAGTATTATCCAAAGAGGATATAATCCATGAAGAAAATAACCTGAAATTTATTGAGTTTTTATTCCACTGGTCAGACTGAAACCATTTAAATACCATGATTTGGTGTATCTTTTTTGTTCTCTTAAAACTACTAGCTTTTGTTTTTGTTTTTTAATTGAAAAGGGTTATATGTATCTCCTCCAGCTTTTCACATGTCAGCTGGTCCATGACATTTAAGAAACAATTCTCCTGTTTACAATTTGGTGAAAGTATTTAACAGAAAAATATCCATTCTATATCTTTTTAAAAGTCAAATTATAGAAAAATATGGTATGAACTTTATGAAAATCTTTTTGTGAAAAGAAAAATACAGAGATGGATTCATGGAAAGAGAGACAAGTTTAAAAATATTTGCCCCCAAATGTGAGTGCTTATTTCAAGGGGACATTTATTTTCTTTTTTTCTTTTTTTTTTATTGCTTAAAGTATTACAAAGGGTATTACATATGTGTCCATTTTATCCCCCCGCCCTAGACAGTCCCCTAGCCTCCCCTAACCCCCAATGTCTTATGTCCACTGGTTATGCTTCTATGCATGCATACAAGTCCTTTAGTTGATCTCTTACCCCCCTACCTCCTGCCCCGCAACCCTCCCCGGCCTTCCTGCTGCAGTTTGACAATCTGTTTGAGGCAGCTCTGCCTCTGTATCTATTATTGTTCAAAAGTTTATAATGGTCTCTATTATCCATGAATGAGTGAGATCATGTGGTATTTTTCCTTCATTGACTGGCTTATTTCACTTAGCATAATGCTCTCCAGTTCCATCCATGACGTTGCAAATGATAAGAGTTCCTTCCTTTTTAGAGCAGCATAGTATTCCATCATGTAGATGTACCACAGTTTTCTAATCCATTCATCTACTGATGGGCACTTAGGCTGTTTCCAGATCTTAGCTATGGTGAATTGTGCTGCTATGAACATAGGGGTGCATATATCCTTTCTGATTGGTGTTTCTGGTTTCTTGGGATATATTCCTAGAAGTGGGATCACAGGGTCAAATGGGAGTTCCATTTTCAGTTTTTTAAGGAAACTCCATACTGTCTTCCATAGTGGCTGCACCAGTCTGCATTCCCACCAGCAGTGCACGAGTGTTCCTTTTTCTCCACATCCTCTCCAGCACTTGTCATTTGTTGATTTGTTGATGATAGCCAGTCTGACAGGTGTGAGATGGTACCTCATTGTTGTTTTGATTTGCATCTCTCGGATGATTAGTGACTTTGAGCATGTTTTCATATGTCTCTTGGCTTTTTGAATGGGGGACATTTATTTTCTTACTAGAGGCCTGGAGAATGAAATTCATGCAATAAATTCGTGCGGGGGGTGTGGGGGGGTGGTCCCTTAGCCCGGCCTGCACCTCTCCAATCTGAGACCCCTAGGGGGATGTCTGCCTCACAATCTGGGACCACTGGCTCCTAACGGCTCGCTTGCCTGCCTGCCTGATTGCCCCTAACCGCCTCTGCCTGCAGGCCTGATCGCCACCTAACCATCCCCTGCTGGCCTGATCGCCCCTAACTGCTTTCCCCTGCCAGCCTTATCACCCTCTAACTGCTTGTTCCCCTGCCAGACTGATTGCCCCTAACCACTTCTGCATCGGCCCCTGCCACTGTGGCTTTGTCCAGAAGGAAGTTGGACATCCAGAAGATGTCCAGTCAACCTGGTCTAATTAGCATATTATCCTTTTATTAGTATAGATGTTTTGTGTTTCCTAAATTTTCTACAATATTATTTTTTTTATGTTTTTTTTTTTTTAGAAATATATCTTTATTGATTTCAGAGAGGAAGGGAGAGGGATAGAGAGTTAGAAACATCGATGATGAGAGAGAAACATCGATCAGCTGCCTCCTGCACACCTCCTCCTGGGAATGTGCCTGCAACCGAGGTACATGCCCTTGACAGGAATCGAACCTGGGACCCTTCAGTCGGCAGGCCGACGCTCCATCCACTGAGCCAAACTGGTCAGGGCAGTTTTCTACAATATTATTAAAGTTACTTGACACAGCCAATAACTACAACTGATACCTTTATTCCTTCTAAAAAATGTTTCTGTGACAGAACATATCTTTGCATGATCAAAATGAATCATAATACTTCTCCACATTAAGTAAAATCCTAAAAATAAATAAAGATTATATGCAGTTCTCCATAATTCTAGGCCTCCAAGTGCATACAATGATGAAGCAAAATAATATTTGCACGAATTATTCTCATCATTGATGTTTCTATCTCCTTCGCCCTTCCTCTCTGAAATCAATAAAAATATTTTTTAAAAAGATAATTTATAGCGATCCTTCAGAAAATGACTACATTCCAAATGTCCTAGATGTTGCATATAAACAAGACAGTGGAGTTGTTGTAGTGTTAACTACCTAAGAAAAACAGTTTTAATTTATTACCATACTTCTAGATATGATAAACTATACACATAAAAAAAGAGCCTCTACAGTCTTTCCACTAAGTAAAATTTAATCCTGAAGGGGCATCTGTTTGCAGCAAGTTTTGAAATATTTTCCATAAAAAGTTCAATCAGATGAGGAACCCGTAGAGCTCTGAGGCCGAGCTTTCTACTCCTTAGCCATGAGATAATTCTCAAAAACATGGTAGAGTCTTTTTTTTGTGTGAGTGTTATTTCATCTACTTAATGCCAAGCCCAAAAAAACAACTCTCTGGTTTCCTGAATTATCCACATGAAGTAACACATTCAGAGCCCAGACAGCGGTAACCGAGTGTTGACCGCTTCTTCCTGTCACAGCAGAACTAAAGATGTTAGAATCAACATTTGCTCAATTTAAAAAGAATAAGCCCACTAGTTAATAACAGCTAATTTTTTCACCACTATGTATTTTAATACAGTGGCCTGTTTTAAAATAAATTAAATGTAAATATTGAGTCTTTATAGTATACGTATGAAAATTTGAATGTTTGAAAGTTTATCAAAAGCTTCTAACGTGAAAACTCATGTTTCAATGTTACGAATCAATGTTTCTCTCTCACATGCATCTCTCTCTCTGTTTCCCCTCCTCTCTCTAAAAATCAATAAAAATATCCTTGGATGAGGATTTTAAAAAAAGAAATATTGTCTTTTGAAGAAATACTATTTTTAAGACTCTTTCTCTCTCTCTCTCTCTCTATATATATATATATATATTTTATTGATTTTTTACAGAGAAGAAGGGAGAGGGATAGAGAGTTAGAAACATCGATGAGAGAGAAACATCGATCAGCTGCCTCCTGCACACCCCCCAGTGGGGGTGTGCCCGCAACCAAGGTACATGCCCTTGACCGGAATCGAACCTGGGACCCTTGAGTCTGCAGGCCGATGCTCTATCCACTGAGCCAAACCAGTTCAGCAGTATTTTTAAGACTCTTAGAAAATCTTAGAAAAATCAAGTCCAGTACACTTAAAACATATTAAATATATAATATTTTGATTAGTATTTAATATTTTCTTTTTTGCTCCTCTAGGATATTTCTAACCTATCATTTGCTTTTATTTATTGATGCATTTTATAGAGAGAGGAAGTATCATTTGTTTTTATTTATTGATTCATTTTACAGAGAGAGGAAGAGAGAGAGAGAGAGAGAGAGAGAGAGAGAGAGAGAGAGAGAGAGAGATAGCTTTATTCTACTTATGCATTATTGGTAGATTCTTGTATGTGCCCTAGCTGGGGATCAAACCCACAACCTTGGTTCTACCCAACTGAACTACACTGTCAGGGCTGTCATTTGTTTGCTTGAATCCAAAGAGAATCTTTATTTAAATTGTCTATGGCTTTAGAGAAGAACTTTCTCTGAGTTTATGGGGTAGAACCAAATGATCATCACATTTACAAAGACTTTTAAAGCTGCGCTCATATGATTTGGACCATTCTCCTCCAGTCTCGCTTCCTCTCTCCGGTGACTGCTGAGACAATTGAGAGGAAAGGAGGAGTATGGAACAGCAAGTCTTCCTCGATACACGCTACATAAAACTCCCGGAACACTATTACAGAACAAACCACACTCATGAAGCGTTAGTGCAGAAGAAGCAAGGGTCCCAAGCAATGCCCAGAACTCTAAGATCGGCTCTACAATGCTGCCCTGTGAAAAAGCTGTCACACTGTCCCAATCAGATAGATCCTGAGACTTCTACCAGATCACACACACAGGTTCTCCGGATCCAGAGAGCCTAAACTCTGGACTAGACTAGCCCTCTGTAACCTTCATCTTGGAGAATAACAAAATCTTTCCAGCTCCTGTAAATCAGACACAATCTCCCAGGCACTCTGCAATACTGGATTACGTCTATTCATGATGTATTCCAGCTATGAGTGCAGCATCTGTTTCCAGGTGACTCCGGGTCCCTGAGCCAATTATCCTATTCACTTTTCTTCTCTCTAGGGACAGGTTTATGTTTAATCCTTTATCTCTATTAGATTAGATGTCTATTGTCCCTGAGGAACCTTTGCCCTATTAGACACATTCCTGAAGCCTAGGCATACAAGTTGTAATGTTAAAGTCAAATTAATGTCTTTCATCTCCCTCCCTTAAAGAACTATGGCCCATTCCTAGTAAAAATAATCAAAATGTATAATTTAGTATTAGAAACCAAGAGAAAGTTTTTGTGACATCAACACTATGACTTGTCTTTACCTTAATCTAAGAAAGCATATTAATTTGGAGTAAGAATTTGCAGCCCAATGTTGTCACAAATTACCCTCTGTGTAACTGTATTGCTTATTTTAATGTTTATTTAAAAATGCTTTAGTTTTTAAAATGTCTCTGTTACCCAATTTCAGATAAAATACCATTGTAAAATGAAACTTATCTTTCATTATAAAAACAGTAAGTACATTATAGTTGATGCAAAAAATAGATTAAGGCCATATGCATAATCACATAGCCCATATATACCCAGAATGTAATATAAAAAGATTATAGAAAACCAGAAGAGCAAAAGGAGAAATAATAACCATCATTTTACCATCTTTAAACAACTACTTTTTACCATTTTGGTATTATTTTCTTCCTGGTTTTTTCCTCTATGCATGCAATCCCACTCTCTCCACTCACTGTAAGGAAGTCTTTGACTAAGAATTAGTCATGCTACATCAATACCTTTTCCTCTTAAAAATAAAATTAGATGAAAAGAATAAAATAAGAATTTTTTATTATCGTTTCAATAAGACATTAGATAGTCTTCCCTGACTCACGTAAGAGCAATAAGAAGATGTACTGGCTAATAAATCAGACACATTTGAAAGTGAATGAACAGCTTCTGCAATACAGTTAGTTACACAGAAGGGTAATTTGTGACAACATGCATATGGGCGTTCATCTATTCAACACACATTGAATAGGCAAACAAGAAACGAGAAAACAAAAGTGTGCAACTATAAGCCAAATTCTGTGATAGGAACTGACTTCAAAGCTGGAAGAGAAAATCTAAATCTAAGAGCAAAGTGCCAGCAAACCATAAAAAAAGGCACAATGGATTTTGATGGGTGGGGATCATAATCTGCATTTTGAATAGATGCTGAATCCATAGGTAACATATTATGGAGACAGATTTTGATGGCCTTTCAAACCGATCAAGAGAATTTGGACACCTGTAGACAATGGGAAACCAGGGAAGGTTTTTTATCGCCGGTGACAAGATTATATCAGCGACTAAGATAATGCTGAAAGCCCAGGGAGGGATGGATGTGGAAAGTCAGTGAGGAGGCACAAAGCAGTGGTGGGGCCTGAAGGAGGGCTATGGGAATGAATGCGTAGAAATGGAACTGAGAGCCCTTCACACAGGACTTGGTTATGAATTAGAGGTGTGACTGGAAAAGGAGCAGGAGCCTCACACACTCAGAAACCAAAAGTAAACACAGGATGGTCTGAACATAAAAATTCTTAACTGAAAAGTGAGTCATACTGGGCAGTCACATCCTATACCAATAGCTTCCTTGACAAAGGTCAATCCTTACTCATTACCTTAAGTGAACCTGTCTATTGTCTTTTTGCATGTACAATACTACACCCTTGGAATGTCAGAGTTATTCCCTCAGGGTACAACCTCCCACCACAGTACAATACCACAGACCCCCTCATTGTTATTTTGTTTCCCAAATACTGTCTCTAAGTATTGTAAGTGTTCATTGTTAACTATCCTGTCCCCACCAATGTAAAATAAGCAATGTCTCTGTTTTACTCTTTATTCAATCTCAGAGATTTCCTGCTTTGCTTTCTCCTACCTCCCTAATCTACCACCAATGGATTTCATGCAACCCTCTTATGTCTCCTTTTTTTTATTCTAATGTATAAAATAAGCTGTAAAACTGCCAGTCTCTGTATCATTTTCTCAATCTGTTGAGATTTTGCTTCCCAGCAGTTGTCATCATTTTGGCTCAAGTAAACTCATAAAAATCCTCTGTAGATTTGGACATTTCTAACGTCATTGACAGAGATGAGAAGGGAGAGGTGCGTGCTAGGCAGATTTCCTGGTCCCGTGGACCTGCTAAATCTGAATCTCAGATAAAGCCTGTCCATGTGTATTCATGGGAGAAATAAATTGTCCAGGTGAGTCTGGCCCAAATACCTGGTTAAGGATCCAGGACATAAAACCTGGTTCTCAAAAATTTTTACCCCAAAAGAACTCAGTAATTAAGAACTGGAGAACCAAGTACCAATCAAAGTGGTGCAATCACAAAATATCAGGAACCACAAAATACAGGTTCAAAAAAGTATTTCTGCAAATATGAATGCAGGGAGAGTCATTGAAAACCAACTACAACTTAAGACAACCCCGGTTACAAAAATGTCCAGAATGTCATACACAGTGAGGGCTTTGTAATGTTCCAGAGCACCATGTGACAGACCTTGTAGCAGAATACTAAATTAAAACTCCTCCTCCCCACTGCTACACACACTGTCTCATTTTAATGTATGTGTGCCACATTTTAGTAAGCTTTAATAAATTTCAATAGTTTCCTAGTAGGTAATATTTGTTCAAACCAAAAGTGTGGGAGTCCTAATTTTTTATTTTTCAAAAGCATCCATGTGGATTACTAGCAGACTGCATGTAAGTGATGTTTGAGAAATGGCTTAGAAAAGAAAGCCTAGAGAGGATGTACTATCCATGCTCAAATGCATACTAGACAGTCATGCAGAAGTGGAAATAACATACAGCTAGAGTCAGAACTAGAAGTAACAGAGGACTATGGGAGCCCTGAGCGGGTGGCTTAGTTGATTGGAGTGTCGTCCCAGGCACCAAAAGGTTTCGGGTTCGATTCTGGTCAGGGCACATACCTAGATTGTAGGTTCATCCCCAAGATGGGTAATGTACAGGAGGCATGATCAATGTTTCTCTCTCTCTCTCTCTCTCTCTCTCTCTCTCTCTCTCTCTCTCTCTCAAAAGCAGTAAACATATCCTCAGATGAGGATTATAAAAATAAAGAACCAATGGAAGGATACAACGTTCAGGTCAATTATGGAGAACAGCCTTCAAACAATCAGAGCTACCTTAAGCGGACTGGACTAAAAGGAACTTGTTAAGGTTAAAGTCCTCAGCTTCTGACAATGGACGACCAAGTCAACAATAAGGAATTGCTTTACCCAAGTAGGAAGCTGGTCCTAATGACAACACTCTATGCTATGCTATCATCTATGACCTTCTCTGCCGTCAAGAAAACAAAGTTGAAAACGATTGATGGCCTACCTGATTGATGGTCTACCCATTTCTCTCCTTCTAGCCCCAAAACAAAGTAAAAATGCTAATCTTCATTTCCCCCCCCCCCCTCCTGATTAGACCCTCTGAATGCCGGGATGTTCTGAATTCAGAGCAACCCGAAGCGATATCAGCTAGTGCCTCTGATCCTTTCAAATCTATCAACGTGGAATGCGGAATGTTTTTGGAGCTACCAATTAAATAAAACCATGGATAAAAATGCTATGTGATTTACTTCAGATTCACACTGTATTATTCAAATAAAGTAGATAAACCTGTCTTAGCATCACATCATGAAATATTTCTAGCCAATCCTCATCTTATTTATTCTATCGCTATCAAAAATTAATGTATGTCAACTTATGGTGACAAATTTTAAATGTGTGAGGCAGTATATCGTTTTTCAACCTTCTTTTTAGGAGGATGTAAGCAAAAAGTTTGAAGAACACTCCTTAGAACCACCTATTCAAACCTAGAAAACTACAGAGACCATCAATTTTTCCTAATTAAGCCTCACAATGTTCCTTGACCTATTCGCAATATTCTCTTTCTTTTTTTTTTTTTTAATATATTTTTTATTGATTAAGATATTACATATGTGTCCTTGTCCCCACGTTACCCTCTACCCCCCACACCCCCCCACCCCCGCTCATGCCCTCACCCCCCCGTTGTCCATGTCCATTGGTTAGGCCTATATGCTTGCATATAAGTCCTTTGGTTGATCTTTCCCCCTTACCCCCACCCTCCCCTACCTTCCCTCCAAGTCCCGACAGTCCAATCAATGTCTCTCCGTCTCTGGATCAGTCCTTGTTCATCAGCTTATGTTGTTCATTATATTCCACAAATGAAGTGAGATCCTGTGGTATTTATCCGCTCTCAAGTTCCATCCATGCTGTGGCAAATGGTAAGAGTTCCTTTTTCTTCTTCCTCTTCTTGAAGAATACCTTTCAGCATTTCATATAATGCTGGTTTGGTGATGATGAACTCCTTTAGCTTTTTCTTATCCGTGAAGCTCTTTATCTGACCTTCTATTCTGAATGATAGCTTTGCTGGATAAAGTAATCTTGGTTGCAGGTTCTTGCTATTCATCACTTTGAATATTTCTTGCCACTCTCTTCTGGCCTGCATGGTTTCTGTTGAGAAATCAGCTGACAGTCGTATGGGTACTCCCTTGTAGGTAACTGACTGTCTTTCTCTTGCTGCTTTTAAGATTCTCTCTTTATCTTTTGCTCTTGGCATTTTAATTATGATGTGTCTTGGTGTGGTCCTCTTTGGATTCCTTTTGTTTGGGGTTCTCTGCGCTTCCTGGACTTGTAAGTCCATTTCTTTCACCAGGTAGGGGAAGTTTTCTGTCATTATTTCTTCAAAAAGGTTTTCAATATCTTGCCCTCTCTCTCCTTCTGGTACCCCTATAATTCTGATGTTGGTACGCTTGAAGTTGTCCCAGAGGTTCCTTACACTATCTTCATATTTTTGGAATCTCTTTTCTTTTTTCTTTTTCGGTTGGGTATTTTTTGTTTCTTTGTATTTCAAATCTTTGACTTGATTCTTGGGATCCTCTTTTCTGCTGCTGGATCTCTGTAAATTATTCTTTATTTCAGTCAGTGTATGCTTAATTTCTAGTTGGTCCTTTTTCATGTCCTCCATGGTCTCCCTATACTTATTGAGGGATTCATTAAATTTATCGGCGGTTTCCATAAAATTCTTGAAAAACCTTATAACCGTGGCCTTAAACTCTATATCCAATCGTTTGCTTTCCTCCATTTCTGCCATTTGTGACCTGTTTCTTTGTCTCCGCATTTTGGCAGCTTCCCTGTGTTGATAGAGTGGCCCTGTGCGCCAGGTGTCCTGTAGGGCCCAGTAGCTCAGCCTCCCCAGTTACCTGGGGTGGACACTCTTGGTGCACTCTTGGTGCCTTGGTTGTTGTAGAATCACTGGGAGGAATTGACCTCCAGGCCAATTGGCTGTGAGAATCAGCTGTGTCTAAAGTGGGAGAACTTCTGTGCTGAAGACACCCTTCTGGGGCAAGACTTGCTTCAGTGGGGCTTTGGTGCTCACTGAGTCTGCTCCCTGAGTGTGTCCCTTATGGATCTGAGGAGTTGCAGTCTGGTACCCTCTGACCACTGGGTACAGTGGCTCCTGGATCTAAGGAGGTGCTAATTCAGCCTCTGCCTGAGGCCACACAGCAGGAGCCACGAAGAGGCTCAGCTGTGAAGCAATGCAAGCCGCTGCGGGGCCTTGGGCCTTCTCTTGGAAGTTCCGGGTCTGCCTGGCTGGGCTGCAGTTAGGTACATTCACATGCAAAAGCCTCTGCCGCAGCCTGGGTGGGGCGGGGTCTCAGGGAGTCAGAGGGCGGAGAAAGCGGCCATGGCCGATTCTCCGCCGGAGTCGCGCGTCTCAGTGTTCCGGTAACGGCTGCAAGCACCTCTGAGGGAAAGCCGCCCTCAAGTTCGCTCGCTGCCGGACAGACCAGCTTCTCCCCGTATGAGACCTGGGTCCCCAGAGACTTCCCGGAACCGGAGTTCAGAGCCGTCGGGAGTTTGTGATTCAAAAAGACAGCCGCGTCCTCAGGCGCCACCCCCTTTCCTCGCGCGCGCGCCGCCGTACCTCTGCACTTCACCTCCGCAGCGCCTCTGGCTCTCAGCGTGTTTTTCTTTCCTTCTAGTTGTGGAATTTACACTCAGCCAGCCTTCCTGTTTTTCTGGATGATGTTTGCTCAGTCCTTTGCGGTAATTTTCAATTGTTGTATGAGGCGATAATTTCCCGGTGTTTACCTATGCCGCCATCTTAGTTGCTCCCTGGTGCAGACTTATCCCCCATTGCCGGGGTCCAACCACAGCAGGTCCAGGGGTTCCCAAAGGCGTAGACGGAGTCGGCGAAGAAGGAAGGACACGGAGACAGCGTTCAGTTGATCAGCAGCCTAGCCAGGATCTCCAGCCAGGATCTCCAGCCAAGTTCTGGTCTGGATCTCCAGAGAGGTTCTGGTGTCCGCAATATTCTCTTTCTTTTACAGTCAGTACTAAGTGTTGCTCTCCCTCGGTGGGGCCATTTTTCACAGGTCATAACATTTCTGTCTTCAGCAGAGTTCCCACTTACCAGACAAGAGAAAGCACAACATAACAGCTCTGACAAGCGAAAGCTTCTCAAATGTGACCTCAGCAAAAATTTAAAAATTGCTTTTTGTCATTCTCAAAGTCAAAACTGCTATTGTTAGTATCACAACAACAAAAAATAGACCTGGAATACTAGGTCTAAAAAGGGAATAATAACCCACAGTTGATAGGGGCCCAGCAAGTGGAAGAATCCACGTATGATTTAAGTACTACTGCTAGAAGGCTAGTTATAAAACTCCTCCAATCACACCCGTCCTGTCACAAAGATGGATGCCAGCTGCCAGCTGCGATGCCAACCCAGGCTGGGATGGGGAACTATTGGTTTGTAACCTCAAGAGTTCCCCAGGTGACATTCAAAAGTGGCCCCGGTACACAGAGGACAAGGTGAAAGAAACCAGAGAGAGAGGCAGCCTCTCCATACTGGTAGGTGGCAGGCTTAGTGATCACGGGGTCTCACCACCGAGGCTTGTCTTGAGTGCTGCAAAATGAGTAGATCTCCGCACCTGCCTGCCAGAATCTTAAAGTTGATATAGTGGCCTCAATGTGGTTCGGTCACATACATAGTCTAGATGGTCTCAACAACACAGTGCTCGCTCAAGGCTGCACCCTTGAAGTGGCTGCCAGTATGGGAACAGCAGGTGGAACTTACATTCCATGGACAGGGGAGGGGGTAAGGCTTGCCCAGGTCCAGCTTGGGGTTTGGGTCAACCAGCAGCCACATACTCTGATGACCTCCTCTATCAAGAGTTAAAGGGAGACGAATACGCACGTGGAAGAAACTCCCGCACTCCCTGTGAAATCCTGACGCACTTCCCTGTCTCAAAGATGAGAGAACTGGGACCCTTAAAGAGAGGACTCCACTGGCGAGGGTCCTGTCCCACAGGCCTCCCACCAGGGAAGCACTAAAGAGAAAACTGATGTCTGATGATCTTTATTTTACTTCACCTTCTTTTTAAGGAACCAACCAGCCTTGCCTCTTTCATTGAAGTAAACAAGAAAAAAAAAATCTTTGAGTAACAACCAAAGACTTGCTCTTTACTCCAAAATTTTCAGCCACTATCATTTTCATTTTCACTTATTCATACACAGTGATTTACCTTTCGTGTGGATAATATATAGACTATCGTACTTTTGCTGAATGAGTTATTAAAGGAGATAATGTCAGGTGTTTTGTAGGAAATAGTAACCAGTGTCTAGTACCAGGACTGGCTCTTCTTTATATTGTTACTTATGATTGAAGATGAAACAGAGCTTCTGAAAATGTTTCCAAATGTTCTCCACACTGCTGGCCCCCACACTTTTTATAAGCCATATTTATATTAACCATGTTTTCGTTTGCCAGGATCTTTGAAAGTAATTATAAGTTTCTAGAAAGTGGAGTTGATGTCATACATTTTCCTTTTTCCCCCCTCAGTGCCTACGGCTTGGCAGTGATTCCTAGGTAATGGGGCTCTTATGTCGTATTTGGAGGATCCATTGCAAGGCCATTGGGGTGTACACCTTGGGAATTTAATTTTCTCATTTCCTTCTGGATTCCACAGTCTATGGTGTAAACAACAATAGAGGTGTAATAAAAATGTTTATGCTGGGCACTCTTCTTGGGCTAGTGCATAATAAATTGTTGAATCCTCACAAACTGCTAAGGTAGATTCTATCATCATCATCATCGTCGTCAACCCCCATTATTATCATCAAGTCCCAATTTAGAGATGAGGGGACTGAAGCAGACAGGCAGTAATTAGCCTATTAGTGAGGCAGTCACTCAGTTCCCATGTGGTAGAACCAGGGCTTGAGCACAGCCACGCTGGTTCCAGAGTCCAGGGGTTAGCCATTATCCTGCAATACCACAGTCAGTACTCATGGCAACACTTGTGAAAAAAGAAAAGTCAATGCAAGCGTCCAAAAATTAACAGAAAGTCAAAGAGACTCATACCTTCCTCCTTTGCTTAAGCATAACACATACAGGAAACTGCACAAATCAAGTGAACATCTTAATGAAATATTATAAAGTGAACAGACTCATGAAATCACCACCCAGATCAAAGAAATCGAACCTTACCAGCCTTCTATAAGCTTATCTGGTATCCTCTCATCACTACTCTCTCCTCTTTCCCCGAGAGTAACCATTACCCTAACTTCTAACATCATTTATAAATGTTGAACTTCATAAGAATGGAACCATACATTACAGGTATGGGCAAAAGTAGGTCTACCATTGTCAGTACACAAAACAGAGTTTATTCTTGTATTATTATTTATTCTCATATTATAAATTTTTCCATTATGAACAACTACCTATAAACCTACTTTTGCCCACACCCATATATATTCTTTTGGGTCTGGTTTCTTTTGCTTGATGCATTTGCATTTTTTGATGTAGGGTTATATACATCTTGCCTGGCTGCAGTAGTATATGCTTCACTTGTTACTTTAGATAAACTGTAATGATAGTCACAGATTGTCAGCAAGTTCACAAATACACTAGAGCCGTGGACGGCAAACTGCAGCTCTCGAGCCACATGCAGCTCTTTGGCCCCTTGAGTGTGGCTCTTCCTAAGCCTTAGGAGTACCCTAATTAAGTTAATAACAATGCACCTACCTATATAGTTTAAGTTTAAAAAATTTGGCTCTCAAAAGAGATTTCAATAGTTGTAGTTGATATTTGGCTCTGTTGACTAATGAGTTTGCCGACCACTGCACTAGAGAGAGTGAAGACTTGCATATGCATTGAAGAGGAGAAAAAGCCTTCCAGGAATGTATTGGCATTTCACTGCGTCCACTCTTTCTTTTGATTATCATAAGACAGGGTAGTTACCTTCTCAGAAGTGCCATTTTAAAAATCTGTGTGCCTATCGATAAGCTGCCTCACCATCCAAATGCTGCTGGGAAGAATAAGTGGAATGTAAAGGCACCTCGTGGACGGCAAAATCACTACACCGACTTCAGGTGTGTTTAATGTTGAGGTTCATCTTGGCAGCCTCGGGTAATGGTGATTCTTTGATCCCTCAGGATGATCTATGGGAGCTCACAGACTTGGACAGAAGCTTCCTCCGGTCAAGGAGGACCATTTATTTTTTGTGGAGGGGAGAGAGGCAGAAAGACAGGCAATGCTGGGCACTGAGATTTGGAAGAGTTCTTGGTTCGTGTAGGACCCATCTGGGGTAGCTTCCTGCAGAAGCTGGAATATCCAGAGTTAGGAAATTAGGTTTCCAGAGTTATTCCTCTTTCTTCTAGTTGTCATGGAGACCAGCCTCAGTCCTTTCATGCCTTTGGTACCGGGAACATTTCTCCAATGCAGACAGAATGGAGGGGGCTTAGCCCAAATGCGCCAGTGGAGGTGCTGGGGGAGGGGGTGGTAGTGAAAAATAACTCCATGGAGGAACTAGGCCTAGGGACAAAGGCTAAAGTGGGCTGCAGTTCCAGCCCTGTTTGCCAGCAGAGGCTGCGGGCACCGCTGGGCTGGAGGAGGGCGCTGGGAGAGGAGGAGATGTAGCAGGAAGGCGGGGAAGGAGGTGCCTTGGGAGACCTTCCAGGGCCCCAGGGTACTGAACAGAGGAGCCCTCTTCTCTTCTCCTTTCCTTCCTCTCTGGGACTGTTCACCCCCACAAACATAGAGAGATAAGCACAGGTATTTCTCTTCATTTAGATGGTGATGGAAATAGAATATTTCATGTACTAAACTAGTTGTTAGATCTGCTCCCGACTACGGAAGTTAGCATATTAGAGGCCACAGAAATGATTCTGGAGAAGAAATTATTTGCAACTACTAATCATACTGGACAAAAGGCTAATATCCTTGTAATATCCCAAGTGTAGGCAAATAGCTCATTAGCAAAGGTCAGGTACAAAGAATGCACAAGGACAAATGGAGAACAAAGGCAAGTAAATCTTTTGAGTCTTACTAGAAACAAATATCAACTAAAGCAATGAGATATCACTTTTCACATTAACTTATCAATTTTTTAATAATATAATCATCTTCAATACTAAGAAGGGCGTGAAAACTCTCCTTCCCTGGTGGAGTGTCAATTGGTTCCACTTTTCCAGACATCAGTCCGGCTGTAGATATCATACACCTTGAAGAGAGTCATTCCCCTGGGTGCTAGTTTGTATTCATCCAAAGAAGTTTATCAGGCAAGTGAAAAGATTAATATACAAAGATGATCAGAGTACTATTTCTAATAGGAAAAACTAGAAACTTAACACGTTTAACATGAAGGGATTGGTTACCTAAATTAAGCTCAAACAATCAAATATGAAGTAGCCACTAAAAATTATACTTATGGAGAGGTTTTAAGTGACATGAAACACATTTATAATGTAAAGGGGAGAAAAGAGCAACAAAAAAAGTTGTAAGGAGAGAGCATGTAATTCAAGCAATCAAACTTAAAGGCTAACACGGGCCAAATAAACGAGGCATGCAGCCCGTGAGCTGAGAGTTTGACATGCTTGATGTAAATGAAGTGCCCAGTGCCCAGTGCAGTCAGTCCCTGGCACAGCACAGGGCACTCACTCCCTGGGGGATTCGTACTAAGTAAGCTGAAGTGTATGGAAACGTGGGAACAAGGCTGAGGCAAAAGTGGCAAAAGAACTGTGGTTGCCTCTGGATAAGACCTCAAGACATTTTCTTCCCTTAATCTTCCTATTGTTTTAATGTTTTCATTTCTTCTTTTATAATAAACATTTCTTTCTTTAGAATGAGGAAAAAATTTAAAACTAAGAAACAATTTTTAAAAAGTGCTCTTCAATTCTTCACATTGTAGGAGCTGACGGCTAAGAATAGGGACATCCCCAAACCACACTTTTTTTTTCAACTGGGGCGGCTATTTAACAGTAGTTACTAAACCTGCCTGGAGTACCAGGCAGTACCAGATGGCAGCAAGCTCCCAGAGACAAAACCACGCTGAGTGTATGAAGCCAATAGGAAAAACAGATGGAAGTATACGCTTTAAGAAATGTTCCAAGTCCATGTCATGGTTTCTTTGAAATAAAACTGAAACTTTTTTTTATGATAGAAGCATCATTAAAGTGGCATGGCTTTCTCCAATTATAAAAGTATTGATAGATACTAAACAAATGACATTCAGAAAATATTTCTTAATGACTAACGTATTTATCTATACAGGTTATTGTTCATTTTAACATTAATAGGTGCTTTTTGTAGTCATTCCGGCCATAAGTGTTCAGGACCCGCTTAGTGAAAAATCAGAAGACGTGGGGGGGAGGTTGGGGGTTAATGGGGGGGGATGAGGACACATTTGTAATACCTTAACTAATAATAAAAAAAAAAAAAAAAAAAAAAAAAGAAAAGAAAAAAAAAAAAAAAAAAAAGAAAAATCAGAAGACGTCAGACACTTGTGAAATTATTCCAAGTATAAAACAGGTCAAGTACTTTACAAGTTTATGGTGCAATGCATTACTGATTCAATATTTACTCCTATTCAAATAAAGAATTGATCAGGGCATGAGTAACCAAATACTTAAGTCAGGCCTGAAGCCCATTTCTCCTCTTGTTATCCTTACATGCAAATTCCAACTTATTTAACAACACTGTGCCTCATTTCTTCTTGTGTAAAATTGAAAAAATAATACATTGAAGGGTGGTTGGAAGGATTTAACAGTTGACATATGTGAAACATTTTAAAAGAACACCTGCAGTCAATAAATAGCTATATAAGTATCAACTATTAGTGTCATTACTCCAGAATGAAGAAAATCTACTATACTAAGATCTTTGTCTATATCAAAAATCATAAAATTGAGAAACTACAGATTTTGACATTTAAAGTACCTTTTATTGAGCTTCCTACTCTCTTATTGTAATAACTAGAGGCCAGGTACACAAATTTATGCACATTGAAAGGAAATTAATTAGAAGAAATTATTTTAGAGGCCAGAGAGGGACTTCAGGAGGGTGGCTCCAGGGCATGTCCAGTCTCGCCCAGTCCCCATCAGGCCAATCGAGGCAGCTGGCCAGGGCGGGACTGTGGGAGGGCTCCAGGGCATGTCTGGCCCACCCAGCCCAGTCCCTATCAGTTAGACCCCAGCAGCAAGCTAACCTACTGGTCAGAGCATCTGTCCCCTGGTGGTCAGTGCACATCATAGCGACTGGTTGAGAGGTCAGATTGACCGATCTGTCAGACACTTAGTATATTAGGCTTTTATATATAGATAACCACTGATAATAATTAATAGTCCAGCTTTTAAATGCTTAAGGAATCCAATGGACATTAAAAATAAGTTTCAGGAGTAAACCTTTTTTTTTCCCCTACTGAGCCTCCTCACACAAGATCATGAAATGCTCAACATTGAATTCCACTGAACTAAGTTCACTTGTAGAAGTCTATTATCCCAGTCACAGTGGGTCTAGTATTTTTAAAACTTACATTTTAACACCACCTCGCCCTAACGGGTTTGGCTTAGTGGTTAGAGCGTCAGCCTGCGGACTGAAGGGTCCCAGGTTTGATTCCAGTTAAGGGCATGTACCTTGGTTGCGGGCACATCCCCAGTCGGGAGTGTGCAGGAGGCAGCTGATCGATGTTTCTCTTTCATCGATGTTTCTGACTCTCTATCCCTCTCCCTTCCTCTCTGTAAAAAATCAATACAATATATTTAAAAAGCAAACAAACAAACAAAAAAAACACCACCTCTGAATGGGAGGAGCTAAGTAAGTGAGTCTAAAAGACTGAGAAACATTAATAATTGGGGTAAACTCAAAGCCTAAACGATCCATTTTTTGCAGTTTTAAATGACCTATTAAAATTGTATTATTTAACAAGTTTTAAAAAACAACAACAAACTTGTCAATTAAATTAGGACATTAAAAAACATGTTTGGCTCAGCATGATGCTCTTCTAATAGAAAAAAATGGTCTTTAATGTGGTATCAGTTTTTATTTCTTTTAAACAGTCACTTTAACATATGTTTGTGTATATGTATATGTATGTGTGTACACATACATACATGTACATGCATTTCACTCATCTTTTCATAGTTTTCAAAGAATGATCATGTATACTGTCCATTAAGTGTTAACAAATAGTCAATTCAAAAACTTCAGCCTCAGAACCCAAATGATCAATTAAAAAGAAAAACTAACTCCAAGAATGGGTATTAAAAAAAAAAAAAAGGACTGAGCTAAAACATCTGAAATGTATCTTTAAGAAATTGGAGTTATACTTATTACACTTAAAATATGTGATCATAAACTTGATTATAACATCAAGTTCCCCTCCCCAAAATACATTATATCAACGATAATTCTCCTTATCCGATTGCAATTACAAACACTTCTACAAAAACTTTAGGAAAAAGAAAACACCTAAAATATGAAATCCTGAAGGAAATAGAACAAGAGTTAAAAAATCATGAGCATCTATTCAGCAAAATTTCTTCTAATCAGCATGTCTTATTTATCTCAGCAAAGATAAGTGTCAATCTTTTTAACTTGTGCATTTTTTTTTTGGCAGGCAAATTTAAAGTTAAATTTCAGAAAGTTCACAATAGGTGACTAAATAAAGAAAAGTTTTCCTAAAAGTCTTCATTCCAAAACAGTATAGTAGGTAAAGAACCTTAAAACTAAAAATCGTGAGTACTCAATATAAGAATGAATCATCATAAATACAAAATCTTGAATTTAGATGCCATACATGGACATGCATTTTGGATGATTTTTGCTCAATGAACTTAAAATTGAAAATTCATTTTTCTTTGTTTACTCTACGACAATAATTTTTATAAAAAGGAATAACACATCTCTAAAATAAATTATTGTAAGTTAAATATAGTGAAGAATGCTGCTTTTTAAAAAATTCCGAGTACCTATGCCAACATAGCACATTTGTACTTGCCTGTAGAGGCACACAACCAGTATATGGATAAAGGAATAAAATTATGTCTTAACATTTCAATAAAGCCATGTTAGATTTTCATTCTCATTTCCTGGGGTTATCTATAGAAACATTTGTAGTATAGGTAACTATTCTAGGTAAACTTCTCTTGTGCTCTCCTAATAGAGATAAACAGAAAGTAAATGGGAGCAGGTGGCTTTGAAGCTAGAGAAGGTAAAGGACTAAGGCAAATTTTGTGGTACCGTCTGGTTCCCATTACTATAGGGCAGCTTGGCTCACCTGTGTCCCTACATTAAAAAATTAGGTGGGTCACTGAGACAATTTTTGGATAATTCATCTCAGAAAATACTTGGATCTAAAATAGCCATCGCATGCCGAAACCGGTTTGGCTCAGTGGATAGAGCGTCAGCCTGCGGACTGAAAGGTCCCAGGTTCGATTCCGGTCAAGGGCATGTACCTGGGTTGCGGGCACATCCCCGGTGGGGGATGTGCAGGAGGCGGCTGGTCGATGTTTCTCTCTCATCGATGTTTCTGACTCTCTATCTCTCTCCCTTCCTCTCTGTAAAAAATCAATAAAATATATTTAAAAAAATAAAAATAAAAAAATAAAATAAAATAGCCATCGAACTGAAACAAAGATGAATTCTTGACTAGTGCTACACTCCATTTTATTTTGTTGGCTGAAGACTGATTATGATGGCGATCCTATGCCCTCCTAAGTATTTCTAAGTCTCCATCCCCCTCACAGCTCTTCCACTGACTAACTTGAAAGATTCTCTTTAAAGGAATAATGCAAAGTAACTTTTAACTTTGAAGTAAGTTGACTTTAAAATCCAATTTGATACTGACACCTAATGTTAGAATTATCTAACATTAAAAGCAACAAGCAGCCTTCTCTAGATCACATAATTTAACTCCCAATTTAACAAAGGAAAGGCCCTGATGTAAAAATGTTAACATAATATACTATTTATAACTAATACAAATAAGAGATGAATACTATAATCTAAAAATAATTTGCATTATCCCTGGGAATCCTAAAAAAATAAAAAATAAAAAATCAAAGACTCCATAAGTATTCATCAATTCTTTAAAGATACATGAAAGTTTTCAGATAAAAATTTCCAAACAAGATTTTATTATCCTGACCAGTTTGGCTCAGTGGATAGAGCGTCGGTCTGCAGACTAAAGGGTCCCAGGTTCGATTCCGGTCAAGGGCACATACCTTGGTGTGGGCACATCCCCAGTAGGGGCTGTGGAGGAGGCAGCTAATCGATGTTCTCTCTCATTGATGTTTCTAACTCTATCCCTCTCCCTTCCTCTCTGTAAAAAAAAAAATCAATAAAATATATTTTTTTAAAAAAAGATTTTATTATTTTTTAGGATCAGAACATAGATGATATATTTTTTTAAAAAGTATTTTTTTATTGATTTCAGAGAGGAAGGGAGAGAGAGAGAAATATCAATGATGAGAATCATTAATCGGCTCCCTCCTGCACGCCTCCCACTGGGGATCTAGCTCAAAAAGGACCTTGCCCGGAACCGAACCTGGGACCCTTCAGTCTGCGGACCAAAGCTCTCTCCACTGAGCCAAACCAGCTAGGGCAGGCTTCTCATTCTTAATCCAGCACATATTAGGCCAATATCCTGGTGCTGCCCTGACCGGTTTGGCTCAGTGGATAGACCGTCAGCCTGTGGACTCAGGGGTCTTGGGTTCGATTCCAGTCAGGGGTATGTGCCTTGGTTGCGGGCACATACCCGGTGGGGAGTGTACAGGAGGCAGCTGATCGATGTTTCTAACTCTCTATCCCTCTCCCCTCCTCTCTGTAAGGAATCAATGGAATATAAATTTTTTTTTTTTTTTAAATATCCTGGTGCTTTCTAAAGTTTACTGAATTGACAAATTAAGTTCCTCACACCCCAGACTTTGAAATCTTAAAGCTAATATGAACTGTGATTCTCCAAAATGAGTGGCAAGCAACATAATGAGTACAATGTGGACACATTACTTTCCTAGACAACTGGCCAAATTTGTATTTTCTTTAGTGTCACTGATTAAATGAGACTCTGGCCTTTCAGTTTGATGACCAGTTTGCATTATTTTTCAGCCATTTTTCTTACAAATGCATACAGCAGGTTGCAGGAAAAATTTAGGAATCAGTGCAAAGCAATTGTCACTACAGGAAAAATAGCCTGCATTTTATAGTTTAATAGGCATTATGATGCTGTATTGAGTAAAATATTAAAACAGGCTTGTAATGCTTATATGTCCTTTAATACTGAAATTGTACAGCATGCTACTTTCTAAACCTCACATATAAGAAAGAACGTGTAGAGATGCAATTCTTTTAAACAGTGTTTCTTTTCATTCTTTTTCCCCTTAGTAAAAACAAATTTGTGGATAAAAGTTTCCTTAGCCAGTCACTATTCTAAAAATCCCAACACTATCTTATAGACCTTACAATACAGAACACAAAATATAAAACTCTTATAATATCACCAGAAGAGGAGGGAGGGGGAAAAAGTCAGAAAAATATACAAAGCATTGAAAGGATGGATGTGGAGGATGCCAGAGGGAGCGGGGGAGGGTTTCAGGAGGTTCAGGGCAAGCCCTGTGGTGACGTCAGCTCACAGACTTAATGTTACAGCCGTCAGCACAGGCCTCCTGCTTTCCTATTGGTGAACACCATGTCAGCCGACATCAGAAGATAATCATCATTGGCCAGACAATTACAACTGGAGCAAGAAGCACCCACTGCTCTGAGCACAGACCTGCCAGGCTGCTGAAAGAAGGCAGAGCCCAGCTGCCCTCCTTACTGAATGAATTTTATGTAGCCTTACCAATCACTAGGTGATTTTGCTCCTTGCAAGAAGCCTTCATAAAAAAATAAGTCAGCCATTAGTGAGAAGAGCAGATAAAAGCCAGACATCTCATAAAAGAACAAAATGCCCCTTTTCAATGTTGTAAAATCACAAGGAGTTTTCAGTGTAAAACTGGAACTCAAAAATGCTATTGAGCTAAAAGCAGGCATTTTCCTCCACCTCATGTAACAAACTCTCATTTTCCAGAGAATAGTACCCCAGGTATTTTTACCTTGGCATGCAGTTCTAAGAGGAGGTTCAGGATGACTATTCAAGGGGATGTATTCCCTTGCATTTCATTTCAATTGCTTTTCTAATCTGTTATAGGTAAAATTATTTGCTAAAAAAATTAAAAGGTCTGCACTATTTATTCTGTATCTAGAACAATGAATAGAGGGTTAATCATTTGTTAAAGCAGCAATAAACTTGCCTCAGCTGGACCCTGAAGTGTTCATACAACACTTTGCCAAAACAGAGGCCCCACTACATTCATATGTAATAAAGTAATGAATATGGATTATAGGATACGTTTTAATAAACTACCCTTATTTAAGGTCCACTTAAATGATACCAGGAAGTACAAAACAGCATTCCTGGCAGTCCTCACAATCCTTCAAAAGATAGCATAGCTCATTTTTGAGAGATAAACTATAATTCTCTACATTGACAAGTTTTGTTTGAAACTATGCCTAGAAAATATTTTTTAGGACAACTGCAGATGATTTCTCAAAAGATATAGTAGAAGCTTCACAACACTGTACTTTCCTCCCAAAGCTATTTCAAACCATTTGAAGTTAAGGAACCTGGAAAGTTAAGACCTTGTAGTTTCTTAAACGTGCCCTAGTCCCCGACAGGGTCTAAGCCTTGGTTATGGAGCTCCCTTCTCCTGTAAACAAGGGAAACAGAAAGAAATTCTTCATTTTCTTGTACACCTGGTTCAGGACTTTCTGGCTATTGGGATTACGGGAGAGAGGTTATAAAACTGGGTACACAAACTCTGGAATAAAAGAAGCAATACAATTTGGGATCAAGAAGACTTGCAAGTAAGGGGTAACAGCCAGCACCGTTTTTGTTTTGAGTGTTTTTTGTTTGTTTGTTTGTTTGTTTGTTTGTTTTATTGCAATAAGCAAGCCAAGAAGAACATAAAATCAACAGAGACAAAAAGTCAGGGAGGGAGAAATCCTAGCAAGGGACAATGACATAGTATTCAAAACGCAGGGGGAGGCCAAATATGTTAAGTTGCAGATATTACCAGGCAGTGCTGGCCATAAAGTGGGCACCGATCATCATTTTATAACCTACTAGACAAGCATTTTCCCCAGCATCGCCCTGTACAAAGCATTCTTTGAGATGCTCATCATAATCTAGAGTGGAATGAGACAAGAACTATAGACCCTCGAGAGCTGATGTTCTGGTAGGGAGGCAGACACATACCTGCAAATATATGTATATATATATACTAGTATATGCCAGGAAAGAGACTGCCAGATGAAAAGTACAGATAAGGAGCTAGGAGGAAACGTTGGTCAGAGCCCAACAGGGGAAGCTAAGTTGGCACATTTTTGCCAGTTTCAGTCAGTCCCTTGAGGGCTAGGCCCAGTCTGGCTGGCTCAGCGTGTACTTGTTGAGTGAATGGAGAAAAGAGGCGGGAAATGGTACCCGGAGGAGGCACAGAAAGTGACCTCAGAGAAAAGGCAAAAAGTAAACAAGAGGCCCTCTTGGCGGCGATGGTGCAAGGGAAGGCTGCCCGACTGGGGGGGCAGCAGACTCCAGAAAGGCAGGCTCAACTCCGGTGCAGCAGGTCGCACACACGCCGACCTTAGAAGAACACAGAGCACACAGTGGGGCTAACGGGGGAGGAAGATGGGCTCGAGTAGTGGGACCAGAGCTAGAACAAACGACCGCAGAGCGGACCCCAGCCCTCGGCGGCTTCAGCGCCACCCCTTACGCGGGAAGAGGAAGTGCAGCTGGATGCAGAAGGTGCCCCGGCGAGGGGCTCGGCTTTCCCAGCGCCGCGGCCTCCAATGTCTCTAGACTCAGTCTCTACTCTTCGGGGCCAAGCCTCGCGGTGTGCAACCTCCTCCCACCGCCACCCACACCTGGCGCTCTCGGCCTCGGCGACCAGGAGGGGCCCCAGCCTCACTCCCCGGCCTCCCGAGCGGATCGCGCACCGCTCCCGGCTTCCGCTCTGGCCCCACGCGGGCCTCCAGACCCCAACGCCCTCCTGTGCCCCGCGCCCTCTCGCCCCGGCGCCCCTATCCGCCAGCGGGTCGGCCGGGCGGGAGGAAGGGAGAGCGGCAGCCCAATCACCTGAGGCCAGTCGCTGCTCCCGGGGCCGGAGGCAGGGAAGTTGAACCCCCTCTCGGCTCCGACCCGCGGCAGCCCGCCCAGCGCACCCACCCGCCCCGGCCCCCAGCACGCAGCGTCTCTGGTTTCCCACCGCCGAGACAGGGGAAGGAAGGCAGGTCGGGGCGGGGCGGGGCGCACGCGGCGGCGGGGTCCCTGTGCGCCCCCAGCCTCTCCTACCCGATCACCCCAACCCCCGACCTCTTCCAACACCGGGGGGGCGGCGGGCCACTGCCCAGCTCCGAGCGCGCTCGGCTGGCACTCCACTGAGAGCCAGAGCCGGGCGGAGGGGAGAGAGAATGTCTGCCACAGCAGCTCCCTCCGCCTGCTGGGAAGAGAGGCGAGCACGCCCTGCCCTGTTAAATATTGCAGAGGGACACAGGATCGCCTCCCACACGGGGATTTTCAAAAGGGCTGGTGGAGGGAACACGGTAAACAAGAAAGATGCTTTCCCCGGTTATTATAAGTTTGCCTGGGGAAGAGCACGCAAGGGATCCAGTCCATCTCAACTCCACTCGGCAGCCTCCCACTGGATTAGAACTGAGCGTGTCCAAAAGGCGTTTCCGTAAAACAGAAACTTAATGGCGTGGCTCCCTCCCCTCGCTGGGGTTCATTCATTTTTATTTCTGTTTTCATTGTCCCCCCACCCCCAAACCCCGCCTCTTTATGAAACCGGAAAGGATCCGCGTGGAGAAAGGGGTCCAGGAAAGGAGGAAAGCGGCTGGGGAGCGCAGAGGGGGGCAGAGAAGTGGGCGAGCGGCAAGGAGAAAGGAAGGGCGCGAGGGATGGGAAGAGGGAGAGGACCGGAGAGCCGAGGGCGTCGGGAGGGAGAGGGTTAAACGGCGCCAGGGACCGGGTTCCCCTCCGCCGCCTCGCAGACTCCGATTGCGGGAGGCCGAGCAAGAAACCCCCCACTCTAGATGAAAGCCAGGAGGCAGCACAGGTAGGGAACCCGGACTGTGGCTCCTCTGCCGCGAAAACATCTACTCTCTGTGCACACATATATGCTCCACGTTATATAATCTGTGTTCAAATGCATGTGTCGCCGAGGTTCGCACAGGGGCACCCAGACCTACGCGCTTCAGGCAGCCCCCGCGTCTCAGCGGCCGGCTCCCTGCGGCCCGCGATCCCCAGCTCCATTCGCGCCCAGGCGGGGAGCCGCCAGGAAGGCACCCCGGAGAGGCGCGCGGGACTCCAGGACACACAGAATCACGCGAAAGCATCACCTACCAGTTTTCCTGCATCCATTGGATGGCTTCGTTCTCGTTGAATTGCTTCTCGAATTCATATTCTTGTAAAGTCAACACTGACATGTTCATTGGGGCTGATCTTCGGAGTCGCTATGTGTTCTCTACACAAAATAAAATAATCTGTGAAGCGCTAGGTTTCAAGTATTAAGCTTCCCCTACCCGCCCCCCAGGCCTGCCCCTCGCCGCTGGGTCGCGGCGGTCGGTCTCTCCCAAGCTCTCAGCTACATCCAGGGCTGAGCATTGCCTGCGCTCGGCTCCCAGCTCCGCGCTCCCGGGCTCTCCTCCTCTCGGCGTCCGCATCCACCGTAGGAGGAAATGAATGCCTTGCGGTCTTAGTGCCCGCACGTTTGTCCATCACCCTTTTTACTTGTCTACAGGGAAATCTCCTCCCCCTCGTGCGATGGGAAAAATTAACCCTTTGCGCGGGAGAGCGAGGGCGCGCGAGACCTCTCCCCTCGAGCCCTGGGAGGCGCTTTGCCCGCGCGAAGGTGACTGGGGAAGTGGGAGAAGGACGAGGAGAGGGAGAAAGTGGCCTCCAGGTCGGCCACGGTCCCCGATACCGACCTCGTGGGCCGCCTAACCTTGCCTTTGAAGGTAGTTTCGGCGTGCGGGGCGCAGCCCGGAGGCGCGCGTGCCCACGAGCTTGGCAAGTAGGCGACAGGAAATAGTAAAACCTGCCAGCTGTCTTGTAAGAACGCCAAGGCAAATCTGAGCCCAGATTTTTACCCCGCGAAGGAAATGGAGTTCCCCACCTCCTGGCTCCCGCGAGCACCCTCCAGGTCCCCCATCCCGGAGCGATGGTGTTGACTCACTTAAACGTGGGGCCCGTCGGCCAGCAGAGCTCCCAAATCACTTGCCGGCTTGGGATGCTCAGGCTGAGGATGGTGGAAAGTGCAGAGTGAAAAGGAGTAGCCCGGAGAGGGAAATTGGTTAGGTGGAGGGTTGGGGGAGGGGGAGAGGGAGGGTTAATGAACTGAGAGAGACAAAAGGGGGAGAGGAAGTTAGCAGGTAGGAAAACTGAACTAACTGGTCCAATGCGAAAATTTTACTTCCATCCATAAGGAATTGCCCTTCATTTACTTTCCGGGTAGGTGGAACAGAATTGCTTGAGGAGAGTGCTAAATGTAATGTTGACCCTTCCTGAACCCCAGTCTCACAGCAGTGTTTTAGTCCCAGCTTCTGTAGACACCCCTCTTTCTTTTCCGAGAGCAAAAAGTGTTTTTCACTCGATCCATCCCTCCATTCATTCCCCACAAATTAGAAAAAAAAGAAGAAATATAATCTATGGATGTAATTGTAAGCTTGAAATACAACAATAAGGAACCTATGCTTTAAAAATTAGGTGGACATTAGGACCTGGGAGAAAATTCCCCTTCTCTTGTGGGTGGTTCCCCATCTCCCTTGGTTATCCAAAAACGGGGTATTTCATGCATAGTCAAGTGTCTGGAAACCATAGTAAAGTGGGGACTAGGAGAAACAGTTCTGTCAAAGAGGAAGGTATAACTTGAAGTTAAAGAAGGAGTTTTAAAAATCCACGACCAGATTATATCAATCAAAGGACTAGACTGGTTGATGATTAGCAAATTAATTTATAAGTTGACACTCAAAGATTCCATGCATGGAATTTTCAAGTGTTGTTCTAAAGACTTCTACAGTACAATTCTCAGTGAAGGTAAAACTGAGGCCAAAGGCCTGGGCCCCATTGGGCTGCAAGGTGGGTGTGGCCTGATGAGATAAGGATTTTCTCACAGTTTCTGAGCAATCAATAAATATTTGTAAAATGAATAAAAGATTGATTTTAAAACTATGACGAAAGAAGGGGGTAAAAATCCAGCAAACAGTTTACTATATGTTGCAAGGATAAGTCCTAGTTTTGTTTTTAAAGGATCTGATTTTTAAATTGTGTATTCTTAGTAGTCATCACATCAATTTCAAACTAGTCTGAGAAATTCTCATTTACTTACCATGTTTCTTATTCAAATAATGTCTGATTGCCTATTTATTTCCAAAGATGGATTTGGGGCTATGCTAAAAACAAATATCAGATTTGTGCTTAATAGTGTCTAAAGAGAAATGACTTCAAAGTGGGAGATATCACTCCATTTCTTAACCTTTAAAGTGGACACCTGCAAAAATGGTAAATGCTTGATAGTACTAAGTGCTGTTGAGAATATACAGAATGGGCACTGTAGGTGGCAGTGAGAACTGGCGATGACCTGGAAGGCACCTGGCAGCCTATATTCGGCAGGTCATTTTCAACCCACTTATCCTCTGACCAGTCATTCACCAGGTATATCTGTGTTCTGAGCTCCTGGAACTCAGTGGGGAAGAAGGGAGACAGGGGTCCTGCTCTTTTGAAGTTCACATTCCAGAGGGGAAGACAAAATGATGTAATAGCAGGTGAAATGCTACGATTAAAATTAAACTGCATGATGTGAAGGGGTGGGGGGGTGCTCCTTTAAACCCTGAAGGCCTCATTAAGAAGGTAACTTTGAGGTGAAACTACAATGACAAAGCCAGCCCTCTGTTGCAGTGTTACAGGACACAGCAGCAAGTCCAAAAGCCCTGGAATTAAAATTGCAAAATTAAGAGCAAACCAGGTCATAACTGACAGGTTGGAGAGGCAGGCAGGAGCCAGGTCTTTACGGCCTGGTAAATCAAGGCAAAATATTTGGATTTGATTCTAAACTACAATGGGGTGAAGGAATATGAAAGGATTTTTACTGGAGGATAGCATGATCATTCCTAGTAATTCTACTACTGGGAATTTACTCTGTGAATACACTCACAAAAACATCCAAAATATAAGGTATTGTTCAGCACTATTTGTAATAACAAAACACCCTTATAATGGAATATTATAAAGCTTTTTAAAAAGAAATAATTGGGTTGTGGACTGGATCTCCAGTAGGGGGCAGGGAGTATGCAAGAGGCAGCCAATCAAGGATTCTCATCATTGATGTTTCTCTCTCTCTCTCTCCCTTCCTCTCTGAAATCAATAAAAATAATTCTGCAAGCTGCAATATCAAAAAAAGCTTCCAGATACATTTTAAAGGAAATTTAAAAAGAAAGGCACAGGACATTGTATATAGTGTTACCTTAAGAAAAACATCTACAATTGTACACAATTAGTTTTCTAGAAAATCAGACAAGAATTTGTTGGTGATGTGTATATTTGGAGAAAGGCCTAGGGGCAAACCAAGGAGAATTCTTTCTTACTACTTTTACTGTTTATTTTTCTATAGTATTTGAATTTTATTGTGATGTATTTGTATGTCATTGAAAAATTAGTCAAAAAAAGTTAAGTAGTGAGATAATAGGTCACTTTTCTAGTTTTAATTTCCCATGTTGAAAAACTCAGAATGTAACATAATATTAGAAAGAACACATTTAAATGGCAATTTTTCTAGACTTGTTTTAAATGACAAAATGTACACCCGGTCCTGGCTATTTGCTTAGATACTTTCCCATGGAGGGGCTATGGAAGGTTAGGAAAGATGAAGGGGATGTTGGGAGGGTGCCCAGCAACACCACTAGCAATTTTTATGAGAAGATTTATTGTGTGTGTTTTTAACCCATAACCAGATAGATAGTTAATATTGCATATCAATAACCGGACCTCACAAAGTGAGTTAATCGATATTTAGTAGTAATATTTTAAAAATTAGGCTAGAGAGTAAGAAGTCTTTGAAAGACAAAACTTACTACAAAGATGACTTGACTACTAAAAGATCTGGATTTTAGTCCTAATTGTATTCCAGATTGAACTGTCTGATCTTGGGGAGAATAAATCAATCCTTTAACTTCCTTTTCCACATATAAAATAACAGTGCTAGGCTGAATGAACTGGATACCAGCTCAAAATTTCTCTGACATAGAAATATGTTAAAATATTCTAATACAAGCCTGCTTTTCTAGACCTCAATTCCATAGTCTAAGTCTAGCCAAGCTAACCCATTTGAAAACCTCTGAACATCTTAAGTTTAATCTCCTTTTTTTCTCAGAATTCCCTCTGCTTGGAATACCCTTCTGTTCCTAACCACCCATGTTTACCTGTCAAATTTAGTCTACTCTTTGGATACTCACAAACTGCTCTCTACTTGAGGCCTTTGCTGCTCCTGGAGATAATCTCTCTCTTGCCTCGTAAACTCTTGAAGCTCTTGCTAGCACAGCTCTTAAGGCCCTCAGATTTCCTCTCCCATGTAGGAAACTGTAAATTTCCGTAAGGACCGGGACAATGATTTATTGTTTGCATTATTTTCCTAAAGCTGCTGTAACAAATGACTACAAACCACCACATCACCCCAGAGTTGCATAACTCTCTTTCAACAGATCTAGAGATTTCTAAACTGGAAAACAAACCTTGAGTAGGTGAACCCATTTCCCCTTGCATCCTGATTCACTTGATATTTTATGCCCTTTGGGAAATAATGCATAATTTCTTCTTCTAGCTTCGATGATGCTACCAAGCTGGCATTAATTCTGGGCGGAAGGGACTGCCACTCTGAATAGTTGCAGTATCATTGTGGCCTCACCTACAGAGGGTGGCAATATAGGGACCACATCCACATCTGATTTGTATTTTCCCCAATGAACTTCGCTAGCAACCTAATTAGAGATATTTTCAAAAAGTTGGATGCCGTATTATTTTGTAAAAGAGGAATGCTTACTTTGTGTTTTTTTTGTTTGTTTGTTTCTTTGTTTGTTTTTTAAATATATTTTTATTGATTTTTTACAGAGAGGAAGGGAGAGAGATAGAGAGTTAGAAACATCGATGAGAGAGAAACATCGATCAGCTGCCTCCTGCACATCTCCCACTGGGGATGTGCCCGCAACCCAGGTACATGCCCTTGACCGGAATCGAACCTGGGACCTCTCAGTCCACAGACCGACGCTCTATCCACTGAGCCAAACCGGTTTCGGCAACTTTGTGTTTTTAATATTGCAAATAAAAAAATCCACAAACTTGTAACTGCCCCAGAAGACAAAAAAATCAATATTTAGCACCCAATCATTTTCACTTTAGACTTCTCAGAAAATTATAAATTCTTAGACAATTTTTTTTCTCAAAGGCATAATTTATTTACAAACCGAAGAGGCCAAGGAGACTTTGGACATCCCCATCCCCTTCCTTAACAAAATGGACAGAACAGAGATGGGTCTTCACCTTCTCACAAGGTTTTTGGGACAAACAGTGAAGTTGGGGCCTGGGGGCCCCTTAAATTCCCTGGCAGGCACTGGGAGAAACAGGCTGAGTCAGCCACCCATCTTTTCAGCATCTGCTCCCCAGCCAGAGTCTCAGAGTATCTCTTCCCCTTGACCCAAAGTTTGGGGTGGGCCTCCTCTGACCCCATCACAAATAGACCTGTCCTAAAAGAGCTCATCCTACTGACAAACATTCTCTACTGTTTTTTAAAATATATATTTTATTGATTTCTTACAGAGAGGGATAGAGAGTTAGAAACATCGATGAGAGAGAAACATCGATCAGCTGCCTCCTGCACACCCCCCACCGGGGATGTGCCCGCACCAAGGTACATGCCCTTGACCAGAATCAAACCCGGGACCCTTCAGTCCGCAGGCCGATGCTCTATTCACTGAGCCAAACCGGCCAGGGCTATACTGTTTTTAACGGGAATTGAGGTACATATAAAAGACATCCAATATTTTATGTAACTAAGAGGAGTGAGAATAATTATGTAAAAATTGACTTACCCTCCAAAATAGATACCTCTGAAGTTTAAGTGAGGAGTGAGCACAGCATTTCAGAGGAAGAAAATTGATTTAAGAAACTATGACAAGAGTATGTGAAAGATGCTCAAAATACCAATTTTATCCTGGGGTTTCACAAGCCTGTGAGCATGTGCCTTCCACGCTGAAGATAGTTTCTGCCTAAACCCTCTAAGTCTGAGAGCCAAGACTTTTCACTTGGTGGTGAGTAGCAGAGGGCAGTTAAGATCTTAATCCTCGGAACTCAGGCCTCAACATGATGCGCTTCCGCCTCTCCTGTGCTTTCTTTATTTTAGATATGTTCCCACACACTTCCCCTGTTCAATACACACAGTCTTTCAGTAGTACAAAAATTTATTTGGGGTGTAAATGAAAACGTACTAGTAAAGGACACTTTGATAACAAAAGCAGGTTTCTCATCATTGCTAAGAAGATCATAGCGCCCCTGGAGGACAATTGGGCAACCTGCATGTGAAGGGAAACCTAGAAAATGCCAATTACATTAATAAGATATTTCTCTCTCTCTATGTGTGTGTGATTGTGTATCAGTGCACTGGCTGTTAGAAAATTTCATTTATTCCTCATTCTCTGTTTTACTAGAGATTAGAAGATGCATCGAAAATATCAAATGAGTGAATAAACTCCCTTGAATTACAAAATTATGCCAGACGCTCTCCTGCTATCCTTCTGATATGTATTGGTCCAAACTATAAGGGAGGCCTCCAGAAAGACGTGGGTCTCAGTGGGCCCCTTCCCACCATGATCCAACCTTCCCCCGTCAGAGGCATCGTGGCAAGACAGTGAGTCGACTCGGCCTTTAGACAGCAGGGAGTTGACGCTCATGTGAGGTTAGGAGGGCCTTTCACCACCTTGTGACTTGGGCTAAGACTTACATAGCAGTGAATACTAATTAAACTCCTAAAGACCATCTTTTCAGCCTGCTCCAGGCAAGACAACCTAAAAAGGGGCAAGTGTTTTTATTATAAGGAACCTCTGAAGAATGCTTGCATCTGGTGTCAGTACTAAGAATAATTGTTTCGAGGAGAAACTAAGATGGCGGCATAGATAAACACCGGGAAATTGCCGCCTCCCACAACAATTGAAAAATACTGCAAAGGATAGAGCGGACATCATCCAGAACAACAGGAGGGCTGGCTGAGTGTAAATTCTACAACTAGAAGGAAAGAAAAGCACACTGAGAGCCAGAGGAGCTGCAGAGGTGAAGTGCAGAGGTACGGCAGCTCGCGCGCGCTCGGAAAGGGGGTGGCACCTGAGGACACGGCTGTTTTTTTGAATCACAAGCTCCCGACTGCTCTGAACTCCAGTTCCGGGAAGTCTCTGGGGACCCAGGACTCACACGGGGAGAAGCTGGACTGTCAGGCAGCGGGCGAACTTGAGTGCGGCTTTCCCTCAGAGGTGCTTGCAGCAATTATCGGGTCACTGAGACGCAAGACTCCTTAGGGCTGGGCGGAGAATCAGCCATAGCTGCTTGCTCCGCCCTTTGATTCCCTGAGACCCTGCCCCACCCAGGCTGTGGCAGAGGCTTTTGCATGTGAATGTACCTAACTGCAGCCGAGCCAGGCAGACCCGGAACTTCCAAGAGAAGGCCCAAGGCCCTGCAGCGGCTTGCACTGCTTCACAGCTGAGCCTCTTCGTGGCTCCTGCTGTGTGGCCTCAGGCAGAGGCTGAATTAGCACCTCCTTAGATCCAGGAGCCACTGTACCCAGTGGTCAGAGGGGGACCGTCCAGATTGCAACTCCTCAGATCCATAAGGGACACACTCAGGGAGCAGACTCAGTGAGCACCAAAGCCCCACTGAAGCAAGTCTTGCCCCAGAAGGGTGTCTTCAGCACAGAAGTTCTCCCACTTTAGACACAGCTGATTCTCACAGCCAATTGGCCTGGAGGTCAATTCCTCCCAGTGATCCTACAACAACCAAGGCACCAAGAGTGTCCACCTCAGGTAACTGGGGAGGCTGAGCCACTGGGCCCTACAGGACACCTGGCACGCAGGGCCACTCTATCAACACAGGGAAGCAGCCAAAATGCGGAGACAAAGAAACAGGTCACAAATGGCAGAAATGGAGGAAAGCAAATGACTGGATATAGAGTTCAAGGCCACGTTTATAAGGTTTTTCAAGAATTTTATGGAAACCGCTGATAAATTTAATGAATCCCTCAATAAGTATAGTGAGACCATGGAGGACATGAAAAAGGACCAACTAGGAATTAAGCATACACTGACTGAAATAAAGAATAATTTACAGAGATCCAACAGCAGACAAGAGGATCCCAAGAATCAAGTCAAAGATTTGAAATACAAAGAAACAAAAAATACCCAACCGAAAAAGAAAAAAGAAAAGAGATTCCAAAAATATGAAGATAGTGTAAGGAACCTCTGGGACAACTTCAAGCGTACCAACATCAGAATTATAGGGGTACCAGAAGGAGAGAGAGGGCAAGATATTGAAAACCTTTTTGAAGAAATAATGACAGAAAACTTCCCCTACCTGGTGAAAGAAATGGACTTACAAGTCCAGGAAGCGCAGAGAACCCCAAACAAAAGGAATCCAAGGAGGACCACACCAAGACACATCATAATTAAAATGCCAAGAGCAAAAGATAAAGAGAGAATCTTAAAAGCAGCAAGAGAAAGACAGTCAGTTACCTACAAGGGAGTACCCATACGACTGTCAGCTGATTTCTCAACTAAAACCATGCAGGCAAGAAGAGAGTGGCAAGAAATATTCAAAGTGATGAATAGCAAGAACCTGCAACCAAGATTACTTTACCCAGCAAAACTATCATTCAGAATAGAAGGTCAGATAAAGAGCTTCACGGATAAGAAAAAGCTAAAGGAGTTCATCACCACCAAACCAGGATTATATGAAATGCTGAAAGGTATTCTTTAAGAAGAGGAAGAAGAAAAAGGAACTCTTACCATTTGCCACAGCATGGATGGAACTGGAGAGTGGATAAATACCACAGGATCTCACTCCTTTGTGGAATATAATGAATAACATAAACTGATGAACAAGGACTGATCCGGAGACGGAGAGGCATTGATTGGACTGTCAGGCCTTGGAGGGAAGGTAGGGGAGGGGAGGGATAAGGGGGAAAGATCAACCAAAGGACTTATATGCAAGCATATAGGCCTAACCAATGGACACGGACAACGGGGGGGGGGGGGGGGTGAGGGCATGAGCGGGGGGGGGGGAGGTAGAGGGTAACGTGGGGACAAGGACACATATGTAATATCTTTTTTTTTTTAAATATGTATTTTATTGATTTTTTTTAAAAAATTAAATCTTTATTGTTCAGATTATTACATTTGTTCCTCTTTTTTTCCCCCCCATAACTCCCCACCTCCCAGTTCCCGCCACACCCTCCGCCCTCACTCCCCACCCACTGTCCTTATCTATAGGTGCACGATTTTTGTCCAGTCTCTTCCCACATCTCCCACACCCCTTTCCCCCCCAGGAATAGTCAGTCCATTCCCTTTCTATGTCCCTGATTCTATTATAATCACCAGTTCATTCTGTTCATCAGATTATTTATTCACTTGATTCTTAGATTCACTTGTTGATAGATGCATATTTGTTGTTCATAATTTGTATCTTTACCTTTTTCTTCCTCTTCCTCTTCTTAAAGGATACCTTTCAGCATTTCATATAATCCTGGTTTGGTGGTGATGAGCTCCTTTAGCTTTTCCTTATCTGTGAAGCTCTTTATCTGACCTTCAATTCTGAATGATAGCTTTGCTGGATAAAGTAATCTTGGTTGTAGGTTCCTGGTATTCATCACTTTGAATATTTCTTGCCACTCCCTTCTGGCCTACAAAGTTTCTGTTGAGAAATCAGCTGACAGTCGTATGGGTATTCCCTTGTAGGTAACTGAGTTTCTTTCTCTTGTTGTTTTTAAGATTCTCTCTTTATCTTTTGCTCTTGGCATTTTAATTATGATGTGTCTTGGTGTGGTCCTCTTTGGATTCCTTTTGTTTGGGGTTCTCCGCGCTTCTTGGACCTGTAAGTCCATTTCTTTCACCAGGTAGGGGAAGTTTTCTGTCATTATTTCTTCAAATAGGTTTTCAATATCTTGCTCTCTCTCATCTTCTGGCACCCCTATAATTCTGATGTTGGTACGCTTGAAGCTGTCCCAGAGGCTCCTTACACTATCCTCGCATTTTTGGATTCTTTTTTCATTTTGCTTTTCCGGTTGGGTGTTTTTTGCTTCCTCGCATTTCAAATCATTGACTTGATTCTTGCGCTCCTCTGGTCTGCTGTCGGGAGTCTGTATAATATTCGTTATTTCAGTCCGTGTATGCTTAATTTCTAGTTGGTTCCCCAATATAAGATCGAGGGTCTCATTAGTTTTCTTGTAGATCTCATTAAGTTTATCGGCGGCTTCTAAACAGTTCTTGAGAGACCTTAAAAGTGTGGTTCTGAACTCTATATCTTCCATTGACAATTTTGTCCTGTTTCTTTGTCTCCGCATTTTGTTATGCTTTCTTGGTGGACCCCCTAGTGGTCTTTGTTTGCAGTCTTATAGTTAAATCTTGATTGTTGTAGCTAATTCCAGGGAGGGTTTGACCTCCAGGCCAAGTGGCTATGAGAATCAGCTGTGTCAGCAGTGAGAGAACTTTTGTCCTCTAGGGAGGTGCTAATCTAGCCTTTGCCTGAGGCTATCCGGCAAATGCCTGTGTGCAGGGCTTGGGCAGGGCGGGTCGCACAGGATCAACAGGGTGGGCCGGAGAGAGCAGTTATGGCGGCTCTCAGTCCTGTCCCCAGGGGCTCTGCCTCTCTGAGTCCCAGCCTCCGCTGCAAAGCTCGGAGAGAAAGCTGCACTCGCTCTGACCGAAGCCAGACAGTCCCGCTTCTCCCATTTGAGTCTGGGTCCCTAAAGACTCGCCCGGATCTGGAGCTCAGATTCTGCGACTCCCTCCTGATTGAAAACGCCAACCGCGCCCTCCGCCGCCAGCCCATTCCGCGCACTCCGCACCTCAGAACTTGACTTCAGCACTGCGCCTCCTCTGAGTGTCCGTATGTGTTTCTCTTTCCTCCTAGTTGTAGGACTTCCACTCAGCCAGCGTTCCTGTGGTTCTGGGTGATGTCCCTTCCGTTTTTTGGTTTCACTTTTGAAGTAGTTGTTCAAAGCAGCAAACTCCGGCGTTAACCTATGCCGCCATCTTGGTTCTCCCCAAGGACACATATGTAATATCTTAATCAATAAAAAATATATTAAAAAAAAAAGAAACAAGGTCATAACACTAAAATATAAAGTACAAGCACACACACACAAAAAAAGAATAATTGTTTCTTCTTAAGTAATTGACCTATTGTAACAGAATCATGTCTTCACTGTTAGAGTGTTTGGAGACAAATCGGGGACTTGCTCTTGGAGCAAGTATTTAGCGTAATATAAAATACATTTATTCCCCTTTCCTTCTTATAATCTTACCTTTATTTTGTCTTATTTTACACATTTTTATTGCCGGGAGCCGGTCCATGCTTGCTGTTTCAAGGGACCTGGCATATATGGCATACTGTTCTTAATATGTTTGCTCACCTTCTTGGCACTATGTGTTTTAACCAAGGTCACCTCTCTGAGAAAGGTTGTTTCCCCAGGTAGGGATTTTCCCCTGAAGTTAGGGAGGGAATAAAACCTCTTAACTAAGTGCCAGGTGGGTAATTAATCACTTTAACTACGAACAATCATGCTTAAGCTACATAATCTTTACTCCCTGGAATGGAGATAAGAAACGCCCTAACCTTTGGAATAGAGATTGATAGGATTGGAATCAACTGGTATAAATACAGATGTAAGAAGACAGAACGAGGAGAGACAGAACCTAGGCACAGAACCTACACAGAACGTTCTCTAGAGACAGAAGAACTTCGCTGGAGAGAACATGGCAAAAGTTCCTGGACAGAAACTGGCCTCAGAACCTAGAGACAGAACTTAGCGAGAGAACATGGCAAAAGATCCTGGACTGAACCTGACGACAGAAATTGGCAAGAGAACCTGACTAGAACCTGGTAACTGAACCTGGCTGGAGAACCTGGACAGAACCTGGCTGGAGAACCTATCGAGGGAACTTGGCTACAGAACCTGACTGGAGATCCTAAGCAGAACCTCTCTGGAGATCCAGACCATAACTTGGCTAGAGATCCTGGCTAGGCTGCTGATCAACTGAACACTGTCTCCGTGTCCTTCCTTCTTCGCCGACTCAGTCTACGCCTTTGGGAACCCCTGGACCTGCTGGGGTTGGACCCCGGCATTTTATGATGTTGGATTTTATGCATTCTCCTACTGTATTTTATACAGGGTGTCCCCAAAAAAATGAATACACACTTTGAACAATTATTGATTCTAATGGGTTAAATTAGAAAAGAAAGAAACATCAATTGAGCTATCAGAAAAAGATGTGTATACATTTTTTTGAACATTCTATATATAAAAAGGTAGGGAAAGAACAAAAAGAAGGGAGAAGGAAGGAAGGAAGGAAGGAAGGAAGGAAGGAAGGAAGGAAGGAAGAAAGAAAGGAAGGAGGGAAGAGGGAGAGAGGGAAGAAGGGTGGGAGGAAGAGAGGGAGAGGTTGGAAGGAGGAAAACCAACCACTCTCATTTGCATGCAGAGCAAGACCTGGCAGAAGTCACTTCAGCTGCCTGTTAGAGCAGGGGTCCTCAAACTTTTTAAACAGAGGGCCAGTTCACTGTCCCTCAGACCGTTGGAGGGCCGGACTATAGTTTAAAAAAAAAAACTATGAACAAATTCCTATGCACACTGCATATATCTTATTTTGAAGTAAAAAAACAAAACGGGAACAAATACAATATTTGTATTTGCATGTGGCCCGCTGGCCGTAGTTTGAGGACCCCTGTGTTAGAGGAAGACTATCCTGAAAGGGAAATGTGTGTCACAGTGTAAAGAGCACTAGACCTGCTGCCAGAAGGCCTGGAGTCTTTGCTAGCCCTGACATTAACTTACTGGGTAATCCTGGGCAAATCCCTTTACCACTCTGAGTGAAGGGTTTTTTTGTTTGTTTGCTTTTCACTTTCCTCCTCTGTGAAATAAGGATATTGGAAAATATGATCAGTAAGTTCTCCACCAGTTCTAATGTTGTATGGTTTTTAGCAGGCAAAGGAGAGAGCTGTAAACTGACCTTGGCAATCTAGTTACCCTGCGGACGCCCGTGCCACATCTAGCCTGACCACCTGTGCTCCATGCACTGAGTGTGGCAAGCACTCATAGGACCAGATTCCTCTCAACCAATTCAATTCTGAGCCTGGAGTCTTTCTCAGGTCACGTAGAGAACTCTTATACTTACCCAAGTATTTTGATAAAAACCTTTGGGAGATATTGGAGGGTGTTTTAAGTTGGAAAATAAAATGGCCTTGCAAAAAATACCATCAACAAAGTGAAACAGCTCCCAAAGAGCCAAATTAGTAAAATATTCCCTCAGTGTGGGTTTTCCAAGGTTGTGCTGATTTTTACTTATTTTTCAATTACAGTCTACATTCAGTATTATTCTGTATTAGTTTCAGATGTACAGCACAGTGGTAGACAATCATGTACTTTATAGAATGGTTTCCCCCATTCCCCACTGCTGATATTTCAAGTACCCACCTGGCCTCATACCTAGTTATTATGATATTATTGACTCTATTCCTTATGCTGTAATTTACATCCCTGTGACTATTTTGTAACACTAATTTGTACTTCTTAATCCCTTCACCTTTTCCATCCAGCCTCCCAACCCTCTTCCCCTCTGGCAACCATCAGTCTGTTCTCTGTATCTATGAGTCTGTTTGTTTCTTTTTTTGTTTTTAAATTAATTTTAGAGAGACAGCAGATGAGAGAGAGAGAGAGAGAGAGAAACATTGATTTGTTGTTCCATTTATTTATGCATTTATTGGTTGCTTCTTGTATGTGCCCTGACCAGGCATCAAACCCACAACCTTGACATATCAAGACAACATTCTAACTAACTGAGCTACCTGGCCAGGGTTATGAGTGTGTTTCTATTTGTTTGTTTATTTTGTTCTTTAGATTCCACATATAATTGAAATCATATGATATTTGTCTTTTTCTGACTTGTTTTATTTAGCACAACACCCTCTAAGTCCATTCATGCTATTGCAAAAGATAAGATTTCATTCTTTTTACGGCTGAGTAGTATTCCATTGTGTATATGTACCACAAGTAGATAAACGCCACTTGTCTTTTGACAGGCACTTGAGTTGCTTCCATATCTTGGCGATTGTAAATAATGCTGAAATGAACAAAGGGGTGCAAATTAGTGTTTTGGGTTTCTTCAGATATATTCCCAGAAATGGAATCACTGGGTCATAAGGCAATTTTATTTTTAGAGGAACCTCAACAATGTTTTTCATAATGGTTGTGCCAATCTTGTTTGTTGAGTTATTGGCCATAACCATTCTGACAGGTATGAGATGATATCTCACTATGGGTTTTATTTGCAATTCTCTGGTGACTGGTGATGTTGAGCAACTTCTCATATTTCTGTTGCCTATCTATATGTCCTCTTTAGAGAAATGTCTATTCAGGTGTTGCACCTACTTTTTAATTGGGTTGTTTGTGTTTCTGGTGCTGAGTTGTCCGAGTTCTTTAGAAATTTGTATATTAACCTCTTATCAGCTATATCATTGGTGAAAATCTTCTCCCATTCAGTGGGTTGTCTTTTTATTTTGTTGATGGTTTCCCTTGCTGTGCAAAAACTTTTTAGTTTGATATAATACCATTTGTTTACTTTTTATAAACAATGGCTGCCTAGGAGGTGGAGCTTTTGACGCTGACTGACATAGAAACCGATCAATCAGAACTTAGTCTGAGTGAACTGTGAAGGCAGAACCTAAGGGGGGCTGAGAAGGGGTTTTAAAGGCAACAGCTGTTTGGTGTAAGGTGTATGAATGCCGTTCAATTTTTTAATAACCAGTTTGGCAGTATAGTGCATATGGCTGGCTATCAGTTCAGATATAGGGGTTATGTATTTTTGTCTGCCAAGATAATCTCCTCCTGCTGAAAAAGGCTTCCCCTTCCCCATTTAATCAGTCCTATCCTATATAATCTACCTATACTAATAAATGGATAATATGCTAATTAGGCTGGGTCAACTGGCCATCTTCCGGACATCCAACTTCCTTCCGGACAAAGCCATGATGGTTGGGGCCAAGGCAGAGGAAGTTAGGGGTGATTAGGCTATCAGGGGAGAGCAGTTAGGGGTGAGATCAAGCTGGCAGGGGGTTAGGACCAATCAGGCCGGCAGGGGAGGGCAGTTGGGGGTGACCAGGCCAGCAGGGGAGGACAGTTGGGTGTGATCAGGCAAGCAGTCAGAGGTGGTTAGGAGCAATCAGGCAAGTAGGCAGAGGTGGTTAGGGGCAATCAGGCAGGCAGGCAGAGAGGTTAGTGACAATCAGGCAGGCAGGCAGAGTTGTTAGGGGCGATCAGGCAGGCAGGTGAGCAGTTAGGAGCCAGTGGTCCCAGATTGCAAGCAGGTGCAGGCTGGGCTGAGGGAACCCCCCTGCCCCCATGCACAAATTTTGTGCACTGGCCTCTTAGTCTATATATATATATATATAAAGCCAGTGACCAGAATGCCTTAACGACCAGAACAACCAGTCACTATGACACCCACTTCAGCCAGTGAACCGCCCAATTGGCCGGCAGCCAACCTCCCTCAGCCCCTCCCTCTGGCCTGCCCCGCCCCTGATTGCCCCCCACCCTGATAGGCCTGAGGCCCCTCCCCCAGCCAGCTCTGCCCCTGATCAACACCCCCACCCCTTTTGGGGCTGGGGCCAGCCCACTGATCACAGCCCCTCTCCATGGCTGGCCCTACCCCTGATCAGCCCCCACCATACCAATCAGCCTGCAGCCCCTCCCCCCAGCCAGCTCTTCCCTTGATCCACCCCTCCCCACACCAATCGGGAGTAGGGCTTGCCAGCCAACCTCCCATGGCCCCTCCCCAAACTGCTGACCCCCAATTGGTCCCCCAACCCATTTGGGTGTGGGGCCAGCATCCCACCACCCACAGCCCCTCCCTATGGCCAGATCTGCCCCCAATTGCCCCCTCACCCCAATGGGGGCAGGGCCCACCATCCAATCGCCTGTGGGCCCCCCCACCCCTTGAGCCAGCCCAGCTCTGATCGGCCCAATAGGGGTGGCTGACCAGCCAACCTCCTGTGGTCTTCTCCTCCCAACAGGTCCAGCCTGATCTGCCCCAACTGGGGCTGGACCCACCGGACCCCCCCCCTCCCATGCATGAATTTGTGCACTTGGACTCTAATTTAATATAATCCAGTGCTCAAAGGTCCTTCTCCAGTTCCTTTCCACCTATATACCATTTTTACATTCTGAGTGGATATACAGTGGTATACCTTTCTGCATGATTTAAAAATATGATACTTATTTTCACACCTGGTCTGTTGATAATCTTGAATTCAGCAGAATTCCAAGCAGAAATTCACTACTATAAAAATTGCTCTAGTAGGTAATACCACTAAAGCAGAAATAGATATCTTCTTATATAGCTTACAGCAGTTCATCTGGAAAGTTTTCCTAATAGTGGTGATATAAGAAGACTAATTAAGCCTCTTATAATTTAAGCATTCGCTATTAACAAATAACTTTAACCAAGTTTCCAGTGACCTCATCATTTTTTATGATATTTTGTTTTTTCACTAGGGGTTAACTTTTTGTCATTAAATAAGAATGTGTAAGTCTATTTACTCTTTTGTAAAATAGGAATAATACCTCTTCTAGAGATTTGATTAAAAAACCTGTAAATGTTATATTGCTGAATATTTTTTTAAATCTGAGAATGATTATACTCTTTCTCCTATATACTTATCTCACCATTGTATGTTGGGTGTGGGGGTGGGAGCACAGATCCCTTTAGTACACAGATATTTGTGAAAAGAGTTGTTAGGGGTAAAATAGGCAGGTTTAGGGAGTTTTAGGAATTAGGGGGTTCATGGGGGAGGGAGGCATAGTTGGTTGGGGACTTGGAGCTGGCAAAAGGTGCCACAGGATAAGGGGAGAGGAAGACACCTATTCATAGAAGATAGGGGAAAGCCACAGGGTGTAGAAAAACAAAAGGGAAAAAGAGGAAAACAGATTTCACAGGGGATAGAGAATTCTGAAGGGGGAGAAACATGGGGGCGGGGAGGGGTGGTCTCACATAGAATTTGAGCTTTGAAACTTCTGTAATGACCAATCAAAAGGGAATATCAGGACACAAAGAACTGCAGCCTTTATAAACCTTGAGGGAAAGGGACTTAGTGGACTACCCCTTTGGGACTCCCTCCCTACGTGGGAGTCTGTACTTGTTTCCAATAAATGTCCACCTTTTTATATACCACCTTTAAAAAAATATTTTTATTGATTTCAGAGAGGAAGGGAGGAGAGAGAGTTAGAAACATCAATGATGAGAGAGAATCATTAATTGGCTGCCTCCTGCATGCCCCCCACTGGGGATCGAGCCACAACAGAGACATGTGCCCTTGGCCGGAACCAAACCTGGGACCCTTCAGGCGGCAGGCTGATGCTCTATCCACTGAGCCAAGCCAGCTAGGGCTATATACCACCTTTTGTCTGTGGCCTCATTCTTCGAATCCAGCTGGACAAGAACCCAGGAAAGAAATCGCCTTTGCATCCTGCTCGGAAGAAACCACGTGTTTCAGTTTGGTTCTGCGTTTCAGTTGGATGGAGAGGAACTGGACTCCAGGAGCTGTACTTAAGACACTAAAACTGAAGTATGTCTTCTGCAACTGGAGCTGACTTAAATGATGAGATTCTGAACAATGAGCTGAGGTTCTACTGGGATGAGACTCATGAAAGCCTTGGGGAGGAGTGAGTGTATGTTGCATGTAGAAGAAATGTATATAATCTGTTAGAAGGAATTTTGTACTGGTTTGTAAATATGTTCACAAAGACGTAGCTACTCTTCCCTTCCTGAAGTGCAACTTAATTTCCCTCTTCTTGAATAGGCTCTCCATTAATGGCTCATATTTAATGAATATGATAAAGCAGAAGTGACATCGCATAGTATCAGAGCATTGAAGCTTTCTTTGTGATCACTTTCTAAGAGGGAAGTTAGCTGCCAGGTAGTGTATGAAAAGGTCCACATACAAGGAACTAAGGCCCATTTTCAACAGCATGTGAGGAACTAAAGCCCCCCTGCTGATAGCTTGTGAGTGAGTCATCTTGGGAGCAGGTCTTCCAGCCCCATGTAAGCCTTCTGATGATTCCCTGCAGCCCCTGCCAACATCTTGACTGCAACCACATGAAAGATTGAGTCAGTACCATCCAAATTAGCTTTTTCAAATTCCTGACTATAGAAGTTGCAAGATAATAAATGTGTGGGAATAATTGGTTACACAGCAATAGATAACTAATGCAGTAGTATAGGGGTAATGTAGCAGTTGGCCCCAACAATGCTGTGTAATGAACAACTATTAAACCTCAGTGGCATACAATGATAAGCATTTATTATGGGCCAACTGGAGTTCAGCTAAGCTGGGCTGGGCTCAAGTAGGTGGTTCTGTTCCTCTCAGCAAGGCTTGCTCTTGCATCAGGGGTAAGTTGGGAGTCTTGTCTTTCTTACTCTCCTCCAGAACCAGCAGGCTATGCTAGGCATGTTCCTTTTTTTTTTTTTTTTTTAACATATATTTTACTGATTTTAGAAAGAGAAGGAGAGAGAGGGAGAGAGAGAAACATCAATGATGAGAGAGAATCATTGATCAGCTGCTTCCTGCACCAAGCCCGCAATCCGGGCATGTGCCCTGACAAGGAATCGGACTGTGACCTCCTGGTTCATAGGTCAATGCTCAACCACTGAGCCACACCGGCCAGGCATGAATAGTCTTTTTAAAATTTTCATTAAATTTATTGGAGTGACATTAGTTAATAAAATTATATAGGTATCAGGTATACAATTCTATAATACATCATCTGTACTAGTATACTGTATTGTCCTTCTATCACTATTTATCCTCTTTTTACCCTCTTTTACCTCTCCCCATCCCCCATTCCCTCTGGTGATTGCCATGCTGTTGTCTATGTCTATGAGCTTTTTTCCTTGCTTAATCTTTTTCCACCCAGCCCCCAAACCCCTCCCCTCTGACAGCTGTCAGTCTGTTCTCTGTATCTGAGTCTGTTTCTATTCTGTTTATTGGCCTATTTTGTTCATTAGACTCCACATACAACTGAAATTATATAGTATTTGTCTTCCTGTGACTGTCTTATTTCACTTAACATAATACTCTCCAGGTCCATCCATGTTGTCTCGAAAGGTAAAATTTCCTTATTTTAGCAGCTGAGTAGTACCTCAGCTTTTTTATCCACTCATCTACTGATTGGCACTTGGGCTGCTTTCAAATCTTGGCTATTGTAAATATCACTGCAATGAACAAAGGACCACATATATTCTTTCAAATTAGTATTTTGGGTTTCTTCAGATATATTCCCAGAAGTGGAATCACTGGGTCATCAGGCAGTTTCATTTTTAATTTTTTGAGGAAACTCCATAAGTTTTCCATAGTGGCTGCCACAATCTGAATTCCTACCAACAGTGCACTAGGGTTCCCTTTTCTCCACATCCTTGCCAGCACTTGTTTGTTGATTTATTGATGATATCCATTCTAACAGGTGTGAGTTGATATCACATTGTTGTTTTAAATTGCATTCCTCTGATGATTATTGACATATTTTTATATGTCTATTGGCCATCTGTAGGTTGTCTTCTTTAGATAAAGGTCTACTCAGGTCCTTTGCCCATGTTTTTTTTTTTTTTTTTTAATTGGATTGTTTGTTTTTTGGTGTTGGGTTATATTTTATAAAGTTTGGATATTAACCCCTTATCACATGTATCATTGACCAATATGTTCTCTGCTGGGAGCCGGTCCATGCTTGCTGTTTCAAGGGACCTGGCATATATGGCATACTGTTCTTAATATGTTTGCTCACCTTCTTGGCACTATGTGTTTTAACCAAGGTCTCTGAGAAAGGTTGTTTCCCCAGGTAGGAATTTTCCCCTGAAGTTAGGGAGGGAATAAAACCTCTTAACTAGTGCCAGGTGGGTAATTAATCACTTTAACTACGAACAATCATGCTTAAGCTACATAATCTTTACTCCCTGGAATGGAGATAAGAAACGCCCTAACCTTTGTAATAGAGATTGATAGGATTGAATCAACTGGTATAAATACAGATGTAATAAGACAGCAAGACACAGAATTTAGAATACAGAACCAAGAGAGATGGAACCTAGGCACAGAACCTACACAGAACGTTCTCTAGAGACAGAAGAACTTCGTTGGAGAGAACATGGCAAAAGTTCCTGGACAGAAACTGGCCTCAGAACCTAGAGACAGAACCTAGCGAGAGAACATGGCAAAAGATCCTGGACTGAACCTGACTACAGAAATTGGCAAGAGAACCTGACTAGAACCTGGTAACTGAACCTGGCTGGAGAACCTGGACAGAACCTGGCTGGAGAACCTATCGAGGGAACTTGGCTACAGAACCTGGCTGGAAAACCTGGAGAACCTGGCTGGAGAACCTAGCAAGACAACATGGATACAGAACCTGGCTGGAGATCCAGAGCAGAACTTGGCTGGAGATCCTGGCTAGAGATCCTGGCTAGGCTGCTGATCAACTGAACACTGTCTCCGTGTCCTTCCTTCTTTGCCGACTCCGTCTACGCCCTTGGGAACCCCTGGACCTGCTGGGGTTGGACCCCGGCAGTTCTCCCATTCAGTAGTTTGCCTTTTCATTTTGTTAATGGTTTCCTTTGCTGTGCAAACCTTTTTTTGTATGGTGTAGTCTCATTTGTTTATTTATTCTTTTGTTATCCTTGCTCAAGGCTATATGCCAGAAGAAAACATTGCTACAATAAATGTTCAAGGTTTTACTACTTATATTTTCTTCCAGGATTTTTATGGTTTTGAGTCTTACAGTTAAGTCTTTAATCAACTTTGAATTTATTCTTGTGTATGTTTAAGAAGGTAGTGTAATTTTTTTTGCATATATCTGTCCAATTTTCACAACACCATTTATTTAATTAGACTATCTTTACCCCATCTTATGTTCCTATCTCCTTTATTAAATACTAGAGGCCTGTTGCACGAAAAGATTTGTGCAATAGGCTTTCCCTTCCCCTGGCTGCCAGCACTGGTTTTCCTCCGGCACCCGGGACCCAGGCCTTCGCTCCAGCCGGAGCTGCCTTCAAACCTTCGCTGCCCTGCCCGGCCGCCCTGGGCCAAGTCGCACGCAAGATGCCCAGATGGCGGCCAGGCGGGCCAGCCGATTGCTGCTGCACCGCCCGGCCACCCCAGGTTGGGTCGCACACCGGACACCTGCCACCCAGGGTTGCAGATAGCAGGCCCAGGTGGCAGCAGGGCAGGTGGGATGACGCTGTCCCACCCTGCCTGCAGTATGCAAATTAGCCACCATCTTTGTTGGCGGTTAATTTGCATATCACGCTGATTAGCCTATGGGAGGAGTAGCGAAGGTACCGTCAATTACCATGTTTGTCTATTATTAGATAGGAGTAATTGATCATAAAGGTGTAAGTTTATTTCTGAATTATCTATTTTGTTCCATTGATCTATGTGTCTACTTTTAACCAGTACCATGCTGTTTTGAATACTATGGCCTTGTAGTATAGTTTGAGATCAGGTAGCTTGATTTGGCTATTGGGGGTCTTTTCTGGTTCCATATAAATCTTTGGAATATTTGTTCTAGTTCTGTGAAAAATATCATTGGTATCTTGATAGGAACTGTGTTGAATCTACAGGTTACTTTAGGTGGTATGGACATTTTTTTAATGATGCTAATTCTTCCAATTTATGAATATAGTATAGGTTTTCACTTCTTTGTATCTTTTTCAATTTTTCTTCTATTTTGTTCTTATACTTTTCCAAGTATAGGTCTTTATATTGAAACAGGAATTTTAAGGGAATATAGGCAGGCTTAGGGAAATTTTAGAATTGGGGTCCATAGAAAAACACAGGGCTACAGATTGGGAGAAGGCACATCTTCATAACACAAAGAAGCCAGGTGTAGTTACATTTCCATAAGACAAGGAAGCCAGTGCAGGGAGCAGCAACAGTGGCATTTACATAAGACAAGGGAGCTGGAAGTAGCCCTAATGGCCTATATTTACAAAATAAAGAAAAGGAAGAAAGCTCAGAAAGAAAAGAACAATGAGGGAGGAAGGCATCATATGTCCCTTTGAGTTCAGGAGTTGTTATAGTGCCCAGTCAGAGGGGATATCCAGACACAGGGACTCACAGCCTTTATAAACTGTGGAAGAAGGGATGGGGTGGGACTCTTTCCCCCTCCTCACGTGGGAGTCTGCACTTGTTCTTCAATAAATCTCCACCTTTGCTATACTACCCTCTGTCCCTGGATTCATTCTTCGACTCCGGTGGACAAAGAATCTGGGTTCCAGTCCAAAAATGCTTGGTTAAAATTATTCCTAGGTATTTTATTTTATTTTATTTTTTATTTCTTTTTAAATATATTTTATTGATCTTTTTTACAGAGAGGAAGGGAGAGGGATAGAGAGAAACATTGATGAGAGAGAAACATCGATCAGCTGACTCCTGCACAGTCCCCACTGGGGATGTGCCCACGACCAAGGTACATGCCCTTGACTGGAATCGAACCTGGGACCCTTCAGTCCGCAGGCTGACGCTCTATCCACTGAGCCAAACTGGTTAGGGCTTATTTTTTGATGCAATGGTAAATGGGATTTTTTTCTTAGTTTCTCTTTGATAGTTTATTATTGGTGTATAAAAAAGCAACTGGTTTCTGGATATTTATTTTGTATCCTACTACTTTACCAAATTCAGTTATTAGTTCTAATAGTTTTTTGATGGAATCTTTAGGATTCACTATATACAGTATTATATTATCTGTAAATATGACAATTTTACTATTTCCTTTCCATTTTGGATGTCTTTTATTTCTTCTTCTTGTCTGACTGTTGTGGCTAGGACTTCCAGTGTTATGCTAAGTAAGCGTGGTGAAAATAGATATCCCTGTCTTATTCCTGATCTAAGGAAAATGCTTTTAGTTTTTGCCTGTTGAGTACGATGTTGGCTGTGGATTTGTCATATATGGGGTTTATTATGTTGAAGTATGTTCCCTTTATTTCCACTTTGCTGAGATTTTTACCATAAATGGGTGCTGGATTTTATCAAATGCTTTTTCTGCATCTATTGATATAATCATGTGATTTTAATCCTTAATTTTGTTTATGTGATGTCATTGACTTGCGAATATTGAAACTGCCTTGCATCCCTGAAATAAATCCCACTTGATCATGGTTTATGATATTTTTAATGTATTGCTGGATCAGTTTGCTAGTATATTGTTGATGATTTTAGCAGCCATGTTCATCAGGTATATTGACCTATAACTTTGTAGAGTCTTTGGAATCAGGATAATGCTGGTTTCATAAAATGAAAATGAGAGTCTGCCCTCTTCGAGAATTTTTTTGGAATAGTTTGAGAAGAATAGGTGTTAGTTCTTTCAATGTTTGGTAAAATCACCTGACACCATTTGGTCCAGGACTTTTGTTTGTTGGGAGTGTTTTGACTACTGCTTCAATTTCATTAGATGTAATCTGTCTATTCAGATTCTCTGATTCATCCTGATTCAGTTTTGGAAGATTGTATGTTTCTAGAAATTTATTCATTTAGTCCAGATTGTCCTATTTGTTGGCATATAGTGTTCATAATATTCTCTAACAATCCTTTGTCTTTCTGTGGAGTCAGTTGTTACTTCTCTTCTTTCATTTCTGATTTTATCTCTTTTTTTTCTTAATAAGTCTAGGTAAAGGTTAGTCAGTCTTGTTTATTTTTTTCAAAGAACCAGCTCTTGGTTTCATTGAACTTTTCTATTGTTATTTTTAGACTCTATTTTATTTATTTCTGTTCTGATCTTATTATTTCCTTTCTTCTACTGACTTTAGGTTTTGCATGTTATTTTTCTAGCTCCTTTAAGTATAAAGTTAGATTGTTCACTTAAGAATTTTCTTGTTTATTAAGGTACACCTGTTATGTTATAAATTTCCCTCTTAGGACTGCTTTTGCTGTGTCCCATAGATTCTGGCTTATTGTGTTTTCATTTTTATCTGTTTTAAGGTATCTCTTGATTTCTTCCTTAATTTCATTGTTGCCGCTTTCATTGTTTAGTAACATTATTTAATCTCATTGTCTTTGGGTGTTTTTCCATTTTCTTCTTGTGATTGATTTCTAGAAGTTTCATACCATTATGGTCAGGGAAGATGCTTGATATGATTTCAGCCTTCTTAAATTTATTGAGACTTGTTTTGTGTCTTAACATGTAGTCTATCCTGGAAAATGTTCCATGTGCACCTGAAAAGAATGTATATTCTACTGCCTTGTGGTGAAATTATCTGAAGATATTCATTAAATCCATGAGGTCTAATGTGTCATTTAAGGCTGCTGTTTCCTTGTTGATTTTGTACCTGGAAGATTTACCCATTGATATCAATGTGGTGTCAAAATTCCCTATTATGACTGTATTACTGTTGATCTCTCCCTTAATGTCCATCAAAATTTGCTTTATATATTTAGGTGCTGCTATGTTGGGTGCATAAATGTCTACAAGGGTTATTTCCTGTTGTTGAATTTATCCCTTTAGCATTATATAATGCCCATCTTTGTCTCTTTTATGGCCTTTGTTATGTCAATTTTGTCTGATATAAGTATTGCTACCCAGCTTCTTTATTTTCTCATTTCTATTTACATGAAATATGTTTTTTCTTCCCTTTACTTACTTTTAGTCCATGTGTGTTTTTCATTCTGTGGTGGTCTTCTTGTAGATAGTATATATATGAGTCATGTTTTCTTTTTCATTCTGATACACTATGTTTTTTATTGGAACATTTAAACAATTTACATTTAAAGTGATTATTGATAGGTACGTATGTATTACCATTTTATTCTCTACTAGATGCCTGCTGCATGGATTGTGGGGTCCCTTGGCCTGGCCTGTGGGGATCGGGCTGAAACTGGCTCTCTAACATTCCCCGAGAGGTCCCAGATTACAAGAGGGTGCAGGCTAAACCATTGGGCCCCACAAATACATGATCGGGGCCAGGGAGGGACTGTGGGAGGGCTCCAGGGAGTGTTCAGCCTGTCTCACCAAGTCCCTGATGGGCTGGACCCCAGCAGCAAGCTAACCTACTGGTTGAATCATCTGCCCACTAGTGGTCAGTGTGTGTCATAGCGACTGGTCGAATGGTCGAATGAATGGTCGGACACTTAGCATATTAAGCTTTTATTATGTAGGATAACTATATTCTTCTGGTTATTTCTTTCTTCTTTAAAGAAGACCCTTTAACATGACTTATAATGCTGGTTCTGTGGTTATGAACTCCTTTAGCTTTTTGTTGTCTATGAAGCTCTTTATTTCTCCTTCAGTTTTAAATGATAGCCTTGTGGGGTAACACAGTCTTATTTTGACATCCTTGCTTTTCATCACTTTGAATATTTCATGCCAGTCGCTTCTGGGATGAAATTTATCTGTTGAAAAATCAGCTGACAGTCTTATGGGAGCTCCCTTATAAGTAACTGTCTGGCCCTGGATAACCTGTTTGGAGCTACAAAGCAATCCATGGTTTGTGGCTGCTTCTACTGGGCCTGGGTGTGCATTAGAAGAATCAAACTGTGCACCAAGGTTAGCTTTTACCAGTATCAGGCCCTGGGGAAGGTCAACAAAAGTCCCAAGACACCTTGAGATCCACCTCTACCTGTCAACTGCCTGTAGGCTTAATCACTGAATGATTCTCTGGTAGTACTTGAGTTGTATGAGGTTAGGTTCTCAGTAAGTCAACAGGCAGGGGCAAGTGGAGTTCACCAGATTTATATAGGTTCAAACTCAGTGCCAGTGCTGGAAGTGAGGCAACTTAGCAAATGTCCTGGGATATAACAAGCCCAGTTGCCACCTGACAGGTGACTCCAGACCTTTGGGGTCTCAGGGTGTCATAAGGGTGAAGCCAGGAGAGTCTATCAGCCAGGAGAGTCTATCAGGTCCAAGATTTGGCCATGTGAGTGGAGGGCTCTGCAGCAGTTGGGCCTTGTTTTAGAGCCACACAACTCAATCTGTCCCATATTTTGTCAGGAGCACAAACTCAGCAGGGAGGGATTCTATGAGTCAGAAAGTTGGGACTAATGGATCTCCCATGAGTGGGAAACACCAGTCAGATTCATGGGAGAGTGGAGGGAATGGCCTCCACTCCAAAGCCACACTATTCAGTCACTGATAACTCTTGAGTCTGCCTGGTCTTCTATACCACAGCCCAGGCAGCTGACTCCTTGGCAGTGGGTAAACTCTGCAGTGTGGAGCTACAGGGAGTCCAAAGGATGGGGCTATTGCATTCCTACTGACTGATGCCATAAGGAGGTGAGTGTTCCACCCAACATGGTGTCTGTGGTGTAGTAGAGGGACTCAGCACAGGGGTCCTGGTGGCTGTCCCTTCAGTTCTCTCCCTAGTGCCACAAAACCCAGTTTCTTCTCACATGACTCTAGTCTTCTCTGCTCTCTCTCTGACAGAGCTCAGGTGAGTAGCTGTGAATGAGATTTTGTGTGTTGGCCCTTTAAGAGGACATATATGTCTCTAGCAGACTTATGTCCCTCCATGTCAGACAAAATCCCCACTGACTTTCACTGCCTACTGTTATGTGGGCACCTCTTCCTGGCTCTGGTGCTCTGGGCTAGAGAGCCTGGAATGGGGTTGAGACCCCAGCTTTTCAGGGAGAATTTTTGCAGCTGACATATCCTTATGCATCCAGGCCAACTTTTTCATGTCTTAGCCCTTCCTACCAGTCTCTATGTGACTTCTTCTGTAAATCCTTGGTCATAAGACTTCTGATCAGCTATTCTTCAGTTTGTTATTCAGGTTGATTGTTCTATATTTTAGTTGTAATTTCAGTTTGGTCCTGGGAGGAGATGGTATAATATCTATCTTCTCTGCTGCCATCTTGGATCCCCTTGAAAAAATAGTCTTGAAGTTTCATTTACCAGATTAGAAAAAGAAAAGACACAAAGTCACCAAAGATAGGCTAACACCTTTTGGTGGAGATTATAAAAGTGATGTTGAGGTCAAATTTATGCAGGTGAACCCTTTTGCAAATCTCAGGACCTTATGAATGTGCATGATCATGATCTATATCATTGTAAGAAAAGGGAATAAAGCCCAGACTGGATAGTTCAGTTGGTTAGAGTGTTGTCCCAATATGCCAAGTTTGGGGGTTCAATTTCCAGTCAGAGTACATACAAGAATCAACCAATGAATGCATAAATAGTGGAATAATAAATCAATGTCTTTCCCTCTTTTTTCTTCCTCTCTCTTCCTCCCTTCCTTCCTCTCTCTCTTGAATCAATAAATACATTTTTAAAAGGGAATAAAAACAAATATTCATTTTGTTTCATTTGATACATGTCTCAATTTTTTTGAATGATCACTGCTGCAACATTTTGCATCAGGGGTTCAGGATCTGAAGAAGGGGCTGATGCACAAATGAAAACACTAGACAAGAAATATGAATTTAGGAGGTATGGGGGGCCAGTGGAAACCTCTCTCTTTTGGAGAGGCACATTGAAACCTGGCCTTATCCGCTTTTGATTCAATTTTAAATACACATCTTGCCCTCAGTAAAGCATGGCAAGCAGGTAGCAGACAGACTGCCTCTAAGGTCAATAAAGATCAGTAAAGATCAATAAGATTCAGTAAATATTTACTTTGAGGCTATTAGGTCAGGAAACTGCTTCAAGCCACCACTATCTCAACACAGAGCAATCAGTGCTTAGCATCAACCTGCTAACTCCCCAGGTCTATCAGCCTTCTGCATTCCCTGGTGCACTCTTATGACAGTATTGGGAAAGCAGTAACTTCCCGCATCTCCCCCTTTTTGTTTTCTTAATAAATCTAGAAGAGTGTATGCTGTCTGTAGGGCTTGAGTCCTTTTAAGACTCTCCATTCCGCATCTGCAGACTAGAAATAATCATATAAGAACAAGAATGAAACAGACAATAGTGGTTATGCTAAGAGTCAAATGTAGGGAGATCCAATGAAAAGGACTGAGTTCTTTCATGTCCTTTTTAAATTGCTGCCAGGCATCTAAGGAACTAGTTTGTAGTAGGCTCCTTTCTGGGCCATCAGTTCTTTATGGGTCCCCTTCCCAATCACTGTTCCCTGTGACAGGACAGCAATGATATTCGAGTTCTGGATGGTGGACAAACGGTGGGCAATGGCAATGCAGGCCCAACCTTCTCTGGCTTTGTCCAGGGCAACCTGCACTGTCTCACAACTGGTGACTGCTGCCATGGCAAGGCTTCTTTACCATTTCCCAGGTCATCTCTGGACTGTTTCTCCTCTGTCTCATTCTTCTCCCACTTCTTATCTTCAGTGTGTTACTTGGGGTTACTGCTATCTGTGGCTGGAGTAGTCGATGGTGTGCAGCTGCAGCTACAGGATGAGGCTCCAGGTGCTAGGTCCTCATTAGACTGGTCAGTTCCTCTCTCGGATCCATGTTGAAGTTTAATGTTCCTTAGAGGAGTTTTCTGGAAATACACAAACATATCCTTGACCAAATGTTAAGGGGTTGGGACCCTTCCATAAGCCAGACTCGGGATCTTTCCATTTTATCAGATCATTTTCCTTTGGCTTATTCTGACACAAGTGTAATTCCATAGGTGTCTTGCCATCAGCATTACAAGTGAAAATATTTAAAGTAATTAAGGCTTGGTGTAGCCTACTTACAGGAGATTTCACCACTATTCCCCCTTTTTGTTTTTCAAGTTGGGATTTTAGCCACTGATGTTGGTGTTCTATAATTGCCTGTCCTTGGGAATTGTATGGCATTCCTGTAATGTGCTGAATTTTCTACTTTTTACAAAATTGCTGGAAATGACAGCTTCTGCATGCAGGTTCATTAACAGTTTTATTATTTTTGGAATTCCCATGATGGCAAAAACAGCTAGGCAATGATTAATTACCTGTTTTTCCATTTCCCCTGTAGATGCAGTGGCCCTAAGACCTTTGAAAAAGTGTCTAGAGAAACATGCAATGCCCTAAGGTGTCCAAAAGGAGTATAATGTGTTATATCCATTTGTCAGATATGGTCCCTTATCATTCCTTGAGAGTTAATTCCTGTATTAGGCCCTTGAGGCAGATGTAGCATACAAGTGGGACATTCCTTAGTAGAAGAGATTTTATTTTGGAAGATGACTCCAGTGGGACTATTTGCAGTAGGATTAATCTGTCCTAATAAAGGCAATTCAGGCTGTACCCATGTTACTTGGGCTGAGGAGATTGCCTGCTCAATTTTTAGTAACTTCTTCCTAGCTTCATCTGTTAATGTTCAGGGAGAGGAAAGATTAGTCACCCCTAAGTATATTGAATAGATTTGTCATTTCTCCCATAGAGATTTTTAGATAAGGTCTTAACCAGTTAATGTCCCCTAATAATTTCTAATAGTTACTTAAGGTCTTATGATAATCCTTTCATATTCCTACTTTTTAAGGCCTAATACATTGATTTTTTAACTACAGTTCCTAGATATTTGAAGGGCACTTCCCTCTGTATTTCCTTCCAAAGCAATTCTAAGCCACATTTAGGGAGTTTCTTTTAAAAACTTTTACTTTCTTTTAAACAGCAACCAACTTGGTTGCCTTTCAGAAAAACAGGTAGGAGAGACATGCTGGTGAATACTGCAATGCATACATTTCAAGTAAAAGTAACTTTCTTTTTACTTATGGTGTCTCATTAATGGTGAGCTTTAATGCTTAAATGATAACTTAATTTACTTTGTAAATAGTAGCAGAAGAGATTTTAAAACTTTCTTCTTTTTATTAAGCTTAAAATTTACCTTTAAATAGCATCCTTTTTGGCTAGTGCTTATTTGCATACATATGCAAATTTTACTTTGGACTTTGTTAGAACCAATTGCTCATAAAATATTGGCTTCTCATATAAATATGTTTATATGAGACCTTGATTATACTGTGAGAAGCTAACTTATTAAGTAATTTAAATATGCACCTTTATTGAAAAGTAAAATAAGCATACTTATACATTTGACCCGTGAAGTACAGAAGCCAATCTGAAGAACAGGCTGGGTGGTGGTCTGAGGCATTATGTATGCTCCTGTCTTAAAATTCAGCTGCTGAATATTCTGGTTTTGCTTAAGTATTCAGCAAACCTGCCCTCCCTTTCTGTATTAACCATTTACTCTGTCCTTGGCAGGGGTGATAACGGTAGGGGTCTAGCCCCTGTTTAAACATCCCTGAGATTTAATGACTTTTTTACAACTCTTGAAAATAGTTAACTTTAGAACTTCTTTCTTTCAATATTTCTCTTTCCCTTCTCATCACATACACAACCTTCACAAATTTCACACTTTCAAATTAGCCTTCAAAACTTCTTCCTGTGTCTTTTAAAAATGCATAATTATGCCTTAGACCTTTCATTAAGTATTTCCATTTTAATATTCTTTCTTTCTGTCATCAACTTGTATATACCTTCAGCAACTTGCACAGACCTTTTTCTTCTTTTTCTTTTAAAATGTATGTCCTGCCTTCTATTATTAAAACCATACAATATTTAAACCTTAATTTCCCAATGATAATTAAAAGTAAACAGCCAGCATTTCTTAAATTGACATTTATGAACATTGTCACCTTTAAGAAATATATTTTTAGATTTTCTGTAATAAAAGGTAAAATCAGGTGAACTTAAAACTTGTTGGAATATTTAGATGTTTATCACTTAATCTAGCAATGTTTTAAAGTCTTTAAGTTACCAACGACTTTGGAAAATTATGTATAGGCATATGGGAGAACCAAGATGGAGGCATAAGTTAATGCCGGAGTTTGCTGCCTTGAACAACTACTTCAAAAGTGAAAATAAAAGACGGAAGGGACATCATCCAGAACCACAGGAACGCTGGCTGAGTGGAAGTCCTACAACTAGGAGGAAAGAGAAACGCATACGGACACTCAGAGGAGGCGCAGTGCTGAAGTCAAATTCTGAGGTGCGGAGCAGGCTGGAGGCGGAGGGCGCGGTTGGCGTTTTCAATCAGGAGGGAGTCGCAGACTCTGAGCTCCAGATCCGGGCGAGTCTTTAGGGACCCAGACTCAAACGGGAGAAGCGGGACTGTCTGGCTTTGGTCAGAGCAAGTGCAGCTTTCTCTCCGAGGTTTTCAGCGGTTGCTGGGACTCAGAGAGGCAGAGCCCCTGGGGACAGGACTGAGAGCTGCCATAACTGCTCTCTCCGGCCCACCCTGTTGATCCTGTGCGACCCGCCCCGCCCAAGCCCTGCACAGAGGCATTTGCCGGATAGCCTCAGGCAAAGACTAGATTAGCACCTCCCTAGAGGACAGAAGTTCTCTCACTGCAGACACAGCTGATTCTCACAGCCACTTGGCCTGGAGGTCAAACCCTCCCTGGTATTAGCTACAACAATCAAGGCTTAACTACAAGACTGCGCACAAAGACCACTAGGGGGTGCACCAAGAAAGCATAACAAAATGCGGAGACAAAGAAATAGGACAAAATTGTCAATGGAAGATATAGAGTTCAGAACCACACTTTTAAGGTCTCTCAAGAACTGTTTAGAAGCCGCCGATAAACTTAATGAGATCTACAAGAAAACTAATGAGACCCTCGATGTTATGATGGGGAACCAACTAGAAATTAAGCATACATGGACTGAAATAACGAATATTATACAGACTCCCGACAGCAGACCAGAGGAGCGCAAGAATCAAGTCAATGATTTGAAATGCGAGGAAGCAAAAAACACCCAACCGGAGGGGTGGAATGAAAAAAGAATCCAAAAATGCGAGGATAGTGTAAGGAGCCTCTGGGGCAGCTTCAAGCGTACCAACATCAGAATTATAGGGGTGCCAGAGATGAGAGAGAGCAAGATATTGAAAACCTACTTGAAGAAATAATGACAGAAAACTTCCCCCACCTGGTGAAAGAAATGGACTTACAGGTCCAAGAAGCGCGGAGAACCCCAAACAAAAGGAATCCAAAGAGGACCACACCAAGACACATCATAATTAATATGCCAAGAGCAAAAGACAAAGAGAGAATCTTAAAAGCAGCAAGAGAAAGGAACTCAGTTACCTACAAGGGAATACCCATACGACTGTCAGCTGATTTCTCAACAGAAACTTTGTAGGCCAGAAGGGAGTGGCAAGAAATATTCAAAGTGATGAATACCAGGAACCTACAACCAAGATTACTTTATCCAGCAAAGCTATCATTCAGAATTGAAGGTCAGATAAAGAGCTTCACAGATAAGGAAAAGCTAAAGGAGTTCCTCACCACCAAACCAGGATTATATGAAATGCTGAAAGGTATCCTTTAAGAAGAGGAAGAGGAAGAAAAAGGTAAAGATACAAATTATGAACAACAAATATGCATCTATCAACAAGTGAATCTAAGAATCAAGTGAATAAATAATCTGATGAACAGAATGAACTGGTGATTATAATAGAATCAGGGACATAGAAAGGGAATGGACTGACTATTCTTGGGGGGGAAAGGGGTGTGGGAGATGCGGGAAGAGACTGGACAAAAATCGTGCACCTATGGATGAGGACAGTGGGTGGGGAGTGAGGCCGAGGGTGGGGCGGGAACTGGGAGGAGGGGAGTTATCAGGGGAAAAAAGAGGAACAAATGTAATAATCTGAACAATAAAGATTTAATTAAAAAAAAAAGAAAATTAGGTATAGGCATATGAAGCTGGAGAAAAGGCAGGGGAAGGAGGGAGCAGGCCTTTAGCCTCTTGGATATAAACTACTACATTTCCCCTTAGAGATAACATCTTAGGTTACTGCTGTGGCTTCTCTGCTTTTACAGGGAGAAGAGAGACTGGCCCTTTCCTCCAATAGAGAGTACAGTCAGTCTCTGTTTGAGTGACTGGACTTTCATTATTAATATTTTGTAATTATTACTGAAAAGCTTTATTACAAATCCTTCATTTTAGTTACATTTATTTATTTATGGTTTAACAACTTTGAGACTTTAAAGCCAATTGTTATTATCCAAGGCATTTTCTTTGGCAAATTCTGTAACAGAAATAACTTACTGACTTTCATGTTATTAGTATTATTATTATTATTTTAATAAATCTTTATTGTTCAGATTATTACAATTGTTCCTCTTTTCCCCCCTTAGCTCCCCTCCACCCAGTTCCCACCCCACTCCATGCCCTTATCCACCCCCCTTCCCTTATCCCCCCCCCACTGTCCTCGTCCATAGGTGTACAATTTTTGTCCAGTCTCTTCCCGCACCCCCCACACCCCCTTCCCCCCGAGAATTGTCAGTCCACTCCCTTTCTATGCCCCTGATTCTAATCTATTCACCAGTTTATTCTGTTCATCAGATTTTTTATTAACTTGATTTTTAGATTCACTTGTTGATAGATATGTATTTGTTGTCACTTTGTTGTTCATAATTTTTATCTTTACCTTTTTCTTCTTCTTCCTCTTCTTAAAGAATACCCTTCAGCATTTCATATAATCCTGGTGTGGTGGTGATGAACTCCTTTAGCTTTTTCTTATTTGTGAAGCTCTTTATCTGACCTTCAATTCTAAATGATAGCTTTGCTGGGTAGAGAAATCTTGGTTGTAGGTTCTTGCTATTCATCACTTTGAATATTTCTTGCCACTCCCTTCTGGCCTGTGTGGTGTCTGTTGAGAAATCAGCTGACAGTCGTATGGGTACTCCCTGTAGGTAACTGACTATTTTTCTCTTGCTGCTTTTAAGATTCTCTCTTTGTCTTTTTACCTTGGCATTTTAATTATGATGTGTTTTGGTGTGGTCCTCTTTGGATTCCTTTTGATTGGGGTTCTCTGCGCTTCCTGGACTTGTAAGTCTATTTCTTTCACCAAGTAGGGGAAGTTTTCTGTCATTATTTCTTCAAATAGGTTTTCAATATCTTGCTCTCTCTCTTCTGGCAATCCTATAATTTGGATGTTGGTACACTTGAAGTTGTCCCAGAGGCTCCTTGCACTATCTTCATAATTTTGGATTCTTTTTTCCTTTTGCTTTTCTGGTTGGGTGTTCTTTGTTTGTTAGTATTTCAAATCTTTGACTTGATTCTTGGGATCCTTCAGTCTGCTGTTGGATCTCTGTATATTATTCTTTATTTCAGTCAGTGTATGCTTAATTTCTAATTGGTGCTTTTTCTTTTTTTATTATTTCTTTTTTTTTTTCTAATAACGCCGCCGCATCGCCAGTCGGCATCGTTTATGGTCGGAACTACGACGGTATCTGATCGTCTTCGAACCTCCGACTTTCGTTCTTGATTAATGAAAACATTCTTGGCAAATGCTTTCGCTCTGGTCCGTCTTGCGCCGGTCCAAGAATTTCACCTCTAGCGGCGCAATACGAATGCCCCCGGCCGTCCCTCTTAATCATGGCCTCAGTTCCGAAAACCAACAAAATAGAACCGCGGTCCTATTCCATTATTCCTAGCTGCGGTATCCAGGCGGCTCGGGCCTGCTTTGAACACTCTAATTTTTTCAAAGTAAACGCTTCGGGCCCCGCGGGACACTCAGCTAAGAGCATCGAGGGGGCGCCGAGAGGCAAGGGGTAATTGGTGCTTTTTCATATCCTTTTTCATCTCACTATATATTTCTCGGAAGTTTCTAGAAGATTCTTGAGTAGCCTTATAACCATGGTTTTGAACTCTATATTCAGTAGTTTGCTTTCCTCCATTTCTGTCATTTGTGACCTGTTTCTTTGTCTCTGCATTTTGGTTGCTTCCCTGTGTTGATAGAGTGGCTTTGTGTACTAGGTGGCCTATAGGACCCAGTGGCTCAGCCTTTCTAATTACCTGAGGTGGACACTCTTGGTGCACCCCTTTGTGGGCTGTGTGCACAGTCTTGTTGTAGTTAAGCCTTGATTGTAGTTGGTATCACTGGGAGGAATTGACGTCTAGGCCAGTTGGCTGTGAGGACCAGCTGTGTCTGCAATGGGAGAACTTCGGTGCTGGAGACACCCTTATGGGGCAGGACTTGCTTCAGTGGGGCTTTGGCACTCACTGAGTCTGCCCCCTGAGTGTGTCTCTTATAGATGTGAAGAGTTGTAATCTGGATGGTCTCAGTCTGACCACTGAACACACTGGCTCTTGGATCTCCAAGGAGGTGCAAAGTCAGCCACTGCCTGAGGCCACCCAGTAGGAGTTACAGAGAGATCTACTGATTCCTCCTCTTTGTTTGGGGTTTAGAGGTGCCAAGATGAGACGCAGCTGTGAATCAGTGCAGGATTCTGATGATCCTTAGGCCTTCTTTTGGAAGCTCTGGGGTTTTCTGACCCAGCTGAAGTTTGACAGGTATTTAGGCAGAGAAAGGCCAGGCCATTCATATGTGAAAGCCTCTGTGCACAGCTTGAGTGGGGTTGTAAATTGGGTGGGGCGAGGTCTCAGGGAATCTCGGGGTAATGCAAACAGCAATGACTTCCCATTGGCCTTGCCCCAGATAGGTCCCTGAGTCTCTGTGTCCCACTGCCCAGTGCAAGAACAATGAACTCTGCAAGCACCTCTGTGAGAAAGCTGCCCTTATATTCCGGCCCAATGCCAGACAGTCCAGTTTCACTCCGTATGAATCTGGGTCCCCAGATTCTCATCTGGAACTGGTATTCAGAGCAGTTGGGAGCTTGTATCTCCCTCCCAATTGAAAAAGACAATAACGTACCCAACTGCCAGCCCCTTTCACACACGCCTCCATATGTCCACACTTCCATACCTCTGTACCTCCTACCAGACTCAATGTGCTTTTCTTTTTCCTTCTAGTTATAGAATTTCCACTCAGCCAACCTTCCTGTGGTTCTAGATGATATTTGTTTTGTCTTTTAGTTGTTTTAATGTGGTTGTGCGCGGCAGCAAGTTCAGGTGTTTACCTATGCCGCCATCTTGGTTCTCTCTTCTGTGGTCCATTATTATTCAAGAGTTACCCATTATTATGGAAACATTACTTTTGTTGCCCAAACCCAGCCTATATATTTTCCTTGTGTCATTTTTGCCATCTTTTAAAGAAAAACAGTCTTGGGTTTATTCCATAAGTATTCCTGAAGAGATGGGGTTTAGGCCAAGAATCCACCCAAAATTGGGTGGGGTGCGCCTTTTCTTAAGCTAGCCTTTTTCTCTTCATAGGTATGGGAATCCCAAACGCATCCCTAAATTGTGAGAACTGTCTTATCTATCCAAATTTCAAATGATGGACTGGGAAATAAAAACATGCCAAAAATGAGACTTTTAATAGCACTTCTGAAAATTGGTGTCCATTTTACAAGATCACTAAGAGACCTAGAAATTAATAGACTGGGTCCTTTTTTAGTTACCTTCCTTTGTCTAGGGAATTTTCCCAGAACTTGTGTTATCAGCCACGTGTACTGCTCATGTCCTTTCTCCCCACCCCCACATTCTGTTTGCTCTGGGGAAATTTAGTAATGGTCTGACCACCTACTGTTTCTTTTCTATTAAATTAAATTAAAGGCATGCTTAATAGACTAACAATAAACAAAGTAAACCAAACAAAAAAGACAGATAAAACAACAATCAACAGACAAGCGCACATAACACATAGACAAGACTTAACAAACCAGTTCTTTTCATGGATCTTTCAGATATTTTCTGTTGCCTGGGACTTACAGCCAGAATATGGCCTAGATCTCAGCATGTTTTTCACAGATCTTCTCCTATTCTGCTCTCCATAGCACTGACTGGCGTCTAAAGTTGTTTTAGCTAAAATCTGCCAGTCCCTAGGTGTCATCTGGCAATTTTCAGAGAAAGCATTAAAGAGTCCTTTTGTAAAAGGACTGATAGCCCCATTTTCTCTAGCTGTTGAGCCTTCCCACACTAGAAGCGGAGGATCCGGGGCCTTGGGTGTTACAGACTTTTGATCTCCAATACAAAGTGAGCATAATGCAGTTCGAACAAGAGCCCACATAGTTAAAGATGACAAGGGCACTCATTTTCCTTGAGCCTGATTTAAGAGAGTACCTTTTGACACCTTAATTCCTTTATTCTTGAGCATGCAAGCTAAAAATTTACAATGACGTTTTGGCCTTTTACTCAAATTCTTCCCTATTATAACCTGGCTGAATCAAAATGTTCCTCCTCGCCCACTTACAGTCACGAATCCAAAGCTGGCACGGGCTTTGTGCGCGGTGAACTTGCCACCTTTCTGGTGAATTTCCACTTTTCCTTTTTCACTTCGTTTTTTTCCTCAGGTGAATCTTCTCTTCCAAATTCCTGTTCAAGGCACCAGAATGCCGCAATCTTTTGTGGCGGGGGGTTCAGGATCTGAAGAAGGGGCCGGCACACAAATGAAAACACTAGACAAGAAATATGAATTTAGAAGGCATAAGGGGTCAGGTGGAGACCTCTCTCTTTTGCAGAAGCACACGGAAACCTGGCCTTATCCGCTTTTTATTCAATTTTAGATACACCTCTTGCCCTCAGTAAAGCATGGCAAACAGGTAGCAGACAGACTATCTCTAAGGTCAGTAAAGATCAGTAAGGTTTGGTAAACATTTACTTTGAGGCTATTAGGTCAGGAACTGCTTCAAGCCACCACTATCTCAATGAGGAACACTCAGCGCTTAGAGTCAGCCTGCTAATGCCCAAGGTCCATCAGCCTTCTGCATTCCTTGGTGCACTCTTATGACAGTATTGGGAAAGCGGTGGCTTCCCGCAGATCACATTTTTTTAATGATCAAGTTTCAGCCTCAAATAATCTTTTTATTGGACATAAATGTCTGTTAGATGTATGTTAGGAAAATATTTATGTTACTTGGAACAATGTAGTATTACTCAAATATATCCATACATATGATTAAGGCAGTGCTTGGGATTTCAGATAAGGAGATGTAGTTTATAAACAGTTTAGAGTATATTATATATTTAAGTGTTCAAATTTATATTTTTTCTGTAATTCAAATGAAACTTGAACAAATCTTTTATATATACATATATAATCTAATAAAATACAAACATGCAAATTGACCATACCTTTGCTATGTCTTAAGCCACACCCACCAGCCCATCAGAGTGACTATATGCAAATTAACCCAACCAAGATGGCGGCTGGCAGCCACGGAGCTGAAGCAAGCAGGAGCCTTGGTTGCTCCAGTGATGGAGGAAGCCAAGCTTCCCGGCAGGCTCTGAGCTCCACTGAAGGCAACAAAGTTTCAATTATAGAAGGTAAATAAACCCCAGATACCTGCTTTCAGCCGGCCTTGGCCACGGAGCTGGAGCGAGCAGGCCTGACTCTGAGCTCCAATGAAGGCAACAAAGTTTCAATTATAGAAGGTAAATAAATCCCAGAATAAAAAAAAAAAGAAAAAAAGGAGAGGCTGGGAGCTTCCGATGCCTGGGGGCTTGGCCAGCCTGAAAATGGCCCTCAGCCCCTCATCCAGGTTGGCCAAACCTCCATGGAGTGAGGGTCCTCACTGGGGGGAGGGGGTGCTTGACATGCCTGCAAACAGCCATCAGCCCCTCACCCAGGCTTGCCAGGCACCCCAGTGGAGACCCCCACCCTGAAAGGGGTCTGACCAGCTGCAAACAGCCATCAGCCCCTCACCCAGGCTTGCCAGGCACCCCACCAGGACCCCACCCTGATCTGGGACACCCTTCAGGGCAAACCAGCTGGCCCCCACCCATGCACCAGGCCTCTATCCTATATAATAAAAGGGTAATATGCAAACTGACCCTATCAGCAGAAAAACTGGGAATGACTGGTCACTATGACACACACTGACCACCAGGGGGCAGACGCTCAATGCAGGAGCTGCCCCCTGATGGTCAGTGCACTCCCACAGGGGGAGCTCTGCTCAGCCACAAGCCAGGCTAATGGCTGCCAGTGCAGCAGTGGTGGCGGGAGCCTCTCCTGCCTCCTCAGCAGCGCTAAGGATGTCCGACTGCAGCTTAGGCCTGCTCCCCGCTGGCAAGTGGACATCCCCCGAGGGCTCCCAGCCTGCCAGAGTGATGTCTGACTTCCAGTTTAGGCCCAATTACCCAGGGAGTGGGCATAAACCAGTAGGTGGTCATTCCCCAATGGGTCCCAGACTGCGAGAGGGCACAGGCCAGTCTGAGGGACTCCCCCAAGTGCACAAATTTTTGTGCACTGGACCTCTAGTGTGTATATATATATATATATATATATATATATATATATATAATTGATTTTAGAGAGGAAGGGAGTGGGAGAGAGATAGAAACATCCATGATGACAGAGAATCACTGATCGGCTATCTCCTGCATGCCCCACACTGGGAATGGAGCCTGCAACCCGGGCCTGTGCCATGACTGGGATTCAAACCATGACCTCCGGTTTCATAGATTGACGCTCAGCCATTAAGCTACGTTGGCTGGGCTTGAACAAATCTTTTTTGGCCTATGACAGTCAGCATAAACATAGGTACTTGGTTCAAGGGAAGCGAACAAAAAAAGTGTGGTGTAATTTAAAAAGAAGAAGAAGAAAAGAAAGAAAGAAAGCAAAGGAAAGGCATGTCCCAAGTTTGCCCATTTATATTTCTATTTTGTTCTTTTTTTACTTCTTTTATTATTATTTTTTAAATATTTTTATTGATTTCAGAGAGAAAGGGAGAGGGAGAGATAGAAACTTCAATGATGAGAGAGAATCGCCGATTGGCTCTCTCCTTCACACCCCACTCTGGGGATCAAGCTATAACCTGGGCACGTGCCCTGACTGGAATTGATCCAAGACCTCCTGGTTCATAGGTTGACACTCAACCACTGAGCTATGCTGGCCGGGATTTTTTGCTCTTTTTAAAAAAACAACAACATGGTTTCCTCATCTTTAAATTGAATATTTTGTTCTTTTTTTGTTGTGTTAGGCAAAGTATGCCTGGACAATGAATATCATAAGAGTAATTCACAGATATAAGCATCTCTCCATTTCTTTTTCCTTTGGACTCATTAGCTCAAGATTTGGAGTAGGTAATATTTCTTAACCTTAGAATTGAAATTTTGGGCTAGATTATTTTCCTATTTTTCTCCTAATAATATTATAATTAAGGACTGATCAAGTCCATTACCTATGGGAAAGTTGCAATTGGGCCTTACTTTTGAATTATCTCAAATTTCATTAATGAGAACCTGTTTTCTCTTTCAATACTGTGGCCTGGTTTTTTTGTTTTGTTTTGTTTGTTTTTTTAAATTTCCCACTGCTTTATCTTCTTATTGATACTAAAATGGGATGAATGCATTTAAAGAGGTAGGGAGTTTTACAAATCATCTCCATGAAGGGCTCTTTCATCTACAGTGAAGATTTCATCCTCAAAATGATCCAGAAAAAATACTGTGGGACATTAGGCAAAAATTACAATTGTTGTTATGGTGTTGAAATTATGTGAATTTTCCCCCCTCTGGATTCACAATATTATAGACTGTGATAACATTATTTTATACCTTAAAAATCATGCTTAAACACAAAGGTGGAATAGAGTCAGGGGAGGAAAATGTTTACTATGCTATTTCTTTAAACAGATTCTCCTAGGTAAGACAATGCTGAGTGTTAAATTTGAGGGTTATGTTCACTCAAACTCATATGTACCTTCTTATCTAGTTTTTGTTTTGGTGCCCATCAGTAGATAAGGGAATAGAGTAGCTGTTACATTTACACAATGGAATACTACATGACTGTAAAAAAGAAGGAATTCTTGCCCTTTGTGACACCATAGATGGACCTGGAGAGTATTATGCTAAGCTAATAAGCCTGTCAGAGAAAGACAAATATCATGTGATCTCACATGTGGAATCTAATGAACAAAATAAACTGATGAACAAGGTAAAGCCAGAGGCGTGGATACGTAGAACAGACTGACAGCTGTCAGAGGGGAGGGGGGTGGAGAGGACCGGATGGGGAAGGTGAAGAGATTAGCCAAAGAACGTATATGCATTACCCATGGACAGAGACAATAGGGTGATAAAGGCCAGTGTAGAGGGGGTGGGGGCTGGGTGGAGGTGGGCAAAGGATGAGGATGGTGGTGGAAATGGGGAACATCTGTAATAGTGTCAACAATAAAAAATATACTTGAGGGAAATAATTTTATTTTATTATTTGTTTAATTTTTTAAATCCTCATCTGAGGATATTTTTCTATTGATTTTTAGAAAGAGTGGAAGAGAGAGGGAACGACAGAGAGAAATATCAATGTGAGAGAAACACACTGTGATTAGTTGCCTTCTGCATTGGCAATGATGAAACACCATAGCAACCAATTGTCATTAGTTGCCTCCTGAACTCAGGACCCTTCGGTAAGCAGCCTGACGCTCTACCCACTGAGCAAAACTGGCTAGGGAAGGGGGAAAATAATTTTAAATGAAGCTGGAAAGCCAAGCCTTCATTGTGTTATGGCACTTCTTTGGGAGTTGTGCTTAATACCTTAGAAGTTTCATCACTGCCAATGTTGAGATCTGTGGTAGTAATCATTGAGTTTTATAAAACCACTCCATCCCATTATCCAGGGGAGTACCTCAATTGTCCAAACAATTTTTTTCAGACCATTGGCTGTAAAAACTTCCATTTCATACCTTTGTTTGCCACTTGAAGGGCAATGCTTCCCCATGTCATCAGTCCTATGTACATCGTTTTCCTGATGGTACCATGATTTGGTATTTCCAGGGGTATTATTTTAATTTTAGGGTGTTACCACCTTAAAGACAAGCTTTCAGGATGTCAAAAGAGTATGATTGTTAACCCTTCTGGTGTGGGGGCCCTGTAGCACATTAGAAAGAGCCTGCTTAGGTGTTATACTAGTAGTCAAGCTATCTGAATTATTTTCCTTAATTTGGAGACCTAGTAGCTGTGATGATCTTGGGCAGGTAGCTTAACTTGCCCCAATCTGGTTTCCTGTAAAGAAAGGCAAGGCAGGTTTTACAGACAAGGAAACTGAGGTTCTGAGCAGGAAGTCACTTCTCCTTGGTGTGGGAAGCTGGCTTAGAAAGCCTCAGGTTATTAAATAACTCTCAGAATCTAACTCCATCTAGATGCTCTCCACTTCACGAGAGTTACAGAGCACCAGTTTTGATTATTGTTTTTCACTAATCAAGATGTGCATGGATATCATTACTCAATTTTTATCCCATCGATAGAACAAAAAACCCCATATTTTGATAATTTTGCTAGGGCGAATAGACATTGTCATTTGTATACCTCAAAAATATTCATTCAGTAATTTTTCAAATAAAATTTTATGTTAAAAATAATACAATTATTATAAAAAACTTGGAAAACATAGGCAAGCAGAAAAAAGGAAAAGAATTTATATGCACTCCTTTAAAGCTGCCTAGTACATTTTCTTTCAGGCTTTTTGCTTTGCAATGGCTTATATCATTGTGATGAATAATTAATAATTAGATTTCAAGAATAATAATTAATAATTAATATTAATTTATTATTAATTGTAAGTTGTTTTTTCTTTCTTTAGTACAAAATAAATTTTCATATATAATATGTCTCTAGAAAAGTATAAAGAAGAAAAAATTACTCAGAGTCCCATCACATATTTTCCCCACATCAATGGACATCTGTATTTTAAAATGAAGATGTCCGGTACACAAATTCATGCAAAAGTGGGTTCCCTTAGCCTAGATGCAGGCATGTTTTGAAACAGCATGCCTGCATCTAGGCAGTTGACTTGCTGGCCTTGACCCAGAAACAACTCCACACCCCTGAGATCTCAGCTACAGCCCCATATGGCCTTGGACATCTTAGCCTGGCCTGTAGGATCGGGCTGAAACTGGCTCTCTGATATCCCCCGAGGGGTCCTGGATTGCAAGAGAGTGCAGGCCAAGCTGAGGGATCCCACCAGTGCATAATCAGGGCTGGGGAGGGATGCAGGAAGTTGGCCAGCCGGGGAGGGACCACAGGAGGATTCCAGGGCGTGTCTGGCCCATCTTGCTCAGTCCCAATCGGCCGGACCCCAGCAGCAAGCTGGTCAGTGCACGTCATAGCAACTGGTTGACCAGTTGACTGTCTGGCCCCTGGTGGTCAGTGCACATCATAGCGAGTGGTTGAGGAGCCTTAGCATATCATTAGCATATTACACTTTGGTTGAACAGACAACTAGAATGACAGGACACTTAGCATATTAAGCTTTTATTATATAAGATGTTTTCCCTTCCTTTACCTCTTTATCCCAGTCTTCTAAAGAGAGGGTAGTAAATTCTGTTCCATGGAAGCAGGGACATTCTAGAGTCAACAAAGGTCTGTAATATGATCTAAAGATTCTTAAATTTTATACAAACACAACTTTTTCTTGTTCTGTTTCCTTTTTTATAAAACTCAGAATTTGAACTAGACATTCTTCTGCATGGTTGTTCTGGCCCTGAGAGTCTGCACCTGTCATTATTAACTGGTTATATTGCATTTCCTCTCTGGTTCCCTTTATTTTATGTTCCTTCATAGGATAAATTATCATGAACTTTGGTATAAGCAAGATGGCTGAATAAGATAACCCCCTAAGTTACCTTCTCTGACCTGAACAGCAATAATTTGGCACCAGTCCACAGACAAAAGTAGCAGCTGTGGGATACAGGTAGGAAATTGCAAAAGCACAGTACAATCCAAGACTAATGAGAGCTGTTTTGAAACAGCATGCCTGAATCTAGGCAGTTGACTTGCTGGCCTTGACCCAGAAACAACTCCACACCCCTGAGATCTCAGCTACAGCCCCATTTGGCCTTGGTCCTGTCATTAACACCATATACCAAGGAATCTGGGAGGTCATGCCCACCTATGTGTTGTGTAATAGGTATATAGACCCTCATCCCACCTGTGGACACTAAAGTGGTCTGTGAACCAACTCTAGCCCCTCTCAGCTGCAGTCCAGAAGACCTAAAGGTAAGCTTACTCAACTTGTCAGACTGTGGATTCTGAAAGGTCCCTGTAACTGGGATCCAGCCAGTCCAAGCCACAGTTCATGAACAGTCTTGCTGGTATAGGGACCTGGAGGAAGAGACTCTGTCTTCAACCTTAGAGATAGATATACTAGGCTCCAGCCCCTTCAAGCCAGAGTCCATGAGTAACATGGCTGACCCATGGACCCAGTGGGAGAAGCATCTGTGCCATTAGAGATCCTGAAAATCCCTCTACTCTGCTCTGAGCCCTCCAGACACAGTTAAGGAGCAATCCAGGGACCTTGCAGGAGACATGCTAAGCTGTGTCTTCAAAACCATGTCTGTAGAGCTCAGTCTTGGCTGTGGAACCCAAAACAGTCCTGGGGCATAATTGTAGCCCTGCTCAGCCATTGTCCAGTGCCAGTCCAACCTACTCAGGGACCCACCCAGTGACCAGGACAGAGCCCTCCTAGGAGCCTAGCAAAGTCACACCTGTCCATGCACCTGGTAATAGGCTTGCAAAGTGAACTGAGGACCCAACTGTGAATGCTGAAGTGAACCCTTGTTCTAGCACCCCACTACTGAACAATTACTAAATGCAGTTCTATCCACTAGGAACCAGGTAAGATCCATGCTATCTGAGGTAACAAGCATCCCAAGTATGGATCAGATGATGAATTCAACAGCAGTCTTGAAACTGGCTTTCACACAGCAACCACTGTGATTCCAATGATAATCCTATTAACCCAGGAAACTGACAGAAGAACTTTCCTGCCAAAATAGCCTGTAAAAACTGTAAGAGGTGTTTTCTCCTTCAACTGCACATACACCAACAGGAAGCTTCATGGATCATGAAGAATCAGGCAGATAAAACACTACCAAAGAAAAATAATAAAAACCACAGTAACTGACTTCAAAGAAATGAAGACCTGCAATTTGCCTAATAAAGAATTTAAAAACAACATAGTAACTCAATGAAATGCAAGAGGACACAGACAGACAATTAAACAAAATTAGGAAAGCAATGCACAAATGACATGAGAAGTTTAATAAGGAAATATAAATCATCAAAAGAAACCAACCCGAAATCCTGAAGCTGAAGACTGCAATGTGTGAACTGAAAAATTCAATAGTGAGCTTCAAGAACAGACTTGATCATGTAAAAGAAAGAATCAGCAAACTCAAAAACCAGCCATTTGAAATTAATCAGCTAGAGAACAAAAATAAAAAGAGTAAAGAAAGCCTACTAAAATTATAAAGTACCATAAACCAATGAACATTTGCATCATGTTCATTGGTTTAAGCAGGAGAAGGGGACAGAAAGATTACTTACCCCTAAAGTGCCAGGGAGCGCGATCATGCTCTTCCTGTCTTTCACCAAAAGTGCCAGGAGGCTATCAAAGCTTTGAAATGGCGTCCAGTTCTAAGTCTGCTTTTATTAGTGATGATGATAATGCTAAATATGTCAAAGTAGTAAAGGTTTCCTTAAGTTTTTGAATATGTAACTTCATTTACTTGCGATTCATAATTTTTTTCCTAAACTGCTGTAAAATCAGCAAAAATGCCTTGGCAATTTTAGCATAGTTCCTAGGATATTGGTTGGCACTCAAAGGGTTAAAGTTGTAATAAGTAAAAACTCCCCTAATTGCCGGGAGCCGGTCCATCCTTGCTGTTTCAAGGGACCTGGCATATACTGTTCTTAATATGTTTGCTCACCTTCTTGGCACTATGTGTTTTAACCAAGGTCACCTCTCTGAGAAAGGTTGTTTCCCCAGGTATGGATTTTCCCCTGAAGTTAGGGAGGGAATAAAACCCCTTAACTAAGTGCCAGGCGGGTAATTAATCACTTTAACTATGAACAATCATGCTTAAGCTACATAATCTTTACTCCCTGGAATGGAGATAAGAAACGCCCTAACCTTTGGAATAGAGATTGATAGGATTGGAATCAACCGGTATAAATACAGATGTAACAAGACAACAGGACACAGAACCTAGACACAGAACCTAGAGACAGAAGAACTTCGCTGGAGAGAACATGGCAAAAGATCCTGGACAGAAACTGGCCACAGAACCTAGACACAGAACCTAGAGAGAGAACCTGGCTGAAGAACCTAGAGACAGAACCTGGCTACAGAACCTGGATAGAACATGGCAAGAGAACCTGACTAGAACCTGGTGACTGAACCTGGCAAAAGATCCTGGACAAGACCTGGCTACAGAACTTGGTTGGAGAACCTAGACAGAACCTGGTTGAAGAACCTGGCTACAGAACCTGGCTGGAGAACCTGGAGAACCTGGCTGGAGAACCTAGCAAGAGAACATGGACACAGAACCTGGCTGGAGATCCTAACCAGAACTTCGCTGGAGATCCTGGCCAGAACTTGGCTGGAGATCCTGAACAGAACTTGGCTGGAGATCCTGGCTAGAGATCCTGGCTAGGCTGCTGATCAACTGAATGCTGTCTCCATGTCATTCCTTCTTCGCCGACTCCGTCCACACCTTTGGGGACCCCTGGACCTGCTGGGGTTGGACCCCAGCACCTAATCTTGGCAGAGCTATGGACACCCAGGGCCAAGAAGCTGGGAGGAGCAAGATCAACCCAAAAAAGATTTGTCTGAGAACATTATAATCAAAATGTCAAAAGTCAAAGACAAAATTTTTAAATAAAGTAAGAGAAAAACAATTCATCACATACATGGGAACCTTCATAACACTATCAGAGGATTTCATTGTAGAAACTTTGAAGGTTGGGGGGAGCAAATGATACATTCAGTTCTGAAAGAAAAAGACTGCCAACCAAGAATACTACCTGGCAAAACTGTCGTTCAAAAATGGAGATATAAGGAAACTCCTAGACAAATAAAAGCAAAGGGAGTTTATCGTCACTAGATCTGCCTTATAAGAAATGCTGAAGGGGTCCTACCTGGTTTGGCTCAGTGGATAGAGTATTGGCCTTCTGATGGAAGGTTCCAGGTTCCATTCCTGTCAAGGGCACATGCCCAGGTTGAGGGCGCAATCCCCAGTGGGGGGCATGCAGAAGGCAGCCAATCAATGATTCTTTCTCATCATTGATGTTTCTATCTCTCTCTCCCTCTCCCTTCCTCTCTGAAATCAATAAAAACATATATTTAAGAAAAAAGAAATGCTAAAGGGAATTATTCAAGTTGAAATGAAAGGATGCTAAGTAGCTACATGAAAACATCCTATATAATAAAAGGCTAATATGCAAATTGACCGAATGGCAGAATGACCGGTTGCTATAATGTGCACTGACCATCAGGGGGCAGATGCTCAAGTCAGGAGCTGCCCCCTGCTGGTCAGTGCACTCCCACAGGAGCAGCGCCCCTCAGCCAGAAGCCAGGCTCACAGCTGGCATGCACAGTGGTGGTGGCGGGAGCCTCTCCCCTTCCATGACAACGCTAAGGATGTCCAACTGACAGCTTAGGCCCACTTCCCAGCATCCTCTGAGGGGTCCTGGACTGCAAGAGTGTGCAGGCTGGGTTGAGGGACCGCCACCCCCCCCCCCCCGCACTAATTTCATGCACCGAGCCTCTAGTAAAAGTATAAAACTCACTGGTAAAGGTAATAATATAGTCAAATTTAGAATGCCTTTATATTCTAAGTGGTATGTAAATCACTATTATGTCTGATATAAAACTTTAAAAAACATATTAAAAATAACTATCTATACTAATAAAAGGGTAATATGCTAATTAGACCAGAAGACCTTCTGGGAGACCTTCCAGATGTCCTTCGGGGCAAAGCCATGGTGGCGGGGCTGAGGCAGAGGTGGTTAGGGGTGATCAGGCCAGGAGGGGAGTGCAGTTGGGGGTGATCAGGCCAGTGCAGGGGCAGTTGGGGGCAAGAAGGCCGGCAGGGGTGGGCATTTGGGGGCAAGCAGGTCAGCAGGCAGGTGAGTGGTTAGGAGCCAGCGGTCCTGGTTTGCGAGAGGGATGTCTGATCCCTGTTGGCCTAAACCGGCAGTCGGACATTCCCCGAGGGGTCCCAGATTGGAGAGGGTACAGGCCCGGCTGAGGGACAACACACCCCCACCCCTCACCCCCATGCATGAATTTTGTGCACCGGGCCACTAGTAGCTACAATAATTATTAGTAGATGCACAATATGAAAAGATGTACAGCCTGATATCAATAGCAAAAGATGTTGGGGAAAAAAGTAAAAGTGTAGAGTTTCTGTATATGATTAAAGGTAAGTTGTTATTGGCTTAAAATACTATTATATCTCTAAGGTGTAAGCCTCATGGTAACCACGATGGAAAACTTATAGAAGTTACACAAAAAAAATAGAGAGAAAAAAATTAAAGTTTATCATCACAAAATAATAAATTAAAAAGAAAGATAGGAGGAAAGGAACTAAGAATATTAGTTAGAAAATAATGAACAAAATGGCAAAAGTTCTTGCCTATCAATAATTACTTTAACCTTTAAATTAAATTCTTCAATCAAAAGTTCATGAATTGAAAAAAAAAGTTCACGAGTTGGAATAATTAATATTGTTAACAATATTCATACTATTAAGTGCTACCTATAGATTCAATGCAATCTCTATCAAAATTCTGATGGCATTTTTCACAGAAATAGAAAAGCAACTCTAAAATTCTTATGGAAACACAAAAGAATAGCCAAAGCAATCTTGAGAGAAAAGAACAAAGTTGGAACCATCAAAATTCCTGATTTCAAACTATACTACAAAGCTATGGTACTGTCATAAAAGCTGACACATAGCAATGGAACAGAATCAAGAGCTCAGAAGTAAAGTCATGCATACACAGTCAAAAATAAATTGACAAAGAGCCAAGAATGCTCAATGGGGAAAGGATTGCCCTTTCAATTTATAGTGTGGGAAGTCTCCTGGTTTCTGCAATTATTGCAAAGAACCAAGACACTGGAAAAGAGATTATCACAAGCTAAAGTGCTTCAGGTGCTTTTAGCCCTCTGGACCATCTCCAAGCTCATCCCCATCTTTGGCTGAGCCAGTTCCTGTTGATCAGCTTCTGGCTCAAGCCCTTGAACTGTAGGTGCTCCTTCATCCTCTTTCTCTTCACCTGGTAGAATGTCCTGACTTTTAGTTCATGGTTCCTCTTGTGGAGATTGTCCATCATTGGGCTGCTGGGCAACCACAGGTCAAACCTGCTGGGAGCAGATTATTCTACTTCTGGAGGTCCAGGTTCCCTATGACAAGAATTATTGTTGTAAGGTTTTGTGAGGCTTAAATTATATACTATTTGCCATGTATGCAGCATAGTCCCTGGAATAAAATAGGTCTTCTATAAATAATCTTAATTCAAGTTGTAATTATTAAGGAACTATTCAATGCCAAACACCATGTTGGGTGCTGGAAGTATATCTTGAATAATAATTAGTCTCCATTCTTAAGGGTTTTATATACTCCAACTGGACTTCCACTTGGAATATTTAAAACCAGACAGGTAAACTGATGTGGATACATTCTGAGGTAAATGCTGCCAGATAAAGAATTAGAGGCTCCTTTGGAAGTATGGGTGAGAGCTTCTGAATTGAAAATTGGGAGCTCAGGCTCCCAGAAAAAAGGATACCAAAGCTGAGGTCTGACGGGTGAATAAGGATGAGCCAAGTGAAGAAGGGTGTGGCACTTCCAGTGGATTATGGAGAGAGCAGGACTATTGAAACCAAGGATGGCAAACTAAGATGAAGACTAAGAACATAAGAGTTGAGGTTGGAGAGGAAAGCAGTAGAGACATTAGTAAGGGCCTTGTCAACAGTTGGGGATTTAAAAGTTAATTCTAACAGGGATGGACAGCTGTTACAGGTTTATAATTAGGACCTGGACATCTGAAGGGCCATGTTTTAAGATAGAGTAGTCAACATCTCAAATGCTACAAATCTTCCAATAAGATGAGAATAACAAAAAAAATGGGTGATTTAGAAACAAGGAGATCATCAGTAACCTTGGTCACAGCAGTTTTTCAAAGAGGGTAGAAGTAGAAGCCAGATGGCATTGGGTAGTTATAGGAATTGGAAATGTGGAAATGGTCACAGCTCTTTAGTAGAGTAGATATTTCATAGGAGTAGGGCGTTTTGACCACTATGTTTTTTGTTGAATCCCTAGTACTTAAAGCAAAGCCTTCTATGTAGATGACTCAGCAAATATTTGCTGAATAAATGAATTAGCTATTTATAAAATTTGTTTTTGAAAGGAAATATAGACCCATATCTGAATGGGGTAAAGGACTGAAGGTGGGTGGATTTTATTTGAAGTGGTTAATTCTGCTTAAATGTTGACCAGAAAGGAGTCAGGAAAGATGGAATAATCAGAGGTGAGCAAGAAAGAAGGGAAGCTCAAAGGAGTTAGATGTATAATGAGAAAAAACCACTTCTCAGATTTTAACAGAAAGACAGGAAGAAAGAGTGGGTGGAACCCATAGAGAGTCCATGTCGTCAGTAGCAGAGGCTGAGTAAATTTTGCTTAGAGCTTCTATTTTCTCTTGAAATAGGAAGTGAGATTGTCAGTTGAGAATGAGAAGGGAGGAGGGGAGGAGATGAGGAGAGTACAGAGTAGGTTTGAAATAGTTATTGTGAAAGTGGGGTGAGAGCCTGCTGAGGACACAGAAGAATTGCCTGGCTGTGTTGAGGTACTCCTTAGACTGGACCCCATGAATTTGTAGTTCCGCTCACTGGGGCTATGACTTCTTTTCTTTCTTCTCAGTCCACATTCTCTTCTTTTACCTAATTCCTTATGTAAATGACTTGTTCATTTTAACTATTAAGGAAGCATACAGAATATTTCACTTTCAGAAACTTTAGACAGGTGAGTTGTTCTTAACACAGGTGTCAGTTATGGCAAGTTTCTCTACTTATCAATAACTATTCTAAAACTCCTCAAGTGTGAACCTAAAGCTCTTATTCTCTTAGGAGGTCACCAGATTGCTCAGGAAAATTGAGATATTTTTTCTCAACAATCTTCCCATCAGCTTACAAACTAACTGACACCCACTCATATTTAACAACTTTATTCCAATATTTCCAAATCTCTTCAATAACTCTTTTGCATGTGTCCTGGCTCTATTCCCTGGCCTCTGAGCCCTTTGTCCTATTAATCAACTCCCCATCTCTTCATCTCTCTCTTTTCCCACTGGACATTTTTCTCTTCAGCATAAATATAAGTAAGCATTTATGTGTTTTCCATGAAAAATTTCAGGTTATAACAAGACAAATTTAAGATGCTCTGGAAACTACATGAAGTACAATTAGGTATAGAAATAATATGTAAATGTTTACGTTGCCAGCTATAATCAGAATTATTTTAGGGATGAGTGTATCACCAAGTTTTAAAATCTATGAATGTGGTACAAACTTTTCTCAAGACTCATTCTTTCATTGTGTTTAAGAGATGAATTTGGGGTGACATACAACAATCAGCATTTCTACCCACATACCACATATTATCAAGTGGTCTACACAAGCCAGCAAACCTGTGCTTATCTTCGGCATGAAGAAGTGAGTTTTCAGTGATAACTGGGCGTAGAGGTTGTGGCTATAACAGCCATAGCTTACCAAGAGGTATCTCTCCCAGGTAAATTTTTCCTGATCTTTTGTAACATCCTTCTCTAAGGTTTAATAAGGTGTCTATAGGGCAAGACCAGGTACCTGTTACTAAGTTTTCTTGAAAAAGTACACAGTACTGGTCTTTTTCTAGAAGAAGAGATAACTGAGCAAGGACCTCACCAAGGTCTTCTCACACATCACTAATCCACTTCTTTGAGTCTAAATGTCTTCACTAGAGTTTAACTTCTTTAGGACAACAAAACACATCTGATAGTTTTAAAAAATGTTTTTATTTATTTTTAGAGAGAGAGGAAGAGAGAGGGAGAGAGAGAAACATAAATGAGAGAGAAACATCCATCAGCTGCCTCCTGCACACCCCCTACTAGGGTTCGATCCTGCAACCAAGACATGTGCCCTGACTGGGAATCGAACCGTGACCTTCTGGTTCATAGATCAACACAACCACTGAGCTACACTGGATGGGCTCCCAGCTCTTGTTCATGCATTTGCATACATATATCCTCCTGTAGAAAATGTAAGGCATTATTGTGCATGTTTATGTCATACTAGAGGCCCAGTGCACGAAATTCATGCACTGGGGGGAGGGTGTCCCTTAGCCCAGCCTGCACCCTCTCCAATATGGGATCCCTCTCATAATCCGGGACTGCTGGCTCTCAACCGCTCTCCTGCCTGCCTGATTGCTCCTAACCATTTCTGCCTACAAGCCTGATCACCCCTAACCACTCCCCTGTCAGCCTGATTAACACCTAACTGCTCCCCTGCTGGCCATCTTGTGACTGTGGGCACCGCCATCTTTGAGGGCGGGACAGTCTATTAACATATTCCTCCTTATTGGCTGTGGACACCACCATCTTTGAGGGTGGGGCTGTCAATTAGCATATTCCCTCCTTATTGGCTATGGGTGCTGCAACCTTTGCAATGGCGTGAGGGTCAATTAGCATATTCCCTCTTTATTAGATAGGATACTATATAATAAAGCGATTATATGCAAATTGACCATCACACCGTCACACAAAGATGGCTGCCCCCATGTGGTCAAAGAATATGTAACAATATTAGAATAGTAGGTGTGCCAGAAGAGGCAGAAAGGGAGAAAAGAATAGAGAAGGTGTTTGAAGAAATAATGGTAGAAAACTTCCCTAATTTGGTAAAGGAAAAAGTCACACAAGTTCAGGAGGCACAGAGAACCCCAAACAAGAAGAACCCAAACAGACCCACACCCAGACACATCATAATTCAAATGCCAAAAATTAAAGACAAAGAGAATCTTAAAGGCAGCAAGAGAAAACTGTTACCTAGAAAGGAGTTCCCATAAGGCTGACACCTGATTTCTCATCAGAAACTCTACAGGCCAGAAGGGAATGGCATGAAGTACTCAAGGTAATGAAAAGCAAGGATCTGAGACCAAGATTACTATATCCAGCAGGGCAATCATTCAAAATAGACGGTCAAATAAAGAGCTTCCCAGATAAAAAAAAAAAAAAAAAAAAAAAAAAAAAAAAAGGCGAAAGGAGTTCATCACCACCAAGCTAGCATTACAAGAAATGCTAAAGGGCTTGCTGTCAGGGCTTGCTGAGAAGAAACGGAGAGAGAAACCATTTTAATACAGAATTAAAATGACTATAAATAACTACCTCTCAATAATAACCATAAATGTAAATGGTTTAAAAACTCCAATCAAAAGGTGTAGGTTAGCTGAATGGATACAAAAACATGACCCAACTATATGCTGTCTACAAGAGACCCACCTCAAAACAAAAGACACCAACAGGATGAAAGTGAGGGGATGGAAAGAAATTTTCCATGCAAATGGAAAAGAAAAAAAAAGCTGGAGTAGCAGTACTCATATCCAACAAGATAGACTTTAAAAGCATCATGCTAAGCGAAATAAGCAAGATGGAGAAAGATAAATATCATATGATCTCACTCATTTGTGGAATATAATGAACATAAACTGATGAACAAAAATAGAGCCAGAGGGGGGGAAATATTCTAGAATATAATAGAAGTAATCCTGTTATTTGCAGATTTTTAATATTTCCTACAATTTTTGTAATATCATACTATGCTACTACAGTTTTGGTAATATTATTATACTTAAAATCCTTTTATTCTTAAAATATTAATGTTTATTGCATGTAATATTATATTTAAAACCATTTTTCTCAAAATAAGAAAAAAAACTGAAAAAAAAAAAGATATGTTACATGTGTATGTGAGCCCACTGGAGAAGAAGTGCCCATTTTCAAATAGTTAGGCTTTAACTTGATGAGGAAAAAGAAAGCAGGGCTTGTGTTAGATAGTGCCTAGATGTTAATTGCAGACTCTTTGTTCAGATTAAAATCTCTTGACTAGTAGATTTATTCGTTGGTGTGATTTACTTTGGTAAATGTCTGAAAGTACTTTTCAAACTTTTCATCTGAATGTGTATAGTTTAAACTTTGCTGAAAAGTCAATGTACGAGAGTGTGTTGTGGATGGTGGGATATGTTTGCTGTGATACGCTTTATTAAATTAACTCAAACATTTTCCTCTGTTCCTGACCATGGGGGATATTCATATTATCTTTACTATTTAGTCAAGTTCTTGGTTAGGAATAAAGTAATTATTTGTGTTTGGTGACATTAGCTGCCAGCACTTTTAATTTGATCTTTACTGAAAATCCCCAATTTAAAACTGCCTTGTGCAAAGCAAAAGACTATTTTTCAAAGGAGAGATTTCTGATTTTGTTGGCCATTATTTAAAAACGAGTGGCCGGGTGCAAGAAATTAGTGCACTCAGGGGGTCCCTCAGCTGAGCCTGTGCCCTCTCACAGTCTGGGAGCCCTTGGGGGATATCCAACTGATGGCTGTCAGTCAGACAACCTTAGTGCTGCCGTGGAGGCAGGAGAGGCTCCCGCCACTGCCACTGCACTCGCCAGCCATGAGCCCAGCTTCTGGCTGAGCAGCGCTCCCCCTGTGGGTGTGCACTGAGCACTAGGGGGAAGCTCCTGCATTGAGCGCCTGCCCCCTGGTGGTCAGTGGGCCTCATAGCGACCAGTCGTTCTGCCGTTCAATCAATTTGCATATTAGGCTTTTATTATATAGGATATTTCTAGTGATCAAAATTTTATCTCTCTGATATGTTATTGAGAAAGAAAAAGTCCTATTCTTAGCTAGAATTTAAATATTTTCCACTGAATTTTTTGTTTCTTGAGTGTTTTAGGTCACAATTCAGGAAAACATTTCCTAAGCTGGTTGTGATTTACCCAAAAAGAGGAAGAGTATAACCTTAGATGTTATCACTGAATATCTATACTAATATAAGCGTAATATGCTAATTAGACCAGGTTGACCGGACATCTTCTGGACATCTGACTTCCTTCTGGACAAAGCCACGGTGGCAGGGGCCAAGGCAAAGATGGTTAGGGGCAAGCAGGCCAGCAGGGGAGCAAGCAGTTAGGGGCAATCAGGCTGGCGATGGGGGAGCAAGCAGTTAGGGGCGAGATCAGGCCGGTGGGGGGGAGCAAGCAGTTAGGGGGCAATCAGGCCAGCAGAGGAGCAGTTAGGCGGTGATCAGGCCAGCAGGCAGAGGTTGCTAGGGGCGATCAAGCAGGCAGGCAGAGGTGGCTAGGGGCGAACAGACAGGCAGGTAGAGGCAGCTAAGGGCAATCAGGCAGACAGGTAGGCAAGCGGTTAGGAGCCAGTGGTCCAGAATTTTGAAAGGGATGTCCGACTGCTGGCAGTCAGACATCCCCCCAGGGGTCCCAGATTGGAGAGGGTGCAGGCCAGGCTGAGGGACACTCCCCATCCCCAGTGCACGAATTTCATGCACTGGGCCGCTAATAATTTATAAGTACCTTGAACTTGATAATATATATTTGAAATTTAAATTTTATTAATTTTACATAAAATATGTAGATAAAATGAGTATAGAATGTGTTTCCTACTACATATAAAATAGTATTTCATAAACATTAACATAAAGATTCATAGAAGTCGTGAAGACAAAATTAATCAGTTCTTATAAGAACAGTTCTGTGTCTTAGAGACAAATGCTTTTATTCTCTAGAAAGATGTAATGTTTCCGATTATTTTTCTCCTTTATTTAAAATTATCTTTGGTTATGGCTATCCAGCTTAAAATTTCCTGGCATTTTGATATATTTACTATATTCTGTTTTACAGGCCATGCCTTAATATACATACATAAACACTTCCAAGTGTTTGACAGTATCAGCAAAGTTTCTGGCAGTATTGTCAATGTCTTAGTGAAATATGGCCAGATGGAAATCCCAAATGAAAGAAATCCATGTGTTTACATGTTTCTTGGGGTTTTACCATTTTACATGTGCAACAGCTAATTTAAGAAGTTGTGCTCCTTTATTATCAAAGTTTTAGGTTTTTCTTCTCTATGATTGTAAGAAAAATATATGAAAGATATAGGTGTGGATTACTGTATCATTTCACCCGAGAAGCAGAAACTCTAGATTATATAGAATATGTATGTATATGTGTATATGTACTTGGATATGCTTGTGATTTGACCTTACACAACTGTGGGGACTGATTAAGCAGCCTTTGTATGGCTGTTGTCTCTGGGTCTGATGTGGGAGTTTTGAAGCCTGTAAGGCAGGTGGCTGGGAAGGGAAGATGAAAGTAAAGGGGAGGAGAGGCAAGGACAAACGAGACCCATGGGAATGAGCTAGAGCCCATGAGAACTGATTGAAATCTGTCTCTGATTCTGAGCAGAAGCCAGGGCCCCTTGACATGGTGGTGAGAAGCCAAAGAAGAGCCAGGGGAAGGTGGAAACCCTGCAGGCCTGCCAGGCGACCTCACACCCACAGTGTGAGCCAGCAGATCAGTTAGAATGCCTGCAAGTTGCAAAACAGCTGCTGCTTCGCTTCTGCCCTTGGGATCTCTTATGACAGCCCAACCAAAACAAAACAGGAGAGCAAAATCTGAAAAATGGAGTTTGGATTAACAAAGTTCACACATAACAGAGCTACCAGTTACAACTCCAATACTGATTGATTCATTCAATCCTCCATTGTTGGAAATCCTGAACTTCGAGATTGGCATTGCAGTTGCTTGAGGCTTACCCAGCATCAATCTGACCCTTTCTCTAAGGACAGTTTTGTTCATCCTCTCTCTCTCTCTCTCTCTCTCTCTCTCTCTCTCTCTCTCTCTCCATGGTAAATTTTACTTATACTTATTTTTACTTATATTTTATTATAATTGCCTTTTATAGTTAGTCCCTCTCTGACCACGAACACTATTCTTGGAATGAATGAAAAAGGAGCTCTAAGAAATCTGACAAACCCAGGGACCAAAAGTAACCTCACAGGGTGATCTGCTCATAAACTCCTAACTGGGCGGGCCATGTCTCTATACACCAGGCACATACCTGCCTTAGTAAAAGGTTTATCTCTGCTTTCAGCAAGCCTTGTCTTTTGTTCATGTGCATCTAGGTTAACACACCTTTGAAATTCCAGAAGTAACCCATTTTCCAGACCCCTCAGAGGTGTTCCTACCTTCAAGGGAGCACATGCCTTGTAATCCAATCCTAGATTTTCCCTCACCTTGCTTTCTCCCACCATCAGGAATCTTCCTGCCCTGGCCAGGTTGCTCAGTTGGTTAGAACGTCATCCCTATATGCCAAGGTTGTGGGTTTGATCCCCTGTCAGGGCACATATAAGAATCAACCAATCTATAATAATAAAAGCATAATATGCTAATTAGACCGGACAGCCGGACGTCCTTCCAGACGACCTTCTGGACAAAGCCAGGGCTATGAGGGCCTCTAGTGAATACATAAGTAAGTAGAACAACAAATCAATGTGTGTGTGTGTGTGTGTGTTTTTCTCTCTCTCTCCCTCCGTTTCTTTTCCTCTCTCACTCTCACTCAAATGTGTGTGTGTGTGTGTGTGTGTGTGTGTGTGTGTGTGTGTGTACTAGAGGCCCGGTGCACAAAAATTTGTGCACTCGGTGGGGGGGGGGGGTGTCCCTCAGCCTGGCCTATGCCCATTTTCAGTCCAGGACCCCTTGGGGGATGTCCACCTGTTGACTTAGGCCCACTCCCCAGGGGATCAGGCCTAAGCTTGCAGTCAGACATCCTTCTGGCAGTGAGGGAGCCCTCAGGGGATGTCCGACTAAAGGCTTAGGCCCCCAAGGGATCGGGCCTAAACTGCTAGTTGGACATTCTTAGTGCTGCCACGGAGGTGGGAGAGACTCCTGCCACCGCCTCTGCACTGGCCAGCCATGAGCCACCTTCTGGCTGAGTGGCACTCCCCATATGGAAGTACACTAACCACCAGGGGGCAGCTCCTGCATTGATCGTCTGCCCCCTGATGGCCAGTGTGCATCATAGCAACTGGTCATTCTGTTGTTCAATCAAGTTGCATATTAGCCTTTTATTATTATTATATAGGATGTCCCTATTTCCCCCCTTTTGTCCCCTCTACCCAGCTCTTGCTCCCCACTTCTCTCTAGCCATCACCATACTGTTGTCTGTGTCCATGGGTTGTGCATATATTTTCTTTGGCTAATCCCTTCTTTAAATTCACTTCTTTAAATTTTTATTTTCAGATAAGTGCTTATAGCTGCACTATTATATATTTTCTATTATATCATTTAGAATTAAGATATTTTTTAATTGAACCCTTGTAAATTTTAGCACAATTTAATAAATTATGCTAGAAGCAATTAGGAGATTTTTCATGTAATGCAGATACATTTCAATTAATATTTTATTAATTTTTATTTTTTTAATATTTTAATTTGAAATAATCTCATACATGTAAAAAAAACTATAAAATGCTACAGCATATTATATGTACCCTTCACCCAATTTCTTAGGTGTTAGTAATTTAAACATAACCATTATACAACTAACAAAATTTGGAATATATATTTTTTATAATCTCTTTAATGTTACTTAATCCATTTACTTTGTTTTTGTTAATCTTCACCCAAGGATATTTTCCCATTGAATTTTAGAGAGAGTGAAGGGAAAGGGAGAGACACATTGATTGGTTGCTTCCTGCACATGCTTTGATAGGGACTGGGGATCAAGCCAGCAACTGAGGTACATGCCCTTGACTGGAATTGAATCCGGGACCCTTCAGTCCACAGGCTAATGCTCTATCCACTGAGCAAAACAGGCTGCAGCTTAATTCATTTACTTTTAATCTATATGTGTCTTTATATTTAAAGTGGGTTTTGTTTTTGATTCACCCTCATAATCTGTCTTTTAATTGGTGCATTATGCCACTGACTTTCAGAGTGCTTACTGATAGAGTTACTGCCATATCAGGCGGCTTCTAGGGCTTCTGGGGCCAGCCAGCGGCTCGGGATTGGATCCGGTCACAGGCGGCAGGCAGGCGGCTTCTGGAGCTTCCGGGGCTTCTGGGGTTGCACATGGGGGCCTGGATGGTGGCTCGTGCTGGTGGCTCATGCTGTCCTGCCCTGCCTGCAGTATGCAAATTAGCCGCCATCTTTGTTGGTGGTTAATTTGCATATCATGCTGATTAGCCAATGGGAGGCATAGCAAAGGTATGGTCAATTACCATGTTTGTCTATTATTAGATAGGAGATATATATATATATATATATATATATATAGAGAGAGAGAGAGAGAGAGAGAGAGAGAGAGAGAGAGAGAATCTTTCTGATGCTCCCTCCTTAATTCCAAATGTATATTAAAAAAAACCCTGCCAAGACCCGGAACTTCCAAGAGAAGGCCCAAGGCCCCGCAGCGGCTTGCATTGCTTCACAGCTGAGCCTCTTCGTGGCTCCTGCTGTGTGGCCTCAGGCAGAGGCTGAATTAGCACCTCCTTAGATCCAGGAGCCACTATACCCAGTGGTCAGAGGGGGACCATCCAGATTGCAACTCCTCAGATCCATAAGGGACACACTCAGGGAGCAGACTCAGTGAGCACCAAAGCCCCACTGAAGCAAGTCTTGCCCCAGAAGGGTGTCTTCAGCACAGAAGTTCTCCCACTTTAGACACAGCTGATTCTCACAGCCAATTGGCCTGGAGGTCAATTCCTCCCAGTGATTCTACAACAACCAAGGCACCAAGAGTGCACCAAGAGTGTCCACCTCAGGTAACTGGGGAGGCTGAGCCACTGGGCCCTATAGGACACCTAGCGCACAGGGCCACTCTATCAACACAGGGAAGCTGCCAAAATGCGGAGACAAAGAAACAGGTCACAAATGGCAGAAATGGAGGAAAGCAAACGACTGGATATAGAGTTCAAGGCCACGTTTATAAGGTTTTTCAAGAATTTTATGGAAACCGCCGATAAATTTAATGAATCCCTCAATAAGTATAGTGAGACCATGGAGGACATGAAAAAGGACCAACTAGAAATTAAGCATACACTGACTGAAATAAAGAATAATTTACAGAGATCCAACAGCAGACAAGAGGATCCCAAGAATCAAGTCAAAGATTTGAAATACAAAGAAACAAAAATACCCAACCGAAAAAGAAAAGAGATTCCAAAAATATGAAGATAGTGTAAGGAACCTCTGGGACAACTTCAAGCGTACCAACATCAGAATTATAGGGGTACCAGAAGGAGAGAGAGGGCAAGATATTGAAAACCTTTTTGAAGAAATAATGACAGAAAACTTCCCCTACCTGGTGAAAGAAATGGACTTACAAGTCCAGGAAGCGCAGAGAACCCCAAACAAAAGGAATCCAAAGAGGACCACACCAAGACACATCATAATTAAAATGCCAAGAGCAAAAGATAAAGAGAGAATCTTAAAAGCAGCAAGAGAAAGACAGTCAGTTACCTACAAGGGAGTACCCATACGACTGTCAGCTGATTTCTCAACAGAAACCATGCAGGCCAGAAGAGAGTGGCAAGAAATATTCAAAGTGATGAATAGCAAGAACCTGCAACCAAGATTACTTTATCCAGCAAAGCTATCATTCAGAATAGAAGGTCAGATAAAGAGCTTCACGGATAAGAAAAAGCTAAAGGAGTTCATCACCACCAAACCAGCATTATATGAAATGCTGAAAGGTATTCTTTAAGAAGAGGAAGAAGAAAAAGGAACTCTTACCATTTGCCACAGCATGGATGGAACTGGAGAGCGGATAAATACCACAGTATCTCACTCATTTGTGGAATATAATGAACAACATAAACTGATGAACGAGGACTGATCCAGAGACGGAGAGCCATTGATTGGACTGTCGGGCCTTGGAGGGAAGGTAGGGGAGGGTGGGGGTAAGGGGGAAAGATCAACCAAAGGACTTATATGCAAGCATATAGGCCTAATCAATGGACATGGACAACGGGGGGGTGAGGGCATGAGCGGGGGGGGGGGGGAGGTAGAGGGTAACGTGGGGACAAGGACACATATGTAATATCTTAATCAATAAAAAATATATTAAAAAAAAACCAAAAACCTGCCAAACTGTCATTTGCCGAAGTATTTGAGATCTTGCTTCTGGGCATGTCATCAGTTTGGCTCAAATAAACTAATAAAATTATCTACAGGTTTTGGCATTAGTATAGATACCTTGAATCAGGTGGCAAATGACTTGCCCTCTTCTCTTTAGCTTAGCCATAGTGGGTCCCAGCCCATCTGTATCCATAACTGGACTCATGAGCTTAGGTGGGTTGGGAAATTTGAGACTGAAGAAGTTCCACTCCCATCCATCCCTTATAATTCATACACTGAAACAATTCTTTTTTAGTCTAGGTTTTGGAATTTGAAGTGTTTGTCTCTTACATATCCTTTAATTTCTTGATGTAGTCATTTTCCATGTTTCATAACAAATTGCCACAAGCTTAGCGCGTGAAACAACACCTATTCATTGTCTTCCAGCATGGTGCGGCTGATTCTCTGCTCAGGGTCTCACAAGGCTGAAACCAAAGTGTTGGCGGGGCTGCCTTCCTTTCCAGAGGTTCTAGGGAAGTATCTGCTGCCAAACTCATTCAAGATGTTGGTAGAATTTAGTTCCTTCTCATGTTTTCAATGTGACCTTCCACATTTTCAAGCAGGCAGCTGCAGGTGGAGTTCTCACGCTTTTAGTCTGTACTAGTTTCTTTGGGACTGCTGTAACAAATGCCACAAACCGGGTGGCTTAAAACAATAGAAATTTATTTTCTCACAGTTCTGGAGTCTAGAGGTTGGAAATGAAGGTGTTGATCGCTCCACACTCCCTTTGAAACTCTAGGAAAGAGCCCTTCATTGCCTCTTCCTAGCTTCTGGTGGCATCCAGCAATTCTTGGCATTCCTTGGCTTGTAGCTGCATCACTCCAATCTCTGTCTCTTTCATCACATGACTTTCTTCCCTGTGTGTCTGTATCCAATCTCCCTCTCCTTTCTCTCACAGAGACACTGAGGCAGGAGAGTAAGAAAGTAGGGAAATTCCTTGACAAGTGGAATAAAGAAAACTGAGACGAAATAATTAGACAAGGAAAACAATTTGAGCAATTTACAGGCAACTAATGAATCACAAGGACACAGGTGCAAATGGTTTATGCATTCCAGACTCCCAGGAAGACTGGCCTCTGTCCCAGTACCTCTTCGATAGCATTCTTTAAAAATAAAACTAACCAGAAAATAACCCTGACCCCTTTACACACATTTTCTTTTTTTAAAAAAATATATTTTATTGATTTTTTACAGAGAGAAAGGGAGAGGGATAACGAGTTATAAACATCAATGAAAGAGAACCATTGACCAGCTACCTCCTGCACACCCCCTACTGGGGATGTGCCCACAACCAAGGCACATGCCCTTGACCGGAATCGAAACTGGGACCCTTCAGGCCGACTCTCCATCCACAGAGCCAAACCAGCTAGGGCCCTTTACACACATTTTGACAAATCAACATATTAAAGGACACATCTGAAAAGCTAATCTATATTCTGTTAAGACCCTCCCCTAGGATTCCAGCCAGCCAGCCAACCAAGGAGAGACAAAAAACGCTTCAAGGCAAATAATCCCGGGAGAGCTCTCCCTCCTGGGGGCACACCCAAACCTTTCTCTCCTAAACTCCTAAACTGCATCTCCTAAACTCCAAGGGACCCATGAGACTTGCAGCCAGGGGAGCAGTGGGCAGTAGCAGATCTTGCCAGGCTACCCCCCTGAACCTGTCTCCAAGGCCCCCCTTTCTCTGACTTTTCCTCTCCTGTTGATTCTCCTACCTTAAACCTTCTCTTTATTTCAGCTTTAATAAACACACTCTCAAAGCCACCTGAACTTGTGCTGTGAAATCTTTCCTATGTGAAGTCAAGAACTGACACACTACCAGTGGGTCCTAGGTAGACCCATCCTGAGACCAAACCCAGTCTGGTAGCAACATCAGTCACTAGATTTAGGGTCCATGTTAATCTAGTAGGACCTCATGAAAGCTTGATTGCATCTGCAAAGACTCTATTTTCAAGTAATAACATGTCTTCTTGGGGGACACATTCAACCATTATGGAACCTCTCTGTCTTTCTCTCCTTCCGCCAGCTAGAGAAATTTTTTTTGTTTTTTGTTTTTAAGAGATTGTGTGATTAGATTAGGCCTATGTGAATAATTTCCCTGTTATGAGCTGAATTGTGTTCCCCAAAATTTGTATGTTTTAGCCCTAACCCTCAGTACTGTGGAATATGACTATATTTGGAGGCAGTACCTTTTAACATATAAGTTAAAATATGGCCATTATAGTAGACCCTCCTCTTATTTGACTGATATCCTTATAAGAAAAGAACATTTGGTCACACAGAGATATCAGAACACAGCAAGAAGGTGTAAGCTAAGAGGGAGAACTCAGGAGAAATCAAACCTGCCCCTACCTTAATCTTTTCTTTCTTTCTTTCTTTCTTTCTTTCTTTCTTTCTTTCTTTCTTTCTTTCTTTCTTTCTTTCTTCTTTCTTTCTTCTTTCTTCTCTCTCTCTCTCTCTCTCTCTCTCTCTCTCTCTCTCTCTCTCTCTTTCTTTCTTTCTTTCTTTCTGTCTTTCTTTCTTTCTGTCTTTCTTTCATTGTTGTTTTTTAACCCCTACCTGAATCTTGTACTTCCACATCCTTGCCACTATTTATTGTCTGTGGATTCATTTTTGTTTATTTATTTTTTATTGTTGACATTATTACAAATGTCCCCTATTTCCGCTCATGTTTATTTATTGATGATAGGCATTCTGACAAGAGTGAGGCAGTAGGACTTGAAACCATAAAAATCCTAGAAGAAAAAAATAGGCAATAAAATCTCGGACATTTCTCATAGCAATATTTTTTTTTCTGATATATCTCCTTGGGCAAGGGAAACAAAATAAAAAATAAACAAACAGGACTACACCAAACTAAAAGGGTTTTGTGTGGCAAAGAAAACCATCAACGAAATAAAAAGACAACCTACTACATGATATGTCTAATTAGGGGTTAATATACAAAATATATAAAAAACGTATACAACTCAATACCAAAAAAACAAATAATCCAATTAAAAAATGGGCAAAGGAAAGTAGTTGACATTTCTCCAAAGAGGATCTACAGATGGCCGATAGACATATGAAAACATGCCCAACGTCCCTAATCATCAGAGAAACGCAAATTAAAAACACAATGTGAGCCGAACTGGTTTGGCTCAGTGGATAGAGCGTCAGCCTACGGACTCAAGGGTCCCAGGTTCGATTCCAGTCAAGGGCATGTACCTTGGTTGCGGGCACATCCCCAGTGGGGGGCGTGCAGGAGGCAGCTGATCGATCTTTCTCATTGATGCTTCTAACTCTCTGTCCCTCTCCCTTCTTCTCTGTAAAAAATCAATAAAATATATTTAAAAAATAAATAAAAATAAAATATATGGATTATAAAAACAAAACAACAAACAAAAAAAACACAATGTGATATCATCTCACCCTTGTCAAAATGAATATCATCAATAAGTCAACAAACAATAAGTGTTGATGAGGAGGTGGGGAAAAGGGAACCCTAGTGCACTGTTAGTGGGAACACAGATTGATACAACTATTGTGAAAAACAGTATGGAGTTTCCTAAAAAAATTAAAAATGGAGCGCCTTATCACTCAGCAATTCCACTTCTGGGAATCTATCTGAAAAAACTCTAAACAATGATTCAAAAGAATATATGCACCCCTATGTTCATTGCAGTTATTATTTGCAATAGCCAAAATTTGGAAGCAGCCCAAGTGCCCATCAGTAGATGAATGGATAAAAAAGCTGTGGTACATTTACACAGTGGGATACTACTTGGCCATAAAAAAGAAGGAAATCTTACTCTGCGACAGCATGGATGGACCTGGAGAGTATTTTGCTAAGTGAAATAATCCTGTCAGAGAAGAGCAAGTACCATATGATTTCACTTATATGGAATCTAAGGAATAAAATAAACTAACAAACAAAATAGAAACAGACTCATAGACACAGAGAACAGATTGATAGCTGTCAGAGGTGAGGGAGTTTGGGGGACTGGGTGAAAAAGGTGAAGGGATTAAGCAAAAAAGGGGAAAAAAACACCTGATAGACAACAGTATGGTGATTACCAGAGGAAAAGAGGGGAAAGGGGAAGGTAGGAGAGGGTAAAGGACGGATCAATGGTGATACAAGGAGACTTGACTTGAGGTGGTGAACACACAATATAATATACAGATAATATACAGTATTCTAGAATTGTACCCCTGAAATCTATATAATTTTATTAACCAATGTCACCCCCAATAAATTCAATTTTAAAATGTTCCTCTGGTTTTTTTTCAATTTCCACAAATGCAATTTTCAACCAAAAAGGATCCTAATAACTAGAAGATTTTGAGCTAGTTATGTTTCCAGATGCATGCTTTTTGGATGACTGCTTCCTTTATTAAACATTTGAGTTAGGTTTCCACTAACTCATAATATTATATTTTAGACTGCAGTCTTTGAGCTGATATCACAGCATCTATAATTGTTAATGCAATTGGTTCTTGAAATTGCCACAGAAAACATAATAGACATGTTATGCCAGCTTTGGATTATTAATAGCTCTGGGTAGCTCTCTACATATATGTTTTGAACATAGATGAGAGAAAAGTGAACATATGTTTCTAAATTTCTGGGTAATTATTTAGAGTTGAACTGCACAATGGATAGTTTGCTTACATGACAAATATTTCAATAGAAATAGGATGACTAGACACCTGCTGGAGAATCTGATCCCCTGGGTTCTCTTAAAGGCTTAGAGGGGACACATCATGTTTTGTCTAACCATTTGTCCTTCAATAGGGAATAGCAGACAACATTTTCTTTGTAATTGCTATAGAGAAGTAACGAGAAATTGTATTTTTTGCACAATATTTTGAGGTCCTAAGAAAAGTAACACTCTCCTCACATTTTTCTAAATTAGCTAACATAGTTTTATGTGTTTTTCTTTAATTTTTGGAGACGTTAGTGGAACTTAGTCCTGGCCATAAGGGACAATGCGCTAAGAGCAGAGAGAAGAAAAGAGGTGTTGAAATGACCCAGGCCTCTAGAGTTCTTACAGTCACAGGATTTTTATTCGATTGTAAACTCTGGCAATTCTAACCCGAGTCCAGAAAGAGTCCTGCTTATGGGCAAGGAGAGGAGTGTCTTAAGGGGCATGGGGAAGTGAGAGGCAAAGAAAAAGGGAGATAGCGAGGGAGAGGGTAAGGGAACGGGAGAGGGGGAGAGAGAGGTCCCATAACCATTTGATGAAAAAACTATTTTTCCCCCTATTGTATGGTCTTGGCACCCTTGTCAAAAAACATTTGACTGTGTAAGCAAGAGTTTATTTCTGGGTTCTCTATTCTATTCCATTAGTCTATATGTCTGTCTTTATGGCAGTACTGGTGCTTTGCAGTACGTTTTAAAATTGGGGAGCATGAGTCCTCCAACTTTGTTCTTCCTTTTTCAAGTTTGTTTTGGTTATTTTGGGTCCCCTTGAGTTTCCATATAAGTTTTAGATCATACTATCAATTTCTGCAAAGAGGTTAGCTGTAAATTTAATAAGATTGCATTGAATCGGTAGATCAATTTGGGAAGTATTGTCATCTTAATATTAAATCTTCTGATACGTGAACATAAAGTATTTGTTCATTTATTTTGATATTAATTTCTTTCAACAATGTCTTATAATTTTCAGAGCATAAGTTTTGCATTTCTGTTAAATTTTATCCTAAATATTTTCTTCTTTTGAATGCTATCGGAGTGGAATTGTTTCCTTAATATTATTTTCTAATTGTTCATTGCAAATGTATAGAAAATTATTGTTTTTTTAACATATTAATCTTGTACTGTACAATCTTGCTGACCTTATTAGTTCTAGTTGTTTTTTAGTGTATTTCTTAGAATTTTTCCATGTGTATGACCATGTCATCTGTGAATAAAATAGCTTTATTTCTTCTATTCCAAACTAGATGTCTTTTATTTTGTTTTTGTGCCTAATTGCCCTGAGTAGACTTTCCAGTACAGTATTGAATCCAAGTGGTGAAAACAGACATCTTTGTCTTGTTCCTGATCTTCAAAGGAGAGGACTCAGTCTTTTCCCATTTAGTGTGATGTTAGCTGGAGGTTTTTTTGTAGATGTTCTTTATCAAGTTTAGGAAGTTCCCCTCTATACCTAGTTTTCTGATCTTTCTTTCTTTCTTTCTTCCTTTCTTTCTTTCTTCCTTTCTTTCTTCTTTCTTTTTATCATGAATAGGTGTTGGATTTTGTCAAATACTTTTTTTGCATTTATTATTATGATCATATGACTTTTCTTTATTAACTTGCTGATGTGATAAATTACATTAACTTTTCAAATGTTGAATCAGCCTTGCATACCTATAATAAACCCTTCTTTGTCATGGTGTATAATTATTTTTCAACAAGTTTTTATTTGCTTTGCCAATATTTTGCTGAGGATTTAAAAAATCTATTCATAAGAGATATTGGCCTATCATTTTCTTCTTTACATGATGTCCTTGTCTGGTTTGGGTATGAAGATAATGCTGGCCTCATAAAATCAAGACATCTGTTTGTCTCTTCCTGACCACACTGAGCTGATAAGCTTCACTAATTGCTGTGTGATTGCTATGTTGTTTCAACAGTGCCCTGTGATCTGCCAACACACATAGATCCAATAGTTTGGGCTCCTTGGAAGGAGTCGTTTATAAAGTCAGTATTTGGAGACTTCTTCTGACCCCAAGAGAGCGTTCCTACCTTCTCTTTCCTTAAATCTCTCTGGCAAACTAACTGATCTATGGTTTCATGTATACCTCTCATGAATTTACAAATCTCCTGTTGATTGCTTTCACCTCAACTTCCATTGTTTTTGAGAGAATCTTTAGGCTTGAACTTTCCCACACTCTGTTGCAAATGGAGTCAGTTCCCTTGGGAAGAGGTGTCAAGCCCTCTGATTTCAGGCCTGCCTCTCCTCCTTGGCAAAATCTCTGAGCCAAGTTTCTGGGGGTATAGGTGGGAACAGCGATGTGCGTCTCTCAGAGTGACACGCCTGCTTTAGGAGCTGAGCACTTGGCAGAGGCCAGGTTCCCCTGCAGCCTCTGGTCTTCTCATCTTGGGCAAGGGATGAGAAGGTCCAGAGCAAGGGCGATTGGCGCCCCACTATTTTCTGTGCACTGCCCCCAAGGGCAGCAAGAAGCTAGGAAAATCCCAGGGCAGGACGAATAGGGAAACTGAGACAAGAAAAGTAAACAAGGCCAAACAGTTTGGGCAGCTTGCAGCTGACTTGTGAATAACAAGCCATTACCTTCCCCAGACCAAGGACACTTGAAAGCAAATGGTTAAAACCTCCCCAACTAGAGAATGCAGGAAAGGAGGAGGGGAGGGGAAAGGAAAAAAGAGAAGTTGTATTTCACTCCCTAACAGAAAAGCAGCCATCTCGGGGCTTGGCGAGATAAGATTGCTAGGTGCTTCTCATGAATTCTGAGGAAGCCGTAACAAAGTAAAAGGGAAACCTTGAGAGTTAATCTGTACCAAGATACCTGGCCAAGGAATTTTGAAGCCTATAGACATTAGGGCATATAAGCCTTTGAACCCTCACCTGACTTGTTCCCAGGCTAGCTGGGAAGTCCATCTGCACCTGATAGGGCAGATATAGTCTGATAAATTTCTTTGCCTTGCTTATTTGATAAATTTGCTAACTTTGCTTCTTTAATAAATTCACTTTGCTATAACGCAGTCATTGGGTGTCATTGGACAGGCCTCTCCCTCCAACTCAGTGGGCTGCTCCATAGCACCTTTTCTGGTGTCTGTGAGGTGCCTATGACACCTCCATGAGGGGGGCTGGTGAAAGTAGAGAGTGTCACCAGAACCCCTGTCCAAAGTTTCCTCTGTATTAGATTCTAGGGAACTACATGTTCCCTAAGTTCCTTCCCCATGTGACTCTGAATTCGATTTTGCTAGCGCCAAACTAGAATGAGATCAACAGAGGCTTCTTTTTTTTTCTTTTTCAATATATTTTTTTATTGTTGATAGTATTAGAGATTTCTCCCATTTTCATCCCTTTACCCTTCTCCTCCCAGCCCCTCATGCTCCCCCCACCCCCCAGATCTTCACTACCCTATACAGAGGCTTCTTGATGTACATTTGAGAACTATCAGCTTCACTGCTTTGGAATGAATTAGTTGATGGAAACATTTTCAGAGCAACTTGAAAATTCCAAGTTTTCCTCTGAAGTTTAAGTAGATAACCTCTTGCCTTAGTGATTCAGATTGTGGTCATCAGTGTCTGTTCCACCTTTTCTGACCTTTGGTGATGAGTTCCCTGATCTTTGCTCCCCCAGATCTTCAAGTAAATTTTAATTCTTGTATTAAACCTTTTATTTCTGGAGTTCTTAGAGTGGCTCTGCTTTCTTAATCAAATCCATACTGAAAAAGAACCAGTTTTCAGGGCAGATGTTTTAGTAGTTGTTGTTTAGTTGAGAGGGACCATAAATCCTAAGAAGAAAGATGAAAGTAGTGTAAGAATGAAAGGGGTGGAGCAACGGGTCCTAGAGAAGACAGAAGGACTTAAGGTCAAGAGTATTGTTTGGGAGAAACCAAGATGGCGGCATAGGTAAACACCGGAGTTTGCTGCCTCGAACAACCACTTCAAAAATACAACTAAAAGATGGAACGGACATCATCCAGAACCACAGGAAGGCTGGCTGAGTGGAAATTCTACAACTAGAAGGAAAGAGAAAAGCATACCGAGACTCAGAGGAGGCGCAGTGCGGAAGTAAAATACTAAGGTACAGAGGCACACACGGAGCGGACTGGCAGCTGAGGGCGCGGTTGTCGTTTTCAATAGGGAGGGAGTCTCAGGCTCTGAGCTCCAGTTCTGGGTGAGTCTCCGGGGACCCAGACTCATATGGGGGAAGAGGGACTGTCTGACATCGGTCAGAACTCGAGGGCAGCTTTCTCTCGGAGGGGCTTGCAGCGATTGCAGAGACACTGGGAAGCTGGGCCTCTGAGAGCAGCCATAACTGCTAGCCCCATCCTGTTGATCCCGTGGGACCCGCCCCACCCAAGCCCTGCAGGGAGGCTTTTGCTGGATAGCCTAAGGCAGAGGCTAGATTAGCACCTCCCTAGAGATCCAGGAGCCAGTGTACTCAGAGGTCAGAGTGGGACCATCCAGTTTGCAGCTCCGTGGAACCATAAAGGACACACTCAGGGGGAAGACTCAGTGAGCACCGAAGCCCCATTGAAGCAAGTCTTGCCCCGAAGGGGTATCTCCAGCACAGAAGTTCTCCCACTGCAGACACAGCTGATTCTCACAGCCAATTGGCCTGGAGGCCAATTCCTCCCAGTGATACCTACAACAATCAAGGCTTAACTACAACAAGACTGTGCACAAAGCCCACAAAGGGGTGCACCAAGAGTGTCCACCTCAGGTAATTGGGGAGGCTGAACCACTGGGCCCTAGAGGACACTTAGCACAGAAAACCACTTTATCAACACAGGGAAGCATAAAAAATGCGGAGACAAAGAAAAAGGACACAAATGACAGAAATAGAGGAAAGCAAACTACTGGATATAGAGTTCAAACCACACTTTTAAGGTTTTTTGAGAATTTTCTAGAAACTGCCGATAAACTTAATGAGACCTACAAGAAATCTAATGAGACCCTCGAGGTTGTGATAAAGGACCAACTAGAAATTAAGCATACACTGACTGAAATAAAGAATATTATACAGACTCCCAACAGAAGACTAGAGGATCGCAAGAATCAAGTCAACAATTTGAAATACGAAGAAGCAAAAAACACCCAACCGGAAAAGCAAAATGAAAAAAGAATCCAAAAATACGAAGATAGTGTAAGAAGCCTCTGGGACAGCTTCAAGCGTACCAAGAGTATTGTTGAATTGCCCAGCTAGCGTGGCTCAGTGGATGAACGTCAAGCTATGAACCAGGAGGTCACTGTTCAATTCCCGATCAGGGCACAAGTCCAGGTTGTGGCCTTGATCCCCAGAGTGGGGTGTGCAGGAAGCAGCCCATCAATGATTCTCATCACTGATGTTTCTGTCTCTTCTTCTCCCTTCCTCTCAGAAATTGATACAAATATATATTTAAAGTATTGTTGAATGGACTATCCTTGATCAGGGGGAGGGAGGGATATATCCTTAGAGCTAGAAATAACTTAAGAATGGATGCTGTATTAGTTTGGCTCCTCTGAGAAGCAGATACCAGGATGGAATTAAGTATGCAAGTTATTTACTGGAGAAAATGCCTATGAGGAAAAATGGGGATGATGCTGGAGGAGGCAGGTATGACTCTGGTTCAAAAAATATGAAAGGGAAAAAGTTGAGTAGGGAGTGTCTTAGATGCAGTGCAATTCTAAGCAAGTTTTGACAAGGCCATGGGGAAATCCTTGAATCAAAGTCAGAGGGGTCCAGTGACACAGGGCAGTAGGTCTGCCTTCATATCTCTGGCACACCAGACATTGGCTGACATGGAAATTGTGCCCGCAGCTCAAACTCCAGGTTGGATTTGGAGCCTAAGAGTTGGGTCTATCAGTTAGTGATATTCCCCAAAGTCAGGAAACCAAAAGGCACATTTCCATGCCTACTACAAATGGAGATCTAGAGGTTGGTGTAGGTTTCAGAGTGGGGAGCAAAAAGTTGAGGTGATCTCTGCCTTAGCTTTCTTATTTGTGAATGAGAATAATAATTCATGCACTGGGCCCCTAGTAAATAAATAAATAAATGTAATTAATTTATATGGCTTAACAATTAAATAATATATAAGAGCTTGTAATAATAACAACAACACTAACAATAATAATGGTAATAGCAATGTCTAACTTTTACTGAATGCTTTCTAAGCAATTTTTATGAAGTCTTTCAATACAGGCCCCACTTTTTTCATACCCAGTTCTGATCTTTGAGGGCAATCTCTTCTAGCCATTCTATTTGGAATTCTTCTAAGGGTTATTTTCATATCCTTAAAATTATATGTATAGATTTACAGTTTCTTGGTTTTGTCTATTATTTTGTGATAGATGGTCACCTTTGAAAACTGCTTTGATGTTTCCAAGAGTTGGGTGCTATGAAAGGGTAGCTTACACTGAGAGAATGGTTCAAAAGGAGTTAGCATTCATAAAAAAAGAAACATATAATAGACTATTCTGGCTATAGATGAAAATGCATGAAATACAACTAAAACAATCAACCACACAGAATCTCAGAGGGAAGGTGGGGGAAAGTGGGTGGGTGGGAGGTGATCAATCAGAGAATTTATATGCATATATGCATAGCCCATGGACACAGACAATAGGGTAGTGGAGGCCTGGGGTGGAGGTGCAGGGGGTGGGCTGGAGGGGTCAATGGGGGAAAAAAGGAGACATATGTAATACAACACTAAAGATTAAATAAATAAATAAATAAATAAATAAATAAATAAATAAATACAAATTAAAATACACATTTCAAAAAGGGAAAAGAATTCAACCACAGAAATAACCAACCAAATACATTTCACTAATTCTATCAGATAATATGCACCAAATTGTACAGTTACCTCTTCCTTGTTACCTCGAGGAAGTAAAAAGAATCATGTGGAGGCTGCCATTCCAAACATTCATGATAGGCTGTAAAGATCTGGGATTAATTAACTACAGGATTGATGTGTGCACATATTGAGCATTTGTAAAACAGTGAATAGTCCTTTTATCAATTGGTTTTGAAAACAGTTTTATATTTAACCTAATTACTGAGCAATACATTTTTTAAAGTGTTCATTTCTTTTTTGAATCACCCTAAGTTATGTATGTTAAAGATTAATTCATGATGCAATGTATGTGCTATATGTAACTATTTTATCTCTTCTTTTTAATAAAGGTAAAAGCTCACTAAAATCATACCAAACAAAAAAGAGACAAAACATCAAAATGAATTGTGAAGAATTATTTATTTATTTATTTATTTATTTATTTATTTTAAATTAAATCTTTATTGTTCAGATTATTACATTTGTTCCTCTTTTTTTTTCCCCCCATAACTCCCCTCCTCCGAGTTCCCGCCCCACCCTCCGCCCTCACTCCCCACCCACTGTCCTCATCCATAGGTGCACGATTTTTGTCCAGTCTCTTCCCGAATCTCCCACACCCCTTTCCCCCCCAGGAATAGTCAGTCCATTCCCTTTCTATGTCCCTGATTCTATTATAATCAACAGTTCATTCTGTTCATCAGATTATTTATTCACTTGATTCTTAGATTCACTTGTTGATAGATGCATATTTGTTGTTCATAATTTGTATCTTTACCTTTTTCTTCCTCTTCCTCTTCTTAAAGGATACCTTTCAGCATTTCATATAATCCTGGTTTGGTGGTGATGAACTCCTTTAGCTTTTCCTTATCTGTGAAGCTCTTTATCTGACCTTCAATTCTGAATGATAGCTTTGCTGGATAAAGTAATCTTGGTTGTAGGTTCTTGGTATTCATCACTTTGAATATTTCTTGCCACTCCCTTCTGGCCTGCAAAGTTTCTGTTGAGAAATCAGCTGACAGTCGTATGGGTATTCCCTTGTAGGTAACTGAGTTTCTTTCTCTTGCTGTTTTTAAGATTCTCTCTTTATCTTTTGCTCTTGGCATTTTAATTATGATGTGTCTTGGTGTGGTCCTCTTTGGATTCCTTTTGTTTGGGGTTCTCCGCGCTTCTTGGACCTGTAAGTCCATTTCTTTCACCAGGTGGGGGAAGTTTTCTGTCATTATTTCTTCAAATAGGTTTTCAATATCTTGCTCTCTCTCATCTTCTGGCACCCCTATAATTCTGATGTTGGTACGCTTGAAGCTGTCCCAGAGGCTCCTTACACTATCCTCGCATTTTTGGATTCTTTTTTCATTTTGCTTTTCCGGTTGGGTGTTTTTTGCTTCCTCGCATTTCAAATCATTGACTTGATTCTTGCGCTCCTCTGGTCTGCTGTCGGGAGTCTGTATAATATTCATTATTTCAGTCCGCGTATGCTTAATTTCTAGTTGGTTCCCCAATATAAGATCGAGGGTCTTATTAGTTTTCTTGTAGATCTCATTAAGTTTATCGGCGGCTTCTAAACAGTTCTTGAGAGACCTTAAAAGTGTGGTTCTGAACTCTATATCTTCCATTGACAATTTTGTCCTGTTTCTTTGTCTCCGCATTTTGTTATGCTTCCTTGGTGCACCCCCTAGTGGTCTTTGTTCGAAGTCTTATAGTTAAATCTTGATTGTTGTAGCTAATTCCAGGGAGGTTTTGACCTCCAGGCCAGGTGGCTATGAGAATCAGCTGTGTCAGCAGTGAGAGAACTTCTGTCCTCTAGGGAGGTGCTAATCTGGCGTTTGCCTGAGGCTATCCGGCAAATGCCTGTGTGCAGGGCTTGGGCGGGGCGGGTCGAACAGGATCAACAGGGTGGGCCAGAGAGAGCAGTTATGGCGGCTCTCAGTCCTGTCCCCAGGGGCTCTGCCTCTCTGAGTCCCAGCACCCCCTGCAAAGCTCAGAGAGAAAGCTGCACTCGCTCTGACCGAAGCCAGACAGTCCCGCTTCTCCCGTTTGAGTCTGGGTCCCCAAAGACTCGCCCGGATCTGGAGCTCAGAGTCTGGGACTCCCTCCCGATTGAAAACGCCAACCGCGCCCTCCGCCGCCAGCCCGCTCCGCGCACTCCGCACCTCAGAATTTGACTTCAGCACTGCGCCTCCTCTGAGTGTCCGTATGCGTTTCTCTTTCCTCCTAGTTGTAGGACTTCCACTCAGCCAGCGTTCCTGTGGTTCTGGGTGATGTCCCTTCCGTTTTTCGGTTTCACTTTTGAAGTAGTTGTTCAAAGCAGCAAACTCCGGCGTTAACCTATGCCGCCATCTTGGTTCTCCTCAAAATGAATTGTGAAGAATTATTTAAAAGTTTATTTATATTTAAACCAGATCCATCTTACACAATAGGAAATGATATTAAAACAATTTCCACCACTGTAAGTACAGCTTCCAAAAGGGAGTAGAGAAATCCTGTGTATTCCTAGTCAAACTGCTGGCAGTTGAGGCCCAACTTTGGTCATTTTAAAACAGATTCATTTAAAATGATTTATTTGAGGAACATTTTGAACAATTGTTCTGACAGTCGGAAATAGGAAACTGAATTATTTCAATAGTTTATTTTCTACCTTTGTGCAGTTACCAAAATGAGAGGATAAGACAGGTCCAACATTTACACTGAAATTAGTCCCATTGGAACTTTGCAGAACTACAATCTCCCCAGCCGCGAGTTATGTTTTAGAGATGCTTGCATGTGGTCAAGCCGTGCACACGGAATCAGTAGAGGCCATTCAGAGAATTCTGAGTTAGTCTGTGTCCTTTATTCACTCTGCATTCATGGAGTGAGAAATAATCTTGTCGCTGGGAGATGTATTATGTTCACTGGAGAACTGATGATGTCAACATTTTTAAATGATATTCTGTTCTCTCCATGTATGCCAATGCCATGCTTTTATCCATAATGAATTGAAAGACTCTGAATTGTTAATCATAAAAACAGGAAAGTAAATTCTTAGATTTCTATCTTCTAGCAAATGTATTTTCTGTTCTCTGTAGTGACTCAGAGCTCCTGATTTTAGGAGGACATAACATAATTTTATTGATTTAATGTGTAATAATGGCACATCATGAAGGTCTTGACCCCCACCTCTGAAATAACTCCTGAATAGATAACAATAATCTTAGGCAAATGGTAGTGTTATTGAAGGTTTGTTATTGTTTTGTCCCATTTACAAGTTGCTGCTTTTTTAATGAAATTTTCCTAAGGCCAAGACAAGAGAGTACGTATATTCTAAACTTACGCTGTCCAATGTGGTAGCTATTAGCCACAGTAGTTATTAAGCATTGATATGTGGCTAATTCGGACTGCGAGGTTCTCTAAGTGTAAAATGCACACCAGATTTCAAATCTAAATACAAAAAAGTAAGATGGTTATTGATTACATGTTGATTTGAAAACATTTTGGATATATTGAGTAAAATAAGAAACACATGTATATTAATTAATCTTAACTCTTTAATTTTATACTTACACTAGAGGCCTGGTGCATAAATTCATGCACAGGTGGGGTCTGGCCGGCTCGCCTTGATCTGGGCTGATCGGGCCTGGCTGGCAGAGAGGAGAGGACTCAGGAGGTTGGCCAGCCGGCCCCACCTGCAATCAGGGAGGTGGGGAGGCAATTGGGGGTGGGGCCAGCCAGGGGGGGACTGCAGGCAGTTGATTGTCTGGCCCTGCCCCCTGGTCAAACTCCAGGTCAAACTCCTGGGTCGAGGGGACAATTTGCATATTAGCCTTTTATTATATAGGATATGTGGCTCACATTACATATGTATTGGACAGCATGGCTATAGAATATTTGAGAAGAAAAGATGAAGTCAAATCAGGATACTTGTCTACTACAAGACAAGAAAGCGGTTTTAAAAGAAAAAAAAATCAAGAAAAGGCAGGGTGAGTAGAAATCAGGAAAATGGTGGAAATAAAATAAATATCTAAGTAATCAGATGTAGGAGCCTCATGATCTTACAAATGAGATCAGAGACATTTAGGTGACAGAAATGTGCTCATGAAAGGAAGAAGTGTTGTTTTCCGTTTTCCAAGTTATTCTGTGTCAGGACTATTGGCATGCTGTACTTAGTCTTTTCCTTTAATGCTAGAGTATGGGCACTATTGTGAGACAGGCAGGTGGGAAAAAATCAGTACTAAACTGGGGAGAAAAGAAGGTTTCTTTTGAAACCATATTTTATTATTTAAGACAAGGTGCTATGTAATAGCTAATCATCTCAATGGCATTAATGCTCTGAGTAGCATATTATTACGCTCACAATTTTACAATCATTTCTGATTAATTTCAAAGATTGCATTCCTAGAAGAATAACCTGCAGACTAACTTTCTGAAAATATACAAGAAATTATATGAAATTATATGAATACTTGATCAGTGGAATAGGATTAAAATATATATTCAGTTTATTAGTACATTGTGTGCTCATAAATTTAACATGCCCATCTGGTGAAGGCAATTGGCAGCTACTTTACACAATAAACTCTTCAGTTTTGATAAAAAATCATTCAACACTTGGCATTTTTGCAAGGCTAGAAAGGATTATCATTTACAGAAGTAAAAGGTGATAATTTATTAGCTCATTGAAATTTTCATTAGGATTTCATGTGAGAAAATATCTGCATATCATCAAAAGAAAATTCACAGCCATCAAACCCCTTAAAATCTAATGAAAAAATATAGTCTCTTGTTATTTATGGCCAAAAAGACTTTGAGGAATTTTTTTTTCCTGCAAATCCTTGCTTTATATATCAAATGAACTTTGAACTAAATACTACACCAAATACCTTATTTTAAGGCTTGTCATTAGTTTGCTTTATTCAGAGAATAGTGCATTACCATGCTGTTTTCTTTCATTGGATTTTTCTTTCATTCAATAAATATTTATCTACCTACTATGTGCCAAGAACTAACTAAAGTATTAAGGATTCAGAACAGAAAAATACATGTTCATGTTGCTACGTTGCTGTTGGTCTAGTGCAGTGATTGGCAAACTGCGGCCCCTTGAGTGTGGCTCTTCCACAAAATACCACGTGCGGGCGCGCACGTACAGTGCGATTGAAACTTCGTGGCCACACTCAAGGGGCCAAAGAGCCACATGTGGCTCATGAGCCACAGTTTGCTGACCACTGGTCTAGTAGAGGATATAGCCAAATGAGCAGATAAGTTAAATATAATGAGGGAAAGAGTGTAAGAGGGAGCTGAACCAAGCATGTTGGGGCACAGAGGGGAGCTAGTAACCTTCTTAGTGAGCAGGTGGAAGGGGCTTTACAAAGAGAAGACTTCTGACCAGTCTTGAGTAATAAGTAGGAGGTGAGAGGGGATTTGAGGAGAGTATCATTCTTGCCAGGAGAGGAGTATGTTAAAAATAAAGAGACAAGAAAGAAGTTGTGGAGAGATTAAGAATAGAGTGAAGGGTTTATGGAGTGATGAGAGAGTAGTGGGGTTAGCCTTTGTGTTATACGGTAATGAATTCAGTAGGTCTCAACAATTTTATAAGAGGGAGAAATCTTCATTTTCCTCAAAAAATTCATTTCTTCCACAAATAAAAGTTAATGCTGTAGGAACATGGATACAAGGTAATGCATTCCTCATTTCTGCAAATACTCAAGTTGAATAAAGATGTCTAAATAGAGGCTATAACTGCTGCTGTTTATGAATGAAGAATTTTACTGCCTTCTACAATGTACATTGTACACTGTACATTAAGAGTATATGTATGGTCCTAACCAGTTTGGCTCAGTGGATAGAGCGTCAGCCTGCAGACTCAAGGGTCCCAGGTTCGAGTCCGGTCAAGGGCATGTACCTTGGTTGCAGGCACATCCCCAGTAGGGAGTGTGCAAGAGGCAGCTGATCGATGTTTCTGTCTCATCGATGTTTCTAACTATCTCTCTCCCTTCCTCTCTGTAAAAAAATCAATAAAATATATATTTTTTAAAAAAGAGTATATGTATGTCAGAAAAAAATCATTAGGTAGCAGAAGTAAAATAAATCTATAGGAAGCACAATATACTGAAGTTGAGCTTTCTATTGGTAAGTGGCAATGGGATGGTTGCAAAGAAATAGACTGGTCAGATGGCACAAGAGCTTTCATTTATACTAATTTACACAGTACTTAGAACCACGGAGTTTGGTGCCAATCAACTTTAGGTTAATGTGTTTCTTTACTAATTGTACACACTTGGGAAAGTCAATCAATTTCTTAAAGCTTTAGTTTCCTCTTATGAAAAATGAAGATAATAATAATAATACTTCATAGGGTTGTTGTGAGACTAAATGAGAAATCTTAGTAACATTCTTGGCACAGAACCTGTGAATTGGACATGTTTAATGAATGGTAGATATTATTAGTATTAATTTTCCTTGTCATTTAAAAAATCTTAACATTGTTTATCTATCTTCTGGCACTATTTCTGGTATATCTCTTACTTCCTGAGGCCAGAAGGTGATCAACAAAGGGGAAGCTTTATGGAGAGACTGGCTTAAACCTAACAGTGCTTCCTACCCTAGAAAATATAAATTGAAGAGAAGTATATGTGGTGGCTAGCACACAAAGTTAAAACTTGGTAGATCAACTAATACTTATTTGTGTCCAGCTATGGACACAGAATTATGTAGATCATATTGTATCTCTCTGATTTTCAGTTTCCTTGTCTATAAGGGGTTGGATTAAATATTCTCTAGCTCCAATTCCAAATTGTTTTAGTTAAAATTAGATGTGGATACATCTGAAAAAGAAAAACTAATCAGGGCAGAGTTTATTTCTCTCTCACAAAAGAGCCCAGCTGGCGTGGCTCAGTGGTTGAGCATCAGTCTATGAACCAGGAGGTCACAGTTCAATTCCCAGTCAGGGCATATGTCCAGGCTGCTGGCTCAATCCTTAGTGTGGGGTGTGCAGGAGGCAGCCAATCAATGATTTTTCTCTCATCAATGGTGTTTCTATCTCTCTTCCCTCTCTGAAATCAATAAAAATATATTTTTAGAAAACAAAACAAAAGCATCCGGGATATTGCCATCCAGGTATAGCATGGCAGATGAACTCTGCAAACACCTCAAAGGCCTAACCTCCTTTTGAGGATCCTTGAGAAAGTAGTCCCTCTCTTCTTTATTCAAGGTAGTGGCTGGTACCAAAAGATCAAAAACTAGACTTTGCAAGGTGGGTAAGTCAGCAAAGACTAACCTGTATGTGGCTTTATGGGCACAAAAGATAGAAAAGGTCTAAGTATAGCAACTACCTGCTACAGGTGCTATTGACACTGCAATGACTGAAATGACCCCTCTGTTCTATATTTATGTTAATTTTTGCACAGAATCCAGAAAAGTGAAGGCTGCCAACCTGGGTTGTGATGAAATGTGAGGATCTGCCTGTCTTGGACTTCTTTTCCAGTAAATTCAGCTGGTCATATTGATCAGTAGGTACATGTAAATAGCTTCAACATTTTAAATTTTATTTAATTTTTAAATTAAATTTATTGGGGTGGTATTGATCAATTAAATTATATATAGCTTCAAATTTAAAAGTAGAATTGCAGTGTTTTTAAATTAATATTGGTGCTTTAATAGTTTTCTTCTGATCGTGACATTTGTCTTCTTATATATGACACTGCCAAATACACAGTTGTAATTTTACATGTAATATGCATTTTTTGCAAGTTTTATTATATAAGTTATGGACCTCATGTGCATATAGAAAGACTGGAGTCTAGCTCTACCACAAGTTGCCCAAATGTTACTGAAGTACCAAGTAACCATGAACACAGGACTGAGAAATCTCTGTTCACTCTGTGATATCAAGTTCAGAATGTCAGCTAACTGGTGATTTTTTAAAAATATATTTTATTGACTTTTTACAGAGAGGAAGGGAAAGGGATAGAGAGCTGGAAACATCGATGAGAGAGAAACATCGATCAGCTGTCTCTTGCACACTCCCTACTGGGTATGTGCCCACAACCAAAGTACATGCCCTTGACCAGAATCAAACCTGGGGCCCTTGAGTCTGCAGGCCGACGCTCTATGCACTGAGCCAAATCGGTTAGGGCACTGGTGATTTCTTTATACTTTTGATACTACTTGGACCTGTATGTCTTTTGAAAGACATTGGTGGAGTCTGTATCCCTTCTGTATTTTTAATAAATAAATGTTCATATTCTGTTGAAGATGGTAGAAATGTACAATGTTTATGCTTCTCCAGCCAGTTTGTCTGTGCTGGAAAATAAAAAGATATAACCAAAAGCCTGTCTATTAAAAAAAGATATATGGCTTGGAGTGGACGCAGGCTAAAGGGGTCAATGGAGAGAAAAGGGGGGCAAATATAATACTTTCAGCAATAAACTTTTTTTAAAAAAAGATAGTGACTGGAGTGCCAGAGCTGCAGCCAGAAGTGATGTCTGCACATTGGGCATCAGGGATAAAGTGACAAAGAATAATGGGCAAAGTGCACACTAGCTACCCACAACGAAGGTTGCATAATATTGTGATTATCCATGGCTTCCAGTGGATTTTTGGTTGACTTGAAATACCTTGTAATCTTATAACTTTTACATGTGATTTCATACTTCTAGTAATTAAAATATGAGTTTATAATAAAATCAATTTCAATGTTGATCTTTGGCAAAAAGAAAAAGAAGAAGAAAGAAAGAAAGAAAGAAAGAAAGAAAGAAAGAAAGAAAGAAAGAAAGGAAGGAAGGAAGGAAGGAAGGAAGGAAGGAAGGAAGGAAGGAAGGAAGAAAGAAAGAAAGAAAGGAAGGAAGAGTCCTGGATGATGTTTCTACTTGCATCCCATTGGCCAGAATTACACAGGTCCTCCTTGTTCCACAGGCAGCTAGAAATTTCTTTGTCGTAGGGAGTCAGGTACAGCAAAAATATACTATTATTATGGAAGAGTGGAGAACAGTTATTGGGAGACAACACTCTTTAAGATAGAGGGCAAGTTGTTGTTTCTGCTCTCAATAGACCAGCAGGTAATCACTCACATTGGTTTCGCTTTGGTTCCCTTGCCTTACACAGAGCAATTGTTGCTTCACAGTTGCGAAGTGTCGCGGCTGCATACTGAATAAGGATCCAAAGTGGGAAGCACTTCAGACTCAGCATCATTACTTTTATTCAGAAGTTATTTTGATGAACTCAACATGCTCCAAATTGAACTCCTGTCCTCACCTTCACCTGTGCTACACTTGCTCCACCACGGTCTTTCTCATCTCAGTTAAGGACCATTTCATTCCTCCAGTGGCCTAGCCCCAAGATCTGGGCATCATGCTTATATCCATCATTCTCTCTCCTACCACATCCAAGTCCTCGGCAAATCATTCTCATCCCCACCACTGCTATCACCTTGTCTCTAGATGACTGCAATCGTCACCCAAGTTCTTTCTCTGCTTTTAGCTTTTCCTCCTTTTCTTTTTAAAAAAAATATATTTTATTGATTTTTTACAGAGAGGAAGGGAGAGGGATAGAAAGTTAGAAACATCGATGAGAGAGAAACATCGATCAGCTGTCTCCTGCACACCCCCCACTGGGGATGTGCCTGCAACCAAGGTACATGCCCCTGACCAGAATCGAACCGGGACCCTTCAGTCGTCAGGTTGACGCTCTATCCACTGCGCCAAACCAATCAGAGCTCCTCCTTTTCTTTATATTTTGTCTTAAAAACGTCCACCATAAAAAGATTTTTCTAAAATGTAAATCACACTTCTGCTCAAATTCCACAGGTTAAAAGGCAAAATTCACATTTACTGAGCATCTACAATACAGATATGGACAAAACAATATCTTTTTTTAATGTTTTTATTGATTTTTAGAGAGAGAGGAAGGGAGAGAAAAAAAGAGAGAAACATTAATCGGCTGCCTCCTGCATGCCCCCTACTGGGGATCAAGCCTACAACCCTAGGCATGTGTCCTAACCAGAAATCAGGAATTGAACCAGTGACCTCTACCAAGAGATCTACGTTTAACCATTGAGCCACATCGGCCAGACACAATCCTTATTTCTTGTCTTCACTAAAATTTCACCCTCTCTGAGAGGCCTTCCCCGAACACTCTATTTTAAAAAATGACGTGAAATTCATATGGCACAAAATTAACTGTTTTAAAGTGTAAAAATCTAATGGCATTTAGAACATTCAGTATGTTGTGCCACCACCACCTCTAACTAGTTCTAAAGCATTTTCATCACTACAAAAAAACCCCCTCCCCAACCCATTAGGAAGTCACTTCCAAGGTCACTATTTTTAATTGCAGCCTGTATACTCTTGTTTCTTCCATTAGTTTCCTAGATTTGCCATAACAAAGTACCCCAAACTAGGCACTTGGAACAGAAAAGCATTGCCTCACAGATCTGGAGACTAGAAGTGTGTGATCAAGTTGTCGGCAGAGTTGGTTCTTTTTGAGGTTTTTAAGAGAGTGCCTGTTCCATACCTCCTCCCTGGCTCCTGGCAGTTTATTGTCAAAATTTGGTCTCCTTGCCTTGTAGGTGCATCACTTCAATCTTAGCCATGTTCACATGGCATCCTCCTTGTGTGAATTTCTGTGTCCAACTTTTCCCTTTTAAGAAGGATTAAGGGTTCACCCTACTCCACTATGACATCATCTTAACTAATTACATCTGCAGTGGTGTTATTTACAAATGTCACTCTGAGGTACTGGGGGTTAGATCTTCAACATATGTTGGGAGGATACAATTCAACCCAGAACACCATCCAGCATGCTATATATTTTATTTATTATTATTATTGTTTGCTTTCTCCCAGTTGAATATCAGCTTCTAGGAGAGCAACCATTGACACTCTTTTTGCCTAGATAAACAATAAATGGACAACCAGCACCTGGAGTATAAATTCCTTGAAGACAGGGAATTGGTCAGTTTTGGGTTCTGTTGAATCACCATCACCTGTGACAGAACCTGGCACACAGCAGGCACTCAATAAATACTTGTTGGATGAACTAATGGCATTTAGAGTCAGATAAGTCATTTTTGCTTTTATTTAATGGACTCTATGCCAGAAAAACTAGAATTACTACCTCAATACTCTTCTTAATTTTCTAGAGATGTGATATAAAATTTTCTAAATTTCCATGGATGAATCATTTTCTTACTTGTACTATATTTAAGTTACATAATATCAAACAAACTTTCTTTCTTTTTTTTGTAGAAGAAGAGAAGAAATTTAGATTGCCAAGTTAAAGGAGATAGACATGTTGGATAGAACAGAACAAAGTTCATAAAGCTAAGTATTAAAATGTATTAGAGAACAAACTACTCCCAGAAAGGCCCAAATAAGTCACTTTGTCAAGATCAGCAGGCTGACAGCAGATGGTGCTATTCCATCTTTACTTCTTAGAAACCATGTAAGCAATCGACTCGGAAATGATTGCAGAAGACAAGTAAAATGGTCCGCCCTTTTTACATTATAATTTGGAAAAGTGACCTAGAGGCAAAAATGCTTTTTATGGAAGCATGCCTGGTATTTTCTCATAGTATTTTATTTTTATCGAAACTATCTGAACATGGGTATGCTATTCATACTCATATTCATGGACTGAAGTGTAGAAAATCAAAGTAGTAAAATGGGAGCTAAAAATGGGGACATAGGTTAGAACTTGTTGCATGGGCATGTTCTCATCATGCCTGAAAAATCTATTTTTAGTTGGTTGACATTTAATTAACTCAGTTCATTAAAACATATTTAGTACTCACAATACCTCCAGCAAAGTAATAGGCACTTAGTGCATATATGTGAGTGAAATAGATCAAGATTTTTCATATCTCTAGAGCTTTTATTGTAGCAGAGGGAGAAAGACACCAAGCTTTTTGGTGGACACCATGATGTGAACCGAGGCCAGCCACCAATTGTGCCAGGCCTGTGGCCACTTAGTTGTAGCCATGTTCCATGCCAAAACTAGCTGCCACTTATGCCAGGCTTGGGGCCACCAGATGGGATTTACAAATCAAGTTAAGATTGGTCGCCTGGCCCTAGCTGGTTTGGCTCAGTGGCTAGAGCGTCGGCCTGCAGACTGAAGGGTCCTGGGTTTGATTCCGGTTAAGGGCACATGCCCTTGTGTGCTCGATCTCCAATAAAAGGCTTGCAGGAGGCAGCTGATCCATGATGCTCTCATCATTGATGTTTCTATCTCTCTTTCTCCCTTCCTCTCTGAAATCAATAAAAATATGTTTTTAAAAAAGAAAAAGATTGGTCACCTGCTTTACTGGTCTGGAAAAAACCCATGGATTTTTTTCAAGTGGTACAGGGTATGCCAAGGCCAGTCGCTACTTGTGTGGGGTTGTGAATCTTTGAGAGATTTACTGAAGTCTGTAGCATCAGCCAAGGCAGGCCCCTTGTGTAGGAAAACACCTGGAGGTGCCTTGGGACAAGTGGGCATGTGGGTGGGGCTGGGTCTCAGGATGTCACCAGGGTGAGGTAAATGATGTGAGCCACCTGAATGGATAGCCCAGATTTGGAGCCCACCTGAACCTGGCTGACTGGGTAAGAAGAGAGTTCAACAAAAAAACCCATGGTGCCTGCCAGCACTTCCATGCCATCAGAGAGCTGCCCCCACACTTGCTCCTCCAGCCCTTGCCAGGAAGTAGTCAAGTTGGTTCCTCCCTGTGCACCCCTGGCATTTTTCTAACAGCTGTCCCTCTGCTGAGGTTAGAGTGAGTGAATCTGTGATCAAGCAAGTCTGTACCTGGGCCGCTCAAAAGCAGTGCCTAGGTCTTCAGCATACCTCCCTAGCACTGATGCAATCCCCACTGCTTTTCACAGCCCGATGTTATGGGCACTCCTCTTCCTGGCACTGGTTCCCTGGGCTGGGGAGCTGATGTGGGGCTGGGACCCCTCCTTCCTCAAGCAGGAGTTCAGCAGCTGAGATATCCTTCCCGATGCTTACTCGCCACACCATGGGTGTGGGACCCGCTCTTCTGCATCTCCACCCCTTCACCAGTCTTGACATGATTTCCTCTTTATATACTTAGTTATAAGACTTCTGTTCATCCGGTCAGCAGCTGCTTTTACATGATGGTTGTTGTATAATTTAGTTGTAATTTTGATGTGGTCATGGGAGGAGGCAAGCACAGCATTGACCCAGTCTACTATCTTGACCAGAATTCCTCTTTGCTGCTTATTTTCTTTTTTATCCTCACCATAGGGTATTTTTTCCATTGATTTTTTTTCAGAGAAAGTGGAGGGAAGAAAAGAGGGGGAGAGAGCCAGAGAGGAAGAGGAAGAGGGAGGGGGAGATAAGTCAACATTGCAGTTAAGATACAGAGCTATTCCATCACCACAAAGATTTCCCTTGTGCCTTTATAGTTATACTCACCCATTCTTTCCCATCATTTCCATCACTTGACGATGACTAATCTATTTTCCATTCTACAATTTTTTTTTATTTATAGAATGTTATATAAATAGAATCACACAATATATGACTTTGGGGGATTGGCTTTTCACTCAGCATAATGTCTTTGAGCTCCATCCAAGTAGTTATGTGTGTCAATAGTGCATATCTTTTTATTGCTGAGTGATTTATAGTATGGTAGTACCATAATTGGTGTAACCATTCATCTACTGAGGACATTTTGCCTGTTTCCACTTCTTAACCATTACAAATAAAGCTGTTGTGAACAATTATGTTTTTTGTGTGGGCATATGTTTTTATTTCTCTGGGATAAATGCCCACAAGTGCAATTGCCAAGTTGTAGGATAAGTACATGTTTAGTTTTTCAGGAAACTATCAAACTATTTTCCAGAGTAGCTGTATCATTTTAGGAGGAACACATGAGGGGAGATAATTTTTAGGAGGGTCATCTCTGCCTAAGAATCCCCTTTAAGCCGACAAGGGCTGTAACAGCATGTTCCTGCAGCAATACACTGGCTCTTTTTTCCCTATGGCATTTGGTGGCCAAATCATCCCCCTTCGCATTATCGTTTAGTGCAGTTGGGCTTCTTCCTAATGTGTGGTGAAAAAATAGCTGTCAGGAGTCAAAAACCATTGCCCTGATAAAATCTGCCCAGAGATAACTGAGGGCTTGCAAATCTTTTACTAGTCTACTAGCCTCTACTTTCTCAGCATCTTCCTATAGTTAACCTTTCCACATCTAGGAGCTAGGGTTTTCATTTGGGTTCTCTATTTTATACCAGGATATCCTATATAATAAAAGGCTAATATGCAAATTGACTGAACGGCTGAACCACCGGTCGCTGTGACATGCACTGACCACCAGGGGGCAGATGCTCAATGCAGGAGCTGCCCCCTGGTGGTCAGTGTGCTTCCACAGGGGGAGCAGTGTGCTCCCACAGGCAAGCACAGCGGTGGTGGCGGGAGCCTCTCCCACCTCCTCATCAGTTGGACATCCCCTGAGGGCTCCTGGACTGCAAGAGGGTACAGGCCGGGCTGAGGGACCCCTCCCCTCTGCCAGTGCACGAATTTCATACACCGGGCCTCTAGTGCTTAAATATTCTAGTAACAGAGAGTCTCTGGCTGGTTTGATTTAGCACCCACTCCTAGCTCCTGACTCTGCCAATGTCCTAGCATTTCTCACCAAGATAGACTATTCACTTATTCACTTCATTTGGGCCTCAGCTCTTCTCAACTGTCCCCTCCCTTCAGCATCATTCTGTATGTCCTAACCAGGCTTTATTTTCCCTCACAGCACCTATAATTTCCTGACAGGATGTGAGTGTACTTGTGTTAGCTGTCTCACCTTGCTAGGATGCAAGCTACCTACAGGCAGGGACCCTGTGTGGTACACTGCTGTGACGGTGCCTTGCTCATCACAGATGCTCAAGAAATAAATGATGGACGACTAAATCAACAGAAATTTTGCAATGGTTTCTTAACTGATCGGCTCTCTTGCCTCTAAGTTTATCTTTCACTCAAAGAAGTAAAGTTATACTCCAAAGGCACGGACTGAATCAGCTCACTCTCCTCAAAACCCTTAAGTGATCCTTCATTGCTTATTGACCGAATAAATCGCAGACTCATTCAGAGTAGCAACTAAACGCCCCATAGTTTATCTTCCAGAAGATTTCTTGGCACAATGTATGATTTTTTCCTCCATTTTATAGTCCAGCCTCACCAAGGCACTCACTTTTTCTGACCATATCAAGCTTTCATGTCAATGTAATTTAGTCTTCTTTTCCCCTGTTCCCATTCTCAGTCAATTTAACTGTCAAAGTTTAGGTGTGTTTTTTTCCACTCACGTAGGAGTTTTGAGTTATGATTTTAATTTTCTTTGTGACAACATTTTTTTTTTCTGGCAAGTTCCTTCACAATTTTTCTTTGAGTTTGTTTGTTTGTTTGTTTTTCTTGTTAGGAGGCTGTGCTTACATGTATTTCAATGTTCCATCTTTTTCCAGACCAACCACTAGCGCAAGATTCATGTGGCGTGAGGGGAGGACCCAGAGTAGTTTGCCAGATTGCTGTGCTCCCGTGCTCCCTCTTGTGAGGCTTCGGAGCAGACAACATGGTCCCACTCTGTATCGCCGCCTCCTTCAGCTCACAAGAGCAGTTACTGCCAGCGGTGAGCCTCCCCAGCTGTTACTAACAAGAAACTCAGCCTCGCCCTGACTGGTTTGGCTCAGTGGATAGAGTGTCGGCCTGTGGATTGAAGGTTCCCAGGTTTGATTCTGGACAAGGGCATGTACCTTGGTTGCGGGCACATCCCCAGTAGGGAGTGTGCAGGAAGCAGCTGAATCGATGTTTCTAACTCTCTCTCCCTCTCCTTCTCCCTTCCTCTCTGTAAAAAATCAATAAAGATATATTATTTTTTTTAAAAGAAAGAAACTCAGCCTATGCTTTCCACGTACATCTTTCTTTAAAAAAAAAAAAAAAAAGTGGTGTTCTCTATCTCACAGATATTATGCTGAGCTGGATGTATATACTACATGATTCCTTTTAAATTAATTCTAGAACAGGCCAAACTAATTTACAGTAGAAAACATTTAGAACACTGGATGCTTTGGAATAGGAGGGGGTCAACTGGGTACGGACATGAGGGAACTTTCTGGGGTTGATAGAAATGTCCTTCCTAGACTTGAATCAAGTATGAGTTGCATGGGTGTATATATTGGCCAAAGTAGACAGTTTAAGATTTGTTTTTTTAAAAAGTGGTGTCCTCTGAGTTAGTCACCTCAAGTCTTCCCTGGGGCCTTCCCATGCTTTTTCCCTCTGCCTTCCACAGCTCGTGCTCCCCATCCCATCTCCGGCCTGCTCATGAGAAGGCTAAAAAGGGCTAATTCCAATGTAAACCTGATATTTGGGGGCTAGAAATCTGGATCCGTGCCAGCAAGCCCAGTGTCCATTCTTGATAACCTATAATTAAGTCATTGCCTCTTGCCCAGAAACTGGTCTTGCATAACCTGTTATCTAAATACAAAGGCCATAAAACTGTGAACAGTGCACTGCCCCAGAGGGGGGTTTATTAATGCTGGCGCAAGGCCAGACCATCAGATATGGCCTGGAGACCCCCAACACCTGGGGGCCTTCTTGCAAAGCCCATGAAAAGAACCAGAAGCATAATCTATACTTGCAGGACAATGACCCCAGAAAGATATAAAAGAGAAGCTCCCTGCATGTTACTTTACTCAGATTTGGGAAGTTATTCTGCTGAGTCCACCGGCGTATTAAACAGTATAACTCCTTTTCTCTAAAAGTGTTGCTTGGTTTTTCTTTGGTCTTCTGCAGCATTCATGGCATTCCCCATCAGGGCAAAACCTCAGATTCTAAGAGTCAATTTAGCTGTCAGTGTGTGAGCTGGCCCACTGCCAATCCCTCCCCAGCCCATTCTTCCCAACTCTAGGACTGCACTAATGTTGCTTCTTAGGTACCTCCTTCACGCTCATGTTTTGACCACACTTCAGTGTGATTTGGAATTTTTGTGTGTTCATTTTTCTGAGGATATAGTTTGTTCTTTGCATGTGGTTGCTGTTGTTCTCCTTGCTTTGTAGGATTTCCAGGCAAAGTGATATGATTCAAAACTGCTGCTACCATTTTCTCATTCAATTTAGCAATTTAAAGGACTATGCTTTAGTCTAAGATTAATTTCCTTCTAAGTAATTTTGGGTTAATAGATCCTTCTTCATATGAATAAGGTGGTAGGAGAACTGGAGTGTTATGATTTTTTAAGATTAATAATATAGTTTAAGTTTATTTCCAGGGAAAAAATTAAAAACTGGAAATTGCTACAATGTCTGAAAGAGGGAATACTGAGCTCTCTGTAGTGCACTAAGTCACATAGCTTGCACTGACTGGTCTGAGGGCGTTTGTCTCCCAGAACTGAGAGATTGACATCATTTTATATTTTTCTGTAGTGCAATCCTTAAAAAGCACAAAAATTAGTGCCTAATCACTTTAGGAACAAAACAAAACAAAGGCGACATTTTCCCTCACCTAGGGCTGTCAATGGTCACACTGGTGGAACTACATTGGAGAACTCCAACCTTCAGTTCCCAATTCTGATCTCGCATAGCTGCCCTGGAATTACCTGTGAACCAAGAAGGACCAATTACAGTAATGCTCTTCCAGAGATGGGAGGTCTCTGCATTGCAGCCAAGGGCCGGGGAGGCGGGGGGTAGAAGGGGGTAGAGGGGGGTATGGCCACGGGGAGGGGGGAGTCACTGCAGAGATACCCACTAGGCCCGTGGTCTGCAAACTGCAGCTTGCGAGCCACAAGCGGCTCTTTGGCCCCTTGAGTGTGGCTCTTCCTAAGCCTTAGGAGTATCCTAATTAAGTTAATAACAATGTACCTACTTATATAGTTTAAGTTTAAAAAATTTGGCTCTCAAAAGAAGTTTCAATCATTGTACTGCTGATGTTTGGCTCTGTTGACTAATGAGTTTGCCGACCACTGCACTAGGCCAATCCCAACATCAAGCTCCAATCTAGAATTTTTTTAGTTGACATATAACATTTCAGATGTGAAACACGATGAGTGGTTAATTGTATATTCTGCAAAACCACAATAAGTCTAGTCAATATCCATCACCATACATAGTTATACAATTTATTTTCTTGTGATGAGAACTTTTAAACTCTGTTCTTTTAGGAACTTTCAAACATGCAATACACTATAAAACTGAGGCTGATACACGCCTACTCTAGGTTTGCTATCCAGTCTAGTAAAGTAAAGTACCTTTGAATTTCTACTGCAACAGCAGCAGTGATGGAGGGGGCTCCCTCTTCTTCCCTCACCCTACAGACCAACATTCCTGTCTCTGCTCAGAACCAACATATCAGCAGCGACCAGCAGTGCCCCAGCACCCTCACCAGGCCCACTGCCTGGCTGCCAGAAGTGTCTCTTCAGGTCCTCTGCTTGTTTTATAATTAGATTTTTTTTTAGTGTAGAGTTGTATGGGTTCTTTATAAATTTAGGATATTAATCCCTTATTAGATGTATCATTGACAAATACGTTGTTCCATTCAGTAGTTTGTCTTTTCTTTTTGTTGATGACTTCCTTTGTTATGCAAAACTTTTTAGCTTGATGTAGTTCCATTTGTTTATTTTTTTGTTTCCTTTGTCTGAGCTGATATATATCAGCAAAAATATTACTAAGAGCAATGTTTGATAGTTTCCTGCCTGTTTTCTTCTAAGAAGTTTATGGTTTTGGATCTTATATGTAAGTCTTTAATCCATTTTGACTTTATTCTTATATATGGTGTAAGAAAATGGTCTGGTTTTATGTTTTTGGATGTATCTGTCCATGCAAAATGTTTCCCCAATGCCATTTATTAAAGAGACTAGAGGCCCAGTGCACAAATTTTTGTGCACTCGGGGGGAGGGGGGGGTGGCCCTCAGCCCAGTCTATGCCCTCTTGCAGTCTGGGACCCCTTGGAGGATGTCCACCTGCTGGCTTAGGCCCGCTCCCTGGGGGATTGGGCCCAAGCTGGCAGTCAGACATCCCTCTGGCAGCCCGGCAGCTCTCAGGGGATGTCCACTTGCCAGCAGGGAGCAGGCCTAAGCTGCAGTTGGACATCCTTAGTGCTGCTGAGGAGGCGGGAGAGACTCCTACCACCACCGCTGTACTGGCAGCAGTCAGCCTGGCTTGTGGCTGAGTAGAGCTCCCCCTGTGGGCTCTCACTGACCACCAGGGGGCAGCTCCTGCATTGAGCATCTGCCCCTTGGTGGTTAGTGTGTGTCATAGTGACCAGTCATTCCCAGTCGTTCTGCTGTTAGGGTCAGTTTGCATATTACCCTTTTATTATATAGGATAGAGGCCTGGTGCATGGGTGGGGGCCAGCTGGTTTGCCCTGTTGAGTGTCCCGGATCAGGGTGGGTGTCCCGCTGGGGTGCCTGGCCAGCCTGGGTGAGGGGCTGATGGGTGTTTGCAGGCTGGCCATAGCCCCTTCAGGGTGGGGGGTCCTGCTGGGGTGCCTGGCCAGTCTGGGTGAGGGGCTGAGGGCCGTTTTTAGGCTGGCCAACCCCCCTGGCGATGGAAGCTCCCAGCCTCTCCTTTTTTTCTTTTTCTTTTTTATTCTGGGATTTATTTACCTTTTATAATTGAAACTTTGTAGCCTTGAGAGGAGCTTAGAGGCAGCCAGGGTGGGTGGGAGGGAAGCCTCCTGCTCACTCCAGCTCCGTGGCCATGGCCGGCTGAAAGCAGATATCTTGGGTTTATTTATCTTCTATAATTAAAACTTTGTTGCTTTGAGTGGAGCTCAAAGCCAGGCTGTGGCAGGCGGGAAGCTTGGCTTCCTCCATCATTGGGGCAACCAAGCCTCCTGTTTGCTCCAGCTTTGTGGCTGCTGGCCGCCATCTTGGTTGGGTTAATTTGCATATAGTCACTCTGATTGGCTGATGGGCATGGCTTAAGGCATAGCAAAGGTATGGTCAATTTGCATGTTTGTCTTTTATTAGTGTAGATTATCTTTTCCCCATTGTATGTTCTTGCATCTTTTGTTATATTATAAGTTAACTTACCAAATAAGCATGGATTTATTTTTAATCCAATTTTTAACAGCTCTGTATTCTGTTCTATTGATCTACATTTCTGTTTTTATGCCAGTACCATGATGTTTTGGTTACCATAGCCTTGTAGTGTAGTTTAATATCCGGTAGTGATACCTCCAACTTGTTCTTTTTTCTCATGATTGCTGTAGCTATTCAGGGTCATTTGTGGTTCCATATAAATTTTGGGAGTATTTGTTCTAGTTCTATAACAAATACCATTGGTATTTTGACAGAGATTGCATTGAATATGTGGATGGCTTTGGTAGTCTGAATATTTTAATGATGTTAATTCATCCTGTCCAGGAACAAGGTATATCTTTCCATTTATTTGTATTTTCTTCCATTTTTTTCTTCATGTCTTATAGTTTTTGAGTACAGGTCTTTTACCTCCCTGGTTAAATTTATTCTTAGCTATTTCAACTTTTTATGTAATTATAAATGGGATTGTTTTCTTAAATTATCTTTCTGATAGCTTGCTATTAGTGTATAAAAAATGAAACCAATTTCTGAATGTTAATTTTGTATCCTGTTACTTTACTGAATTTATTTATCAGTTCTAGTAGTTTTCTCGTGGAATCCTTAGGCTTCTTTGTATACAGTACCATGTCATCTGCAAATAATGACCATACGTCTTCCTTTCTGTCAGATTGCTGTGATTAGGATATTCAATACTGTGTTCTACAGAAGTGGTAAAAGTGGATATACTTGTTCACTATCTTAAAGAAAATGCTTTTAGCTTTTTCCCATTGAGTATGATGTTAGCTCTGGGTTGCCACATATGGCCTTTATTATATTGAGGTATGTTTCTTCTATCCCAACTTTTCTTATAATTTTAATCATAAATGGGATTTTGTCAAATGCTTTTTCGTCATTTATTGAGATTATCATATCGTTTTTATCCTTCATTTTGTTTATATGGTATATCACATTAATTGATCTACAGATACTGAACCTACCTTGTACTGAGGAATAAATCTACCTTGTTCATAAGTGTGTTTAATATTTTAAATGTATTGCTGAATTCAGTTTGCTAATATTGTTGAAGATTTTTACATCTATGTTCATCATTGATATATTGACCCTTACATTTTTTAATGTCTTTGTCTGGTTTTGGAATCAGGCCAATGTCAGCAGCTGCATGTGACCAGCTGAGAAGTGAGGTCAGCTGCCACCAGTGCCATGCCTGAGTCCAGCCAAAGACACAGGTCATCCTTAAGGCTCAGCTGCTGAAAGAGCCTTCGGTGGTATTTGAGTTGGGTGAGGCAGGGTCTGAGGATGTCATCAAGTGGGCAAGTGGTTTTCACCAATTAATGCAGATTCAGATCTGGCACCAGTGCTGAGCTTAATGGCACAGACCACACCGAGGTCAGTCATTTCTGGCCAGGAGCCTGCAGACCTTTGAGAGTTTCTTTAAAAAACCTGTATCATGGGCTGGCGGTATACAAGTTGGGTGGGCTTAGGTCTCAGGGAGTCATCAGGATGGAGCTAGCAGAGTTCACCAAGATAATGCAGATTCAGATTTGATCATATGGGAGGAGGTTCCAATACAGGGACAATGGCAGCTGTCCCTTCAGCTCTAGCCTTGAAGCCTCACAGCTCAGCTTCTTTTTGTATGTTTCTGGCATCTCCACAAGAGCCCAACGTGGGTACCTGAGAGCAAGTGAGGTTTGTGCAGGCTCTTTAAGAGTATGTCCGTGTTTCCAGGAGCATTCTGCCTAACCCAGACAGATGGAATCCCAGCTGACTTCACAGCCAGGTGTTGTGTGGGCTCCTCTTTCTGATACTAAAGCTCCAGGCTGGGGGCCCAGAGTGGGACTGGAGCTCCTCACTCAGCGGTTCTCAACCTGTGGGTCACGACTCCTTTGGGGGTCAAACGACCCTTTCACAGGGGTCGCCTAAGACCATTGGAAAACACATATATAATTACATATTGTTTTTGTGATTAATCACTATGCTTTAATTATGTTCAATTTGTAACAATGAAATTGGGGGTCACCACAACATGAGGAACTGTATTAAAGGGTCGCGGCATTAGGAAGGTTGAGAACCACTGCCCTCACTCCTCAGGGGGAACTTCTGCAGCTGAAATATTCCTCCAGATTCACAACAGCCACATATGTGTGTGGGCCAGCCCACTTTGTGTCTCCATCCTTCCTGTAGGTTTCACATGGTTTCTTCTTCTTTTGTAAAAATATGTTTTTATTGATTTTTAGAGAGAAAGGAAGGGAGAGGGACAGAGAGATAGAAACATTGATAAGAGAGGAACATCATCAATTGGCTGCCTCCTGCACACCCCCTACTGGGGATGGATCCCGCAACCCCGGGGGATGTGCCCTGACCAGGAATCAAACCAGTGACCTCTTTGTTCCTGGGTTGACGCTCAATGACTGAGTCACACCAGCTAGGCTGGTTTCTTCTTTTTATCCTTAGTTATAGGACTTCTATTCAGCTTGTCTTCAGATGGTTCTTCAGCTTGATTGTTCTATAATTTAGTTGTAATGTTGATGTGGTCATGAGAGAAGGAGAGCACAGCATTCACCTACTTCACCGTCTTGACTGGAACTCTCAAAGAAAACGTTAAATATTTTTTCATGGACAAAGGGCTTACAAATGCAAAAATCGCTAGAGTCTATGAAAGTCATATGTAGCCCAGAGAAAGACAGATGAGAAAAGAATAAAATGTATAGTATATTAAAGCAAAAAATGAATCAAGGGAGGGGAGTTGAAAGTGTTTGGGGCAAGGGAGTTGACATTTTAGAAAGGGTGCTCCAAGAGCAACATTTTCTGAGCAGGTGACATATGAGTAGACCCGAAAGAGGTGAGTGAGGTGTTTAGAATTTGGACAGAGATTATTTGTATAAGAAGGAATAGCAAGTTCTTATGCTATGAGGCTAAAAGGTGCTTAGTATTTGGATGACACCAAGGAGGTCAGTATGACTAGAGTACATAGACAAAGGAAAAAACACAGGGGAGAGCAGTAAAAGATGAAGTCAAAGAGGTGACTGGAGGCTAGATTACATGGGAAATAGATTGAAGAGGGCATGAACAGGAGGTGGAGAATCAGTTAGGAGGCCACGGTAATAAACCAAGTGAGCAATGATGGTGATTGGACCAGGGTATTTTCAGTGGGGATAATGAGAGGTGTCTGCGTTTTGTAAATATTTCAAAGGCAAGAATGATGAACTTTGTTGATGAATTGGATGTGGGTTGTGAGAGAAAAAGAGGGGTCAAGGATGGCCACAAGTATTCTAGTCTAAACAAAAGATGGATGGTGTTACTGATGACTAAATGGAAAAGATTGAGGGGGAAGTAGATTGGAGAAGAATAGCAAGCTCTCTATGAGAAATGCAGGTGCACATGCTGTGAAAGCAATGGAAGAGGTCCCAAGTGGAAATACACTTTTGGGAGTCATTAATTTACAGATGGTATTCAATGCCTTGGGATTAGAGAGATCACTAATGGAGTGAGTATAGAAAATGCCAACATCCTCTTAATTTTTGTATCTTCAACATCTAACTCAGCACTTGGCTTTCAATAAATATTTTTCAATTGAATGAAAATGTTTCTATTTGTCACAGAGGGACAGCGAAAAGCGCCCCCTACAGCAGAGCCATGTATCATGTATTCCAAACTAGTCTCTGAGGAAGTGCTAAGTCCTCTCGTTCTATATTCATAGCTCTCTGGAATTTTCTTTAGCACATTTATTTCAGTTCTCAATTCTATGTTTATTTGGATTATTATGCAAGGTTCTGCTTTCCAACTAAGACACAAAGGGATAAAGAGCATATATCTTATAGTCTCCTTTCCCCCAGCATCCAGCAGTGTAGAATATAATAGTTACTCTATTACTATATGTTGAAAAAAATGAATAAAAATATTTTTTTGTATGGAGGTAATTTTATTTAGATTTATCTATTGACTAACCTTTCTTGAACTCTAAAAGAGTCTGCTTTTTATCTAATGGGGAAAAACATGAAGATGACCTGAATCTGCAATGTCAGTCTGCAATGTTACTTCTCTAACTGCCCATTGCAGTCGTTGATAGTCCACTTTGGCACTCTTCTCACTGAGTCTGGGCACAGCCTCACACAACCTTCTCCATGCACTGCCCCAGGTGGCCACTACCACATGATCTGATTGGTACTCACAACAAAGCCCATCTGTTATCTTTGATCTAAATCAAACCAAATGACCTCAAATAAATATTATGCCCACAGTGAGCTAAATTCACAAAAATAATTCAACATTTATGGGTATTATACCTGCAAAGCCAGCACAATTAATTAGCCCCATCTCTAATACCCACAGTCCATCAACTCTTCGTTGTTCTCACCTCGTTGAAAGGAAAATGTTTGCTATAATTTGGCCAGCTCTCACTTAGCAGTGGCCTATGATGCTACTTCAAGAAATGCTTCTCCTACCATCTCCCAATAAAACCCATTATTTGCCCTAGCTGGTTTGGCTCAATGGATAGAGCGTTGGCCTGTGGACTAAAGGGTCCCAGGTTCAATTCCGGTCAAGGGCACATGCCTGAGTTGCGGGCTTGATCCCCAGTGCGGGGTGTGCAGGAGGCAGCCAGTCAATGATTCTCTCTCATCATTGATATTTCTATCTCTCTCTACCTCTCCCTTCCTCTCTGAAATCAATAAAAATATAATAAAAAAAAACACACAACTCATTACTTAGTGAAGGGTTCTTCTGTGTCTAGCTTTTACAGTTCAGTTCTTTTTTTTTCTTGTTGTTGGTGTTTTCTTTTTTACAGTTCAGTTCTTTTGAGTCCTAAATTGTTATCACATTTTATAAAAAGTATGCTTTTTCTGAGATGTCTTTATTTTCTATAATGTGATTTTCTATACTGTTAGTTTTGGAGCATTTTTTACTCAATTAAGCAAGAATAGTACAGGTCCATTGCACCCCCCAAATTGCAGGATCCCTTCTAGCTCCCTCTCATTTCATTTACAAAGCTGAGAAATCAAGAAACAGGACTAGAATTTGAGTGAGAGAATTCAATGCAAGCTCTGAGAGTCTAGGAAAATCTTATTTGAAAGGCACATCTGGGTGAAGGATGCTAGTTGGGACTCTGGTCAAACAAAAGATGGCATGAGGCACCAAGTTCCTGAATGAATGTGTGGTAGTTTAGCTATTATTGATTATAATTTACTTTGTGTTTAATAAATGCAATAAATGCATTCAATCTTCTTACTCGTTCCACAATACAGATATTATTATATTTTCCCACTTTATAGATTAAGAAACTGGACACCGAGAAGTTAGGTGCTTTTACGGTGTTGGAAAACTAGCAAATTGTACAATCGAGATTTGAACCAAATCTCAGAATCTGTGTTTCCTTAGAACCTTGCTACTGAAGCTGCACCTTCAATACTTAGTACAAGGATGGGGAAGACTAGAAAGACACAAGTCCTACTTCACTATTTTGGCCTGAGACTTGTCCTACGACAGTGATGGCGAACCTTTCGAGCTCGGCGTGTCAGCATTTTGAAAAACCCTAACTTAACTCTGGTGCCGTGTCACATATAGAAATTTTTTGATATTTGAAACCATAGTAAAACAAAGACTTATATTTTTTATATTTATTTTATATATTTAAATGCCATTTAACAAAGAAAAATCAACCAAAAAAATGAGTTCGCGTGTCAGAGGTGTCATAGGTTTGCCATCACTGTCCTACGCCCTACCCCAAATAAAATGGGAAAGAACTAAGCTATCTTGATTACTACTATTTCCAATAGTTAGACAATGCCTAACAAACAAGTGCTAAACCAATATTTGTGGAGCAAATAAATGACATAGAATCAGAGGTTCAAAGCTATCATCACTTTGTGTTTATTTATAGCATAAATCTTTCTATATGATTTTAAATGAAGACTTTAAAGAGATTGATTTAAAGAGGAGAAATGGCATCCAATGGCGAACTATGGCACTCTTAGGTCACACTGCTCAGGGTGGAACCTGGTGGAGCTCACTGTCCGAGAGTCCCTGTTTATCACCTTCTGGAGTGGCCCCTGTGGTCTTCACGGAAACGTTGCTCTTTGCTTTCTATTCTAAACTCCAGCATCACACACTGATGATGTTTAAACAGCTGCTGGTTTCTACCTTGAAGGAGTTTGTATTTCAATGATGAACAGGAGAATTCCTATAAATAAGGCTGAGTCCAATTCCCCTAGAATACAGTGAGAGACTCTCAGCAACCCTTGCATCACACATATGTCAGGTGAATCTCAGGCCATTGTGGATCTCAGTGCTCATCCAAGCTCCTGATAGCTTAGCAAATGCCCTCCGTACCTTTAGTTAGCGGATCCATCTGTATCTAATTACTTCCTGGTTTGACTATGATGAACTGAACTACCAAAATACCCTGTCATGAGCATAGGCTATCTTCTAATATTCCAGGTAGTGTTGCTGATAGGGGATATTTAAATAAGCCTCCTAAATACTTGTCTCATCTGAACTCCGACCTGAACTGAATATCCATCCAAGTGCCCTGCCTTGCAATTTTCCCCGTTAGTTTTCAGAAAAGTCCCCTAGAGCAGTGGTTCTCAACTGGAGACAATTTTGCCCCCAGGGGACTTTTGACAATGTCTAGAGACATTTTTAGTTGTCACAACTGGGGTAAGTGCCACTGGGTAGAGGCCAGGGGTGCTGCTGACCATCCTACAAAACATGCAGAGGACAGCCCGTGAAGAGCAATCTCTCCCAAAACGACAACAGTGCCACCGCTGAGAAACCCTGATCTGGGCTATGGGGGACATTCATGTCCTGGTGACCACAGAGACATCTCTTTATATTAATTTTATTGACATGAAAATAGCAAACCTGGTATTTATAAATAGGTAGAGGAAAATATGAGTACTTAAGAGAAATTATAAAGATTAATTATTAAATGACTACTCTCTGGGAGCAGGGGCAGGGTGTAAGGGGTGCAGTGGGGGGAAAAGGAGAACATCTGTAATATTTTTAACAATAAAGACACATTAAAAACATACAGAGATTAATTATTAAATGTCTACTCTATGCTTACAACTTTATGAAAAAAAGCATTGCTCTTTCCCCCATTTTACAGGATGGAAGTGAAGTTCAGAGAGCGGTTATTAAACATGGTAAAGGTCATGTAGATAGAAAGGAGCTGAGCCAGGACTGAGTCCTGGCAGGACTCCAAAGTCCATTTTCCTTCCGCTATAGCTTCAAATGATCCCTTCCTATTGGGAAGGAAAGCACAGCAATAAACTTCTCAAAAATTTTAATCCTGTCCTTGAATGACTTTTCTCATTTCCTGAAATGTCTATTCTACATCCTGCCGGGCAGATGAGTCCATCCCCTGACCTGCTGTCTCCCACTTGCAAGTGTAACCCTCCTGCACATGGGGAACTGGTGCAAAGGGCACACTCACATTGTTGCTGCAATCCCGCTGCTTATGTAGCACTTTGAAACCTTCCGTTTGTTTGTTTATTTAGTTAGTTCATGAAAATGTCCTTGTTCATTTATTTTTTATTGTTGACAGTGTTACAGATGTCCCTATTTTCTCCTCACTTTCCCCTTCTACCCAGCCCTGACTCCACCTCAGGCCTTACCATACTATTGTCTGTGTCCATGGACCATATATATATATATATATATATATATATATATATATATATATATTCGTTGATTAATCTCTACCCGTCCCTCCCATTCCCCTCACCTCTGAGATCCGTCAGTCTGTTCCACGCATCCATGCCCTGGGGCCTATTTTGTTTGTCAGTTTATTTTGTTCATTAGATTCCACAGATAAGTGAGATTGTGTGACATTTATCTTTCTCTGACTGGCTTATTTCACTTAGCATAATGGTCTCAGGTCCATCCATGCTGTCTCGAAGGGTAAGAGATCCAGCTTTTATACAGCTGCATAGTATTCCATGGTGTAAATGTACCACAGCTTTTTTAATCGACTCATCTCCTCATGGGCACTTGGGCTGTTTCCAGCTCTTACCTATTGTAAATAATGCCATTATGAACATAGGGGTGCATATATCCTTTCTGATTGGTGTGTCAGGATTCTTAGGATATATTTCCATAAGTAGGATCACTGCATCAGACAGCAGTTTCATTTTTAATTGTTTCAGGAAACTCCATACCGTTTTCCATTTGGCTGCACCAGTCTGCATTCCCACCAGCAGTGTACTAGGGTTCCCTTTTCTCTACATCCTTGCCAGCACTTGTTTGTTGATTTATTGATGGTAGCCATTCTGGCAGGTGTGAGGTGATACCTCATTAATCAATTTTCAAATGTTGAACCAGCCTTATAGACCCAAGATAAATCCCAGTTGGTAATGGTGTATAATTCTTTTAGATTCAGTTTGCAAATATTATATTGAAAATTTTTGCCCCTATGTTCATGATGGCTTCTTATTTTAATTTCTGTAATTATTAAGTTGAGATTTCATGAAAAAATTTTAAACCTCAGAACCTAAGCAAAATGAGGAGGGCATTCATGAGGAGGTGGGGTAGAGGGAAGAAGATAGTATTGTAGCCTACGAGGAGAAGTTGTTACTATGTGTGATATTTAAGGCCACAGCAATAGATAAGAATATCCTGTATGAGGGGGTGGGGGGGGGGGAGAGAGAAAAGTTCTGAAGATGAAACCAGAATGCCTGTTTCTGACTCTAGCTTTGACTTGATCACAACCTCTTTGGAATCAAGGTACCTGTTTTATTTTTTTTAATTTAATCCTCAGAGAAGATCTTTCACTTATCTAATTTTCCAACAAATCACTTGCCAATAATGCTTGGGGCTATTTAATACTGTGATGGTCATTTTTATTGTCAATCTGACTGGGATATGGAATGCCCAGATAATTGGTAAAACATTATTTCTGGATATGACTTTGAGGGTGTTTTTGTAAGACTTTTGAAATGGTAAACTGATAAAAATTACTCTCCTCTCAATCCATTGAGGACCTGAATAGAACGAAAAGGCGGAGAAAGGAGATATTTGCTCTGTTGTTGTGCTGGGACATCCATCTTCTCTTGCTGTTGGTCATCGGTGTCCCTGGTTCTCTGGTCTTTGGACTTGTATTCAGATTTGCACCATCGTCTCACCACCATCCCATTCTTGAGATTTGGGATCCATACTGGGAGTTATACCATCTACTCTCCTGGTTCTTGAACCTTTGGACTGAATTGCACCACTGACTTTCCTTGTTCTCCAGCTTGCATGGCACTTCTCAGACTCCATAATTATGTGAGCCAATTGTTATGAAAATTATATCTATATCTATATTTATATATTGTTTATCTGGAGAATCCTGACTAATACATATAGGTTATGGAGGTCATTTCATAGGAATTGCTAACCTTCTCCTCTCATGTTCCTAAGCATTTTAAAAAATATATTTTTATTGATTTCAGAGGAAGAGAGAGATAGAAACATCAATGATGAAGAAGAATCATTGATTGGCTACCTCTTGCATGCCTCCTACTGGGGACCAAACTCACAACCCGGGCATGTGCCCCGACCGGGAATCAAACCGTCACCTCCTGCTTCATACATCGATGCTCAACCACTGAGCCACGCCAGCTGGGCTCCTAAGCAGTTTTGATTTCATTTGTAAAGAGATTGCTGTAAGATTAATTCCTGGCTCTTCACAGGTAGGAAACTCTTAGAGAGGCAGTTATCTGTCTACCTTTAAGTTTTCTTGCCTCCTCAGAGCAGTGCTGCTAGCTGAGAAACAACGCTGGTGACTATTCTCATTAGTTCCACAGGCCATTGCCAGAGGACTGCTCTAATTTGGTCTCTGGTTCCAGTTCAAGGTCCTCTGACATGCATGGATCCAGTTGGGCCTCTGGTGTCTTTGATTTACATTGACCATTGCTCCAACTCTGGCTCTGAGCAGAGAATCCTCCAGCTGCCTATTACTCTCCTATTATCTAATGAGACATTTCTGAAAACATGCTGCAGATGTGACTATGTTCTGCAAGTTCCTACAGCTGACCTGGCCTACTACTGACTTGGTCTGCCTGCCCAGCACTGCTTCTCTGTGACTAAAACCCTTGGGCCACCTTCTCTTCCCTCTATTTGAAACTCTAGTTCTGTCTCGGCAACCTTTACTCCCAAGTTCTGCTGGGACTGTCTCAAAAGACTTTAAATTCCATAACGTTAACTCTGCTAAGGGCTTTCTCATTATCTCTCTTGATAAAGTACCCTCCAACAACTTCTGAGGCCAATATAATACTCAAGTGGGGAAGTGGTCTGACGTGATGGGAAAGGGAGAGGGCTACGAAAGAGAAGGGGAAAGGAAAAGAGACTTGACATTAATTAAACACAGATTCTTCACCAGGCATCATGCTAAGGTGCTTTAATGTTGCTTCTTTAATCCCCTACAACTTTAAGAATGGGTATTACCTCAATGGGAAGATTGAAATTCAGCAATGTATGAATCTAAAGCTTGTTTTATATTTACTTTGAAAAGAAGATATGCTGGCCTAAAATCCCAGTAGATACTTTTGTTTACTTTGTAAACATATCACATTGTAAAACTGAATTTTGTGAAGTTAGTTAAAAAAATTTTTTATATGAATGGGATCATACTGAAAATATTGTTTATCACCTTTAACCTTATTGTGTTACTAGAGGACCGGTGCATGAAATTTGGGCATGGATGGGGACCCCAGGCCTGTTGGGGCTGTCTATTGGGGCTGTCTAACCCAGTCCTGATTGGGGCTGGGCCAGCTGGGGCCTGCTGGCTGCTGGCTGGGGCCTGACGGCTGGTGGGGAGGGACTGCGGGAGGTTTGCCAGCTGTGGGGGGTGGGGGGTGGGGGCTAGGAGGCACCAGGAGAGGTTGGTTGGCTGTGGAAGGTTGGCTGTGGGAGTGCACTGACCACCAGGGGGCAGCTCCTGCACTGAGCATCTGCCCCCTGGTGGTCAGTGCGCATCATAGCAACTGGTCATTCTGGTCGTTCAGTTGCTTAGGCTTTTATATATACAGATTATCAATTAAGATCTTAGCCATTTCTCCATGTGGGCAATTGCGTAGATGTCTGTCCCCATCCTGTACTTGGTGCATTTGGAGTTTACATTTACCTGCATGACAACAATTTTATCAGTTCATGACCTTATAATTTCTTGTATTTGTTTGGTGAATATTTTTTCTGAAATTTTTTTAAGATTTTATAAGGTAAAAATGGTACTTTAGTATAGTTTCTTTTTTGCAGTCACTCCAATTACAAATGAGCTTAAACATAATACTTGAATATTTAAAAGCCATTTGTAGCTTAAGACCTATTTACTCATGGTTTGTTTGTTTCTAGTGAATCATTGGCCTGTTTTCTCTGATTCAAAGAAGTTAGGCCTTGTGGCATGTGTGGCAAACATTTCCCACAGTTTATTGTTTGTATTTTGATCTTCCTTTATTTTTTTTTTATACACACAGAACTTTCCATTTTTATTTTTTCCAATTTACCATTCTTTTCTTTTTTGACTTCTGAGTTGTATTATTATTTTTTTTAAGCATCTTCTCACCCAGCCCGTGTGCTCAGTGGTTGAGCATCAGCCTATGAACCAGGAGGTCATGATTCCATTCCCGGTCAGAGCATATATCCAGGTTTCAGGTTTGATCCCCTGTAGGGAACATGCAGGAGTCAGCTGATCAATGATTCTCATCATTTATGTTTCTATCTACCTCTGCCTCTCCCTCCCTCTCTGAAATCTTTAGACATATATTTAAAATATATTTTTAAAAGATTAATAGCTTCTAAGGGCCCCTGTTGTTATTTTTTTAAAATAGCATTTTCTCTACCTAAAATTATAAGAAGATCCTTTTACATTTTCTTGTATTATTTTTACACATTTTCAAAAATCTATCATTTTAAAATGATTTTGTGATAGCTTTTATTGATTTATTTTTTGAATATATTTTTATTGATTTCAGAGAGGAAGAGAGAAGAAAAGATAGAAACATCAATGATGAGAGAGAATCATTGATTGGCTGCCTCCCACGCACCCCTACTGGGGATCAAGCCCACAACCAGGGTAAGTGCCCTGACCTGGAGTCAAACTGTGATTTCCTGGTTCATGGGTCAATGCTCAACCAGTGAGCCACACTGGCTGGGCTGTGATGGCCTTTAAATGAATTTCTGTACCACCAAGTATATGACCCCTTGAATCTATTTTCATACTGTAGCTACAGTTATTTTTTAAAATGCAAGTTCAACCCTGTTGAAAATAATTCATAGTTTTTGTAAGCACAGATAAGTAAGCTCCTTAACGTAGCACACTCAGTGATGTGACTATTATAACCAATATTTTTTTCCAGTAGACTCTTCCAGTGATCACTCTGTTCTCTCTCAGTTCCATGATTATTCACATGGTATTCCTTCTGTCTGCTACCTTATCTCTACACCACCTCAAGTTCCAACTCTTTGGAAAACCCTTGTTACTCTACAACTGTTCTGCTCAGCTGTGACATCCTTTATGAAGCCTCCCCTGATCATAAGTCTTTCCTTTCCCAGCTCCAGCATCCTGTGTGCACTTCCACTGTGCACACCTCAAGGTGTGGCATTGGCTAGTGTACTTATCTTTGCACTCACAGCATACGAACCCACAATTCAGGCATGTGCCCCTGACTGGGAATTTAACCTGTGACCTTTCACTGCATGGGACGATGCTCCAACCTACTGAGCACTCTGGCCAGGGCAGTTTTACTTTTATAATAATACTTAAAATCTTTCTTGGTGATTCACATATTAAAAATGAATTTCTTTTTCTATATATAATTTTAAAATACAATAGAATACAGGTCTCCCCTGACTCTTTAAAGCTTGCATTATGCCACTTTGCTTAAAATACAAAAATGATATCTACTTTTATGAACAAGACCTATATATCCATAATGTCCCAATAGCCAGCTGAATCACTGAAGCGTAACTATTAAACATGACACATGAGAACCGAGGGCCACTCAGAGAAGAGAAGTAAAACTGGTTATTCGAAAACAAATTCATTTAAGGATTTTTCCATTACTCCGCTATCATTTCATAAGTATGAGCATAGAATAATAAAAAGGCCTATAATTCCTTTATGTTACCTAATGACTAATATAATTTAAGAACAGCAATTGTCTATATCAACCCCCCACAATCCAAACTCAGCATCAGAAGAGGAAGCAGTCAGAAGAAGGGGAGGCCCTGTGCTCAGCTCACTGTGTAGGAATCATGCGTTTCATAGCTCCTTTGCTTTCAGGAATTACTCTGTCACTGGATATGTCTGCAATGGAATTTGCTGATACAGGACAACTTTGCTTTTATGGGCCTTTGCTTATGGGACAGTTAATAATATCTTGTGCCTGCCTCCTCATTCAGCTGTGACAAGGCTGCTCAGGGGACTCAAACAGAAGGCCTCTGTGCTCTTCTCTGGCTAATTATGCTCCGCGCTCCCTGTGAGATGAACTGAGCCTTCTGAGTTCACCAACCTTGTGACCACAACCTGAACCCTTGTCCTGTTGATGCCATTTCTCTTTCAGCCATATGGTGCTTCGTCAGTTGTTTGGAGTTAGATGATATTAGCATAAGCTGCATATTTGTAGTTGCACTAGAGATGGTCAGCTTAGCTACAGAGTCCTCTGCTAGCTCACAATCTTGGCTTTTTTATTTCTGATTAGAGAACTTCATCCTTCACCTCTTAAATCTGCTCATTCTCTGAAGTCCTCAGATTTACAGATTGAGCTTAATAATAATCACAAGTACCACTGAACTTGGGACCTACTGTGTGCCAGACATGTCGATCACAGTAGATATCTCTTATTGATGGTTTACTATGTGTCAATCATTGTTCTAAGCACTTTACATGTATTAACTAATTTAATCTTCCCAACAACTCTATGCATAGATAGTAGTACCAGTTCCATAGTAAAGATGATAAAGCTGAGACCTGGGAGGTTAAGCAACTTGCCCAGGTTATATGCCTAGTAAATATGCGAGCTCGATTGGAACCCATGGAGTCTGGTTTCTGAAGCGGCATTCTTAACTGTTCTGCTATATTATTTTGCTTTACAAACACTCTATCTCAGGGGTCCTCCAACTACGGCCCGAGGGCCACATGCAAATACAAATATTGTATTTGTTCCCGTTTTGTTTTTTTTTACTTCAAAATAAGATATGTGCAGTGTGCATAGGAATTTGTTCATAGTTTTTTTAAACTATAGTCCGGCCCTCCAACGGTCTGAGGGACAGTGAACTGGCCCCCTGTTTAAAAAGTTTGAGGACCCCTGCTCTATCTAATATACGTTGAGCATCTATGGTGGGCCAGACATGATTCCTGTGGCTAGGATAGTGACAATCTGAATTTTTAAAACATCCCTGTTCTCAGGGAACTTCCATTCTAGTTGTAGAAACAGAAAATAGCAAATTTAAGTAAGTAAAAGATATAGCATGTTAGCTAGTGCTAACTGCTAAGAGGAAAAAGCAATGCAGAAGGTGAAAGCTGAAAGTTGTGACATGCTAGTAAAGAAAGCCTTGTGGGCATCTGGAGAAGGGCACTCCAGGCAGAGAGTAGAGCCAGTACCAAGGTGCTGGAGGTAGAAGCTGCCTGGTGTGATGGAGGGATATCAAGGAGGCCTGTGCAGCAGGTGTGTGGGGAGGGAGAGGAGTGTACTAGCACAGGAGGTCAGAGAGGTAGCAACGGACCAGCTCTCCTATGGAGAGAAAGGAGGGAGCCAATCAGAGTCTCAGAGAATGACCCGATCTGATGGCTGCTGGACTAAACATAGGTTGTGTGTGTGTGTGTGGGGGGGGGGGGGGGGGGGGAGACAGCAATAGAGGCAGGGAGACCATTCAGGAGCTTTTGCAAAATCCTATTGAGAGATTGCAGTGACTTGGGCTACAGTGTATGAGGTGGCAGTAGTGCCTAATTTCAGAGAAAATATTTTTATTCCAGTTTTACAGGTTGAGAAACTGAGAGGCGAAGAGGATGGGTAAACTAGCGGTAAGAGCAGCACGAGGGTGCAAACCCATTTCTGCTTTTCCCTCAGAGGCCATGACCTTCCTTCTACTGCAGCAGGAATCTCTGAGGTGCAAGCCTCAGTTCCAAATCAAAGCCACATTCTCCTCAGGACACTGAGGACAGAGATCCCTTGGATTTTGTTGAATGACACCCCCCAATTCATTGACCTGTTTATTGATTTATCCATCAACTCTCACACCTTTAAAGAGAGTTACTCTTGAAATGTTTCCTGCTTCAAGTCATGACAGGCAGGAGAGCTGGAAAGGACAGTGGATGTGGGGTGGTAGGACATGGGTAAGCCAAGAGGGAGGGATTTTGAAAGGCAGAAACTGGAATGCCAGATATGCCATGACAACATCCCCATGCACATTGCCTAGATGTAGGCGTCGAAGGGTCCAGCTTGCTTCCTCTCCTCATTTGATCTTATTAAGCAAATTTGAAGTCCCCCCCCCCCCCGGCCCCACAATGGGAACATGTTAATTTTTTTCACTAATGAACAAAGAAATACTTAGAATTTGACTCAGTATGATGGATTGAGCCCATGTTCTCGCCTCCCCTTCATTCCTGTTACAGTGCTAGAAAATGAGAAGGGGTGCTTGGTGTTTGCTGTGGACCAGAAGGTGAGAAGTCCCTAAAAGATGGAGAGTAGATGGAAAGAATTTAAAATGAAGAACTGCTGCCAAGGACAGGGGTGGTTGTAGAGGGGTTTTAGAAGAAGAGAATATACAGAGCAGGAGGGAGCTCTGGGGGAAGGAATGGCCAGGGGAAAGGTTGGGACACCAGAGTGGAAGCAGCGAGTGCTATGCCGAGAAGTGACCAGGGGCGGTGCCTGCCACAGGGTGGAGCCAGAGCAGCCTTTCTGGGGCTGTCACACCAGGAGAAACCAGAGGGCCAGCTCCCAACATTGTCTGGAAGCTCATCCTTTGTCCTCGCTCACCATCTCAGGGGAAAAAGGTGGAGTAAAACCTGTGGAGAACAGGTACAGAGAACTTCTGATTTTCTTTATGAGGTTGTAGCACCACCTTGAAACCAAAAATGTGGGTGTTTTGAGTCTGAGTTCTTTTTTTTTGTTAAATTTAATTTAATTTTATTCTATTGATTAAGTTATTACATATGTGTCCTTATCTCCCCATTGCCCCTCAGAGTCCGAGTTTTTATTGAACAAGGAAGTCACGGACAAAAACGATTAATGGAACCAAAGTGTATTGGGAGAAGCCAGTCCTGGAAAAGGTGTAGTTGGGCTTCTAGGAGTCAGCCAGTGTCCAGAGCTTCCTTTCCAGGTTACACTCAGGAGTAGTTCAACATCCAAGCTAATAAAGTATGTTAGTCCATGTGTGGAGGTCCACATGCTCATAGCCGTGTGGGCCACGGGGGATGTACTCCCTCACAACAGGAATGCCAGGTATCCATTGTGCGCTGTACTGGAGGATAAGGGAGCGAAGTGCCTGCTTTTTTGTATATATGCTTGCCTCACTGCCTTGTGATTGGTGATCTGCACACTGTCTGTCTTAGTAACATCCATTCATTTTAAAGTTCATGCCTCTCGGGCACACCCCTCCTTCCCACCCCAGCTGGGGTGTCTTAGTAACTCTGCCCAGCTGGGTTCCTGGTTTCATTTCCTCCTCCCATGGTCCTGCCCCTACCTACCTAACTTTTTAAACTTATGTAAAAGTTTTACTTTGACAAAAATAAAATTAAAATGTTTTATAAATAAGGTTAATCACCAGAAGAATAGCCATAGTGTGTGTGTGTTATAATGTATACTATAAATGAAATAAAAAACAACTAAGTCTATCTAACTGTTGACATAAAAACATTCAAACCTGTAAAGAATTTTTTGTGAGTTTATTTGGGCCAAACTGTCGACAATTGCCGGGAAGCAAAATCTTAATGGATTGGGATAGTGCTCCAGACAATGGCGGTTTTTCATCTATTTTTATACATTGCAATCAAAGGAGGAGATATAGATGGGTTACATGAAATCCATTGGTGATAGGTTAGAGAGGCGGGAGAAAGCAAGGTGGGAAAACCTCTGGGATTGGATAAAGAGTAAAATGATAGACACATTACTTAGGTGGGTACAGGATAGTTAACAGTCAACAATTAGCATGATAACAATAACAATGAAAGAATTTGTGGTATGTGTCCTGGCACCAGGGTATTTGGCTGTGCCCTGAACAGTCTGGAAAAAAGGGAAGTTGTTACGATGACATTTCAATGATATGTTATCATATGTGCAAAAAGACTGTAAGCTCAGTTAAGGTAAAGATTGACCTTGTCAGGGAAGATACCAGCCTAGGAGATGACTACCCACCATAACTGCTTTAGTTAACGTTTATGTCAGATCATCCTTTGTGATTACTTTAGGTCTTTGAGTTTGCAAGACTGCCATGCAGGCCTTCCCTGAGCTTGTCAGGTTAGCATGTGGCCCCTTTTGTCCACATAACAAAACAATGTAAAAGGAAGAAAATTAGAAAATAGCAAGGAAGAAAAATATAATGGTTATAAAAGACCAAAACTATTAATAATCAGTGATCTTAAAAGAGAAACTCTCTCAGATTAGAGTATTAAATAACATCACAATGAAATAACTCTAAAAAGTAGAAAATAAAGGATTGGCAAAAGATATATCAGGTGAATATAATAATAACAATAGTAATTTAAAACAGTACAGAAATATTCCAATTATACCAAATAGAATAAAAGTTAATAGCATTAAAAGGAAAAAAGCAAAAGTCATAACAAAGAATCATTTCCAAAAGATACAACAGTCATGAGATTTTACACCTCTAACTGTACAGTATTGAAATAAAGCAAAAACTGATGGAAATGTTAGGGGCAAAAAATAGAATATTGGGGACTAAATATAGTTAAAAGAGATATTAATCATGCTCTGTTAACCATGATTGCCTTGTTCTGATTGAAAAAGGACATTCTAACCTGGCTGGGAGTTGTACTCTCTTGGGACCTGGGAATCAACCTTGAATCTGACAATCAACCTTGGACCTGGGAGTCAACCTAAGAATGTGGTTCATTTTCATTCAAGAATTGCCTATTGTTGTGGAAAGATTAACCACCTTGTTGCCCAAACAATGGAGTTCTGCCCCAGACCCCCAAAGGGTATTACAGGGATCCCCCCTCTTCCCCAAGTGCACAAAATTCATGCACTGGGCCTCTCGTGTTTAATAAATCTTATAACTAACAGCTAGTCCCCAATATTCTAATTCTTCCCCCAACATTTAAAAGTAAAAATGATGATAGCAACCAACTCAGAGGGTCATTGTGAAAATTAAAAGAGGTAGTAGAGCCCAGCCAGCATGGTTGAGCAATTGAGCATCAACCTCTGAACCAGGAGGTCATGGTTCAATTCCAGGTTGGGGCACATGCCCAGGTTGCTGGCTGGATCCTCAGTGTGGGGCATGCAGGAGGCAGCTGATCCATGATTCTCTCTCATCGTTGATGTTTTTATCTCTCTCTCCCTCTCCCTTCCTCTCTGAAATATATATATAGTGATAACCAGAAGAGTGAGCTGAGGTATTTTCCTAGTGTGGTGTCTCATGATGCTGAAGAATGGGCTCCACAGGCCAGAAGATTTAAGCAAAAGTGTGGAAAATTTATTACAAGCAGATTCAGACTCCCTGCAAGGGGAGGTGGACCCAATAAGGGCTTCCCATTAAAACCTTATAGCCCAGGGGTATATATTTGCTATAAGCCTACCTGTGTAGTCACTTGATTGAGTCCCTCATTGTTTTTGCCCAGCAATGAACCTGATCTTTTCCTGTTTCCATGTTCTTTCTCTGTTCCTATGCTGAACTTTTTCTGTTTCTATGCGTTCCTACATCTTGTTGCTACAGGCCCTCCCTTGTTTTACCATGCTTCCTGCTTTGAGTCTAGAAACATTTTATTATTTATGCTTAGTTGGTTTCTGTGATTAGGCTGGCTCAAACTGCTGTGTCTGCCCTGTCCTATGTTCCACCTGCCTGTGTTTTCCACAGGACCCCTTCCCTATCTGCCTGCATTTCAAATTAACCCTCTCAGTCCCCCTCCAATTAAGAGACCCCAACTGCTATTGGGAGCAGGGGCAATGATCACTCTGGCTACTTCCTGCTGACAGTGGGCATTGTTGGGGAGCAGTCGTTGGGTCCCATCGGAGGAGGCCGGTCTAGGAGTCCACGGTAAAAGGCAGTTGCTTCCATCTGGGGCTGCATTTGAAGAACTATTTGGAGCTTAATAGCCTCTATGTGAGAACAAACAAATTGTATCAGGAGGTTTAACAAGCAAAGGCCAAAGACAACTAATTGAAATAGCTAAACTGCTGGGGTCCAACCCCAGCAGGTCCAGGGGTCCCCAAAGTTGTGGACGGAGTCGGCGAAGAAGGAATGACACGGAGACAGCGTTCAGTTGATCAGCAGCCTAGCCAGGATCTCCAGCGAAGTTCTGTTCAGGATCTCTAGCGAAGTTCTGTTCAGGATCTCCAGCCAGGTTCTGTGTCCATGTTCTGTTGCTAGGTTCTCCAGCCAGGTTCTCCAGGTTCTCCAGCCAGGTTCTGTAGCCATGTTCCCTTGCGAGGTTCTCCAGCCAGGTTCTGTCCAGGTTCTCCAGCCAGGTTCAGTCACCAGGTTCTAGTCAGGTTCTCTTGCCATGTTCTATCCAGGTTCTGTAGCCAGGTTCTGTCTCTAGGTTCTTCAGCCAGGTTCTCTCGCTAGGTTCTATGTCTAGGTTCTGTGGCCAGTTTCTGTCCAGGATCTTTTGCCATGTTCTCTCCAGCGAAGTTCTTCTGTCTCTAGGTTCTGTGTAGGTTCTGTGTCTAGGTTCTGTGTCTAGGTTCTGTGTCCTGTTGTCTTGTTACATCTGTATTTATACCAGTTGATTCCAATCCTATCAATCTCTATTCCAAAGGTTAGGGCTTTTCTTATCTCCATTCCAGGGAGTAAAGATTATGTAGCTTAAGCATGATTGTTCGTAGTTAAAGTGATTAATTACCCACCTGGCACTTAGTTAAGGGGTTTTATTCCCTTCCTAACTTCAGGGGAAAATCCTTACCTGGGGAAACAACCTTTCTCAGAGAGGTGATCTTGGTTAAAACACATAGTGCCAAGAAGGTGAGCAAACATATTAAGAACAGTATGCCATATATGCCAGGTCCCTTGAAACAGCAAGGATGGACCAGCTCCCGGCACTAAACAAAGGGCCAGTTTCTTAGGGATGGGATCATTTTTTACATTTGTTTTCAATTCTATGTGGAAAATGATACCTGGACCAGAGTGGGTCAAAACTATCCTCTTGCTATTGCCTAGAGAAGGTAGATGGTACTTGGGGGCCTGGGTGTCTGAGTTCCCTTGGGTCTTGGTGGGACTTGTCCTTCCAAAGGCCTTGTATTATAAGGCAGACAAGATGGTTTGGGTGTATTCTGTGGGCCACTAGGCCCCATCACATTCTTAGGGGTTTTTGACTCTCTGGTATTGTTTTAGGTCAAGCTGTTAAGAGCTAGGGTTTAATTTTGCTTTGCTGACATAATTTTTTATTGTTTCTTAAAGTACAGAAGCCTGGATATATGAGAGCTTACACTACTTCCCTTCCTTCATATAGAAAAGATTTAATTTCAAGATGGTATTGTAGTTAATACTTCCCTCTGGGGGAGGGCCATGTCTCTCTATCTACCAATTGATATTGAGGCCATGTCTGGGTACAAAAGAAAATCAGGCATTTCCTCTTAAGGGTCTGAGGGTCAAATGCCCCCCAGTGTTTACGAATACAGCCCAAAGGGCTATCTGCATGGGGTGTGGACGAAGCAATTCCCATCTGTAAGAAAACACATGAAAGGATGTCTAGCATCCTTTGTGATCTTCCCTTCTCTGTTTGGGGCATCCCCTTCCTAAATAAGGGATGTGAGATGAGTGTCTTTTTGTGAGACCACAAAAGAGGATCTGCCAGACTAGTCGCACTTACTGGTGAGATGAGATATAGGGCAAGAAAACCTGTGTGCGCACACTAATAGAACTGACCTACTGGACTGTGCGTACCTACCAGACACTCGTCCTGCTCCAGGTGTGGGGAAGCCTGTACTAATCCAGGTCCCTGACTGAACACATCTAAGATGGTTCTAATGTTTTTGAAATACCCATTAAGCTTCCTAGAGGAGTTTAAAAGGAAGTGTCTCTAGGCCAAGGGCTGGGAGAGTTTGGCCAGTACCTGGAACTCTGGGGTGGCCACCACCCAGGGCTCCAAGGAGCATACAAACAGCTCTGGTCTTATTCCTCTGTATGCCCTCACTACCAAAAGCTCTATCTTCTTCATTCTGGCCTCCCCAGTCTGTCAATAATGAGAGACTTATATGGGAAGGGTGGAACCCTACTTTAGTTCAGACTAGGACTTTACATCCACTGGTGAGTTAATCTCCTTACTGGAAAGGACTAAACAAATCCCACATTATCGGGGGGGGGGGGGGGTGATGTTTTTCTTCAGAGCCAAGAAATCTTTGTTCTCTGCCAAAGGAATGATGAGACTTGGGCACGGAAGGAGGTGGCGATGGTATTTACAGGTGGTATTCCCTGTGTGCAAGTAGGACTTGTAACCTGGTGGGGACAAACTGAACAATAAGAATTATGACAAGTGATCCAGTAAAAGGAAAAATGCTTTAGTGTTCAATGAATACAAGGCTAAGGATAGGAGAAAAGTAAGTATTAGTCTGGAGTGTTGTAGCTAAACATCCAAGAAAACTAGACAAACTTAAGATTCAGTTTAATTCATTGGGTATAAGATAAAACTTCAAACAATTCTTTGAATCAACTCACAACTGTGTATTATAGAGTCTGTTGAAATATAATTTTTCTCCCTAAAATCACTCCTATTCCAATTAAAGTCCAATTCATTTATCATGTTAAGTTTAGTTTTAATTTGGTCTGAATGTTTGTATGAATACAACAAGAACGGTAATTGACTATGTTTTGCTGGCATCTCATGGCCAAGCCTTATTGAACCCCTCAGGGCAAAGCAGCTGAGCCACCTAGCTGTCATCAGGCTTGCCTGCAATACCTTTAGACTTGGGTGAACTCCTCAAGTTTTTGAGGTTCCCACGGGTGTCTTGAGGACCTTTTCATGCCATCTTCCAGGAAAGCAACCTTCATTCCTTACCTGGAAATACTGCCACAAATCACATGACCAAGCGAGTTATCGGGCTGTTTTCCACGGTGCTCAAATTGGCTTCAAGTCTCCTGGTGACATCCAGAGTCCAGGCATGTCTCTCTCAGACATGACACTCCAGCAAAAGTCTTGGTTAACAAAACTATTATTGGGAGCCGGTCTTATTGAATCCATGCAAAGAAATGCATTGCTATGACCTCTTTATTATGAACTATCAAAATCTGGAGGGATTAGGTAGGGAGAAAAATATACAATTTATCAAATTATTTTGTTTCTTTATATCTGAAAAACAAAGTGTAAAAATCAGAAACACCTTTAATAAAAGTCACAAAACCTGAATTTTGTCTTCTCACACAAATGAATTTATATGAGAGACCTTGACTGTATTGTGAAAAGCCAATCAATTAAAGCAATCAAAGTATATATCTTCATTGAAAAAGCAAAACAACGGAGAAACCAAGATGGCGGCATAGGTTAACGCCGGAGATCGCTGCCTCAAACAACCACTTCAGAGATATAACTAAAGGACAGAACGGACATCACCCAGAACCACGGGAAGGCTGGCTGAGTGGAAATTCTACAACTAGGAGGAAAGAGAATATCATACCCAGACTCAGAGGAGGCGCAGTGCTGAAGTGAAATACTCAGGTGCGGAGTGTGCGCGCGGAGCGGGCTGGCGGCGGAGGGCGCGGTTGTTGTTTTCAATCGGGAGGGAGTTTCAGACTCTGAGCTCCAGATCCGGGCGAGTCTCTGGGGACCGAGACTCAAACGGGAGAAACGGGACTGTCTGGCTTCGGTCGGAACTCGAAGGCAGCTTTCTCTCCGAGGTTTGCAGCCATTGCTGGGGCTCTGAGAGGCAGAGCCCCTGGGGTAGGAACTGAGAGTCGCCATAACTGCTTGTTCCGCCCGCCCTGTAGATCCCCGGGGACCCGCCCCGCCCAAGCCCTGCACAGAACCATTTGCCGGATAGCCTCAGGCAAACGCTAGATTAGCACCGCCCTAGAGATCCAGCACAGAAGCCCTCCCACTACAGACACAGCAGACTCTCATAGCCAGTTAGCCTGGAGGTCAAATCACCCCGGTATTGCCGACATCAATCAAGGCTTAACTACAACAAGACTGCAGACAAAGACCACTAGGGGGTGCACCAAGAAAGCATAAAAAATGCGGAGACAAAGAAACAGGACAAAACTGTCAATGGAGGATATTGAGTTCAGAACCACACTTTTAAGGTCTCTTAAGAACTGTCTAGAAGCTGCCGATAAACTTAGTAAGGCCCTCGAAAAGACTGGTGAGACCGCCGATAAATGTAGTGAGATCCTCAAGAAATCTAATGAGACCCTCGATGTTGTGATAAAGAACCAACTAGAAATTAAGCATACACTGACTGAAATAAAGAATATTATACAGACACCCAACAGCAGACCAGAGGAGCGCAAGAATCAAGTCAAAGATTCGAAATGCGAAGAAGCAAAAAACACCCAACTGGAAAAGCAAAATGAAAAAAGAATCCGAAAATATGAAGATAGTGTAAGGAGCCTCTGGGACAGCTTCAAGCGCACCAACATCAGAATTATAGGGGTGCCAGAGGATGAGAGAGAGCAAGATATTGAAAACCTATTTAAAGAAATAATGGCAGAAAACTTCCCCCACCTGGTGAAAGAAATAGACCTACAGGTCCAGGAAGCGCAGAGAACCCCAAACAAAAGGAATCAAAAGAGGACCACACCAAGACACATCATAATTAAAATGCCAAGAGCAAAAGACAAAGAGAGAATCTTAAAAGCAGCAAGAGAAAGAAACCCAGTTACCTACAAGGGAATACCCATACGACTGTCAGCTGATTTCTCAACAGAAACTTTGCAGGCCAGAAGGGAATGGCAAGAAATATTCAAAGTGATGAATACCAAGAACCTACAACCAAGATTACTTTATCCAGCAAAGCTATCATTCAGAACGGAAGGTCAGATAAAGAGCTTCACAGATAAGGAAAAGCTAAAGGAGTTCATCACCACCAAACCAGTATTATATGAAATGCTGAAAGGTATACTTTAAGAAGAGGAAGAAGAAAAAAAAAAGGTAAAGATACAAATTATGAACAACAAATATGCATCTATCAACAAGTGAATCTAAGAATCAAGTGAATAAATAATCTGGTGATCATAATAGAATCAGGGACATAGAAAGGGAATGGACTGACTATTCTTGGGGGGGAAAGGGGTGTGGGAGATTCGGGAAGAGACTGGACAAAAATCGTGCACCTATGGAAGAGGACAGTGGGTGGGGAGTGAGGGCGGAGGGTGGGGCGGGAGCTGGGAGGAGGGGAGTTATGGGGGAAAAAAAAAGAGGAACAAATGTAATAATCTGAACAATAAAGATTTAATTAAAAAAAAAAAAAAAAAGAAAAAGCAAAACAAGCAAACCTATACATCTGGTTCATGAAGCATAGATGGGTCTCCAGCCAATCCAAAGAGCAGGCTGAGTGAGGGTCCAAGGCATTATACACCCTCCTGTCTGTAGGTCTTAAAATTGCTCTGTTGAAGGGCCCTGCCCACAGCACTTGTAATCTAATTGATGCCTAAACAAACAATGTAAAAAAAAAAAAAACCTCCAGGTCAACACAACCTGTGGGAGGCTGATTCATCGTGTCATCAGCACCCACTGATAACATCTGGTTCTGTGAGTCCAGAGTGAACCCACACCAGCTCTTGGCCCTGACAAAATTCCCAGGGAGCCAGTCAACCCTTGGTACAGTGGATGCTGCAGGATACGGACATATTCCAGGTGAGCCCGGGCATCTTCACAGGACAAGTCCCATGACAAAATATTTAAAGTGCTCAAAAACAAAATACAACAAACCACAAAGCAATCTGGTCATTTCCACATATATAGTCCCTCCTCCTGGTGTAATCTCACCTGTATGGAGGCTATATTAAGTCAATAAATTAAACCCCCCTCCTCCCCCCAAAAAAATTGCTCTGTTGAATATTCTGGTACAGATTAATTCTTAAGATTCCCTGTTATTTTGTTGTGGCCTTCCCAGAAATCATGAGAAGCTCCTGGCAACTTTACCTTTCCAAAGCCTTGAGACTGCTGGCCTTTCTGCCTTGGTAGTAAAATGGCCTTCTTTTCTTTTTTCTTATCCATGTACCCTGCCCCCCCCCCCCCCCCACACACACACACACACACACTTTCTGTAAGGAGGTTTTTATTTTTAACCATTTGCTTTGTGTCCTTAGCTGAGGAAGGTAATGGTTAGTTTCAAGCTGGCTGCAAATTGCCCACACTGGCTTTGTTTAATTTTCTTTTAACACTTTTCCTTATAAACTTTTTATAATTTTCACAAACCTTTTTATAACGTTTAGGAAGAATTCGTTTTCAAAATGTATCTCTATGCACCATATTTTTTATTACCAAAATCACATAATTTCCAATTAATAATTCTTAATAGCCTCAATACTCAATGACCAGGAAAAAGCAAACAACCAGCATTTGTTAGATTGACCCTTATGAATATAATTTAAACATAATTAGTTTTAAAACACATTTTCAACAAAGCAAAAGGCATTATAACAGCTCCAAATTCACTTCACAGACTTTTTGCAGTATAGATAAAAGCAGGTGATCTAGAAATCAAATAGGTGATGAGTTGACTTGATCTGCACACATGGTTAAGTTTTCCCTAGAAACTTGTGCCCTTAATGATGGCCAGACTAGAGTTTTTGACCAGGTACTTGCATTTCAAAGGTCCTAGGAACCACAGGGGAGCACTGTAGAAGGTGCTGAAGGGCCTCAAGCACTGCTGTAAATCCAAACCCTGCAATCCTCCTCCATTCTCTCTGGTGATCTACTGCCCTAATGTGTGGAAAATGCCCTGACCTACCTCCCCATCCTACTTTAAATGCTCACCAGCACCAGGTGTGGTGTGAACACCAGGGCAAGCTGTGCCCCTCAGGCAAGGGCATTCCCTCCTTGGCTCCCCTAACATTCTACTGAAGACCTGAATCCCCTCCAGTCCCCACAGGCCACTGCAAGGAGTTGGAAGAAATCAGGTCTGTCGGGGCCAGGTCCAAGGAGGCATTGGGGAGATAAGGGAATCCTCTGCTCACGCATGAACAGCAGAGACACCAAGAATGGCAAGTCAACCAGCCTGGGCCAGGATCTGAAGAACTTAGCGTCCCTCTATCCCCAACCTCGGGCAGTCCTCATCTTGTTGCTATAGGCCCCCCTTTGTTTTCCCATGCTTCCTGCTTTGAGTCCAGAAACATTTTATTATTTCTGCTTGGTTGGTTCCTGTGGTTAGGCTGCTCAAACTGCTTTGTCTGCCCCTGCCTATGTCCCACCTGCCTTTGTTTTCCACTGGACCCCTGCCCTATCTGCCTGCACTTCAAGTTAACCCTCTCAGTAGTAGATGGTTAGTACTTAGCAATGAAAATGGAACATAATGGCCCTAACTGGTTTGGCTCAGTGGATAGAGCATCAGCCTGCGGACTGAAGGGTCCTAGGTTCGATTCTGGCCAAGGGCATGTACCTTGGTTGCGGGCACATCCCCAGTAGAGAGTGTGCAGAAAGCAGCTGAATTGATGTTTCTCTCTCATCGATGTTTCTAACTCTCTATCCCTCTCCTCCCTTCCTCTCTCTGTAAAAAAAAAAATCAATAAAAATATATTTTAAAAAAAAGAAAATGGAACACAATGGCTCGTTAATGTTAGCCATTATTATTCTATGGTCCACAGAAACCAATGTTTCAGTTATAATTAGGTTCAGCTACAAGTAACAGAGAGCACTCAAATAATATTAGCTTAGACAAAGGAAAAGTTTAATTCTCATGTAAATGTGCAGTTTTGTTCTCTGTGCCTAAAGGATGACTCTCCTCTATGAAGTTCTTTTTCTAATTTATCTCTATTTGCCTTCACTTAGCCCAACCTTGATTTCTTCATTGTATATTTTAAGTAACTTTAAAAATTGTGACTACAAAGAACAATGTCCAAGTACGTTAGCAATTCAGATGGTGTGATGAGATGTGGGAGATTAGAAATCTATACCTGGCATTCTCACAATGGAAGTGAGAGGTGAAGGCTCTGGAGTTTGGCACCCGAGAGCATCAGGTCTGTCAGGCAGAGTCTCTGGGGAGAGAAGCAGATAGTGGATTCCTGCTTGAGGGGTTGAGAGGAGACAGGAGCGAAAAGACGAAGGAATGAAAAGTGAACACTCTTAACCCAAATGGCTTATTTCCAGACACACACACATACACACATTTTAGGAAAACATGTAGCTGCAATAAACCCAAATATTGAGGAAAACAAGAAGGAAAGGGTGAATGTGGGATTCAGCATTGCCGGGAGCCGGTCCATCCTTGCTGTTTCAAAGGACCTGGCATATATGGCATACTGTCCTTAAAATGTTTGCTCACCTTCTTGGCACTATGTGTTTTAACCAAGGTCTCTGAGAAAGGTTGTTTCCCCAAGTATGGATTTTCCCCTGAAGTTAGGGAGGGAATAAAACCTCTTAACTAAGTGCCAGGCGGGTAATTAATCACTTTAACTATGAACAATCATGCTTAAGCTACATAATCTTTACTCCCTGGAATGGAGATAAGAAAAGCCCTAACCTTTGTAATAGAGATTGATAGGATTGAATCAACTGGTATAAATACAGACGTAACAAGACAGCAAGAGACAGAACTTAGAACACAAAACTTAGAATACAGAACCAAGAGAGACAGAACCTAGGCACAGAACCTACACAGAACGTTCTCTAGAGACAGAAGAACTTCGCTGGAGAACATGGCAAAAGTTCCTGGACAGAAACTGGCCTCAGAACCTAGAGACAGAACCTAGTGAGAGAACATGGCAAAAGATCCTGGACTGAACCTGACTACAGAAATTGGCAAGAGAACCTGACTAGAACCTGGTAACTGAACCTGGCTGGAGAACCTGGACAGAACCTGGCTGGAGAACCTGGAGAACCTAGCAAGAGAACATGGACACAGAACCTGGCTGGAGAACCTAGCGAGGGAACATGGCTACAGAACCTGGCTGGAGAACCTGGAGAACCTAGCAAGAGAACATGGACACAGAACCTGGTTGGAGATCCTGACCAGAACTTGGCTGGAGATCCTGGCTGGAGATCCTGGCTAGGCTGCTGATCAACTGAACGCTGTCTCCGTGTCCTTCCTTCTTCGCGGACTCCGTCCACACCTTTGGGGACCCCTGGACCTGCTGGGGTTGGACTCCGGCACAGCACGATGGTTACCTCGGGTTCGGTGAGGTGGGGCAATCAGATGGAGAGGACTATGTGTTTATTTGAGGCAGGTTTTGGACAGTACCTTAGCTTTCGGTTTGAGTGAGGGGCGGTTTTGAAACCAAAATGCGGTGGTCAGGTCCGAGTTCTTTGTTTCGCAAAACTGAAGAATGGATCCACAGACAAAAATGGTTGGCAGAAACCAAGTTTATTGGGGGATGGACAAACTTCCTGCCACAAGAGGGCAGCAGGAAGGGAGCCCAAAGTTACTGCTTAAACTGTTTAGGAATATTCATATATCCTGCTAGCTTCTGACTGGTCCCTTCAAAGAATTCTGGCAATATCCAATTATTTCAAAGTTCAAGTTCCTGGAGGACCTAGTTGAGGATTGCCACTTCTGGTCCGAGGTGACATCATTGCTCCCACCTAGCTGGGTCAGTTCTAGGTCCTCTGTTTGTCTCCGTGTCTGCAAAGCTCTACTTCCCTTCTGCCCTCCAACCCACCCACCCATCTCCATCGCATGGTCCCTATCCCTGACTGACTGCCTGGCCCTCTTTTTCTATCTCCTCCATCTTGGATAATTGTCCAGAACTTGAAAAAAAAAAAAATCATTGCTTTCGCCAAAACTGGTTTGGCTCAGTGGATAGAGCGTCGGCCTGCGAACTGAAAGGTCCCAGGTTCAATTCCGGTCAGGGGCGTGTGCCTGGGTTGCAGGCACATCCCCAGTAGGAGATGTGCAGGAGGCAGCTGATCGATGTTTCTGGCTCTCTGTCTCTCTCCCTTCCTCTCTGTGAAAAATCAATAAAATATATTTTTTTAAAAAAATCATTGCTTTGAAAACCGGAACAGGAAGAATTGTTTAAGTTAGCTAGCATTTCTCTATCTCACTCCCTGTCACTAGGCCTCTTCATCCTGTTGCAGTTGACAGAAATGTGCTAAAGACCAGAAATGTGACAGGAACATCCAAGGACAGGAGAGGACATTATTAGTGAACTCTACAAGTCACAAAGACTGAATAAAGGCATTGTTGGCCACATTCTGAATACAGATCCTCTTAGAATCTTAAAAGTGGTTATTTAGGTCAAATAAAGTACTATTTTTTACATAAAGTAATTATATAAAAACTGCTAGATAGAGTCCCACCTACTATTGAAAGAAGTTTTTAGGGATAAAATAGGCATGTTTAAGGAGTTTTAGGAATTAGGAGATCCATGGGGGAGAACCTCAGGCTGCAAAGCTGGGAGCTGCCAGAAGGCACACATTCACTGAATAAGGGGGCTGCCAGAAGGCATACATTCACAGAATAAGGGGGCCCCTGGGAGCTGCCAAAAGGGATACACTTACAGAATAAAGGGAGAGGAAGCCACTCATTCACAGAATAAAGAGGAGGTCACAGGGAATAGAAAAACAAAAGGGAGAAAAAGAAGGGAACCCTGCGTGGGGTTTGAGCTCTGAAGCTGCTGTAGTGACCACTCAGAGAGGATATCAGGACACAAAGAACTGCAGCCTTTATAAACCTTAGACAAGAGGGCCTTAGTGGATCGCTCTCCCCCTCCCCATGTGGGAGTCTGTGTTTGTTTCCCAACAAATTTCCACCTTTTCCTATTCCACCTTTTATCTGTGGCTTCATTATTTGAATCCACCTGGATAAGAACCATAGCAATCACCTTTGCATCCTGCCCAGAGGAAAAACCACACGTTCCCGTTTCACTATCTAGGTGTGAGAGGCAAAGCAAGGTTCCCCAGGATGTGGCCTTAAACTTCCAAATGAAATGGGTGGAGTCCCAGCTGGCTTGTCTCAGTGGATAGATCATCAGCCTGTGGACTGAGGGTTCCAGGATCCATTCCAGTCAAGGACACATGTTTGGGTTGCGGGCTCAATCCCAAGAAGGCGGTGTGCAGAAGGCAGTCGATCAATGATTCTTCCTCATCATTGATGTTTCTATCTCTCCCTTTCCGTTCCTCTCTGAAATAAAAAAAAAGAAAGAAAAAGAAAAAGAAAAGAAATGAGTGGAGAGCATTGTGACACAAAATCTAAGAATAGGAGATACCTTCATTTCTAGGCCAATTGAGAGTCAATATCAGAAAAGTTTATCAAAGGTAATAAGGTTGAAATTACTGAGCTATGGTTCAGGGGCAAACTCCAAGTTGCTCATTCATCCTCTAAATGCCGCTATAGAGGTTTATAGACAATCCTCCAGACCACCTCCTACTTTCGCTTTCCTACTTCACTGATTTCCTGTATTTGGACTTTGTGCCTTGTTCTCCTTCACTTGGGCTGGTTTGCTCCTTAACAAGCTCCTGGCTTTGACTTTGATCTTAAGTCTGCTCTCCATTCTCTGTCTCCCAAGTCACTGTGGCCTGGACACTTCACTAAGCACATTCTGCGCTAGAGCCTGGATGGAGAAAAATCAGGTAAGGAGTTAAGCCAGCTGTAGGGATGCAGGTTCCCACCTGCTGACCCTCAGGGCTGGTCCTAGGACAGGGGCTGTGCAGAAAAACAGCAGAGGCTGGGGACTGGCCAGGGCATGACACTCATGAATAGCTCCAAAGCTACCAGGTTATGCCCTTGGATGAGTCCTTCAACCTGATTTATTATTTTATTGGCCCTTCTCTGACTTGCCTGTCTCCATTATATCATTCCTGGAGTGTGGCAATCACAAGTTCACGTAGCAATTGAGGTGCAAATTAGCCCTGTTTGTGAACAAACTATGATAAAGTTTTGCTGGAAGTTTTCCCACATGCTGATAGGCTTATTTAGTTGCAATAATAGACTGGAACATCTGAGGAGAGAGAATAATTTAGATATAATACTTCCTAACTTTGATTTTAAGAAGTCTTATTCTTAAGAGATTATCTTATTTAAAAAATCAGTTTATATTCCTCTAAGTTTTTTTTCGGGTTTAAATTTTTTTTTTATAGTTTAATGTATTTTAATAGCAAACTTACAGGAACAGCACAGAAGACAGACAACATTAAAAACATGTACTTGCATGTAGGACAACTAAGTTAGAAAAGTATAGTGAATGGATGGAATCTACTGTATGATAAAAATGCTACAAACACCATTTAGTTGCCATCAATAAGAAATTTACTTGTTTTAAAAAAATCCAAATGCTGGCATTGTCCAGAAAAATTTAACAGGTTTATTTATATTGTTATAAAGTTGAACTGCTGAAACTTGTTCACTGAAACATTTGACTTGCATTAATGCTTTATGTCCCCGCATTTATATTACAAAAACTCACACACAAATGAAAATGGAAAAACTGCCAAATACCTGATTTGTCCCCTATTTTCAACTTGCAATCATATACTTAGGTACCTTTTGACCCCATGGAAAAAAAAACAAAAAAAACCTAACGTTCAGAACTACCAATAACAGGAAGAAGAGAAAAAATTTTAAAAGAATGAAATGTTTCCATCATAGTGGATTCTTAAGCACGTTCTCCACGTATGCGGCGTGCTAGCTGGATGTCTTTTGGCATAATTGTTACACGTTTGGCATGGATAGCACACAGGTTGGTGTCTTCAAACAGGCCAACCAGATAGGCCTCACTTGCCTCCTGCAAAGCACCAATGGCCGCGCTCTGGAAGCGCAGGCCTGTTTTGAAGTCCTGAGCAATTTCTCGCACCAGACGCTGGAAGGGAAGCTTGCGAATGAGAAGCTCAGTGGACTTCTGATAACGTCTAATTTCATGAAGTGCCACGGTACCAGGCCTGTAGCGATGCGGCTTCTTCACCCCTCCGGTAGAGGGCGCACTCTTCCGAGCGGCTTTGGTCGCCAGCTGCTTCCGAGGCGCTTTGCCCCCCGTCGGTCGGCTTGCGGGCGGTCTGCTTGGTACGAGACATGGCGCAGGGACCTCGTCACTTACCCCCCTTCTCCTTCGGCTGGAGCTCGGCGAGCTGGAGGCGGCGCAGGCGTTGGAGAGCGATGGCGGCGGCGAACACAATTGAAAGATCAGGTTTAAAAATTTTTAATTTGCATAATAAAAAGTGTGCATTTCATTAGTTAAAATAATTTGAACCCCCCCAAATGACACTCTGATTAAATTGTATTTGACAGCCTGCAGGACACCTTGGACCAGCTTGGTTTTCTCTGTAGATTCCACTGTCATCCCACCCACTTTCTTCCTTCACCAGCAAGTTCTTTCCTTCCCTGCCAGCCAGACAGGCCGATGGGAGAGGCAGGGGTGGCCTTCACTGTCAGTAGGTCTCTGATGTGAAAAGGGGCAGCACAGTCATTTAAACAGACCCAACCTCTTTGCATCTTAAAAAATTAAACCACTAAAAGAAGTAAAATAAGAAGGCAATGCTTGTGGAATGTACAGTGCATATCGGCCGTGCATGCCTCATTATGATTCGCCTGCTTGCTTCTCCTATTCAATCATTTCTTTTAAAAAAATATATTTTATTGATTTTTTTTTTTTTACAGAGAGGAAGGGAGAGGGATAGAAACATCGATGAGAGAGAAACATCGATCAGCTGCCTCTTGCACACCTCCTACTGGGGATGTGCCTGCAACCAAGGTACATGCCCTTGACTGGAATCGAACCTGGGACCTTTCAGTCCGCAGGCTGATGCTCTATTCACTGAGCCAAACCGGTTAGGGCAATCATTTCTTTCTTAAGAGGTATCTCTTTATTGATTGCAGAGAGGAAGGGAGAGGGAGAGAGAGAGAAACATCAATGATGAGAGAGAATCATTGATCAGCTGCTTCCTGCATGCCCCCTACTGGGGATCCAGCCCGCAACCCGGGCATGTGCCCTTCACATGAATCGAACCTGGGGCCCTTCAGTCCTCAGGCTGACGCTATTCACTGAGGCAAACCAGCTAGGGTGTGTTGTTGTTTTTCCCCCCATTATTGGTTATTATGCCCCCCCTAATACTCTTTCTTTGTTCAATTTAAAGTCAACCAAGCAGTACATTAATTTGCTAGCAAAGTGGCATAAATTGGTGGTTTACACGGCAGAAAAGTTATCTCACAGTTCTAAAAGCTAGAAGTCCAAAACCAAAGTATTGGCAGGGTTGAATCCTTCAGAGTCTGTGAGGGAGAATTGGGTCCCGTGGCCGTGGTAGCCTCAGACAAGCTTGGGCTTGTAGAAGGGTTCTCTGTTTCTGTCCAAACTTCCCCCTTTTAATAAGGACACAAGTCATATTGGATTAGGTCCCACCCAGATAACATCTTAATTTGATCATTTTCAAAGAGCCTATTTCCAAATAAGGTCACAGGTACTGGGGATTAGGATTGCAACATTTTTTTTAAGCGAGAGAATTCAACCCATAGCAGTTCCTAGCCTCAATTACACCTGCAAAATCCTTTCTGCCAAATACTCTAACATAATAACTGAAGCTAGGAGCAAACTCATAGGGGCCATCTTAAAGTGGTTGTTTTCATTTACATTTCTTGTAGTTCCCATCTGTAAACGGCAAAACTAGAGGGTAGCAAAAGAATTCAGAGCCAAGACTCAAACTTGTTAGAGAAGACTTATTAAGCAAGCGAAGAAAAAGCATACTCAAGGTGGGAGGAGGGCGGGGGCTGGAAGAGGTTAATGGGAGGAAAAGGAGGACCTATACTTCCAGCAACAAAGATTAAAAGAAAAAAATCATCAGAACACCCACGTAAAAGTAAAAGTATACTCCAAAAGAAATTTTTAGCCCGGCCTGCGTGCTTAGTGGTTCAGCATCGGCCTATGAACCAGGAGGTCATGGTTTGATTCCCGTCAGGACACGTGCCTGGATTGAGGGCCCGATCTCCAATGGGGGCATGCAGGAGGCAGCCGATCGATCGATCAGTCTCTCTCATTGGGTTTGGGCTAGGGCTCCTTTAACCCCTCCCATCGAAGGAGAGGTTAACTGTTTCCTCTTTGAGCTGACCTGTCAGGGCTTGTCCCGTCATCTTCTGTCCTTGAATGGAAGTTAGATGGGGCTTTTCTCCAGCCCCCTTGTTCTTCTCTACTGGTGGAGGTCCACCACATGACTAGCTACATGTCAGGAGAAAAAGCTCAGGGGAGAATCTGACCTGCATGACCAGAGAAGATCTAGGGGAGGAAAGGGTGCCTTAGGGGTGAGGTCCTCATTAACAGTGCTTATCTCCAATACTTGTTCTACCAGTTTTTCCCATTGTTGGGTGTCCAGGATGTTCTGCCGTGGTGATCTTATACTTGGCCCATTGTCCTTGCTCTGCTCATGTCTGTCTAATTCAGTGGTTCTCAATCTTCCTAATGCTGCGACCCTTTAATACAGTTCCTCATGTGTGGTGACCCCCAACCATAAAATTATTTTTGTTGCTACTTCATAACTGTAATTTTGCTACTATTATGAATCTTAATGTAAATATCTGATATGCAGGATGTATTTAGGCGACCCCTGTGAAAGGGTCGTTCGACCCCCAAAAGGGTCGCGACCCACAGGTTGAGAACCGCTGGATTGCCTACCACATATCTATGAAATGTTTCAGATTATGCTCAAAGCACTCCTTATGGACAAAAAGTAATGCCTTCCAGAGGGTAGAATCTAGAGAGGGTCTAGTTCTAATCATGTAAGGGTTTGAAAGTCTGGAGAATTATTATACATTTAAATGTTAAAACTATTACATCACTTTTAATTTTCTTTAATTATTATTTATGTGAAAATATAGATTGTTTTAAAAGTGTTATTTTATCTTAAGGAACATATATAAAGATAGCAGCAGGGAATTAAGATATTCAGAGCTATGGTAATTGTAACTGTAAAAGAGTCATTTATTAATGAATTTTACTTTATATGGGTGCTAATTGCATTTGCTAGACTTTCAGCAGTGTGCAGTGTCCAAAGAGTTACCTCTGACATGAGCAAAAATACATTTTTAGATTTCAGGACTCATATGTAGACTTGGTAATGATTTCTAACACCAGATAACATTAGCAGTGCTTTGTATAGCTCCTAGGTGAAACGCTTTTTATTTTACAGCATACTATACAGAAAAATCTATAGATTGTAGTGTGAATTAAATTTGAAATATGTAGTTACGACATGTCACGGCTTAGGGTCTCAATGACTCAGCAATTACAAGCACTATCTTTCTAGGAGAAAATGGACCACAGTGATTGTATTAGCTTGCTAGGGCCACCATAACAAAATACCACGGGCTGGGTGGCTTGAATAACATAAATCTATTTTCTCACAGTTCTGCAGGATCAAGTCCAAGATCAAAGTGTTGGTAGGCTTGGTTTCTCCTGAGGCCTCCTCTCTCCTTGGTTTCTCACTGTGTCCTCACGTGGATTTCCCCATGGTGTCTCTTTGCATGTCCAAATTTCCTCTTCTTGTGAGGACACCAGTCAGATTGGATTAGGACCCACCTTAACTCAATCATCACTTTAAAAGCCCTATTTCCAGATATGGTCACATATTGAGAGGTTAGGGCTTCAACATATGAATTTGGGAGGAAATAGTTCAGCCCATAACAGTGGTCAAGCTTGTGAGTTTTAGAATCAGTGAAACTAATGTCAAAAGTCATGCTTTCAGCACTGTATCAGTCAGGATGGTCCAGGTTTGACTGCAGTGATAAACAATCCCAAGACAAAGATTTATTTTTCACTCATGCTCTATGCTCACTGTGGATTGGCTGGGTTCCCTGTCCTCTATTGTCCTGACTCCAGAACCCAAGTTGTCAGAGCTGACATCAATACCTGAAACATTGATGACAGGCGGAAAAAGCACTGAGGCAAATTTCACACTGACTCCTCATGAGAAATCAAGTCTGACCAGTGCCTGGAAGGAACATAAACTGGAATATTTGTAAGTAGCCTCAATATCAATGGAAACCACTTACTATTAAGTGCCATTAGGTAAGTTATTTAATCCTTCCAGGCCTCATTTTTTTTTTCTGAATGTAAAAGTACATAATAGTGAAAGGAGTTTTAGGGGTAAAATAGGCAGGTTTAGGAGTTTTAGGAATAAAGAGGTCCCATGGGGGAGGAATGTATAGGTGAGGGCTTGGAGCCTTTAGAAGGCATACATTCACAGGGAAAAAAAAAAAAAAGTGCCACAGGATAAGGGGAGGAAGCTATCCACTCACAGAAGAGAGGGAAAAGCCACAGGGTATAAAGAAAAAGGAAATAAACTTTCATGTAGCACAGAGAAATGCCGACAAATGGTAGAAAAAGGAGAACAGATTTTCACAGGAGATAGAGAAATGTTACAAGTTAAGGGGGAGAGGAAAAGAGGGGTACCACGTGGGATTTGGGCTTTGAAACTGATATTCTGCAAAAAGAGTGACCAATCATAAGGGAGCATGAAGAAACAAAGAACTACAGCATTTATAAAGCTTAGAAAAAGCGGCTCAGTGGGTTACCCCCTTGGAGTCCCTTCCCTATGTGGGTGCCTATATTTGCTTCCAATAAATTTCTGCCCTTTTCATCTACCACCTTTGTCTGTGGCCTCATTCTTCGAATCCATCTGGACAAGGACCCGGGAAAGAAATCACCCTTGTATCCTGCTCAGGACAACAAGCTGAATCAACAGCAATACTGAAACATGTCACATAAGGTTCTTGTGAAGATTAGCTAATGAAAATAATACACTTACATAGTGTTTGGAAAAGGTTAAATGCTCAATGTATGTTAGGTATTATTATTATTGTTATTATTATTAATTATTACTGTAAATAGGATTAGAAATTTCTTCAGATGGGAGCAATGTAGAGATCTAGTCAACTCTTTCAAAAAAATAAAAATAAAATAAATGTGGAAACAGAGGCCCAGAGTGGATAAGCGACTTTCAGATGGAATAGAACCCAAGTGTGAAAATTTGTAACTTTAGCCCATCATTCTCTGTACTGTGCTGACTTTCACAGTCTGCTTTAAGCACATAGACTATAATGGTAATTTATAGAGTTTGGGAGAATTCCAGATCCTGTAATACTTTAATGGACTGGGAGACAAGAAGTGCTTTAGGCAGAGTCTCTTTATCAAAAGGTTAGTGGTTGTAAAATAGGGACAGGGACCCATAGGGAAAAATCCAGATGAGCTGCTGAAAATGAGAAAGAAATGAGAAGAAAAATGCTGCCAAACCTGACAGCTGGCACCACTACGCAAGAACAAGGAGTCACCTGAGCTGACAGGTGGGTATGAACTGAGTATAGAAAATACTAGAGAGAAAAGAGCTGCAAGAGTGTCCACAGATGCCCTCCTCACAGGTATGATCCCTTTATGAACATATTTCCTGAATTAATTTTCACACTAGGGAAGTGGTCTCTCTACTGGGAATAACAAGACATCTCAACATCTCCTTGGGCAAACAGCAGTTTGACTTCGAGGGGTCTGCTCATTCCTTTATCTTGCAGAATGCAGAGGAGAATGCAGAGGAGAGGTGCCAATTCTTCCCTGTTTCTCCCAATTCCTGGCGAACATTAGCTTGTCATTTAGGAATGCAGTCTATTGAAAGGTGTTCTGGCTTTTTAAAAAAATTAACAATGCTGCAAAACAGAATTTCTGGCCCTAGCTGGTTTGGCTCAGCAGATAGAGCGACGGCCTGTGGACTGAAAGATCCTCGGTTCCCTTCCAGTTAGGGGCACATGCCCGGGTTGTGGGCTCGGTCTCCCGTGGGGGGCGTGCAGGAGGCAGCTGATCAATGATTCTCTGTCATCATTGATGTTTCTATCTCTTCCTCTCCCTTCCTTTCTGAAATAAATTAAATATACATATATTTAAAAATAAATAAATTAAAAAACAAAACAAAAGAGAATTTCTGAGAGAGCCAGAATTATGTGGAATCCATTTGTCCCAGGCATAGGTTCATTTGAGAACACAGAATTTGGAATCTGGCCAAGTGACCTGGGTTATAACTCTAACGCCAGTCATTTTAATTATGTGACTTGTACAGGTTACTTAATGTCCACAAGCACCCATTCCCCTGTCAATAAAACAGAGATAATAATAGTATGTACATAGCTCCTGAGGTTCTTGTGAAGATTAAGTGACATCTATCATCAAGAAATGTTAGCTGCTGCCCAGTCAGCATGGCTCAGTGGTTGAATGTCGACCTATGAACCAGGAGGTCACAATTCGATTCCTGGTCAGGACACATGCCCAGGTTGTGAGCTTGATCCCCAGTGTGGGCTGTGCAGGAGGCAGCCAATTAATGATTCTCTATCATCATTGATGTTTCTCTCTCTCTCTCCCTTCCTCACTGAAATAAAAAAACTATATTTAAAAGAAGAAATGTGGAGAGAAACCAAGATGGCAGCATAGGTTAACGCTGGAGATTGCTGCCTCGAACAACCACTTCAAAAAACAATTAAAAGATGGAACGGACATCATCCAGAACCACAGGAAGGCTGGCTGAGTGGAAATTCTACAACTAGGAGGAAAGAGAATATCATACCCAGACTCAGAGGAGGCGCAGTGCTGAAGTGAAATACTAAGGTGCGGAGTGCACATGGAGTGGGCTGGAGGCAGAGGGCGCGGTTGTTGTTTTCAATCGGGAGGGAGTTTCAGACTCTGAGCTCCAGATCCGGGCGAGTCTCTAGGGACCCAGACTCAAATGGGAGAAGCGGGACTGTCTGGCTTCGGTCGGAACTCGAAGGCAGCTTTCTCTCCGAGGTTTGCAGCGGTTGCTGGGACTCTGTGAGGCAGAGCCCCTTGGGACGGAACTGAGAGCAGCCATAACTGCTCGCTCCGGCCCACCCTGTAGATCCCCGGGGACCCGCCCCACTCAAGCTCTGCGCAGAGCCATTTGCCGGATAGCCTCAGGCAAATGGTAGATTAGCACCGCCCTAGAGATCCAGCACAGAAGCTCTCCCACTGCAGACACAGCGGACTCTCATAGCCAGTTAGCCTGGAGGTCAAATCACCCCCGGTATTGCCGACAACAGTCAAGGCTTAACTACAACAAGACTGCCCACAAAGACCACTAGGGGGTGCACCAAGAAAGCATAAAAAATGCAGAGACAAAGAAACAGGACAAAATTGTCAATGGAGGATATTGAGTTCAGAACCACACTTTTCAGGTCTCTTAAGAACTGTCTAGAAGTCACCGATAAATGTAGTGAGATCCTCAAGAAATCTAATGAGACCCTCGATGTTATGATAAAGACCCAACTAGAAATTAAGCATACACGGACTGAAATAACGAATACTATACAGACTCCCAACAGCAGACCAGAAGAGCGCAAGAATCAAGGCAAAGATTTGAAATGCGAAGAAGCAAAAAACACCCAACCGGAAAAGCAAAATGAAAAAAGAATCCGAAAATACGAAGATAGTGTAAGGAGCCTCTGGGACAGCTTCAAGCGTACCAACATCAGAATTATATGGGTGCCAGAAGATGAGAGAGAGCAAGATATTGAAAACCTATTTGAAGAAATAATGACAGAAAACTTCCCCCACCTGGTGAAAGAAATAGACTTACAGGTCCAGGAAGCGCAGAGAACCCCAAACAAAAGGAATCCAAAGAGGACCACACCAAGACACATCATAATTAAAATGCCAAGAGCAAAAGACAAAGAGAGAATCTTAAAAACAGCAAGAGGAAGAAACTCAGTTACCTACAAGGGAATACCCATACGACTGTCAGCTGATTTCTCAACAGAAACTTTGCAGGCCAGAAGGGAATGGCAAGAAATATTCAAAGTGATGAATACCAAGAACCTACAACCAAGATTTCTTTATCCAGCAAAGCTATCATTCAGAATTGAAGGTCAGATAAAGAGCTTCACAGATAAGGAAAAGCTAAAGGAGTTCATCACCACCAAACCAGGATTATATGAAATGCTGAAAGGTATCCTTTAAGAAGAGGAAGAAGAAGAAAAAGGTAAAGATATAAATTATGAACAACAAACATGCATCTATCAACAAGTGAATCTAAGAATCAAGTGAATAAATAATCTGGTGATCATAATATAATCAGGGACATAGAAAGGGAATGGACTGACTATTCTTGGGGGGGAAAGGGGTGTGGGAGATGCGGGAAGAGACTGGACAAAAATCGTGCACCTATGGATGAGGACAGTGGGTGGGGAGTGAGGGCGGAGGGTTGGGCGGGAACTGGGAGGAGGGGAGTTATGGGGGGAAAAAAGAGGAACAAATGTAATAATCTGAACAATAAATATTTAATTTAAAAAATAAATAAAAGAAGAAATGTTAGTTGCAATCATTATCCTCATTGTCACACTAACAGAGTTTCTTCAGACACAAATCAGTTTCAAAATGAATTTTTAAAATGAAATCTATCTTTCCTTTGTAAATCTGATAGTGAAGATAAAGCTTTGTAGCTTTATTCTCATTTATTGTTGTTAGTGGAATTAACTTTCAGCATCGTAAATTTATGTTTATATTCAGGAAAATATCGCTTACTAAATTTTCTTGGGTTAGAAATCTGTGCACAAATGTAATAGATTTTCTCAATGTGAAGGGAGCCCAATTTTGATGAAAAGAATACTAAATTTGGCCATCAAGAAACTTACAGTTTTATGCAAGAACATGGTTAGTCACCAGCTAGATGGCCTCGGACTATTACTTTAACCCTTTGCTTCCTTATTCATCAAATTTAGTATCTAATGAGGTCTGACTGGGTAAGCAAAGAGGATTCACCAGAAGTTCAAAGTCTCAATTTGAACAATTGTAAGAATAATCATGCCTCTAACAAAAATATGGAAGTTAGAAAGAAAAAATAGTCTGTTGTGCATGAACATAAACTTGCTTTTAAACGTGTCGAGTTTGAGAATGATGGTGGAACGTCTGAATGGAAATGTCTAGGCATCAGTTGGAAATCTACAATTGGATTTCAGCAGCAATGTTAAGGCAGAAAAATGTCGATGTTAGGACCGTTACATAGAATACTTGACGTTATTAAAGTGAATGATAATGTTAATGATAAATATGCAGATATGAAAAGAGCTAGAAGGCTAGCAAATTATATTTGGGAAAAGGAGTGGAAATTAGAGAAGAAATTAGTGGGAAATTACAACAGCGTGGTGCCACAGGTATAAATGTGCACTTCTCTGTGGTCAGCAGTGATGCGTGAAGGAGTAGGTAAGGAATTGACTGTGTGAACTGACTACCCCCCACCCTCACCACCCCCATGCTGGAAAACATACACACACACACACACACACACACACACACAAAGTCTTTGCGCTTAATTAAGCACTGAATAGGCCACCAACTTCTAACTCCTGACAACAAGGGAAGAGAATGTCAAGAAAAATCCGGAAACAAAATGTCAGTGACAGCAGGAAATACAAATCATGAGTGAGACTCGAGAGTTAAAGTCCATTGAGTTTAACTCTGAGAAATTGTCTGTGGCTTTGAACAGTGCTTGTTCCTCAGTGGAGTGGGCTGGTGAAAAGTCATATAGTTGCGAATTGACAGAAAAGTGACTGATGAAGAAGTGGAGAGAAATCCAGTTCAGGAGTGAAAAGACTTGGTGTGATAGTCAAAGGGAAAAGGGGGAAGGAAAGAGAAACATGCTGTGTATGGGGGCACAGGGAAGAAAGGCCATTTTGAGGAAACGGTTGAGGTGAGATCTCAGAGCACCCATGTAATCAAGCAGAGTGAAGCTTTGAAACATTCATCTAACATACTGATAATTCTTTAAATATTTACTCATCGGGCTTAGATTAGTTTAGTCGAGAACTCTGTTAAAAGCAACTTCTGTTTCTAGAATTCATCATTATTTTAAGCAAAGGTATAGACTCTACATAGACTGATTGACGAGCATGTTGATGGTAAAATGTGATTACCTTAGCAATTTGAATGAGTGACCCCCCCTCCCCAATTTTTCTTTTTCTTTAACTAATTATAATAATCCTCAAGGAGCCTTGTTTTGCTCCATCGCTGCATCTAATGTCGGCCCTCAGTGACTCCTTCCCAACCTACTGCATCCAACGTTTATGAGAAGGGGGAGCTAACAAACTAATTAGAGCGGTAGCTTAAGAAAATATGAATTGTGGTACAGGCCCACACCAAAAAGGCTTACATGCACAGAAATCAAGCTTTGGGGCTTGCCCAGACATCCAAAACTGCTAACCTCAGACTTTATCTCACACTTGGAACATTGGTATTGTTTTGCTTTGTTTTGTACTTTAGCACACTGCATAGAAGTTTGCCATACTCATGGAATAAAAACTGCTTTTCAATGTAGGTGAGGTCTACATTGGGAAAAGTATGTATGAGAACATTTGGGAATATAACCCAACCATTTTGCCATGAGTAAAAATATGCAAATTGAAAAAAATAATAGAATCTACTTTAGCTGTTAAAATTTTGAGGATGGCTATAAATTGGTTAATTTTTTGTGTCAAATAAAAACACAACAGCACATGTTGTCTCTGCCAAATACCTATCTCTGTTGATATTCTGTGGCCTCTGTATAATCATTAAATGGAAGGAAAATTTTTACAAAAAGTTATGTTGACATGCTCATGTTCCTGTACAATGAATATTTATATCTGCATCTTGAAGTTAAAAGACTTTGAGGAAAAGGTAAAGAAAAGAATAGGCATTATAAGTGGGTGCACCAAATTGAAGATGTTGGGCTAAAAGTGGGATCGTGGATGTTTTTTATTTCTCCTTTTGCTCATCTACAATTGCTTTCATTGCTGTTCTTGTAAAAACAAACAAACAAATAAAAACAAAGATGAGCAAGATCTGACTATGCCTCACATAAAATATATGGCAAAGTTTGTGCTTTTGTAAGAATGGTATTTTAAAAATATATATATTTTTTATTGATTTCAGAGAGGAAGGGAGAAGGATAGAGAGATAGAAACATCAACGATGAGAGAAAATCATTGATGGCTGCCTCCTGCACACCCCCTACTGGGGATCGAGCCCACAACCCAGGCATGTGCCACTGGCTGGAATCCAACCTGGGACCCTTCAGTCCACAGTCTGACGATCTATCCACTGTGCCAAATCAGCTAGGGCTGTAAGAGTGGTTTTTTTGGTATAAACAGACTAAGTTATAACCTTATAAGCAGAAAAGGAAAAATCAAATATTCCAGCATTCTCTTTCCTTTACAGTGGTCTACCATGTTTCTAGCCTGTTTTCTCAGGCTCCTTTTTCATGAGTATAAGTGACTTTTTTTCTTTATTAGCAGTTTTATTTTCTATTCGATCTTTTTCTCCCCCACAAGTGATAAGATTCCCCTTTCTAAACAAATAATGCTCTTTGCCTCATCTAAAAACCGAAATGTGATATCCTTATTTAGTAAGTTATCTTGGGTCTTTTAGGGAAGCCAGCTATATTCAGAACAATCTGAATTACATATGTAGATAAACCAATCAATCAGTTGTGATTCAGTCTATGGTGACAAAATTTACAAGGACCTCAAGGTGGATGCCACACCAAACTCTTGCCCACATTAATGTTGAGTTAACTATTATAATTAAAACATTTCTTGAACTTATTTTACTTTAGTACAAGCAGGTATAACTGATGTTCTCTTTATTTTACAAATGTCATTATTCTTTAAGAAGAATCTGACGGTGGAGATGATCAGCTTGCTTTCTGATTTTAACTCTGAATTGTTATATGTTTTGCTGGTAATTTATTTTAATCAACATATTATTTTTAAATGTGAAAATATGTTATGCACCTAAAATTTACTATCAAGTTACATCATCTTTTAAAAAAATGAAGTAAATGGACATGCAAAATAGATTTGGAGCCATCATAGTAAAAAAAAAAACATGTACTTGTAAATGACAATCTGTCATTTCTGGGGATGTTTAAATTGACATTTTTGTGTCTCAGCAAACATCCAATTTGGACAGAATCAGGAGTTAAAAAAATAACATATCCAACCTGAGCCATAATTTCTTATTTGCAAATATAAGAACTCTGTCATTTGAAATAAAACCAACTTCTTTTTATTATTTCAAGAAGTGCCCTTACTTATCCAAAAGAAGTACAGAGAATAAATAACCAAGGCCACAAAACAATCCTTGTGAGATTGCCAATTTTGTAACAAAATGTTAATTAACTTCTAAACATTCTCTTTTTGAATATTTCTCAAATTCATTGTGTTATTACATATTTTTCTACCACCATAATTTTTATAATTGTATCTTCATGTTTTAAACCAAACACATAAGTCCATTTTATTATAGAACATAGAAATATGTTTATGGTATGACTATAATGCTTATAAGCACACATAATTTCAGTCTCTAAAATATTCTGTATAATTTGCAATGAACAATAAATCTTTGAAAAACATTTCAAGTGGATGTACCTTAAGATCAAAGTTTTCAGCACTTCCATAAGGTCATGAAGTAGTTATTGGATAAGCTCCAAAAAGATCTCAACAGATATTGATGGGTAATTAAATCATAACTCATAAAGTATATTGCTTGGTCTTTTATTGTACGAATTCCTTCTTTTTTCTTTTTAGATATATAAGCCCACATTACCTCGTTTCAGATTTTTTTTTAATTCTTTATAACTTTGTCATTTCACACCATGAAAAATGCTCATTCTTAGCAGCCTATCGAAATAATTGAAGAAAAATTGATTCAGATATTTTAATCAAATCCATTAGTTATAGGTAGCCCATTCAGTAGGGTAATTGAGAGAAAACTTCAGATTTGTTGCTCTGGAAAGGAAAAACTACCCTGCAAAACTTTGACTGATGTTGGTGTTCAAATGGTTCTTGTAATTGTTTGTGATTATTCAGAAAGACATTCACCACGCTGACATACTCCAAAGCAACACTGTAGAGTGAGAAAAGCTCTGCTTGTGAATCAGAGTATCTGTTTGACTCTCCTATTGCCATGTCCTCATGCATAAAATGATGACAATAATAATGATATCTCAGGTGGTAAATAATGCACTGGAAACTGCCTGCCACGTAATCAACTCACAATAGATGTTAGTTTTCCCCCTTTGAACAATAAATATAAGTGGAATATCTACTGATTTTTCAACGTAATAGTGTGCCGTGCTCAGTATGGCCAGGGGTGAACCTGAGGGGTGGGCAGTGAAGGATTAAAGAAGACAGATAAGAGAATAAAGCTGGGGCTAGGTGGGACGCTGCTCTCTGAAGAGACAGTGCCACAGCCTGCAAGCCGAGTCTTTATTTTATAGCCAGTTTCCACAAGGCCAAGTAAGGGCCTGGTCAAGATGTTCATAATGTTCTCACGGGTTTCAAAGTTACACAGTTACATGCACCTGAACTTTATCAAGCTTTGTTTTGGCAGCACTTGCTGTACCTCCCACAGCCTATATCACTTAGCCTCCTGGGACCACAGGTTCGGACCATAAGGTCAAGCTTACAACTATAACCTTTGGCTATAATTGTGCTGGGAGGGCTTTGCCCTCCAAGCTGGGACTTGCACGTGGCTTTGCCACGAGAGGACTGTGCCTTCTCATTAGTCCGAGGCTTGAACCTGTCCAAAACGCTGTAGTCGCTTTCCACATAATAGAACTGTTTTTCTTTCATTTTGCAAATATTTCTTGAACCAGTCAGTCAGGGTTTGGGCATGAAAACAGACACCACTTAATATATTTCCAGTATTAATGCCAGGAATTAGAGGCTTGCAAAATGGTGGGAAGTATAGGGAAAGCCGCCAGCTTCCCTATACAAGGCCAGGGAGGCTGCCCGCAACAATCAGCCTGTAGCACCAAAAGATTCTCAAGAGCTTGTGCAAGATACTCCTTAGTATCAAGTACCCCTGCGAGGTTCCCTGTGACCCCTCAGGCTGCAGAACTACTGCCGATGATTTTCAGGGAGCTTGCCTGGAAGCTGCTTGGAACCCCACAGCTGCTCCCTCACCTGCCTGCAACTGCCTCCAGAAAATAATGATTCCCTTCTATTCTAAAACTTGTGATGCCTCTAGCTGCAACAGGATTCTGGGAAATGTAGTTCTCAGCTTCTCCTGCCATGGAGACCGTGGGAGAGATGGGCGGGAGTGATTCCAAATTGACTCCAGATAATCTAGCACATCTTGTGAGTGCCAGGCTCAGTGCTCAACGTTGCAGGGAACACAACGATGATTTAAATGTGGATCTTGTTCTCATGTCGCTCCTAATCTGCCCAAGATGGTAAGCCATGCGAATAAAAACAGTAGTGCAAGTCAGAAGGCTTGGGTAGAAGCAGGAACAAGGCCAATGCTGGCAGTTCAGAGAAAAAGATGGTTTCCAGCTGGGGGAGAGAGAACCATGAAGGCCTCATGGAACAGGTGGACTTTGAATTGAGCTGTGGAGAACCAGTAAGTCAGAAGTATAAGTAAACATGGAAAAGCAGGGAATTCCAGGGCCATGAAAATGGCATGAAGAGAGGCACAGAAATAGAAGAACATGTGGTGAGTACTAGGAGCGCTAAGTGATTTTATTAGGCTGAAGAAAAGTGTTCTTGAAAAGGAACAAAACAGAGGGGAAATCCCAGGAAGTAGTTCTTATTTAATCTTAGAACATTGTTACCAAATACAAGTTTGACATTTATTAGAAAATGGGAAGGAATGTAAGGTTTTGGGAGTATCATGATTGGATTGCCCAGGAAGGACCTCTGCTAGCCCAGGTGAGCTCTGCTTCCCAGGGGGATGCAGGATCCAGTGTGCACAGGGAGATGGACAGGGATGTGCGCATGACTCCAGATGTGTGTACAGTCGGAAGTATACATTTAGATAGTTTTTTATCCTTACCAAAATACTTAATGAAAAGCAAGTTGACTCCAGTCATGTTAACGAAGAGACAGAGTAAAAGGAACCACTGGAAACAAAGCCTCTACAGTGGGGCCTTGACTTACGAGTTTAATTCGTTCCGTGATGGAGCTCGTTAAGGAGCTCGTTAACGCAAATTACTCTGTCAACTCAAAGCAAAAAATCTGCCAGACAGCTCGTATCTTGGAAAAGCTCGTTAGTCGGGACACTCGTAAGTCAAGGCCCCACTGTATTTTAGATCTAGGCTACAGCCAGTCTTTGCAATGCCCCGATGAAAGGAAATGGAAGTAAAATAGTTTATGAAAAAAAAAAATGTGTGCTTATGAAGGGATATTGATGATGAAATTTTCATATTCTGAATCACTAGCACAGTTGGCAACATAAGTACAGTCCTAATGAAGCAAAATTGTGAAACAGCTTCCTGTGCAGAAAGAAAAGTTTCTTTCATTCTCCTAATAAGAGCCCGATGAGGTAAACACTGGTAATGAGGAAACTGAGAAATTAAGTTGCCGGCACAGCTGACAAGCAGTGGAGGCAGGACTTAAACCCACACAGTCTGTTTCCACAGCCTGTGCTGCATCTCCCAGTCTCCTCCACACCACTCACTGTTTGGGTTTTACTTAATGGCTGAAAAGATACATCATTATATATATATATATTTTTTGCTCAAACCCTCCAGGCCCTTTCAAAGTCCTGTAGTTAGCCCTAGCCAGTTTGGCTCAGTGGATAGAGCATCAGCCTACGGACTGAAGGGTCCCGGATTGAATTCTGGTCAAGGATTTAAAAAAAAAAAAAAAAGTCCTCTAGTTATACCAAGGATTTTGCAGGACCGGTTATGTCCTATAAACATAACACATTTAGCTGCTATGTTATAGCCACCTTTTCCTGTAACATCCCTGCTCTGGTCTGGTTCCCCCTGACGTTATGACCCTGGGTCAGCCACGCCTTGTGAAGGCACTGGCTGTCGACAGTGCTGCTGCTCCACAGCTGGCCTGGCCTGGCCTGCCCAGGTTCCTCCTTGCTGTGCTGCGGCTGCCAGCCCAGATGTGTTCACTCCCACCCAGCCAGGCCAGTGCTGCCAGTGCCGGCAAGCTCTTGTGTTGCCAGCGGATGTCACAGCTGCCAGCAGGAGTGCTGAGCTGAGCCAGGCCTCTCTGTCTCTCACCCCACAGCCTCCAGCAAAGTCCAGGCAGGCCAGCTGAGCAGAGTGACAGACGCTGCTGTCTTCAGAAGGCCTCCTCCGCCTCCTGATGCTGAGCACTGGTCCAGAGCACGCTCAAGCTTCCTACTGGCTTCCCTTAGGATGAATTTTTCTTCAAGAGGTAATTCAATCCAGATGTGAATGGACTCCTGGCAGGTCTGCCCTACTGGTGCTTAGTCTCCCGACTCCCTGACATAAGTTCAAAAGCTTTAAGTTCCATTAAATTTAAGCTGAGATCCCCACAATAATCATTTCAGAACCCTCAGTGTTTGGCATACACATGTTTATCTAAACTGGGTCAATACACTGGGTCAATACAAAACTCCCAGGTAACTAACATTATTATTCGTATTATCCAAGTAGCAACAGTTTTTAAGAGTATTTTTCTAGTGATTCTCATTCTGATAAATGATATTTTCATATACAGGAGAAAGAATTACTTTTATGAAAAACATTGCACTGACTTTTATCTTGGTATTCTAAAAAATTTCTTTTTATATTGAAACTTGGAGTAGTTCATTTTGGAGAACTGCCTTTTTAGTACAATTTTGCTGCTTCTGTGTGATTTTCAATGTTATTTTCCCTGGAGGTTAAAGCATAACCTCTTGGAATAGTTTGTATTTATACTTTAAAAGTAAAGATGTTTGACAAGTACAATTGTGATTTTTGTTTTCTTTTCTTGGTCATCTTTCCATGAGTGAATAGGCTATTTCTCAGGACAAAGTTAGCTTTTTAATTTTTCCTAATGTTGCATACACTTTTCGGAATAGTTTCCCTTATTACATTAGGATTGAATCTTAGTAAGTGAACTAAAGGAGTGAATATACCTCAGATCATGAATTATCTTTTTACTCATTAAGTAATCTTTCTTTTTTTCCTTTTTATTGAATTTATTGGGGTGACACTGGTTGACAAAATTACACAGGTTTCAGGTGCACAATTCCATAGCACATCATCTGTACACTGTATTGTGTGTTCACCACCCCAGTCAAGTTAAGCAGCTTTCTAACTAATGGGCTCTGGCTCTGATGAGGACTATAAGAAAAGCACACAGAATTGAATATTTAAGTTTTCCCTTGAGTGTTTTGTTTTTTTTATTGTGTGTTCACCACCCTAAGTCAAGTCTACTTCCATCATCATTTATCTCCCTGTACCTACCTTACCGTCCCCGCCCCCCGCCACAGTCACCACACTGCTGTTCATGTCCATGAGTTGTTTCTCTCTCTTTTTTTTTCTTTGTTGATCAAACCCTCCAACCAATTCAACCCAACCCTGCAATCACCCTCCTCCATAGCAGTCAGCCAGCTCTCTGTGAGTCTGTCTCTATTTTGCTTATTGGTTCATTTAGTTCATTAGATTCCAATATGAGTGAAATCAAATGGTATTTGAAATACTATATTCCCTGATTTTTTAAACATGATCTGTATTTGTAGAAAGACTAGCTACAGATAAGTACAATTACTTAAGAATTATTATATTCATTCCTTTCATTAAGAATAAAATTATTTTTAAAAGTTACTTCCAATTTCAGTGTTTAATAAAAACAAAACATTTGATATTAAACATGTAATAATTTGAGATACCCACTGAAGAAGTATTATTTTAAAAATGCAACTCACAAGGAACCCAAACCCGTTGATTTTCAAATATTAGTGTATTTGTTAAGTTATAGTGTTTTTAGTTCTCACGCTTTTGGAATTATTTATACAGAAAGCTATTCTTTGGATACAAAAGAACATTAAGAATGGTATTTTTAACAAGACAAATAGCCTGGCTGGAGTGGCTCCATTGATTGAACATTGCTGGGTCCTGGTCAGGGCACATACCTGGGTTGCAGGTTTGACCTGATGTTTCTCTCTCACATTGATGTTTCTCTCTCCCTCTCTCTCTAAAATCAGTAAAAAAAACCCCCAACCAAACAACAACAAAAAAACAAATAAAAGCAAGCATAGTTGACATTTTTGCTTTGTAATACATATCCTATCTAATAATAGACAAACATGGTAATTAACTGTAACTTCGCTACCCTTCCCATTGGCTAATCAGGGCAATATGCAAATTAACTGCCAACTGAGATGGTGGTTAACCGCCAACAAAGATGGCGGTTAATTTGCATACGTAGGCACAATGCTGGGAGGCAAAAGGGGAAGGACGGAAGAAGCTGCCGCTGCTGCCAGTGATCGGAAACCAAGGAGGCAGCCAAGAGAACCGGGTGCTTTTGCCTGCCCCCGGCCAGTGATGGGGGAAGCAGGGGCGGAACCGGCAATGGGAGCTGGGGGTCCCCTGCCCAGGCCTAACACCTTGGCCAGAGGCATTAGGCCTGGGCAGGGGTGGAGCCGGCAATCGCGGGGAGCAGGAGCAGAGTCAGCGATGGTGGGCAGCTGGGGGTCCCCTATCCATGCCTAATGCTTCCGCCAGAGGCGTTAGGCCTAGGCAGGGGTGGAGAAGGAGATAGTGGGGAGTTGGGGGTCCCCTGCTCAGGCCTAACACCTTAGCCAGGGGCATTAGGTCTGGGTAGGGGTGGAGCCGGCAATGGTGGGAGCTGGGGGTCCTCTGCCCAGGCCTTAATGCCTTGGCCAGAGGCATTAGGCCTGGGCAGGGGCAGAGCCAGCAATCGAGGGGAGCAGGGGCGGAGTCAGTGATCGTGGGCAGCTGGGGGTCCCCTGCCCAGGCCTAAGGCAGGGGCTGAGCGGGAGATCGTGGGGGGTTGAGGGGTCCACTGCCCAGGCCTAATGCCTTGGCCAGAGGCGTTAGGCCTGGGCATGGGTGGAGCCAGCGATCATGAGCAGGGGCGGAGTCGGCGATCATAGGGAGCTGGGGGTCTCCTGCCCAGGCCTAACTCCATGGCCAGAGGTGTTAGGTCTGGGCAGGGGCAGTGCCAGCGATCATGAGTAGCAGGGGGGGAGCGGGCGATGGTGGGAGCTGGGAGTCCCCTGCCCAGGCCTAAGGCCTTGGCCAGAGGCATTAAGCCTGTGCAGGGGCGGAGCCAGCGATTGCGGGGAGCAGGGAGGGAGCTGGCGATGGTGGGGAGAGGGGCAGAGCCAGCAATCATGGGGAGCAGGGGCTGAGCCAACGATTGAGGGAGCTGGAGGTCCCCTGCCCAGGGCTAATGACTCGGCCATAGGCGTTAGGCCTGGGCAGGGGCCAAGCCGGCAATTGATGTGAACTACAGAGGAAACACCTTTTCTGACTGCTCATTGGCTTAGCTCCCTGTATGTCACTGGTAATATTCTTAGTAACTTGGGTAATAAGAATCCAAATAAGTGATCTAGGGTTTTTTACCACACTCCTGGAGAAAAAAAGGAAGGTCTGCTGCTGGAGGGTTAAGAAATGTCATATCCTGTCCTAGCTGGTTTTGCTCAGTGGATAATGCCTCGGCCTGCCCACTGCTGGGTCTGGGTTCAATTCTGACCAAGGGCATGTACCTAGGTTGCAGGCTCCTCCCTGGCCGGAGCCCAGGTCAGGGCTTATGCAGGAGGCAACCAATAAAGTGTTCCTCTCACTTTGATATTACTCTCTGTCTTTCACTTTCTCTTCCACATTCTCTAAAAATCAATGGAAACATATCCTCAAGTGAGGATAAAAAATATAATAAAGAAATGTCATATCCTATGAAAGACACATCTTGAAAATGCCTAAAGAAAGTTGTCATTTTTTCATGGTGAAGGGACTGGAGTCCGTGTTGATGAAAACACCTTGGTGGCTGCGGTGACTGGCAGTGGCTGCAGCAGCGGGGTGACGGGGGCTGGTGCCTTCCCCTGATCAGCCGGGTCGCCTCCCACAAAGGGAGGCCAGACTGTGGCTTAGGCCCGCTCCCCAAGGGGAGCAGGGAGCAGGGAGTAGGACATCCCCTGAGGGCTCCCAGTATTTGATAGGGGGCAAGCTGGGCTGAGGAACCCCCCCTCCAGTGCACAAATTTTTGTGCACCGGGCCTCTAGTAAAGTTATATAAATCATAACTAGGGAGTTTGGAAATTTTTTTAAATTTACAAAATGGTTGGAAACAATTTTCATTATAAAGAAGCAGAAGAGACTGCATATCAGCAAAGTGATTTATTGGAGAATGACTTGTTGGAATCTTTGAGATTTGCATACATGAGCACTTCTGTTCAGATGGGTGCAATCCCTTCCCACCACTCCCTCTTAGTCTCATTTCTTTTATGTACACTTTAGGGAATGCATTTTTATAGATCTACTGGAGGCCTGGTGCATGAAATTCATGCACGGGTAGGGTCCCTAGGTTTGGCCAGTGATCAGGGCCTACCGGGGCCTTCTGGCTGCCCGCCAGGGCCTTCCTTCCCTGGCTGCTGGCCGCTGGCCAGGGCCTTTCTTTACTCCATGCCACCCCCTGGTGGACAGCACACATCATACTCCCAGTCTCCCAGTCAAACTCCCAAAGGGACACTTTGCATATTAGCCTTTTATATATTAGTATATAGATTGTGTTAATGGCTTTATAATCCAAGAGCAACAACGTGCGCATAAATCAAGAGAAATATTATTTAGAGCCAGTGAAAGTGGGACTCATGGAACTGGACAAATGAAGACAAATCCAGGAAGAAGAAAAATACAATGCTGTGGTCCTTCCTTCAGAGCAAAGGTAAGTCAGGGTAAGTTAAAGAAAGCTCCAGCAACCAGCGAGGGGAGGGTGGCGAAGAGTGGCCATTGCAGTGAGAACATAGAGGAGGAGCCCACCATCGCATGGCTCGTAAGGGAAAGCAAAACAGTCCCTTGGATTATGAAACTGTTTCCTGACTTGGCTGGATTGTGTCATTCAAATTCTGAATCATAATTTTAAAACATCTTAAATAACGTTTGACATTTTATTTTATGAAATTGTATCCACCATTATGCTATTTACTTTTCAGAGTAAAATTTCAAAAAGTCTTCTTTATTTCATTTCCCACTTCCTGCAACATCTGACTTTTAATGTCAAATTGAACTTTTCTCTCACTATGCTGTGAATTTATCATATAAATTTTCAAATACTGTAAGTTCATGAAGAGAAGGTTCAAAAATATTCTTTATCTCAGAGGGAAGGTGGGGAGGGTGGGTGGGTGAGTGAGAAGAGAACAACTACAGAACTTGTATGTATATATGCATAACCCATGGTCACAGACAATAGGGTGGTGGTGGAGGTCTGGGGGGTGGGGGGTGGGGGGTGGGCTATAAGGAGTCAATGGGAGGAAAAAAAGGGGACATATGCAATACTTTCAACAATAAAAATTTAAAAATATATGTCTTCTTCTAACTCTAATGCTAAATTATTGTTTTTACTATTCCAATCAAATATTTTTGAACTATTTCTACATGAAGAACAACTAGTATTGATAATTAAATCCAGGAATGCCATCCTAATTTACTTTCCTTTTAGAAATAACTACCAATATATCAAAGAAATAACATCATTGCACTCTTCGCATCAGAGGTGGAATTACACACACTGCATTAAGAACCCTGAGATAAAGCCACACCTCAGGGTGTGTTCATCAGGCAGTGTGACTACAGATCGGAGCATGTGAGAGTCAGATAAGCATACAGTTCATACTGTGTAAGTCATTGTGCCTTACAGTCTTGCCTGAGTTTTACATCCTCAAAAGATAGAGATAAATGAAAAGCACCAAGATACTATAATCACTACTTCAAATTGAAGCCAAATCTCTAAATGAAAAAAATCTGTTTAATAACTTCATGTTCACTGTCCATTCATGTATTGTCATTTGGTTGCCTTCTATGTGACAGGCACTGTGACAGAGAAGAAACGATTAACTCTTGCAAAAGAGTTAATCATATAATTAATAAACATTGATTTTCATTAGATGGAGGGGAAAGAGCCTTGGGCTAGGTGGCTCCGCCTTTACCTGGCTTAGTGACCTTTGGAAATCTACTTTGCCTCACCTTGGGTTTTAGTTTTCTTACCTGTAAACTAGATTATATCTAAGTTGCATTGCAGCTTTAAATTGCCATGTTCTATAAAAGATAAATTTATTTTAATTATGAATCAGTGAAGTTATAGGCAGTTATGGTTGAAAAAAATTTTAGGATGAATTAGAAAAATTGGTTAGGCTGTGTTGCTATAAAACCATTTTATAATTCCCATTTTGACCTAAGTTCTTTTCTTTTTTTTTTTTTTAAACCCTCACCCAAAGATATTTTTCCATTGATTTTTAGGGAGAGTGGAAGAGAGAAGGAAAGGCAGAGAGAATATGGGTGTGAGAGGAACACATCAATTGGTTGCCACCTGCAGGAGCCCCTACCAGGGCCTGGGCCAGGCAGGAGCCTGCAACCGAGGCACATGCCCTCGACTGGAATCATACCCCGGAGCCTTCAGTCCACAGGCCGATGCTCCATCCACTTTGCCAAACCAGCTAGGACTTGACCTGAGTTCTAAAACACACTCAAGTCCTTCTGACCAATGTTGCAGAAGAATGCTCTGATTCAAGGTCAGGGCACAGGTGTGATAGATAAGCAATATTCAACTGAAAGCAAAAGCCCTACTAATGATGGCATCATAGTTTCACCTTGGTAGACCAAAAGACAACACCGAGATGACTGAGGTGCTTTCCATTACAGAATCTAATTTCCATTACCCTAGTCTAATTGGTGAAAGCCAGAAGATGGACGTGGGATCGGGACAATGGCGCTTTTGGTGGTGGCCGGAAAAGGCACCGACTGAGAATGGTGACAAAGAGAAGCAGAGGACCTGGGAGAAAGGACTTGCTCTACTCGGAGATGGAAGGTGTGCTCCTTACACCCTGAGCAGCAGATTCTGTAGCCGTTTTTAGGAGCAAACAAGGTACAGCTACTGTCTATTACTCAAAGACAACTTTTATTTAAATCCCCAAACAAGAGGCACTTATTTTGTGCCTACTCTGTACCTGGCATACTTCTAGGCAACAGGAACAAAAGAAAAAGTTCTGTTTGGTGGAGCTTCCATTCTAGCTGGGAGACAGGTAGTGTGTATTAATGGACAACGAAGGGAAATAACTTCAGATGGAGAGAAGGCTACAAAAACTGACATCGTGTAATGGAATAGAAAATGCGAAGGAGGAGGGAGAAGGGCTGTAACAATGTACCTACGTAGCTGTTGAGGTCCGCTCTGAGGTCAGGGTGAGGTGTGAATGGTGAGAAGGAGGCAGCCTGGGAAAGATGTTGGGAAAATGTGTTTTAATAGCCCAGAAGTGGGACTGTAGAGTGTCCAAAGAACAGAAAGAACGGTCATAAGGATGGAGCCTATGAGGTAAAAAGAGAAGACAATGTGCAGGTTCTGGCAGGCCATAGAAACGAGTTTCAATATTGTTTTAATTGAGAATTTCAAGGAGGGAAGTAACACTATTTATGTTGGTTTTTTGTTTTTTTTTTAAATGCTGTGGCTGCTGTGTATATTGTATTGTTTGGGAATGAGAAAAAGAAAAGTAAACTTCATATTGAAAAATTTTGCCAAGTTTCCTTTAATAAAAAAATAAAATCAGGTTTTAAAACATGAAACATTTGTTTTATCCTCCTCATGTGTATCTGAATGTCAGATGTCTTCAATAAAGGCTTAGCACAGTGTATTTGTTGTTTGACTGCTCTTTAATTCATGTTGTGAAAATATCTCCAAGGAAAGGAGTAAGGTTTAGTAAAGCCTGAGTGAGGGCCTCAGCATGGGCGGGGTGGCCGGGAAGTGGGAAGGAGATGGGAGGGGAGTGGATAGCACATGGAATGTAAATATCAGCACAAATCAGAGGTCAGCAATGAAAACATGACTTATGAGAAAGTGTTTAAAGGAGGACCGAGGTAAATAATTAAACTTATCCTAATAAAACTACAAGTATAAAATGATGACAGGAAATAGATTTGTATATTTTAGAGACGGCATAAACCTCTTGCCTTGATTTATTTAACTTAGTAGGTCAAGATTTGGAAAGGGATGGTCATTAAAATGCAGGGAAGTAACAGATGCTGATGAGCACCTAGATTTTTTTTAAAGAAGAACTTGACCCAGTATGACATGTATGTGTGTGTTTAGTTTTCACTAAATACTAAAGTAACATATCTTTCAGAAAATGCTCTACACAGGCCTGACCAGGCGTGCCTCAGTGGTTGAACATCGATCTATAAACCAGGAGGTCACAGTCTGATTCCCTGTTAGGGCGCATACCTGGGTTGCAGGCTTGATCTCCAGTGGGGGTTGTGTAGGAGGCAGCCGATCAATGATTCTCTCTCATTGTTGATGTTTCTGTCTTTCTCTCCCTCTCCCTTCCTCTCTGAAATCAATAACAATATATTAACAAAAGAAAATACACAAAATAAAAACAATACAAAAGTGCAAAAAAAATGTTTCTATGTCCTATATATTACCAAAGAAACCACTGTTTTAAACATTCTGATTTATATTTTTCAGTCTTTGGGGGAGTTTTATATTGTCCCTGTCATTTTGTTAACTGCTTTTATTGCATAATGTATATACACATATATTACTTTATGTGCATTTTCTTATTTTTCTACAATAAGACTATATTAGTAATTAAAACAGTTAAATACAGTAGCATAATAAAATTGATTACTATCCTACAATGAAAAACTGGTAAAATGCTGTTTTCTAAAATTAGTTAAACTTGTAAATTTATAAGCAAAAGAGAAAACGAATTTTTCTTTCAGCTTAAGTGTTATCCGAGCATCATTTTATCCTCTATGAATTTAGCACCATGCGATGCAGTGTGGGGGACACAAAGGGAGTAGAAAACGCTATGCTGGCCTTGAATCTCAGGAGAAAATTGGTTACTGACGAAATGTGAGAGTTCTCAGAAAAAACATGATGGTTGAGTTTTCCAGTGGAGGAAGAGAAAGTGTCTGCCTTGTGGAAGAATTACATTTAGAGGAAAAGAGAAGACACAGGGAGAGGCGAACCAAAGCAATGTGGCGGCACAGAAGCTAAGGGAAAGGAGAGTCAGGGCAAGGAATGATTCTTTTCTTTCCTCTCTGCTTTTATTTGCTTTCATTCCGTCTTCGCTCATGAAACATTTATCAAACACTTACTCTCTGCCAAGTGTTGCTGGGGACATAGCAGTGAGAATTGTACCGTGTAAGGGAGGACAGGGTGAGAGGGCTATGGAGATTACAGAGCTTTGCACAAATGACAATTAATGATCAACGCTATCAGTTGATCACAGCATCAAAATAAGAATCTAAATTAATCAAGGACAGGATCAGGAGATTACTAAATTAGGGATTTGATACAACTAACCAAATATTTAAGGATATTTATTTTTTCCATGTGGATATAGCCTAGAGCAGGGTTGGTCAACCTCAGCATGACTGGCATTTGGACTAGATGACATACGGGGAGCTGTCCTGTGCACTGATGTTTAGCAGCATCTTAGATCTCTACCCATGAGAAGCCAATAGCAGGTGTAAGTATTGGCTTTCATTCCCCAAGTCCTGACAATTAAAGATGTTGCCAAAAACTGCCAGGTGTGCCCTGAGGAGAGCCAAAATTGTCCCTGATGGACAACTACTGGCTTGAAGTAAACATTCAGCAATTAAATAAAACTTATATGTACAGTAAATAGAGGAGAACTCTTCCATCTTTCGATAAATAAAATTTATCTTGTTCACATAAGAATCCGTTGGTGGTGTAGAGTTAGGGAGGGGATATAGTCATTGGAAGCCCAGACTCCTGCCACCTTTTCCCTTTTCCATGTGTACATTTCCTGATTTCCCTGAGTGTCAACATCTAGCTAGCAGGCAAAAGGAGAGTATAGGACCACACAGGTGGTTTCTGTGGACAAGGTCTGAAGAGAAGATAGCACTTCTTTTCACATTCCACGAGCCAAAATGGAGTCACATTTCCACTGCCAAGTAGGCTGAAAACCACTGGCCAGCTGTGAGTCCAGGAGGAAAAAGAGGTATGCTTCCCGAGCAATTAGCCTGTCACTGCCAGGAAACCACCAGCTACCTTGGACCTCAAATGGACCTTTGTCCGTAATTATCAGGTTCCCATGTCTACCTGAGTCCATTTGATAAAACTGTTATATGAATCTCCGCATATCTTATTGCCTTATAAACCTCTGCGTTAGAGACAGCAGGATTGAGTTTCAGTTGCTAAAGGAAAGCAACCAAATGAATAAGGGATTCTGTGCTGAGAGACACATAGTTATTATGCAAATAACTTTATAAGCAGTTGCGGGGAATGAACAATGCTGGCCTTCAGAGAGATGCGGAACAGAACGCTGAGTGTTACGATTAAAGTCACAGATTGGTTCAGGCTGTGCTGCCCAGGTTTCCTCAGACTGATGTGGGTGACTCTGAGTGTGGATGTGGGTGTAGTTATTCGTATCTATGTTGTAGTTGAGACACACAAGACATCAGTCATCAAGAGTGATCCTACTTCTAGGAATATATCCCAAGAAACCAGAAACACCAATCAGAAAGGATATATGCACCCCTATGTTCATAGCAGCACAATTTACCATAGCTAAGATTTGGAAACAGCCTAAGTGCCCATCAGCAGATGAGTGGATTAAAAAACTGTGGTGCATCTACACAATGGAATACTACACTGCTGTAAAAAGGAAGGCACTCCTACCATTTGCAACAGCATGGATGGACCTGGAGAGCATTATGCTAAGGGGAATAAGCCAGTCGGAGAAAGATAAATATCACATGATCTCACTCATTTGTGGAATATAATGAACAACATAAACAAAACTGATGAACAAAAACAGATCCAGAGACAGAGAAGCATCAATCACATGCTCAAACCTCAGAAGGAAGGTAGGGGAGGGTGGGGGTAAGGGGGAAAGATCAACCAAAGGACTTGTATGCATGCATATAAGCCTACCTGATGGACACACACACCAGGGGTGAGGGCATGAGTGGGGGCAGTGGCAGTGGGGGGATAAGGACACATATGTAATATCTTAATCAATAAAGAAAGAATATATATATAAATTCTATAAGCTAAAGGGAAAATACTAAAAAAAGAAAAGAAAATGAAAGCCTTCGTTAAAATCATCTGAAATGATAACTCACTCAGTTTCTCAAATCTATGATTTATTTAAAAAATAGAATAACAATCAGTTTTTTAAAACTGTTTAAAAAACAGTGCATCACACTTCCTGTTCTTTTGTTGTTGTTGTTCTTTTGTTATTTGCACTTTTATCATCACTTACCAAATAAGCTAGGCAGTACTTACACTGCTCAGACTATAAGACCAATTTCTGCACACCACAAGCAAACAGAAACACCCTCCAAAAGTAATGCAATAGCCCCCCAGCTCAGAGCATGTTGGAAAGGGGCCTCTCCCAGGGCACTGAGAGGACTGATGACCAGATAAACAAATAAGTATTATATTTGGATCTTCTAGCACATTCTTGTTGGGAAACAACATTGTAAACGTGATTTGTTGCCTAGCCTAGATGCAAAGATCTATGTAGCTTAAAATAAAAAATCATGGAAAAGTCTGGATTAGCCCATAAATATTGCTAAATTCCTTCTATTAGATTTGGAGGCAGAAAGACATGGTTAAGTAGCAACTGGGGCTCATAATAACGAACTCAGAGCATCGCTGGATGAATCAAAAGACAGCAGATAGAAGACATCTGGCACCATGTAAGACTAAGGAGGTTGGTTCTGTGTCACTCCATTTCCTTCCCTTTCCTTCCAGCTCAATGCAATTATCTTTACTTACATGTGTTTCTATGTTGTGCTGAAGTACACATACAATGGTATTTTGCAAAATAAAATAGAGAGTTGCTGTATCTAGGCCATTCTAGAAGCAGTGTGAGACCTGGAAAAATTCCTTTGATTGTATCCCCCCCTCGGTATGAAAAGTCTATTCAGAGAAAATCAAGTCAAAATAATTTTTTGGATCAGCCATGATGGGAAATAAACATTAGTGTATTGATCATATAGCTGAATAGTTTTTATATATGTGTGAGAAGACTACTTTGCCTTGGATATATAGCCTTAGGCCTCTATAAAAGTTTTAACAGCATTTCTTTATTTTTTTTTTAAAGCACTGACTTTTATTTATTTACTAGAGGCCCAATGCATGAAATTCCTGAAAGAGTAGGCCTTCCTTCCCTCGGCTGCCGGCACCGGCTTCCCTCTGGCACTCAGACCTGGGCTTCCTTCGAAGCCCTGGCTTCGTCCAAATCTTATGCTAATTACATCTGGTCTAATTAACATATTACACTTTTATTATTATAGATTTTAAAATTATTTTTATTTTTACTGATTTCAGAGAGGAAGGGAAAGGGAGAGGGAGTGATAGAGATAGAAACATTAATGATGAGAGAGAATCATTGCTCGGCTGCCTCTTGCACGCCTCCTACTGGGGATTGAGCCAGCAATCCAGGCATGTACCCTTGACCAAAATCGAACCTGGGACCCTTCAATCTGCAGGCGGTGCTCTATCCACTGAGCTGAACCAGCCAAGGCTCGTTTTCTATTTATAACCTCCTTTTTCTGACTCACTGCCCTACACCAACAAAATAAATCCTAAGATGAGGGAAGGCCAGCCTGGGTGGACATGGCTAACTGACCAGCAGACACGGCAGAGCTGTTGTGGCCGACATGCTCCAACCCCCTTTGCTTTTAAGAAGGCTTCTGTGACTAGTTCTGGACAATGCTTGTGAGTGAAAGTAATGTGAGTGACTTCCAGGCCAATGTGTTCAGAAATTCAGCGTGAGCTCTTCATGCTACCTTCTCCTTCTGGAGCCGTATATTGAAGAGGGCAGCACCATGAGCCAGACGAAGCCTAAATCTGAATCACTGCTTGGAGGAGAGCTAACTAGGAAAGCTCTTTAACTAACACATTCACCTTAGATGCAGCCTGATTGAAAAATAAATAATAGAGTACAGATATATTGGTACAGCTTGTTTGGGTTGTTAGAATACCCTTACTGATACACAGCACAATTGGCCAGATTGGGACTGGTCTGAAGATGAATGTCAAAGAAATAATATCACCTATAAATGTTTACAGGGGTTTATAGGAGGATTAGTCATTGTGGTCTGTCTGGAGACGTGAAGGTTTACTTGAGCCTCCTGAGAATGAGTAAAAAGAGAAGAAGAGGGAGAGAGACCTGAGCAGGATCATGAGCACAAGCATTGTGTTTGAACTGTGCAATGTATGTCTGCAACACAACCAGTGGACCAGTTTGGCTTGGGGGTAAATTTGAGAAATGATTTTGGGAGGTTAGGAACTTTCTGGAGAGAATGGAAGGGGGCTCTGAATACTGTGCCAAGAACCTGATTCATTTGGTGAACGAGACTCGCTTGAGACTTTTACATGGTGCAATGGCAATGTGAACAATGACTTCAGGAAGAAGTGAGGAGACAGGTAAGGTGCTGGGGAGAATGGGCAGCAGGTGGAAAACAATAGGGAGCACAGACTCTCTGCTGCTCTCAGATCTGTTCTCCTCTCCACCGAAAGGATGTCTTCGGCCTGGCCTGTGCTCTTTGATATGTGCACCAGTCTTTCTTGTCCAGCCAATGGCCTTTGCCTCCTTCTTACTTTCAAACAAATATCTGAGTTTGTTAGTGGCAGAAATGTGTGCTGTTCTGGAGATGGGTTGGAGTTGTTTCAAGTCAGTCATTTCCGCCCAGAAACCAAGATGGCAGCATAGGTAAACACCGGAGATTGCTGCCTCGCACAACCACTTCAAAAATACAACTAAAAGACGGAACGGACATCACCCAGAACCACAGGAAGGCTGGCTGAGGGGAAATTCTACAACTAGAAGGAAAGAGAAAAGCATACCGAGACTCAGAGGTGGTGCGGTGTGGACATAAAATACTAAGGTGCGGAGGTGCGTGCGGAGAGGGCTCGCAGCTGAAGGCGCTGTTGTCTGTTTCAATTGGGAGGGAGTCTCAGGCTCTGAGCTCCAGTTCCGGGCGAGACTCTGGGGACCCAGACTCAAACAGGAGAAGTGGGACTGTCTGGCATTGGTCGGAACTCGAGGGCAGCTTTCTCTCCGAGGTACCTGCAGCAATTGCTGGGACACTGAGAGGCAGAGCCTTTGGGGACGGGACTGAGAGCAGCCATAACTGCTCGCTCTGCCCGCCCTGTTGATCCCCTGGGACCCACCCCACCCAAGCCTTGCACAGAGGCATTTGCTGGATAGCCTCAGGCAAAGGCTAGATTAGCACCTCCCTAGAGGACAGAAGTTCTCCCACTGCAGACACAGCTGATTCTCACAGCCAGTTGGCCTGGAGGTCAAATCCTCCCCAGTATTACCTACAACAATCAAGGTTTAACTACAATAAGACTGCACACAAAGACCACTAGGGGGTGCACCAAGAAAGCATAAAAAATGCAGAGACAAAGAAAGAGGACACAAATGACAGAAATGGAGGAAAGCAAAATTCTGGATAGAGAGTTCAAAACCACACTTTTAAGGTCTCTCAAGAACTGTTTAGAAGCCGCCGATAAATTTTGTAAGGCCCTCGAAAAGACTGGTGAGACCACCGATAAATATAGTGAGATCCTCAAGAAATCTAATGAGACCCTCGATGTTGTGATAAAGGACCAACTAGAAATGAAGCATACACTGACTGAAATAAAGAATATTATACAGACTCCCAACAGCAGACCAGAGGAGCGCAAGAATCAAGTCAAAGATTTGAAATGCGAAGAAGCAAAAAACACCCAACCGGAAAAGCAAAATGAAAAAAGGATCCAAAAATACGAAGATAGTGTAAGGAGCCTCTGGGACAGCTTCAAGCGTACAACATCCAAATTATAGGCGTGCCAGAAGAAGAGAGAGAGCAAGATATTGAAAAGCTATTTGAAGAAATAATGACAGAAAACTTCCCCTACCTGGTGAAAGAAATAGACTTCCAAGTCCAGGAAGCACAGAGAACCCCAAACAAAAGGAATCCAAAGAGGACCACACCAAGACACATCATAATTAAAATGCCAAGAGCAAAAGACAAAGAGAGAATCTTAAAATTGGCAAGAGAAAGAAAGTCAGTTACCTGCAAGAGAGTACCCATATGACTGTCAGCTGATTTCGCAACAGAAACTTTGCAGGCCAGAAGGGAGTGGCAAGAAATATTCAAAGTGATGAATGCCAAGAACCTACAACCAAGATTACTTTATCCAGCAAAGCTATCATTCAGAAGTGAAGGTCAGATAAAGAGGTTCACAGGTAAGGAAAAGTTAAAGGAGTTCATCACCACCAAACCAGGATTATATGAAATGCTGAAAGGTATCCTTTAAGAAGAGGAAGAAGAAGAAAAAGGTAAAGATACAAATTATGAACAACAAATGCACATCTATCAACAAGTGAATCTAAGAATCAAGTGAATAAATAATCTGATGAACAGAATGAACTGGTGATTATAATAGAATCAGGGACATAGAAAGGGAATGGACTGACTATTCTTGGGGGGGAAAGGGGGGTGGGGGATGTGGGAAGAGACTGGACAAAAATCGTGCAGCTATGGATGAAGATAGTGGATGGGGAGTGAGGGCGGAGGGTGGGGTGGGAACTGGGAGGAGGGGAGTTATGGAGGAAAAAAGAGGAACAAATGTAATAATCTGAACAATAAAGATTTAATTAAAAAAAAAATCAGTCATTTCCATCACATTCCTCTGTAGCTACGGAGGTGAAGTTACAGAGGGACTGTGAGTCAGGACTGCAATGCCAGGAAAGCCTGCCGAGAGTGTCTGGGAACTTCTTTCCTTCACTGATAGAAGGAAAGAAATCTTAAGGAAAAAAATCTTTACTCTTCCTCATTCCCTTCTCTTCTTTCTTTTTGAAAGACTTGCTTTACAGCCAGGTGCAAACATTTTACAGTTTAACCAAATGTTTGTGAAGTGTTTTCACATGCCTCATCTTATTTGATCCTCACAGAAGCCCTGGAGTAGGTAGATAGGAGACTTGGTAGAATCCTATTTTCTTTTCATTAGCCAGAAAATGGAGATTTATTGGCTATATTCCCTGTGCTAAACTTTACTTGATGACATTATGGAGAGGCCAAACCTGGAGATACTCCCCACCTCCAGATTTGTTGTTATCGGAGGTAATTAGATGTCTTTATAGATTAAGTCACAGTTAGTTAAGTTTTTTTTACTTGGAACTAAAAGCATATCTGACTTACAAATTTCAAAATAAATTCTTTCTCAAAGGGCATTGAACATTTTCATATGCTCCAACCCACTGTAAGCTGCACCTGATGATTTCACACATGGAGACACGTCTGAATCCTGAGTAAAGAGATTTTAAGCAATTAAGCTAAAACCCTTGCAAGATATGCATATAACTATTTTAGGCCCAAATTAAAGAGATATCAGACAAACCAAGGTTAAAAGGGTCACATGAAAACCCTTTAAAAGCTAATAGAAATCAAGTCATCAAAGAAACATTTCTAGCCCTACCTGGTTTGCCCCAGTGGATAGAGCTTCGGCCTGTGGACTGAAGGGTCCTGGGTTTGATTTTGGTCAAGGGCATGTACCCTAGTTGCAGGCTCCTCCCCAACACGAACCCTGGTTGGGGCATGCGCAGGAGGCAACCAAACAATGTGTTTCTCTCACATTAATATTTCTGCCTTTCCTTCTCTTCCACTCACTCTAAAAAATCAATGGAAAAATATTCTTGGGTAAGGATATTTATCATCAATGACAAGAGAAGAAATAAAAAAGGCAAAGCATTCAGACGATAGAAAGAAATCACTATATCCATAAGAAATAGTATTATTTTGCCAAAGATTTTAGCATCATTAACAAAAAAACAACACACCTAGAATTAAAGCTTCCCAATAAGAAGTATGTAAATCTTTCTCCAGACATAAAGTTTATATATAATGTAAATAAATTCAGTGGGAGTAATAATGTTTATACAAAAATATACATTCTGTTCACTGAAGAAATAATTTATCAACCTTGTTAACAAATATCCTATGTAAAAGCAATTGGAAAATGACTGCATAAAAATCCTTTAAAGCCTTGAGTAAAATATGTATATTTACTGAACAACAATAACAGTTGTTCTGAAGTTTATCTCTAGAAAATAAGAAGTGAATGCAAAAAAGAAAGAACACTATGGTGTAATAAGCCAATATTCTGATTCTGAGCCTCTTTCTAATTGAGAAAAACTTCTGTTCTGACTGTTTTCATGTGTATTTTTTTAAAAATATATTTTATTGATTTTTTACAGAGAGGAAGGGAGAGTGATAGAGAGTTAGAAACATCGATCAGCTGCCTCCTGCACATCTCCCACTGGGGATATGCCCGCAGCCCAGGTACATGCCCCTGACCGGAATCGAACCCGGGACTCTTCAGTCCGCAGGCCGATGCTCTATCCACTGAGCCAAACCGGTTTCGGCAATGTGTATTTTTATTTAGTGCTTTTTCATCAGTTGAAATACCTGGCAAGATGTGTTTCCCAATAAAGTTGTGTGGAATGAATACATAAACACTACTGTATTCATTTTCTGTGGCTACTGTAACAAATTACTACGAGCTTCATGGCTTAAAATAACAAACTTATTCTATCACATTTTTTAAGTCCAAAATCAATATTGCGCCACAATGGGGTGTCAGCGGAGCCACACTTTTTTTTTTTTTCAGAAGCTGTAGGGGAGAATCTCTTCCTTGCTTCTTCCACCTTCTGGTGGCTGCCAGCATTCCTAGGTTTGTGGATGCATCACTCCAATCTTTAAGACAGTCATCTTCAAATCTCTCCCTGCCTTCCTTTTACAACAACACAGGAGATTGTGTTTAGGACCCACTCTGATACCAGATAATTCCACTCTAATCTCCCCATCTCAGGATTCTTACTTTTTTTTTTTTAAGTGAGTCAGTTGATTGTGGTTTATTTTTTTTTTCAGTGCTTCCCTGAGGGCATGCTTCCCTTGATTTTTAGAGAAAGAGGAAGGAAGGGGAAAAGAGAGAGAGACAGAGAGAGAGAGACAGAGACAGAGAGAGAGACACAGAGAGAGAAACATCGATTGATTGCCTCTTGCACACCCCCCAACCTGGGATCGAACCTGCAACCCAGGCATGTGCCCCAACCAGGAACTTTGCTGCATGGGACGTTGATCCAACCAATTGAGCTCCACTGGCCAGGGCCCAAGATTCTTAATTTAATCTGCAAAGACCTTTTAAAAAAACAAAAAACAAAACAAAACATATAAAGTAACATTTACAGATTCCAGACATTAGGATATGAATGTCTTTGGTGGGGGAATGGGGGAACCATTTTTCACCTTAAGACAAAAGCATACTAAAGAGTGATAAATGAAAAATGGAAGAAATGCCAAGAAAAGGGTACAACAACAGAAGAAATGACATTCCTAATACTCCCATGGAAGACTTTTATCATCATATTACAGTTAACATCTTTATTACCAAAGAAAACAAAAATTAAAGACAACTTTATTTGTTAAGATTAATGTGGTAATAAAGACATTTTCAAATAAAACAGCCAGTGATAATAAATGAAGATTGGAAAATTACAGGCTTTTCCTCTGAAAGAAATACTATCACTTAACGTGGAGACTGTAGCTATTAGAAATCTTGTGGGAAACATGATCCAAAATCATCATTGCTAGTATAATGCTCTTGGACTCCTTATGGGATAAAAGAACACTGGGTGGGATATTTACCCCACATCAACATTGCATTTGCAGACTGCTGCAGGCAGAAGAGAGAAAAGAAAATATCGCCAAGAATTTTGATACTACAAAGGCTGAGAGAAAGTATTGAGTGAATTAAGCATAAAATAAAATTAAACATAAAATAAAAAAGATAAATTTGAAATTCTTTAGAACTATGGAAATCTAGACTACATTATCGCTACTATTTTTCTCCTGCTGTTTCTCTATCCTGCCGCTGTCTCCCACTGTATTATTGCACATTGGAGAACCCAATAGAAAAGCAATTTAAAATTATAGGAAAATAAATCCTTTCATTTTATTTTTCTTGCTTTTCTGAATACTTCAAAACCTCTACTTACTAGGAGCAAAGCAGAGATTTACATACATGCATGTCAGAGCACTTACTAATATTTCCTTTAATGTCCACATTTTCGTTTATCTTACGATTTTTTGTCCAGTATATATATGTTGAAAAGTAAATATTAGGCTTCTGCTTTCTCCTCTTCCCACAACTACACCAAAATAACAACAAAATTACAGAACAACTATCACTGAGAACCACGTATAACTGAATTCCTATAACTAAGGATATAAAGAAGAAGCCACATGGAGACTAATAAGATGGTAAAGATAGGGGCAGACAGGTTTCCCATTCACGGTGTGGTGGTTAAGAAACGGGAGGGGTGTCTCGGCTGAGGAGGTTTCCCCTAAGAAGTGAGGGAAACTGATTCCATATTGGGGTCCCCTGCCTGAGGTATCAGTGCTGGGAAGAAAATTCCTGATTACACCTGGCTGTGAAAACCAGAGTGGATTGCATCTCAGTGAGATGGAGGGCTGCTGGATACCTGGGCGCTGCAGGTATTAAAGGACCTAAGCACAGGCTTACTCACTCTGAGCTCCAATGCTGGGGCCATAGTTTGAAAAGCAGCAGGGACATATGGGAAGGAACTGAATTGACTGTATTTAGAGCAAGAGCTAGAAGGGAAAGGTCAGGGCATCTCTCTCTGGGGACAGAAGAGCCAGCAGGTGCCATTCTTCTTTTGCTGAGTTTTCTCCCAACCCAGCCCATATGGACACCAAATTTGAGCTCTCAATTAACTTGGCTGACATCATTTGCTACACCCCGATGATTCCCTGAGACACTGCCCCACTCAACTTGCATGCCCAAACTGAACTATTTCCAGCAGCTTTTCCACTCAAGTAACAGACTTTCCTAAAATCAGTTCAAGCTACAAACTTTCCTAAAATCTCTCAAAGGTCCTAAAACACCAAACAAGCAAAGGCTGCCCTAAGTGTGCCCCATACTACTTGCAAAAAGGCACCAAACCTTGACACTAGCATCGGTTCCAAGCCCAACACAGGTGGAAACCAATCACTTCGTAGCTCCTACCAGGTGGCCCTGGGGGGCGCAGACTGGCTGAACTGGGCCTGCACAAGAGACACTCCCAAGAGGGCCCAGAACCAACACACGTAGTGGCCAGCTTCAGACCACACCAGAGCACAAGCCAACCAGCCCCACCAATGAAGCCCCCAAAGGGCAGACTCAGCAGGCACCAGACGCCCACTGAAGTGAATCCTACTTTGTAGGGTCGGCCCCTATAAAAAAGCTCATCCCCTGGAGTCAAGGCCATTCCTCTCAGTCAGTCAACCTGAGGGTCCATCCCACCTATTGACATGCCAACAGCAATCAGAGCTCAACTACAACATGAGGGCACACAGAACCCCCACACAAGGGACACTCCTGGAACACCTGGCTCAGGTGACCAGAGAGACTGCACCAATTGACCCCACAGGACACCTACTACATAAGGCCACTCTGCCAAGACCAAAAGACATGACAGATCTACCTAATGCATAAAAACAATCACAGGGAGTCAGCCGAATTGAGGAGACAAAGAAACATGTCCCAAATTTAAAGAACAGGTCAAAACTCCAGAAAAAGAACTAAATGAAATGGAGTCAAGCAATATTCTACTAGCGGTGGAGTTTAAAACACTGATTATAAAGATACTCAGTGAACTTAGGAGAAGAAAAATGAACACGTTGAAAAATTTAACAGAGATAGAAAACATAAAAATGGAGATAGAAAACAAAAAAGAATCAGTCAAAAATAAAGAATACAATAATGATAACGAATACATTGGAGAGAATCAACAACTGATTTGATGATCAGAACAAAGCAATCATAATTAACAGAACATGATTAATCCTATATAATAAGAGAGGGATATGCTAATTAGCTCAGATATGCTAATTAGTCATGACTGGACATGCTAATTACTCACAACCAGTATGCAAATTGGCCATCAATCCAACACAATAATAAGAGAGGGATATGCTAATTAGTCTTGATATGCTAATTAGTCACAACCAGTATGCAAATTGACCATCACTCCAACACATAAGATGGCTGCCTCCATGTGGCCACAAGATGGCCAGCAGGGGAGGGCAGTTGGGGGCAACCGGCAGGGGAACATTTAGGCATCAATCAGGCTGGCAGGGGAGTGGTTAGGGGGTGATAAGTCTGGCAGGCAGAAGCGGTTAGGGGCAATCAGGTAGGCAGGCAGGTGAGTGGTTGGGAGCCAGCAGTCCTGGATTGTGAGAGGGATGTCCGACTGTGGGATTGTGCCTAAATGGGCAGTCAGACATCCCTTGAGGGTTCCCAGATTGGAGAGGATGAAAGCTGGGCTGAGGGACCCCCGCCCATGCACAAATTTCATGCACCAGGCCTCTAGTATCCTATCTAATAAAACAGAAACATGGTAATTGGCATACGACTGCTACCCTTCCCATTGGCTAATCAGGGAGATATACAAATTAACTGACAGCCAAGATGGTGGCCGGCAGCCAGGCAGTTGGAAACTAACATGAGGCTTGTTTGCTTTAGTGATGGAGGAAGCCAAAGCTTCCCCGCCTGCCTTGCCAGCCTCTCAGCTGCACTCTAAGCAACTATGTTACAAAAATAGAAGCTAAACAAAACCCCGGACTTCAGCCAGCAGGACCGCAACATTGTTTCAAATACAGAAGGGTAAACAAAGGCCAGAAACCTGCTTTCAGCAGCAGAAGTCTCATAGCTGGAGCCAAGCCTCAGACCTAAAGCTGGCCCAGAATGAAAAAAAAGGAAAAAAGGAGAGGTTGGGAGCTTCAGTCACCCGTCAGCCTGAAAACGACCCTCATCCCCTCACCCAGGCTGGCCAGGCACCCCAGTGGGGACCCCCACCCTGATCCACGACACCCTTCAGGGCAAACCAGCCGGCCCCCACCTGTGCACCAGGCTTCTATCCTATATAGTAAAAGGGTAATATGCCTCCCAGCACCGGGATCAGCATGACAGGGGGCAGCGACCAAAACCCCTTGATCGGCCCTGCTCTGTGTGTGACTGAGTAGAACCATAACCTCCCCATCGACCCTGCCCTGAGTGTGAGAGTGGCGGCGCCCCAACCCCCTGATCCGCCCTGCTCTGTGTGTGACAGGGGGGAGCTCCTCAACCCCCTGATCAGCCCTGCTCTCTGCGTGACAGGGGGGAGCTCCCCAACCCCCTGATCGACCCTGCTCTGTGCGTGACAGGGGGCGGCGCCCCAACTCCCCAATTGGCCCTGCTCTGAGCCCGACCAGGGGCTGCACCTAGGGATTGGGCCTGCCCTCTGCCACCTGGGAGCTGGCCTAAGCCAGCAGGGCGTTATCTCCTGAGGGGTCCCAGACTGCGAGAGGGCACAGGCCGGGCTGAGGGACCCCCCTCCCCCCCGAGTGCACAAATTTTTGTGCACTGGGCCTCTAGTTTCTTATAATTATAGTTAGTTCCCAATTCTATTTATGCCTCTAATATTTTCTCTTAGTCATATTCCATCCACTGCACCTACCCTGATCCTTGGCTATACATCTCCACTTAACCTTATTGCATTTGGGGTTGAACCTGATCTGTCTCCCCTACTGCAACACCCCACTGTTATTCTCTATTGAATAAAGTCTTCTTTATCACCTTAAAAAAAAAAGAAGTAAAAAATAATAATAATATAAATGTAGATGGGATAAGAGTCTAGCTATTTTAGAATGTGTTCAAACTTAAGCAACCATTAACTTTATATATATATAGACTGATATAAACATAGCTTGGTATATAGGAAGCACAAGACAACCACAAACCAAAATCTACAAAAGATATCAAAGAAATGAAGAAAAAGGATCCAGACACAATGCTATAGGAAGTCGTTAATACGAGAGAAAGAAGCAAGAGGATAAGAAAGGAATACAGCAAAACTACAAAAACAAACATAAAATCCTATCTAATAAAAGAGAAACATGGTAATTAGCCGTACATCCGCTACCCTTCCCATTGGCTAATCAGGGCGATATGCAAATTAACTGCCAGCCAAGATGGCGGCCGGCAGCCAGGCTACTGACGCGAACATGAGGCTTGCTTGCTTCAGTGACGGAGGACTCCAATGTTCCCCGCCTGACGCTGCTGGGCTCTGAGCTGCTAAGAAAGATTGTTACAAATATAGGAGCTAAACAAAACCCCAGAAACCTGTTTTCAGTCAGCCGGGATATCAGAGCTGGAGTCTTAACAAAGTTTCAAATACAGAAAGTAAACAAAGTCCAGAAACCTGCTTTCAGCAGTGAGTTCTCACAGCTAAAGCCGGCTCTCGGCTCCAGTGACAGCCATAAATCCAAGAATAAAAAAAAAAAAAAAAAGGAAAAAAGGAGAGGTTGGGAGCTTCAGTCACCCACCAGCCTGAAAACAGCCCTCAGCCCCTCACCCAGACTGGCTAGGCACCCCAGTGGGGACCCCCACCCTGAAGGGGGTGTGACCAGATGCAAACAGCCATCATCGCCTCATCCAGGCAGGCCAGACACCCAAGCGGGACCCCCACCCTGATCCAGGACACCCTTCAGGGCAAACCAGCCAGCCCCCACCCATGCACCAGGCCTCTATCCTATATAGTAAAAGGGTAATATGCCTCCCAGCACCCGGATCAGCGGAGCCGCAAGGCCTCCCAGCATCGGGATCAGCGTGACAGGGGGCAGCGCCCAAACCCCCTGATCACCCTGCAGCTCTGTGTGTGACAGGGGGTGGGGCCACAACCTCCCTATCCGCCCTGCTCTGTTCGTGACAGGGGAAGGTGCCCCAACCCCCTGATCAGCCCTGCTCTGTGCCTGATAGGGTGGAGCTCCCCAACCTCCTGATCGCCCTGCGGCTCTGTGTGTGACAGGGTGTGGCGCCCCAACCCCCTGATCGGTCCTACTCTGTGCCTGATAAGGGGGAGCTCCCCAACTCCCTGATCGGCCCTGCCCTGAGTGTGACAGTGGCAGCGCCCCAACCCCCTGATCGGCCCTGCTCTGTGGATGTTAGAGGGTGGTGCCCCAACCGCCCCCCTTGGCCCTGCTCTGTGTGTGACTGAGTAGAGCCATAACCTCCCCATCGGCCCTGCCCTGAGTGTGACAGGGTGCAGCGCCCCAACCCCCTGATCGACCCTGCTCTGTGTATGAAAGGGTACGGAGCCCCAACCCCCCAATCGGCCCTACCCTGAACATGACTGAGGGTGGCATCGCAACCTCCAGATCTGCCCTGCTCTGTGCATGACAGGGGGCGGCACCCCAACTCCCCAATTGGCCCTGCTCTGAGCCCGACCAGGGGCTGCACCTAGGGATTGGGCCTGCCCTCTGCCACCCGGATGCAGGCCTAAGCCAGCAGGTCATTATCTCCTGAGGGGTCCCAGACTGTGAGAGGGCACAGGCCAGGCTGAGGGACCCCCCCCCCTCCCCACCGAGTGCACAAATTTTTGTGCACTGGGCCTCTAGTAATTAATAATAGGCAATAACTACATACCTATCAATAATTACTATATATGTAAATGGTGTAAATGCTCCAATAACAAGGCATAAGATGGGTCCTAGCCAGTTTGCTCAGTGGGTAGAGTGTCAGCCCACAGACTGAAGGGTTCCTGGTTTGATTTCAGTCAAGGGCATGTACTTCTGTTGTAAGCTCCATCTCTCACTCTGGGTGGGGCACATGATGTGTCTCTCACATATCAATGTTTCTCTGTCTCTCCCCCTCCCTTCCACTCTCTCTCTCTGAAAATCAGTGGGAAAATATCCTCAGGTGAGGATTAACAACAACAAAAAGACATAAGGTGGTTGAATGGGCAAAGAAAACAAGACTTGAATATCTGTTGCCTACAAGAGACCCACTTCAGATCAAAAGACACACGGACTGAAAGTAAAGGGTTTGAAAAAGAGATTTCATGCAAATTGAAAGGGGAAAAAAAGCTGAGGTAGCAATATTTATATCAAACAAAATAGACTTTAAAACAAGGGCTCCAACAAGAGACAAAGAATGGCATTTCAAAATGATAAAGGAATAAATTAAACAAGAGGATATAAATATCATAAACATTTATGCACCCAACATGGGAGCACCTAAATATATAAAGCAAATTATGACGGCCATAAAGGGAGGGAAGGACAGCAATGGAGTCACCGTATAGGACTTTAAACCCTACTGATATCAATGGATAGATCATCCAGACAGAAAATCAGCAAGGCCACAAGGGCCTTAATTAACACATTTAGATCACAGGAACTTAATTAATCTTTTAGGACATTTCACCCAAAAGTAGCAGATATACAGTATTTTCAAGTGCACATAAAACATTTTCAAGGATAGACCGCATGTTAGGCCACAAAAATTTAAGAAGACAAATCATATAAAGCACCTTTTCTGATCACAATCATATGAAACTAGAAATCAATTACGAGAAAACTGAAAAATGCACAAACATGTGGAAGCTAAATAATATACTACTAACCAATGGGTTAGCAACAAGATCAAGAAAGAAATCAAAGGATACCTTGAGACAAATGAAAATAAAAACACAATGATCCAAACTCTATGGGATTCAGCCAGAGCAGTTCTAAGAGTGCAATTCATAACATTACCAGCCTACCTTAAGAATCTAGAAAAATCTCAAGGAAACAATCTAGACTTACACTTAAATAAATTAGTCTAAAAAAGAAAAGAAAAAAACAATAGAAACAATCTATGAAACCAAGAGCTGGTTCTTTGAGTAAACACAATTGGTAAGCCTATACAGACTCAACAAAAAAAAGAGAGAGAGGGCCCAAATAAATAAAATCAGAAATGAAAGAGGAAATAGAACAACTGACACCAAAGTAATGCAAAGGATTATAAGGAAACACTACAATTATACACCAACAAATTAGACATCTTGGAAAAAAATGGGTAAATTCCTAGAAACATAGAATCTTCCAAGGCTGAGTTAGGAAGAAACAGAAAATCAGACAAACTTATAACTGGTAACGTAAAAACATTCAAACCTGTAAAGAATTTTTGTGAGTTTATTTGAGTCAAACTGTTGATAATTGCTGGGAAGCAGAATCTCAACGGATTGGAATAATGCTTCAGAGAATGGCGTTTTTCATCTATTTTTATACATTGCAATCAAAAGGAGGAGATGTAAGTGGGTTACATGAAATCAATTGCTGATAGATTAGAGAGGCGGGAGAAAGCAAAGCAAGGAAACCTCTGGGATTGGATAAAGAGTAAAATGATAAGATATATACTTCTTTTATTTAGTGGGTACAGGATAGTTAACAGTCAACAATCAACATGATAACAATAACAGTGAAGGAATTTGTGGTATCTGTCCTGGCACCCAGGGCATTTGGTTGCCTGAGGAGTCGGTGGGGGGGGGGGGGGGGGTTGTTACCCTGATATTTCAATGATATGTTATAATACAGTCAAAAAGACAATAAGCTCAGTTAAGGTAAAGATTAACCTTGTCAGGGAAGATTAACACCTAGGAGATGACTACCCACCATAACTGCTTTAATTAAAGTTTAATGTCAGACCATCCTTTGTGGTTACTTCAGGTCTTTGAGTTTGCAAGACTGCCGTGCAGGCCTTCCCTGAGCTTGTCAGGTTAGCATGTGGCCCCTTTTGTCCACATAACTACTAATGAAATGGAATTGGTAACCAAAAAAACCCTCCAAAAAACAAAAGTTATGGACCTGATGGCTTCATAAGTAAATTTTACCAAACATTCCAACAATTAATACCTATACTTCTCAAACTATTCCAAGAAATTGAAGAAGAGAGATGGCTACCTAACTCATTTTATGAGGCCAGCATTACTATATACCAAAATCAGAAAAAGACACTAAAAAAGAAAGTTATAGGCCAATATCACTGATGAACTTTGATGCAAAAATTCTCAACAAAATATTAGCCAAATTCAATAATACATTAAAAAAGACATATGCCACAATCAAGTGGGATTTATTGTTGGGATGCAAAGTTGGTACAATCTTTGCAAATCAATTATTCTGATTACCACATTATCAAAATAAAAAAATATAAATCATATTATCATATCAATAGATATAGAATAAACACTGACAAATGTTTCTACTAAGTGTAGAAACTACTCAATAGTACATCCTGCCTGGGACATTCACAATATATGTAATATCATCTGGAGGCTCTGAGAGAATGGAAGGTAGTGATAGAACTTAATAACTTTTTCTAACCCAGCATTGCTTGCTCTGTAAGTGTAATCGGACAACCAATGGGTCCGTGCTGCCTGTCACTACTTGAGCCAATTAAGCAGAGACAGGGTTGAATCATATATGAGCATTTATTTAAATACTGCCAGCAATATGGGAAAGCAGCAGGTCATCCACTAAAGTCTGCTCTGCAGCCCCCCATAAGCCAGCTGCTTATATAAGGTAGGACAAAGACTACATGGGGAAGTAGGGATTACAGGTATGGGGAAGTGGGAGGCTGGAGTGGGACTCCATCGTTTGGGCAATCAGGTTGTTAATCTTTCCATGATAATAGGCAGTTCTTGAATGAGAATGGTTCCAAGGTTGATTGCTAGGTCCAAGGTTGACTCCCAGGTCCAAGTTCCTGAGGGCATACAACTTCCAGCCAAGTTAGAATGTCCTTTCTTTTTTTTTTTTTTTTTTTTTTAAAAAAAAAAAATATTTTTATTGATTTCAGAGAGGAAGGGAGAGGGAGAGATAGAAACATCAATGATGAGAGAGAATCATTGATTGGCTGCCTCTTGCACGTCACCTACTGGAGGTCAAGCCAGCAACCTGGGTATGTGCCCTTGACTGGAATTGAACCCAGGACCCTTCAGTCCACAGGACCCTTCTATCCACTGAGCCAAACCAGCTAAGGCTAGAATGTCCTTTCTTTAACCAGAACAAGGCAATCATGGTTAATAGAGCATGATTAATATTTCCCATAAGCATAGCTAGTCCCCATTATTTTATTTTTGCCCCCAATATATCTATTAATATCCATGGATTGCACTTTGGGAAATATTGATCAAGTTTTTCATAGTTACTTACCCTTTAAACGTTTCTCCCTGTTAAACATTTCTCTTCTTCAGAGAATGGAGGCAGTGAGTTAGATATATGGGCTTTGGATTCAGACAACCTGGGTTCCAACCTTAATTCTGCTATTTATCAGTTGTTTGACCTTAAGCAAATGACTTAACCTTCTTAAATATCAGTCTTCTCATTTTTAAAATAGGCAACATAAGTGTACCACTCTTACAGAGTTGTTGGAAAGATTTAAATAACTTCCATGAAGTTCTTGTATAGTACCTAGCATATAGAAAGTTTTCAAAATGTTTATAATTATTATTGTATCACTACTAATAGAGAAGGCTCAGGTGCCTACATTTTAACAAGGAGGTCATTTTGTGATTTCTCCCCGTGACCTTACCATTCAGAAGCAATAATGAGTCTCCCAACAGGCCTCCTTTCCCATCAGAATCTGTTCCAAATGTGACCTACCACATCCAAATCTAAAGCACATCTCCCTTGGAGGCAAAGTGCAGAGATAAGTTTATCTAATCTGACACGATTATCTAACAAGTTTACCTTCCTTAGAGTTCTGACTTTCCAATCCTTCTCCCTTCCGTCTCTTGGGCTTTTCAAGCCCAGGACTGCTTTGGCTAATTTCTTCGTGTCTCCCCTTCTCTTCCATCCAGCATCCACTGTACTCATTGAGGGCTACCTGGCTCTGCTTTACTAACTCCCCTGTTCATTAAATACTCACTTGAGTCCCCAAGTGGTCCTTGAATCTATGCATCGCTCTGAACATCCGATTCCAGGACATGAATTTTGGCAAAAGATAGGACCTGAATGTTTACATTACATGAGGAAAAGAATGAAAACACTTGGCTTCTTTGGCAAGCTACCTGATAAAACAGCTGAAATTCAAGAAGCCCTTCGGTGAAGAGAGAGACCGTGAGCACAGCAGGAAGAAGGCAGAGACCCGGTGACAAAGGTTGAGTTTTTCTATGGCCAGCACACCCCTTTCCCAAATGTTCTCCAGAAAGCTGCTGACAGAGCTTTGGCAAAGGACCATCCTCCTGCTGCCTGATAAGCTAAGTCCTGTTTTATATTTAACTCCCTCCAGCGCCCGAGGGGTGGGGTGGGGGTGCGCTGTTTATAAGGCAGCGGGGACAATTTTCTCGTCAGTCCTCTCCCTCCCGCTCAGCTCCTCTCCCACCCCATCCCTCCTCCGCATTCATCCTTGGGTGGCTGGCGGAAACGTGCAGGGAGAGAAGCCAGAGAGAGGTGTGGGGAAAGTGAAAACAGGCTGCCCAAACCAGGGCATTCCCCCCATTTTTTTTTTTTTTTTAAAAAAAGGAAGTCTGCTGACGTCCGCCAGTTAGTTTTAACATCCTTTCGGGAGCAGCCTTTGTCTTTGGAAACAACGATGAACTTTGCGGAGGGAGACGACTCCAAGAGATACTGCATTAGAGGGAAACATGTGGCCATCATCTGCGCGGTGGTGGTGGGCGTAGGCTTGATCGTCGGACTCGCTGTTGGCTTGACCAGATCGTGTGACCCCGCGGAAAGCGCCCCCACCCAGGGGCCTCCCACCTCCGGCCCTCCGCAGGACCAGGGCGTCTGCCCCGCCAGCGAGGATGAGAGTGGGGGCTGGAAGAACTTCAGGCTCCCGGACTCCATCAGCCCGGTGCACTACGACCTGGAGGTGAAGCCGGTGCTGGAGCAGGACACGTACACGGGCACCGTGACCATCGCCATCAACGTGAGCGCGCCCACCCGGCACCTGTGGCTGCACCTCCGCGAGACCAAGATCAGCCGGCTCCCCGCGCTGCGCGGGCCCTCCGGGGCGGCCGTGGGTGTGCAGCGCTGCTTCGAGTACCGAAAGCAGGAGTACGTGGTGGTGGAGGCCGACGCGGAGCTGGCCCCGACCCGCGACGGCTTCTACCGCCTGACCCTGGAGTTCGCCGGCCAGCTGAACGGCTCGCTCGTGGGCTTTTATAGGACGACCTACGTGGAGAACGGGCAGATCAAGTAAATATTAATTTTTGCTCTCTGTCGCCTCATTTCACATGCTTGCTTTCCGTTTCTTTTTTCTTTCTTTATCGCTTTCCACCTTTTCATTCGTTCGTTGGTCTGCTGTGTATCCTTGGCGTCCACGCTGCCTGTTTTTCCTGGGAGGCACAAAGTCTTGCCCTGGGGCCTGTTCAGAATCATAACATTTGAAAGTTTTGAGTGAACTGCACAGAGTGTAAAAAAAAAAGAAAAATCAGTGTAAGGCTTTTGTTCCTTTGGGAAAACTATTATATGCTAAACCGTGTCCTTTCTATTATTTTATTTCTGTTAAACCTCACTGGAGGATATTTTTTCCTTTGATTTTGGAGGAATTGGAAGGGAGTGGGGAGAGAAGAGAGAGAAACATCGATGTGAGAGCCTCCGCATTCACAAGTTGCCTCCTGCACGGGCCCCAGTCGGGGAGGGGAACCCGAAACCCAGGTACCTGCTCTTGACCTGAATCGAACCCGCGACCCTTGTTCTCCAGCCGACGCTCTATCACTGAGCCACACCGGCCAGGGCCCGGTCCTTAATATTTAGTAGAAACTAACTCAGATTTTTTTTTAATTTTAATTAAATCTTTATTGTTCAGATTATTACATTTGTTCCTCTTTTTTCCCCCCCATAACTCCCCTCCTCCCAGTTCCTGCCCCACCCTCCGCCCTCACTCCCCACCCACTGTCCTCATCCATACGTGCACGATTTTTGTCCAGTCTCTTCCCGCATCTCCCACACCCCTTTCCCCCCCAAGAATAGTCAGTCCATTCCCTTTCTATGTCCCTGATTCTATTATAATCAACAGTTCATTCTGTTCATCAGATTATTTATTCACTTGATTCTTAGATTCACTTGTTGATAGATGCATATTTGTTGTTCATAATTTGTATCTTTACCTTTTTCTTCCTCTTCCTCTTCTTAAAGGATAGCTTTCAGCATTTCATATAATCCTGGTTTGGTGGTGATGAACTCCTTTAGCTTTTCCTTATCTGTGAAGCTCTTTATCTGACCTTCAATTCTGAATGATAGCTTTGCTGGATAAAGTAATCTTGGTTGTAGGTTCTTGGTATTCATCACTTTGAATATTTCTTGCCACTCCCTTCTGGCCTGCAAAGTTTCTGTTGAGAAATCAGCTGACAGTCGTATGGGTATTCCCTTGTAGGTAACTGAGTTTCTTTCTCTTGCTGTTTTTAAGATTCTCTCTTTATCTTTTGCTCTTGGCATTTTAATTATGATGTGTCTTGGTGTGGTCCTCTTTGGATTCCTTTTGTTTGGGGTTCTCCGCGCTTCTTGGACCTGTAAGTCCATTTCTTTCACCAGGTGGGGGAAGTTTTCTGTCATTATTTCTTCAAGTAGGTTTTCAATATCTTGCTCTCTCTCATCTTCTGGCACCCCTATAATTCTGATGTTTGTACGCTTGAAGCTGTTCCAGAGGCTCCTTACACTATTCTCGCATTTTTGGATTCTTTTTTCATTTTGCTTTTCCGGTTGGGTGTTTTTTGCTTCCTCGAATTTCAAATCATTGACTTGATTCTTGCGCTCCTCTGGTCTGCTGTCGGGAGTCTGTATAATATTCGTTATTTCAGTCCGTGTATGCTTAATTTCTAGTTGGTTCCCCAATATAAGATCGAGGGTCTCATTAGTTTTCTTGTAGATCTCATTAAGTTTATCGGCGGCTTCTAAACAGTTCTTGAGAGACCTTAAAAGTGTGGTTCTGAACTCTATATCTTCCATTGAGAATTTTGTCCTGTTTCTTTGTCTCCGCATTTTGTTATGCTTCCTTGGTGCACCCCCTAGTGGTCTTTGTGCGCAGTCTTATAGTTAAACCTTGTTGTAGCTAATTCCAGGGAGGGTTTGACCTCCAGGCCAAGTGGCTATGAGAATCAGCTGTGTCAGCAGTGAGAGAACTTCTGTCCTCTAGGGAGGTGCTAATCTGGCGTTTGCCTGAGGCTATCCGGCAAATGCCTGTGTGCAGGGCTTGGGCGGGGCGGGTCGCACAGGATCAACAGGGTGGGCCGGAGAGAGCAGTTATGGCGGCTCTCAGTCCTGTCCCCAGGGGCTCTGCCTCTCTGAGTCCCAGCACCCGCTGCAAAGCTCAGAGAGAAAGCTGCACTCGCTCTGACCGAAGCCAGACAGTCCCGCTTCTCCCGTTTGAGTCAGGGTCCCTAAAGACTCGCCCGTATCTGGAGCTCAGAGTCTGCGACTCCCTCCCAATTGAAAATGCCAACCGCGCCCTCCGCCGCCAGCCCGCTCCGCGCACTCCGCCCCTCAGAATTTGACTTCAGCACTGTGCCTCCTCTGAGTGTCAGTATGTGTTTCTCTTTCCTCCTAGTTGTAGGACTTCCACTCAGCCAGCGTTCCTGTGGTTCTGGGTGATGTCCGTTCTGTCTTTTAGTTTCACTTTTGAAGTAGTTGTTCAAAGCAGCAAACTCCGGCGTTAACCTATGCCGCCATCTTGGTTCTCCCAGAAACTAACTCAGATTTTTGAAATACATGTATTTGGCAAATTTCACTGGCGATATTAGTGGGTCCCATGGCGATGATTTTTAAACGGAACCTTTAAAATGCTGTTACACTCAATTTAAGTGAAAGTCAGTACATGTCAATTATAATTTTGACTATTTTACTAGAGAAAAGACATGGAAAGAGTATGTAAAATTCATGGAGCTGTTTTTTGTGACTCCATCTAAGAATGAAGGCAGGACTGTGTCCTTTATCTCATTTAGCCAGAATCATATACAGATAAGCTTTCAATAAATACTGAGTCCACACATCAGTGGCAGCACATAGATACATCTTTGGACTTATTGCCCATGATGCAATATGCATGTGAATGCCTTATAAGCTTTTTGCAACATTAAAGATATATAATTAAGGACATAAAAACATTTTCTTCCCCAAAGTCTTCCAAGTGTGTGTGTGTGTGTGTGTGTGTGTACACAACTTCATTTCCTGAGTCCAACAAAGATGTTACTTGCCTTGACAATCAATCAGAGGCTGCCACTAGAGTTGTACTAAAGGTATAAACTCAATGATCTTAGAAAACCTTCACACTGTGGGTGTGGCCCTTGTATCAAGGAGGAAGGCTACACCTGAAGTGTCACTGAACTTGAAATTGCTTTGACCTTTGCCTACTTAGATTCTGAACAGGTAAATGAGTAAGAAACCATAGTATCACAGTTCAGAAATGTGAACCTGGGGCCAGATCACTGTACATCCCTTTCCCATGTTGTTCTAAGTATCTTATAGGGCAAAGCGAATATTTTACCCAAAGTTCTTTCTGTTTGTCAGAGAGACCCAAGTACTAAAATAAAATATTGAAATGTCCCTGTCTTACTGTGTAGGACACTGATACATTGGGTAGAGATGCAGTGTGAAGGCATCATGCTCCTATAGATGGTGTATCTTAACAGTAACCAAACAAACTTCTTTATTGTTTACATTTTTCTGTTTATAAAAACTACATATGTTGAATGCATAGAAAATTATTAAAAAGGAAAATCAAAAGAGCCAATAAATGCTTCCACCATTCATTGGTAACCCCATTAACATGTTAATGTAATTCTAACATTTTTCTAGGCGATCAAAATGGCAATCCATCTATATACCTTTTTAACTTATTATAAGCATTTCTTATTCATTCTTAAATATTTTTAAGAGTCAGATTTTTAAAATGGTACAATACTCCCCTGCACGAATGCACTATTTTTTAAAACCAATTCCCTGATGCACATTTGAGTTGTTTCCAGAATTTTATTACTATAAAAAAGTCAGAAAAGAACATAGTGTAAATACACATTGCCACAGAAAACTTGGAAGACAGGGAACATTTTATAGGAAAATATAAAAATCCATTTATAAGTCCATCGCTCAAGTATAGTCATTGTTAATATTTAGGCAAATATTCTTTTAGCATTTTTTTCTGGACACATAAACATGGCATTATTATGCTGTGCACAGCATTATGCAATAGCCTTTAGGATATATCAACACTTTAACAAGTCATTGGCTATTCTTCCATATGATTTAATGGATACATGGTAGTTCATTGTATGAATATAATTTATTCAATTGTTCCATTAAGCCTGAGCATTTAAGTTGCTCCTATGTTTTACCTAGAAACACCTGTAAAAATGTAATGAATATCTCTATAATAATGTATAACATTTTCTAAGATTTCTTTAGGAAAATGGTCCAAACTACATATGTATATATACATATATATATATATATATATATATATATATATATATATACTAGTACACACAAATATATGACACACTTATATATGACGCGTGCATGCACATATGTATTTATGTGTGTCTCCAAACCAACTTTCAAAAAGTATGTCCCAAATTACATTTCCGCCAACAATGCATGAAAGTACCTACTTTTATGAGCCACACTAACAGTAACATAATTTTTTAAAGTGTTTGCACTTTGGTGGAGGAAAAGGCATACTATTCCGCCTTCAAGAGATACTAAAAATTCTTTAGTATAAATTGAGTCAAAGCTTTAAAATTACTATTTCTCAGACTTTAAAACTGCTTCCTAGGTTGTGAAAATAATAGAAATTTCATCCAATTAAAGCCATCAAAATATTTCATAAAAATTCTATACATTATAGGAAGGCCAAAAAAATATGAAACAAGGTTCCATTAATAAATTTCTGTTACATATTTCATAAATTAAAAAGACACACACTGTGGATAGAGAGTTGCCCTGCAGACTGAGAGGTCCCGGGTTCAGTTCTGATCAGGGGCACATGCCTGGGTTGCGGGCTCGATCCCCAGTAGGGTGCGTGAAGGGGGCAGCTGATCAATGATTCTCATCATTGGTATTTCTCTCCCTTCCTCTCTGAAATCAATATAAATATATTTAAGAAAACCATACATTGTATACTAAAATATATATTACTCTGATTCTTTGGATTATTTTACCGCACCAGTTAATTTTGCCATAAAATATATGTGTGAGAGAGCTGACATTCCGAAACTCAGTTGTATTAATTGTTGGGCAGCAAACACCATGCTGTCACAAGATTGGTGAGGAAGGCCTGTGCTGCTAGGTTCTCAGGGAAGATTGGCCTTCCTGAGTTTGTTTTCATTGGTAGCTTTTGAGGCTCTCATATTACACAGGATGCTGCCAGTTGTGCACTGCATACACGCTTTGGAATAGCCCTGGCACATACTCAATAACTTCATTTAGGCTCAATGGAATACTTTTGGTTTGGCTTGTTAGGAAATATCTCAGACATATGAGAAAAAATGCATTTCTTTTAAGCCTTTGGACAATGCAGGCCTCTGGGGGTTCCCATCACTGTCCATATAAGGACGGCAAGAGTGAATTCATTGGAGCAACACCATGCTTTCACATTATAGACTGAGCTTTGTAATATTCGAAGCTCCTGCAATTTAAAGCACCACTGTAGTAATACACTTTATGCAATCAAAATCATATTCTCTGACTATTTTGCCTTAATGTAAAATTTAACTCCAGGATTGAGTATTGGCAGTTTGGGGTATTATTGTTGCAGCCATAATGCAAATTAAACATGAATGAACTCAGTAGCTTCTTTCCCTCAAAATGCTAAGGTAAAGGAGAGTTGTAGAAGAAGGGCCAGCCAGCTTAGAGTTCTCTATGTCCAGCTGTCACCTTGCTGGGGACAGACTTGTAGTCTGCTTAGGAGGAGAACGTGTGGAAAATTTAAAAGTCACTTTTCCTACTACTCTCTTAAGGTCTGAGAAAAAAAAACACTTAAGAAGGATTGAAACTTTTGAAATGTTTCCTTGCCCACACCACCCGAACCCCCACACTCTTTTCAGTTGTTTTTTTCCCAGAGTCCCCTCTACTCAAATCTTCAAGTATATAACAATATATTTTTTTTCTCTCCCAAGTTGAGCATTTCTTTCTTGGCATTTAAACTAATTTTACACAGCATTTCCCAAAGTGTGTCGCACAGAGCTTTAGCTGCATGGGATAGCAATAGATTTTGCCAGGACAAAAGTAGGGGAGGGATACTGTGGCCAAATTAGTTTGGGCAATAATATTAAATACAATAGGATTTCCTGTGTGTTTTTTAATGGTGAGACTTTTCAGAGGCTTTCTTCCGACAGTGTCCATAAGAATTTTCAGAGACTGCCATAGTGTGGTTTTCCTACCTTATGTGACTGGACTCTTCCGTGGGTCTCTGAGAGTAAGCCAAGCCTCTCTTGTTCACTGTCTGGCACACACTGAACACTCCAATATTATGGGATGAATATATGGGAACAGTTCACACCGGCTTCTCCACTCCTAATGTCCTCTGGCGACAAGCGGGGCCAGGCCACATGGCTACGGCCCTTTCCCATGAAGGAGTCCAGCTTCCACCAATGACATCTCTACCTTCCAAATCAGGGTGGAAACTTTCCTTGTTTGTTTTCTGCCCATCTTGTTGAAGGGAAATGGAATTGGTATATATTTTCTTTGTAAATTTAGGAACACGGTCTTTATGCTTTAAGGACTGAGATGATTGGAATTGATAGAAATTACAAGGATTTAAAAGGAGGACAGATGGTTTCCAGTTTGAGTTTTCTGGATCGTCCTCAGAACATTGGTAGGATTGACACTGACTTTAACAGTATGGTGGGATTTTAATAGGCAAACTGAGAAGGTAAAAAGCAAGTAAAAAGGAAAGGCACCAAGTCAGAAGAGTAGAGTGGGGAGAAAATTAGTTTGTGGGAGAGGTTTATAGGAAGAGGTTAGCTAGAGATAACTCTGGAAAACCCATGAGAAAGGAAAGGAAGGATAGCGGATGAAAGGCATTATGCAGGAAAAATTAACTGGTCCCCATTTGGAAGTGGATGGTGAAGGAAAGAGCCAAATCCATACATGGGTATATGGGAGACAGTGCAATGACCCAGGAAAGAGATGAAGATCAGGTAGGACAGTGGCTTCAAGATAGACAGAAGATGACACAATGGAGAAGGAAGTTTGGAGGAAAGGAATTAGGATTTGCAAACTGACTATGCAGAGGGTTAAGGTAAACTTATGGGCCTAGATGTCCCAGATACCTGATCTTAACAATAGCCACACATTATTTAGAAGAGAAGAACCAGACTGAGAAGGGAAGGTCTTAAGTTCAGTGTCAGGTGTGTTGAATGCCTATCAGATCTAGGAAGATGTCTAGGAGGCATTTGGATAAATAAATCTGTAGCACAAGGTGAAGGCTTGTGATAAAGATTTAGGAGTTAAGTGGAAATATGGTAAAAAAGGAAATCAGTGGGATGGTCTTAGGTCAGTGTGTTTGGTACATTCCCACATGCGTGGATGTGTATGTCAGTTTATTCATTATATTCTTAGATCGCTATGTCGAGCTATCAGTATATCCATTATCAATGAAGAATTCATTTTTTTGGTCTTGTTTACTTGTTGCAGGAAGCTTAGTAATTTATTTTAGGAGCAATGAAACATTTACTTGGCCTTGCATGTCTGCTACATAGGGAAAGATAATTGGAAGATAAAGGTAAATAATTAACGGTTTCATTCAAACCACCAAAAGCATGTTGGAATCTGAATAAGTGGGATGGGCTGTTTTGCACTGACCAACTTCCATTCTTAACGTGTGGAACACTCACTTTGGCCTGCACTGACACGTAGCAACCTTGGCTGCCCCACTTGTGTCAGAGCCTTTTGTGTTTTTTTGTTGTTGTTGTTTTTTGTTTTTGTTTTTTTAGCGTCTCCAGAGTATTTTATTTTATTTTTTATTTTATTCTTTTTGGAACTATAGTTTTTTCTTTTTAATTAAATCTTTATTGTTCAGATTATTACATTTGTTCCTCTTTTTTCCCCCATAACTCCCCTCCACCCAGTTCCCACCCAGCCTCCGCCCTTACTCCTCACCCCCTGTCCTCATCCATAGGTGTGCGATTTTTGTCCAGTCTCTTCCCGCATCCCACACACCCCTTTCCCCCCCAAGAATAGTCAGTCCATTCCCTTTCTATGCGCCTGATTCTGTTATAATCACCAGTTCATTCTGTTCATCAGATTATGTATTCCCTTGATTTTTAGATTCACTTATTGATAGATATGTATTTGTTGTTTATAATTTGTATTTTTACCTTTTTCTTCTTCTTCCTCTTCTTAAAGGATACCTTTCAGCATTTCATATAATATTGGTTTGGTGGTGATGAACTCCTTTAGCTTTTCCTTATCTGTGAAGCTCTTTTTCTGACATTCCAGTCTGAATAATAGCTTTGCTGGATAAAGTAATCTTGGTTGTAGGTTCTTGGTATTCATCACTTTGAATATTTCTTGCCACTCCCTTCTGGCTTGCAAAGTTTCTGTTGAGAAATCAGCTGACAGTTGTATGGGTATGCCCTTGTATGTAACTGACTTTCTTTCTCTTGCTGCTTTTAAGATTCTCTCTTTGTCTTTTGCTCTTGGCATTTTAATTATGATGTGTCTTGGTGTGGTCCTCTTTGGATTCCTTTTGTTTGGGGTTCTCTGCACTTCCTGGACTTGTAAATCTATTTCTTTCACCAGGTAGGGGAAGTTTTCTGTCATTATTTCTTCAAATAGGTTTTCAATATCTTGCTCTCTCTCTTCTTCTGGCACCCCTATAATTCGGATGTTGGTGCGCTTGAAGCTGTCCCAGAGGCTTCTTACACTATCTTCGTATTTTCGGATTCTTTTTTCATTTTGCTTTTCCGGTTGGGTGTTTTTTGCTTCTTTGCATTTCAAATCTTTGACTTGATTCTTGTGCTCCTCTGGTCTGCTGTTGGGATTCTGTATAATATTCATTATTTCAGTCAGTGTATGCTTAATTTCTAGTTGGTCCTTTATCACAACATCGAGGGTCTCACTAGTCTTTTCGAGGGCCTTACTAAATTTATCTGCGGCTTCTAGACAGTTCTTGAAACACCTTAAAAGTGTGGTTTTGAACTCTCTATCCAGCAGTTTGCTTTCCTCCATTTCTGTCATTTGTGTCCTGTTTCTTTGTCTCCGCATTCTTTATGCTTTCTTGGTGCATCCCCTTGTGGTCTTTGTGCACAGTCTTGTTGTAGTTAAGCCTTGATTGTAGTAGGTAACACTGGGGGGGATTTGACCTCCAGGCCAATGGGCTGTGAGAATCAGCTGTGTCTGCAGTGCGAGAACTTCTGTCCTGATCTCTAGGGAGGTGCTAATCTAGCCTCTGCCTGAGGCTATCCAGCAAATGCCTGTGTTCAAGGCTTGGACAGGGCGGGTGCCAGGGGATCAACAGGGTGGGCGGAGCGAGCAGTTATGGCTGCTCTCAGTCCTGCCTTCAGAGGCTCTGCTTCTTAGTGTCCCAGCAATTGCTGCAAGTACCTCGGAGAGAAAGCTGCCCTTGAGTTCTGACCGATGCCAGATAGTCCCGCTTCTCCCGTTTGAGTCTGGGTCCCCAGAGACTCACCCAGAACTGGAGCTCAGAGCCTGAGACTCCCTCCCGATTGAAAAAGACAACCGTGCCCTCAGCCACCAGCCCGCTCCACATGCACCTCCACACCTTGGTATTTTACTTCCGCACTGCACCGCATCTCCTCTGAGTTTCGGTATGCTTTTATCTTTCCTTCTAGTTGTAGAATTTCCCCTCAGCCAGCCTTCCTGTGGTTCTGGGTGATGTCCGTTCCGTCTTTTAGTTGTATTTTTGAAGTGGTTGTGTGAGGCAGCAATCTCTGGTGTTTACCTATGCTGCCATCTTGGTTTCTCCAGAAGCCTTTTGTTTAAGGTTTTTACCTACACCAGTGATGGCAAACCTATGACACGCATGTCAGAGGTGACACGCGAACTCATTTTTTTGGTTGATTTTTCTTTGTTAAATGGCATTTAAATATATAAAATAAATATCAAAAATATAAGTCTTTGTTTTACCATGGTTGCAAATATCAAAAAATTTCTATATGTGACACGGCACCAGAGTTAAGTTAGGGTTTTTCAAAATGCTGACACGCCGCGCTCAAAAGGTTCGCCATCACTGACCTAGACCTTGCTATTTATTTTGCTGGATTAAGTCATCGAATTGCTGAATATAGCCTGAGAGTCTTCCTTGGAAATAGTCTGCCAGATGACTTATGGGATAGTAGTGTGTTGTTGTTTTTTCAATTTTTAAAAGTTGATTCAGAGTGAATTGCATCATCACTTCCTCTCTCTTTAGCTTTCTCTAAAGTCACGTTGATGTGACTTACTCAGAGAAGTCAGAGGGGTGTTCTTCCCTTTTATAAATTAATAAGCTACATAGAATTATATTTTTAATGTGCTGGGCCTCGAAAGGGGCTTATTAACAGAGCATAGCAAGGCCCCATGGGAAAGTGGTTTACCTCAGCCCCTTTGCCTGGCATGGTAATTATTCAGAACACACCCAGCAGTCACTTTTGAACATACTGTGTTATTAGCCTGGCTTTCCGCATTAATTTGCAACACAATTCAGCTGATTGTAAAAAGGAAAGTTTAATCACTGAATAAAACCTCCCCAAAGAAGTTGTAGTCTAAAATTGTTTTGTACTGCTCTCTCATATGCCTCCTTTTCAAATTTGCATATATACACAAAACTTTAGTAACTTTAGTAACTTTAGATGGAATTTAACATATATATAATTGATTTCAGAGAGGAAGGGAGAGGGAGAGAGAGATAGAAACATAAGTGTTGAGAGAGAATCATTGATTGGCTGCCTCCTGCACAGCCCACAACCCAGGCATGTGCCCTGACCAGGAATCGAACTGTGACTTACTGGTTCATAGGTTAACACCAAGGCATGCCAGCCAGGTGAATTTAGCATATTTAAATTGGAGCTTTTGAGTCATACAGGAGTTCATGAGAAAAATGTTATTTTAAAAAATTGTTATATCTCCTATAGTATTTACACACAAATTAAAAAAATTGTTCCAGTACAGATATTTGTGTCTGAATGAATTTTGAAGTCTGTTGGTGTGGAAGGTGCTACATCATAAAGCAGAGTCAGGCTCACCTAAGCCTGGACCTACGATGGCAGCCTGGTTGGGACTCTGCTTCCTGATTTCGGGTTGGTTACAGGCCTTTACTTGGGAGCACTCTGTGCAAAGCTGTTTTGGGGGCCTAGGCATCTGGTGTGGGTGCAGGATGGAAGGATCTTAACCAATTGAGTGGAGCCTACATGGTCTGAATACTGGTTTCACAGTGTTGTCAATCTTAGAATGTCCTTTTTTTGTAAGATGTGAATGAAGTGTTGATGTCTCCACCAAGTGGTGGCAAATACATTTGGGACTTTTTCTTTTGGTTGATTAAAGTTGCATATGCTATGTGAGAAAGCAAAGAAAGAAAGAAAAGAGAGAAGGAAAGAAAGAAAGAAAGAAAGAAAGAAAGAAAGAAAGAAAGAAAGAAAGAAAGAAAGAAAGAAAGAAAGAAAAAAGAAGCATAGCTAGCTTTCCAGAATTTAAGAAAATAGAATGAGGTGTATCCTATCCCATTATGCACATTTTAAGAGAGTTTCAAATATCACTACACATGACCTAGCCCTCTGTCTCCTCCCAGCCCTGGGAAGAGGCCTGATGTGCTTTGGTAACCAGCTTTCATAGATGAGGGCACCGAGAATGGTAGATTTTGTGATTTGTGCAAGTACACATTAGGGGCTAAAGACTGATTAGAATCTAGGAAGTTTTACTCTTAGAAGAGAATTTCCCCCATAAAATCATATTGGTTCTACAATTTAGAAATAACAGGGCACATTTTGTAACTCTTCTTGGTAATTCGTGTCACTTGGCCTACACCAATGTACGTCCAGATTACTGTAGCTGCATGGGTTTGCCGTGATTAACATTCACTGACAGGACCAGCAAAGGCACCACACAGAGACATTTCCAACACTGTTCGGTTCATTTTTAAAGTACAGGATCTCTGAGTTTCTTTTTTTTTTTTTTTTTTTTTTTATTGCTTAAAGTATTACAAAGGGTATTACATATGTGTCCATTTTATCCCCCCGCCCTAGACAGTCCCCTAGCCTCCCCTATCCCCCCATGTCTTATGTCCACTGGTTATGCTTCTATGCATGCATACAAGTCCTTTAGTTGATCTCTTACCCCCCTACCTCCTGCCCCGCAACCCTCCCCGGCCTTCCTGCTGCAGTTTGACAATCTGTTTGAGGGAGCTCTGCCTCTGTATCTATTATTGTTCAAAAGTTTATAATGGTCTCTATTATCCATGAATGAGTGAGATCATGTGGTATTTTTCCTTCATTGACTGGCTTATTTCACTTAGCATAATGCTCTCCAGTTCCATCCATGACGTTGCAAATGGTAAGAGTTCCTTCCTTTTTAGAGCAGCATAGTATTCCATCGTGTAGATGTACCACAGTTTTCTAATCCATTCATCTACTGATGGGCACTTAGGCTGTTTCCAGATCTTAGCTATGGTGAATTGTGCTGCTATGAACATAGGGGTGCATATATCCTTTCTGATTGGTGTTTCTGGTTTCTTGGGATATATTCCTAGAAGTGGGATCACAGGGTCAAATGGGAGTTCCATTTTCAGTTTTTTAAGGAAACTCCATACTGTCTTCCATAGTGGCTGCACCAGTCTGCATTCCCACCAGCAGTGCACAAGTGTTCCTTTTTCTCCACATCCTCTCCAGCACTTGTCGTTTGTTGATTTGTTGATGATAGCCAGTCTGACAGGTGTGAGATGGTACCTCATTGTTGTTTTGATTTGCATCTCTCGGATGATTAGTGACTTTGAGCATGTTTTCATATGTCTCTTGGCTTTCTGAATGTCCTCTTTTGAAAGGTGTCTATTTAGGTCCTTTGCCCATTTTTTGATTGGATTGTTTATCTTCCTTTTGTTAAGTTGTATGAGTTCCCTATAAATTTTGGAGATTAGGCCCTTATCGGATATGACATTGGCAAATATGTTTTCCCACACAGTGGGTTTTCTCGTTGTTTTGTTGATGGTTTCTTTTGCTGTGCAGAAGCTTTTTATTTTGATGTAGTCCCATTTGTTCATTTTCTCTTTAGTTTCAAGTGCCCTAGGAGCTGTATCAGTGAAGAAATTGCTTCGGCATATGTCTGAGATTTTGTTGCCTTTGGATTCTTCTAGAATTTTTATAGTTTCCTGTCGTACATTTAAGTCCTTTATCCATTTTGAGTTTATTTTTGTGTATGGTGTAAGTTGGTGGTCTAGTTTCATTTTCTTGCATATATCTGTCCAATTTTCCCAGCACCATTTATTGAAGAGACTATCTTGGCTCCATTGTATGTTCTTGCCTCCTTTGTCAAATATTAATTGAGCATATTGGTTCGGGCCGATTTCTGGGCTCTCTATTCTATTCCATTGATCTATATGCCTATTCTTGTGCCAGTACCAGGCAGTTTTGAGAACAGTGGCTTTGTAATACATCTTGATATCTGGTATTGAGATCCCACCTACTTTGGTCTTTTTCAGGATTGCTGCAGCTATTCGAGGTCTTTTTTTATTCCAGATGAATTTTTGGAGAGTTCGTTCTAGATCTCTGAAGTATGCCGTTGGTATTTTAATGGGAAGTGCGTTGAATTTATAGATTGCTTTGGGTAGTATGGACATTTTAATGATGTTGATTCTACCAATCCATGAACACGGTATGTTCTTCCATCTGTTTATGTCTTCCTCTATATCTTTTTTCAACGTCCTGTAGTTTTCTGAGTAGAGGTCTTTTACCTCTTTAGTTAAGTTTATTCCTAGGTAGCTTAATTTTTTTGGTGCGATGGTAAACGGGATTGTTTTTATAATCTCTCTTTCTGAAAGTTCACTATTGGTGTATAGAAATGCCTCGGATTTCTTGGGGTTAATTTTGTATCCTGCTACATTGCCAAATTCATGTATTAAGTCCAGTAGCTTTTTGATGGAGTCTCTAGGGTTTTGTATGTATAATATCATGTCGTCTGCAAATAAGGACAGTTTTACTTCCTCTTTTCCAATTTGGATGCCTTTTATTTCTTCTTCTTGCCGAATTGCAATGGCTAACACTTCCAGTACTATGTTGAACAGGAGTGGTGAGAGGGGGCATCCCTGTCTTGTTCCTGTTCTTAGGGGAAATGGTGTTAGTTTTTGTCCATTGAGTATGATGTTGGCTGTGGGCCTGTCATATATGGCTTTTATTATGTTGAGGTATGATCCTTCTACTCCCACCTTGCTGAGAGCTTTTATCAAAAATGGGTGTTGAATTTTGTCAAATGCTTTTTCTGCATCAATTGATATGACCATGTGGTTTTTTTCTTTCAATTTGTTTATGTGATGTATCACGTTTATTGATTTGCGGATATTGTACCATCCTTGCATCCCTGGGATAAATCCTACTTGGTCATGGTGTATGATCTTTCTGATGTACTGCTGGATCCGATTTGCTAAGATTTTGTTGAGGATTTTGGCATCTATGTTCATGAGGGATATTGGCCTGTAATTCTCTTTCATTGTGTTGTCTTTACCTGGTTTTGGTATTAGGGTGATGCTGGCTTCATAGAATGAGCTTGGAAGTGTTCCTTTCTCTTGAATTTTTTGTAGTAGTCTGAGGAGGATAGGTTTTAGTTCTTCCTTGAATGTTTGGTAAAACTCCCCTGTGAAGCCGTCTGGTCCTGGGCTTTTGTTTGCTGGAAGCTTTTTGATGACTGCTTCAATTTCTTCCATAGTTATTGGCCTGTTGAGATTTTTAGATTCTTCCTGATTGAGTTTTGGAATGTTGTATTTTTCTAGGAATTTGTCCATTTCCTCCAGGTTGTCTAGTTTGTTGGAGTAGAGCTGTCCATAGTATTTTTTAACAATCATTTGTATTTCTGTGGGGTCTGTTGTTATTTCGCCTCTATCGTTTCTGATTTTGTTTATTTGGGTCCTCTCTCTTTGCTTCTTGGTGAGTCTGGCTAGAGGTTTGTCAATCTTGTTTATCCTTTCAAAGAACCAGCTCTTGGTTTCATTGATTTTCTGTATTGTTTTTTTGGTCTCTATGTCATTTATTTCTGCTCTAATCTTTATTATCTCCGAAACATTAAATGTAAAGATTTTTGCTTACGTAAGCATATGCTAAGTTAGAGCCATAAAAAATGCTCTTCTCAAAACTGGGCTTTAAACTTGGCCAAAGGTTGCTTCACCTGGCAGATTACTCAGAGCCTTCCTTTGCAGGGAAATGAAACTGGGTTTTGTCCCTGGAGCAACATAAATAAGACAGAATGTGCCATTAGGGACAGGAGCTGGGACTCTGGAACATGCTCCTCTGCTCTGTGAGGGAACACAGCTGCTCCCTCTCACAGGGGCAGTTCCGGACAAGCCCGGAGTTGGTTTTGTGATTATCTACTTCAGTGATTCTCAACCTTCTGGCCCTTTAAATACAGTTCCTCATGTTGTGAACCAACCATAAAATTATTTTCGTTGCTACTTCATAACTGTAATGTTGCTACTGTTATGAATCGTAATGTAAATATCCGATATGCAGGATGGTCTTAGGCGACCCCTGTGAAAGGGTCGTTCGACCGCCAAAGGGGTCCCGACCCACAGGTTGAGAACTGCTGATCTACTTGTTGTTCGACAACTCTGTGGTGAAGAGAGTGATAGCTCATAATTGGGTTTATTTTTGCTCATCCACAGTTCACGTATTTGTAATTATGGCACCAAAATACCTGAGTGTGGATGGAGACTCATTTTAAGAAATGTGACGGTTATAATTACACAGTTGGTTGTTTTCTGTAGGGATAGAAACAGAGGGGCTGTCAGAAGAGACAACACGGATTTTGTGTGTGTGTGTGTTTGTTTTCAAGGAGCATAGCAGCCACTGATCATGAACCAACAGATGCCAGGAAATCCTTCCCTTGTTTTGATGAGCCCAACAAAAAGGCAACTTATACAATATCTATCGTCCACCCCAAAGACTATCAGGCACTTTCAAATATGCCGGTGGAGGTGAGTATTTTTTTAAAAATTGTTTGTTTATGAATATAGTTAGTTTAAAATATCAGGTAAGTTACCTGATTTGCTATGAAAGAACACTGCTGAATTCTAAAATTAAATGTGCTCCAGTGGCTTATTTAGAGGTGTCAGAATACATTTCCTTTGAATTCCTAGAAGTCTTTATCGCAGGAGATCACAGTCCAGTCAAAAAGCCACACTGGGTTTTCTAAGTTAGAGAGAATACAGCAGGCATACACCAGCTGGGCTCTGCTTTACTGAAAGAATGACAAATTAATGGAAAAATAAAGGAATTGAAGACTGAAAAATATTCAAGGGCCTCATCACTATTCTTGGTTTGTATTTGAATATAAATTCAGCTTTTAAAATAGAAATACTGCAAAATATCATCACTTAAATATTGGTGTGCAGAAGCCAATCCCAGAGAACAGTGTACCCATAGATTTTCTGGTGAATTAGACATGCTCTTTAAACGTTTAAAAAATAGGCTACAACAAGCTCTGTTTGTATAATCTATATATACAAAAGCCTGAGCGACCATTATGACTGGTTGCTATGATGATGCACTGACCACCAGGGGGCAGATGCTCCCACAGCCAACTGGTGGTCAGTGCACTCCCACAGCCAACCTCCCGTGGTCTCTCCCCCAGCAAGCTGGCTGGCCAACCTCCCGACCCCCATTGGCCCAATCAGGAATGGGTGAGACAGGCCCTGATCACCAGACAGGTCGAGGGACCCCACCCATGTATGAATTCATGCACTGGGCCTCTAGTTATTAACATAAGATTCTTTCCTCTGTTCTTGCTCCTTATCCCCATAATGGGTAATGTAGTTAACCAAAATGTCATTACCTCAGCCCAGCTGGTGTGGCTCAGTGATTGAGCATCCACCCATGAACCAGAAGGTCACTGGTTCGATTCTTGGTCAGAGCACATGCCTGGGTTACAGGCTTGATCCCCAGAAGGGGACATGCAGAAGGCAGCCAATTGATGTATCTATCTCATCAATGTTTCTATCTCTCTATCCCTCTCCCATCCTCTCTCTCCAAAAAATCAATAAAAACATAGTAAAAAAGATAAAATATTATTACCTTAAAGTTGAGGTATATTATATCTTAAACGTTTGACATGTAAAAGGGTCAAGCTTGTCCTTAGATATAATTTTCACCTACTTAATATCAAAAAGACAACCTGCCCAAATTATATCCCCCATCCTTCTGGTTTACTATTTGAGATATCACCACTGAAATTTATCCATCTTTATTATAAATATTCCTCGAAAAAGCCACAAGAACAAACTAAAACAAACAAAATCTTAAGAGGATTAAAAACTGAACTGCCACCAGCTATCTATGTCCCAGTTTGAATTAGTTTATCAACTTTTCTTCCAGTGTCAGGCACCTGAGCAATTGAGTTTTGATTGGAGAAGAAAGAGGACAGGATAAACTTAACATATGAGACGCCAATGCAGAAGACTGGATCAGAATAAAATGTTATTAGAATGTCTTGGCATGGGAGGTGGAAGGTGAAAGTGGGAGGAAAAAGAATGCCAACTTTAGTAACCTGCTGAAGACCTCCCCATGTGACCTTTAACTTTTGCAGAATATGCTTCTGGAAATCCTGGAAAGAAGAGACTATTCTGAATCATTAGGAGATCAAAACTAATGCCAGTAGGTTTTTATTGCAGAGCATATTACTTCCCTGGAGCTCCAATGCACATGTGTACACACACTTGCTTTGTGAATTCTACTTCAGCCTCCTTTGCTTAATCCCTTTTTAAAGCTTCTCACTGGCCTGTGACTTACTGTGTGGCTGAAGGGCATGTGGGGATGTTTAAACAATGGGTAGCAGGAGTTGGGCAAGTATTCATAGATGGAGTATTAGGACTGGTGATTGGCAGTGGGGGAAGCAAAGCTGGCATGGAGAGAAAACCAGACAGATGGGATCAGTAGCTGCACCAAGCAATGGAATCCTTCTCTCTCCCCACAGTGGGGCAGTGACTTTAGTGACCATACCTTGGGTCTTTGTTGTAGACAACCAGACATGGACAAGAGAACCCAACATGCTGCTGTGCCTGGTACAGCTATTGCCCTCCTGCACATGTGCAAATCAGCAAATACCTACTTAGTTCTTCCTCTGTGCAAGGCTTTGGACACTAGCCTTATCTTCTTTAAAGAATCACAGTATCTCCTCAACATATGGTCAGTGGGGAAAAAAGGGGGACATATGAATACTTTCAACAATAAGGATTTTAAAAAATATTATGGTCAGGATTGTGTGCTTTATGTCGAAAGATAACTAACTCCTGTCCAGTTTATATCACAGTCAGAATTATATTCTCTGAGAAGCTTTATACAGTGTATGGTTCAATCACTCTTTCACAGTAATGAAAATAAATAAATTTTCCTATAGCCTTTTCAACACTATTTTACCCCTAAAAAGAAATTTTACCCCTAAGCTTTGACAAAGGACTTCTGAGTAGAAAGTCAAGTTCGGAGCAATCATTTGTCCTTGTACATGATTGACCTTTTGATAGATAAAATATTATCTTTTGTTTTCAACAGAAAGAAGAGTCAGTGGATGACAAATGGAAACGAACAATTTTCCAGAAGTCTGTCCCCATGAGCACTTACCTGGTGTGCTTTGCTGTGCATCAATTTCACCCCATAAAGAGAACATCAAAGAGGGGAATACCTGTGAGTCACATTATAGTTTTAAAAAAAATTATCACTTGTGCCCTTGTGATTCATTTTCTATTTTTTTGAGTGTTTTTTTTTTTTCAAGTGACAGACTAGAAAAGTTACCCAGGTCTGCGAGATTGATGGTACCCTGAACATAAAAAAATGTAAACTAAATACGGGTGAAAAATAGACAAACACAACAGACATCAAAATGGGTAGCCTCAGTTTATTGCCCAGTTTAGTAAAATGGTTGAGTATCTCTGTTTGGATGGGGCCTCAGACGGTCCAGAGAGGGAGGAGGAAGCCAGAGGTAGGCCAAAATCCTTTGAGTGACTAACAGTGAGAGGTTGTTGGGGCCATTTCTATAAGCATAAGTGCCAGTAAGCATTTTATTAAAGTGTAAGAAAGTATAAATACTAAGCTTATTTTTAATCAAGATAACTAATTCAATACTTCTCTTTTAAAAAACTTAATACTTTTACCTAATCATTTTTCTCATTTTGGAGGCCCCCATTTTGCTTCTGTCCTAAAGACTAGGCCTATCATTCCACATCTGTGCCTTTGTGCTACATAATAATATATATTCTCATAATTTTTGATATCATTTTATAAGGAAGAAATTATCACCTCATTTTAAAGATGAGAGAATTAAAATTTAATAATTTTAAGTAATTTGTTCAAGATCACTCAATAGGCAAGTGGTGGAGACTCAAAATCCTCAAATCTTCCTCAAATACTGTGCCTGCTATGCCTTCTGAAATATGATATTCTGAAAATATCTTTACCTCCCTGGCCATCACGTGAAGAAAGGAATGGATTTCTCTATTACTCTATTTACTGTAAAACTAGCTCCCAGGGAAATTTACCTTAATGTTAGTACAGTAGGGGTTGATACTGAGATATCCTAAACCTAGGTTTTCAGTATGCTGCCTATACTGTATCCAAATTATAGCAAATGGAGGAATATTCATTTTTCAAAGGGGTTGTCTACATCCAACTTTTGCCTTTCCTTTACTACATATGTTGCTATGATGCTCCCTTCAAAAATAGTAAAGAACACTCCCATTGGCTAAGAGATAATATTACTGTGTAGCTATACCAGCTGGGGGAGCCATTAGAGCCTGTATAAGTTAGTGAGCTGAGCTCTAATGATGGGTTTCACTATGTAAAGAATTTGGAAGGATGTAATGGAAAATCTAGTTTGGAAAAGGTAGCCAAATATCTTTTAAGTGGTAAATAGTTCTTTTTTTTCTCTCTTTTTTAAAAATTAAATCTTTATTGTTCAGATTATTACAGGTGTTCCGTTTTTTTCCCCCCATAGCTCCCCTCCACTCGGTTCCCACCCCACCCTCTGCTCTTACACCCCCCACCCCACTGTCCTCATCCATAGGTTTACGATTTTTGCCCAGACTTCCCGCACCCCTTCCCCCCCGAGAATAGTCAGTCCATTCCCTTTCTATGCCCCTGATTCTATTCTATTCACCAGTTTATTCTGTTCATCAGATTATTTATTCACTTGATTTTTAGATTCACTTGTTGATAGATATGTATTTGTTGTTCATAATTTGTATCTTTACCTTTTTCTTCTTCTTCCTCTTCTTAAAGGATACCTTTCAGCATTTCATATAATACTGGTTTGGTGGTGATGAACTCCTTAATCTTTTTCTTATCTGTGAAGTTCTTTATCTGACCTTCGATTCTGAATGATAGCTTTCCTGGGTAAAGTAATCTTGGTTGTAGGTTCTTGGTATTCATCACTTTGAATATTTCTTGCCACTCCCTTCTGGCCTGCATAGTTTCTGTTGAGAAATCAGCTGACATTTGTATGGGTACTCCCTGGAGGTAACTGACTGTTTTTCTCTTGCTGCTTTTAAGATTCTCTCTTTGTCTTTTGCTCTTGGCATTTTAATTATGATGTGTCTTGGTGTGGTCCTCTTTGGATTCCTTTTGTTTGGGGTTCTCTGCACTTCCTGGACTTGTAAGTCTATTTATTTCACCAGGTAGGGGAAGTTTTCTGTCATTATTTCTTCAAATAGGTTTTCAATATCTTGCCCTCTCTCTCTTCTGGCACCCCCATAATTTGGATGTTGGTACACTTGAAGTTGTCCCAGAGGCTCCTTACACTATCTTCATATTTTTGGATTCTTTTTTCTTTTTGTATTTCCGGTTGGGAGTTTTTTGCTTCTTCGTATTTCAAATCTTTGACTTGATTCTTGTGCTCCTCTGGTCTGCTGTTGGATCTCTGTATAATATTCTTTATTTCAGTCAGTGTATGCTTAATTTCTAGTTGGTCCTTTTTCATAACCTCGAGGGTCTCACTAAATTTATTGGCGGTTTCTAGAAAATTCTTGAAAAACCTTAGAAGTGTGGTTTTGAACTCTATATCCTGTAGTTTGTTTTCCTCCATTTCTGTCATTGGTGACCTGTTTCTTTGTCTCCGCATTTTTTATGGTTTCCTGTGTTGATAGAGTGGCTTTCTATGCTAGGTGTCCTCTAGGGCCCAGTGGTTCAGCCTCCCCAATTACCTGAGGTGGACACTCTTGGCGTACCCATTTGTGGGCTTTGTGCACAGTCTTGTTGTAGTTAAGCCCCTATAGGGCTCAGGGCTCAGCCTCCCCAATTACCTGAGGTGGACACTCTTGGTGGACCCCTATGTGGGCTGTGTGCACAGTCTTGTTGTAATTAAGCCTTGATTGTTGTAGGTATCACTGGGAGAAATTGACCTCCATGCCAACTGGCTGTGAGAATCAGCTGTGTCTGCAGTGGGAGAACGTCTGTGCTGGAGATACCCTTCTGGGGCAAGACTTGCTTCAGTGGGGCTCTGGTGCTCACTGAGTCTGCCCCCTGAGTGTGTCCGTTATGGATCTGAGGAGTTGTAATCTGGATGGTCCCACTCTGACCACTGGGTACACTGGCTCTTGGATCTCTAAGGAGGTGCTAATTTAGCCTCTGCCTGAGGCTACCCAGCAGGAGCTATGGAGAGATCTGCAGATTCCTCTTCCTTGTTTGGCATTTGGAGGTGCCCAGATGAGGCCCAGCTGTGAAGCAATGCAAGCTGCTGTGGGGCCTTGGGCCTTCTTTTGGATGTTCTGGGTCTCTTTGACCCAGCTGCAGTTTGTTAGGTAATTTTCAGATTGCCAAGGGCCAGCCCATTCATATGCAAAAGCCTCTGCACACAACTTGGGTGGGGCAGGGTCTCAGGGAATCAACAGGGCAGAGCAAACCACTATGGCTGATCCTCAGTCTTACCCTAAGAGGCCCTGGGTCTCAGTTTCCCGGTAATCACTGCAAGCACCTCTGAGAGAAAGTTGCCCTCGAGTTCCTACCCATGCCAGACAGTACAGTTTCTTGCCATATGAGTCTGGGTCCCCAGAGCCCTGCCCGGAACTGGAGTTCAGAGCAGTCGGGAGCTTTAGACTCCCTCCCGATTGAAAAAGACAATCGTGTCCTGAGTTGCCAGCCATTTCCACATGTGCCTCTGTACCTCTGCACTTTACTTCCGCAGCTCCTCTCAGTCTCAGTGTGCTTTTCTCTTTCCTTCTAGTTGTAGAATTTCCACTCAGCCAGCCTTCCTGCGGTTCTGGATGATGTCCGTTTTGTCTTTTAGTTGTATTTTTGAAGTGGTTGTGCAAGGCAGCAATTTCAGGTGTTTACCTATGCTACCATCTTGGTTTCCTTAAGTGGTAAATAGTTCTTAAGTGCGTCTTCTTTCAAAGCCGAGTGCATAACATTCTATCTTAAATCAGTGAAGTTTTCCTCTTTTGGGTGGGAAATGAAGATAATACTGTTGTATTGTGTTACTTTCTAGTCACCTGTTTGAAAAGAGATGAACAGAAAGCCAGACTGTCTTTGGATACTTACCAGAGACTCGAGGTGGGAAAACTTGGTGAAAGTGAGATGTGGAGCTGAGCAGAGTAGGTGCCCCTTCCTCTGCCCCATGCAGAGAAGACAGAGTTTTTCCTCTGGCAAAAACCTGTGCTCTTTTTAATTATTTACTTGGACAGAGCATAGCCGATAGTAGTAGTTGAACCAGTCATTATGTTAAAATGCCCTTGTTGCTCATGAGAAAAAATTATATTAGAAGACCTTGTCCTAAAAACTTGTTAAGAAAAATGGTAACTGAGTTGGAAAGTAGCTCAGAAGTATTTAAACTTTGCATATTTCCTTTTTAGAATGTTAGATGAATTACATTTTGACTCAATTCTGAAAAAAAAACAGAATAACTTGAAGAGTAACTTACAGTAATTTATCAACAGTGGAGTCCAGCCATTGGTGGATTTTTTACAGCTTTGTTGGCAAGAAATCTATGCCTGACGTCTTTTTCAGGGTTAGTTGAAGTAAATAAGGGTTTTAAAGTAAATAAAATTACCAAATTCTATGCCCCAAAAACCAAAATACCCTGAACTGTATAAAATGTAGAGCTATTACATGATGTTTTAATTATGTGAATTAACTCTTGAGCGAAAATGTGCTTCTCTTGCTCTTGCAGGAGTCATATCATGGGAAAGAATATCCCCAATAGGTATGTTATTAACTTTATAGTTCAACTCTAAGTCTCTTATTGGGATATACTACAATCCATTTTTAAATCCAGAATAATGTGAGTTATTAATATATTTTTAAGTTTTAAAAAGTATAGGTTTAATGAACATACATTATAAAATTTTGGAAGAAATAAAGCAGATAGGAAAAACAAAGAGTCCCATATTTCCATTTGTAAAATTATTTTAAACTAGAGGCCTGGTGTACAACATTCATGCATGGGTAGGGTCCCTAGGTCTGGCCAGTAATCAGGTCTGATCTGGGCCTTCCGGCTGCCAGCTAGGGCCTTCCTTCATTCTGTGCCACCCCTTGGTGGTCAGTGCATGTCATAGCAAGTGATAGAACTCTCGGTCTCCTGATCGAACTCCCACGGGGACACTTTGCATATTAGCCTTTTATATATATACTAGAGGCCCGGTACACAAAAATTTGTGCACTCGGGAAGGAGGGGGGTCCCTCAGCCCGGCCTGTGTCCTCTTGCAGTCTGGGACCCCTCGGGAGATAACGATCTGCTGGCTTAGGCCTGTTCCCGGGTGGCAGAGGGCAGGCCCAATCCCTAGGTGCAGCCCCTGGTCAGACTCAGAGCAGGGCCGATTGGGGAGTTGGGGCGCCACCCCCTGTCATGCACAGAGCAGGGAGATTGGGAGGTTGTGATGCCACCCTCAGTCACGATCAGGGTAGGGCCGATTGGGGTGTTGGGGCACCGTCCTCTGTCACACTCAAGGCAGGGTCGATGGGGAGGTTGCGGCGCCACCCCCTGTCACGCACAGAGCAGGGCCGAGCAGGGGGTTGGGGCACTGCCCCCTGTCACTCACAGAGCAGGGCCCATCAGGGGGGTTGGGGCTCTGTACCCTGTCATGCACAGAGCAGGGTTGATCAGGGGGTTGCGGCGCTGCCCCTGTCACACACAGAGCAGGGCCCATCAGGGGGGTTGGGGCTCTGTACCCTGTCACGCACAGAGCAGGGCCATCAGGGGGCTTGGGGCTCTGTACCCTGTCACGCACAGAGCAGGGCCAATCAGGGGGTGGGGCACCGCCCTCTATCACCCACAGAGCAGGGCCGATCAGGGGGGTTGGGGCACCACCACTCTCACACTCAGGGCAGGGCCGATGGAGAGGTTATGGCTCTACCCCGTCACACACAGAGCAGGGCCCGTGGGGGGGAGGGGTTGGGGAGCTCTTCCCTATCACGCACAGAGCAGGGCTGATCAGGGGGTTGGGGTGCCTTCCCCTGTCATGAACAGAGTAGGGTGGATAGGGAGGTTGTGGCCCCTCCCCCTGTCACACACAGAGCCGCAGGGCGATCAGGGGGTTAGGGCGCTGCCCCCTGTCATGCTGATCCCGGTGCTAGGAGGCATATTACCCTTTTACTATATAGGGTAGAGGCCTGGTGGTGCATGGGTGGGGGCTGGCTGGTTTGCCCTGAAGGGTGTCCTGGATCAGGGTGGGGGTCCTCACTGGGGTGCCTGGCCAGCCTGGGTGAGGGGATGATGGCTGTTTGTAGCTGGTCACACACCCTTCAGGGTAGGGGTCCCCATTGGGGGGCCTGGCCAGTCTGGGTGAGGGGCTGAGGGTTGTTTTCAGGCTGGCAGGTGACTGAAGCTCCCAACCGCTCCTTTTTTTCTTTCTTTTCTTTTTTTTATTCTGGGCCAGCTTTAGCTTTGAGGCTTGGCTCCAGCTCTTAGATTTCTGGCCTTTGCTTACAATGTTGCCATCCTGCTGGCTGAAGTCCGGAGGTATTTGTTACAGAGTTTCTTAAACTGCCCGCTCAGAGGCCTGCAGTGGCAGGTGGGGAACGTTGGTTTCCTCCGTCACTGAGGCAAGCAAGCCTCATGTTAGTTTCAAGCTGCCTGGCTGCCGGCTGCCATCTTGGCTGACAGTTAATTTGCATATCTCACTGATTAGCCAGTGAAAAGGGTAGCGGTCGTACCCCAATTACCATGTTTCTCTTTTATTAGTGTAGACTAGTGGCCCTGTGCACGAAATTCGTGCATGGGAGAGGGGATGTTCCTCAGCCCGGCCTGCACCCTCTCCAATTTGGGACCCCTCGAAGAATGTCCTACTGCCAATTTACAGGGATTGGGCCTAAACTGGCAGTCGGACATCCTTCTCGCAATCCGAGACTGCTGGCTCCTAACCGCTCACCTGCCTGCCTGCCTGCCTGATTACCCCTAACCACTCTGCCTGCAGGCCTGCTTGCCCACAAATGCCCCTCCGCCCTGCCAGCCTGCTCACCCCCAACTGCCTCCCCCCACTCACCCCCACCTCCCCTCCCCACTGGACTGCTCGCCCCCAACTGCCCCCTTGCTGGCCTGCTCACTCCAAACTGCGCCCCCCTGCTGTCCGGATCACCTCCAACTGACCCCCACTGATGGCCTGCTTGCCCCCAACTGGTCCCCCTGCTGGTCTGCTTACCCCCAATGGCCCAATCCCCCACCAGCCTGATCACCCACAACTGCCCTCTCCTCTTGGCCTCTAACCACCTCTACCTTGGCCCCACCACCATGGCTTTGTCCAGAAGAACGTCTGGAAGGTCTCCTGGAAGGTCTCCCAGTGTAATTAGCATATTACCCTTTTTTTAGTATAGATAGAGGCCTGGGGCATGGGTGGGGGCCGGTTGGTTTGCCCTGAAGAGTGTCCCAAATCAGGGTGGGGGTTCCCTTGGGGCGTGGGGCAGCCTGGGCGAAGGGCCTGTGGTGGTTTTCAGCCCAGCCATGCCCCCATGGGGTTAGGGACCCAGCTGGGGGTGTGTGGCCAGCCTGGGTAAAGGGCTGAGGGCTGTTTGCAGGCTGGCCAAGCCCCCTTCAGGGTGGGGGTCCCCACTGGGGTGCCTGGCCAGCCTGTGTGAGGGGCTGAGGGTTGTTTTGAGGCTGGCCACAGCCCCCTCAAGGTGGGGGTCCCCAACTGGGGTGCCTGGCCAGCCTGGATGAGGGGCTGATGACTGTTTGCAGGCTGGCCACGGCCCCGGGCGACCCAAGCTCCCAGCCTCTCCTTTTTTTCTTTTTTTTTCCCAACACCTCCTTGAGCGGAGGGAAGCAGGTATCTGGGATTTATTTATCTTCTATAATTGAAACTTTGTAGCCTTGAGTGGAGGCCAGGGCTGGCCAGGGCTGGCCAGGGCGGGCAGGAAGCTTGGCTTCCTCCATCTCCGGGAGCAACCCAAGCCTCCTGCTCACTCCAGCTCCATGGTCGCTGCTATCTTGGTTGGGTTAATTTGCATACTTGCTCCTGATTGGCTGGTGGGCATGGCTTGAGGGTGTAGCAGAGTGACACCAATTTGCACGTTTCTCTTTTATTAGTGTAGACTAGAGGCCTACATTAGTGTAGACTAGTGTAGACAGGAAAAGGGGTGTCCCTCAGCCCGGCTTGTACTCTCTTGCAGTCTGGGAGCCATCAGTCAGACATCCACCACTGCTGCGCTTGCCAGCTGTGAGTCCAGCTCAGTGCTTCTGGCTGAGTGGTGCACCCCTTGTGGGAGCACACTGACCATGAGAGGGCAGCTCCTGCGTTGAGCGTCTGCCCCCTGGTGGTCATGTGTGTCATAGCGGCCAGTTGTTCCACCATTCAATCAATTTGCATATTAGCCTTTTATTATATAGGATAGGATAGATTAGTAGGTTTGTGATGCTATCTGAGGTACATTTGAACTACATCCTCAGCAACTTTGCCAGTGAAACTAGCTTCCAAGGGAAATTTGCCTTAATGTTGGTATAGTAGGAATTGATACTGAGATATCCTAAACCTAGGTTTTCAGTATGCTGCCTATACCAGTGATGGTGAACCTATAACATTCGTGTCAGAGGTGACACGCGAACTCATTTTTTTGGTTGATTTTTCTTTGTTAAATGGCATTTAAATATATAAAATAAATATCAAAAATATAAGTCTTTGTTTTACTATGGTTGCAAATATCAAAAAATTTCTATATGTGACACGGCACCAGAGTTAAGTTAGGGTTTTTCAAAATGCTGACATGCTGAGCTCAAAAGGTTCGCCATCACTGGCCTATACTGTTTCCAAATTATAGCAAATGGAGGAATATTCATTTTTCAAAGGGACTTTGAATTTTTAGTTTTGCACTAGTCTCCTAAGAACCGTACAGGACAAGTTAAATGGCAAGGGCAATCCTTGAAAAACAGTAAGTCCTAAGTAAGTCTTGAATTTCTTTGGGCATTTGATCTTTGTCTTCTGTAAAGAAGGATGTGCTAAAAGGAGCAGTTAACCGGCAGAAGATTATTCAACTCTTGGCTTTCATGAGAGGAGGAAGCTGGGAAGAATTGTTCACTAAGAGGATGCAGATTGGAACTATCCATTTAATTAGGTTTATGCCATAACCATATTAATTTTAATAACTCAGTAAAAGGTTGTATTGTACCTTCTTCCAAAAGGTCTCACAGGATGGTTTCTGAATAGTCACACCTAGAATTATACCTGTGAATGAATCCCTCCAACTTGCCTAGGTCTTCTTACTTGCCTCCCTTGCAGAGCCATTTTAACTCAGGCTTATTTTATTATTTAAAAAAATATGTTTTTGGTGTGGTTTTGCTAAAGTTTTCTGAAGGATTATGATTTTATAACATTTTATTGAGTTTTTATATTCTTCCTTTTTTTTACTGGTTTATTCTAAATTAAGGGCTCTAATTTTCTCCAAAGGAATATATTTAATTTAGGAAGCCATAAAAGATTGCTAGTGATTCTTATTCTTTATTTAAATTTAAAAAATGAAAACAAAACATTAATAAAATAATATAAAGTTCTATGAGGAAGTTAGTTTTTAAATGTTATTTTTTTTGTTTTTAAAAAAGTCTACTACAGTAATAATAATCAGCAAGCATCAAACAAATTTTGACTTAAATGGAAAGTGAGCTGCCAAGAAATGCTTTGTATATCCTAAATGCCAGCGTTAGGCTTCTTCTCAAGCATTACTTCATAGTAGCTGAGTACTGAACTCAAAGTTCTGAACATGTTTTCAATATTTATAGTCACAACAGAAAAATAGCTCTTAGTCACCCAACCAAGCCAAGGTTGTGCATATTTACAATTTATCTATGGGTCAGGAGCAAATTAAAATTTAGAAGAACTATATCACAATCCTGTAATAAGGCAGTCACCAACAAAACCTGGAAAAAAAAAATGTATCACTATTCCTTTCTACCACGTTTTATGGCCCCTCAACTTCCTGCCCAGTGCTGAAAACCATTTTGAAAAACATAAACTTTGTAAAATTAAACAAATAGATATTATATTCATAGTATCAACTATGTAACTTAAATATGCATTTATATAATTAAAAACAATATAAAGTTATTTTTTCTTTCCCATCCTGCTACCTCAGCATTGATAATGAAACAGATGGTTTCTTCAACCAGATTGATTTATCAGTCTTTATTGAGTGCCTACTATCTTCAAAAGGAAGACGCTAAGCCCTAAAGGGACTGAAATATGCTAAGATATCAGTACCTCAATAAAGATGTGAAACAAATGTGGCCTTCACTGTCCGGTGTCACTCAAATATGTTTTCAGGTCTTTGTTGGTCATACCATCCCTTTGTCAACCAAAGCCCTCACCTGCGATTTTAGGGGCCCTGCAATACCTAGGCCATTTAAAGAGATGTGTCTCTTTGGAGCAGTTCAGATGAAACTCTGCAAAACCTCAACAGATGAACAGGTGCTAATTCTGCTGGATGAGAAGCAGTAAAAGGCAAGTTGTTGTTGATAGGTAAAGTGACCATCATGTTATCATCTATTAAATACAAATAATGAGGTGTTAGTAATTATTAAGTATGACAGGAGGTGGAAACATAAGCGACAGACTTGGGGCATTCCTAGGCAAGCCTGGATGTGTGGCCACCTTTATCACCTTCATCAGTGGGAGGTGCTCAGCAGATAAGTACAATGAGGACATGGAGCCAGCACACAGCTGACTTGCAGAGTTCCCCAGAGATGGTGGGAATCCTGCAGGCCCCGCCTGACTTCTGACCAGGGGATAGTAGCAGTGGTGGCTGGCAGTCTGTTCACCCTCATTCCTTTCTGTTCACATGGTCTTTCCAAGTTCAGTGCCACCTTCACCTCAGACCCTAACACACCCTTCCAGACTCTTGCCTCATCCACCTTACTGCTTCTCGCCTGCCCCAGGTGACTGTCATCCAGTTTTTTGAGACAAAACCATCTAGACTTTCCTCTATTCTCTTTCCCCTCTATCTTTACAACATACATTCTGTGGTTTGCTTTTTTTTTCTTTTTCTTGGCCTTCTGTTTTTATTGCTAAAAGCCTTTCCAAACAGGCTCTTGCAAATCAAATAGTTTTGGTTTTCAAATTTATTGTGGTCATGAAAAGCGTATTTTGGAAGTAAAAAACTTAGCTTTTCTTCCCCCCTGCATTCCCTTAGTGTTTCTCATGGTAATGTGGATACCACAATGTGGAAATCGCTAGCCTATGGGGAAATGCGGACGGACAGAGGTTAATAATTCTACGGATTATCTCTATTGATACCAATGCTCTTGATGGGCCATATACCTAGTAAAACTCTTACTGTTTAGGCATTAGCTTAGTTAATGCTCACAAGAATTCCATGAGATAGTCATTATCTCTATTTTGCAGCTAGAGAAAGTCAGGTTTCAGTGGTAGGAGTAGAGAAAAGAGGCAGTATGGCCCCGCCTGCATGGCCCAGTGGTTGAGCTTCAGCCTATAAACCAGGAGGTCGTGGTTCAATTCCTGGTCAGGGCACATACTCAGGTTGCAGGCTCCACCCCCAGTGTGGGGCCTGCAGGAGGCAGCCAATCGATGGCTCTCTGTTATCATTGATGTTTCAGTCTCTCTCCCCATCTCCATTTCTCTCTCTGAAATCAATAAAAAAATATTTTTTAAAAGAGGCAGTATGATATAGTGAAAACAAGCTTTGTACTGAATTCTAGTGTCAGTTCTGCCTTAGACTCTCATGTATACAGTGAGGAAATTTATTTTGAAAACTCTTCAAATTAAGGTTTTAACTAGAGGTCCACACCCTTATTTAAAACCTTGTGGCTAGTTGAATGTTGGAATTCATATTTGTGCAATGTAATAAAGTAAAAACACTTTGTATTATTAACTGCAGTGGGATCTGGGGCCTCAAATGATAATCAAACTAATACTTCCGCAGCAATATTTTCATAGAAAAAGAAAGATTATTTTAAAAACCTCCTATCAGTTCAGGTTAGATGGTAATGTTAACTTGGTTTATTTTGAACATGTAAAAAGTTTTTATTTTTCAGAGTTCTTTCAATTTTATAATTGTGGAAGCTGGACTAGTGAAAGAATTGGGGTAAAGTTATCATCAGTGAAGCAAAATGTTTTATTATATTATTAATAATTTCAGGTTCATAGAATTGTTGTGTAGAGTGAGACATTACCTGAGAAAAGCTGTATTACCCAGAAAATTTTCAAGCACTCCATTAGGCTAATAATTATTCGTAATGATTACACTACTGGGTTTTCTACTTGGTTTTGGTTTCAGAGACCTAATAATCATTGAGCGTACAGAGGCACATGGCTTCATTAGGTTGTTCTGAGAGATGGTGAGCGGGTGGGTCTAATCATTGTCATAAGGCACATAGAGGGAGTGCCAGTGGCCAATCATGAATCAGGACTTAGGCCCAATTTCTCAAATTCCTGGAGATACTTGGATGGAAGGGAGACTACTAGGAATTCAAAGACCATTCTTTACAGTGGGTTCCAATATGATAGAGAAAAGCAGAGCCACAGCAGTGATCACGCAGATGTGCCACGCCTCCCACAAGAACAATGAGCTGAAGGTGGGCTTTAGAAAGCTGGACTTTTACACGGACACTAGCTCAATAGATTCAGTGCTTTGAGGTATGACAACTGGTATCCAACAGTGGTGTATCTTGGTAATTCAGTTTGCTTAGGCAATTTACTGTTTTTAAAAACTGAAAATATATGCATACAAGTTAGGTTCTTAAAGTCTAACAAACTTTATACTTATATATAAAGTTTATACCTAAAGGTATAAATCTTATGTATAAACTTTATGTGTAGCCTTTAATAGAGTCCTTGAATAATAAAGGCGAATATGATTCTTCTAGAAGGTAAGGAGAGGAAAGACTATCCAGGCATGCCTGCCTCCTCTCTCTGTGCTATTTTAATATGGCTGGTCATATCTTTATTCAAAAGTCATCTCGTTAAAGCAAGCATGCAAACTGGAAAGATGAGAATTATTACTAAAGAAATGATAACTCAGGGGTAATTTCTGATCTTTGTCATGGACAAAAAGCAGTGCTGGGACTTAGCAGATGATGGATGGTGTTAGCCTCTGTATAAAGCCACAGAGAAGAGAGGGGATGCGGATGGGGCCTGGGCTGAAGATGAGGTCAGAGAGCAGAAAGGCTGAGCTGAGGAGTGGAGGTGACAGCAGCGAGGAGGATACTTTTTAAAATCTCCAAATCTAAACATCACAGTGGTTCTGCTGTTGGCAGGTTGGCAGCGTCTTAAAGTAAAAATAGGGCTGTGATTTATGGTGGATAGGACACATTCATGGATATGCTTTGGCTCATGACATTAGGAGGTTAATAGTCTGTGATTGCTTAGCCCAGTTGATAAAAGCAGTGGTCATAAAACAGGATCTATGATCCTTCAAGATAAGAGTCGGAGCTCACAGGTGACGGGCAGATTGGCCCGACCTTAAAGACAGAACATACTTCTGTGGGGTGGAGTTTCTCAGAAACAAAAGAGGAAGGGACTGGTTTTATCTTGACTGAATTTACATTAATATCAGTCCTATTCAAGGACACTGCCTTCCTGATGCTGCCAACGGCAGAAATACAGAGAGTAAGAAACCGGTTATACGGCCTCAGCAGCCTCCTGCTGCAGGAGGTCAGGCTCCTGGCATGGGAAAGGAGAAGATTGCATGGAAAGAGCGCCCTGCCTTTCTCCCCCGCATTGCTCCGCGTGGGGTGGGAGGCCTCACTGTTATCTCCCCTTCCTCTTCCTCAACCCTCCCACTCTCCACACATTGTACCTAGGGCTCAAGTACAGAGTGTAGGCAGCACTGGAGCGAGCCCAGAGGAGCTGCCCTTCCTGCAGTTTTTAATGGCGGCAAACAAAGGTGATGGAGATTCTGGGGAGTTTTGACACACTAATTAGCTCACAGATGAGAAATTCTAAGGAGCTCCCTTTGCAACATAGCAGTCCTGCATGAACGTGAGGCTTTGGATTTCGCACGGAGCAGTTATTTTGGCTCTGATCAGTGGCCCCTGGCTGGACCCTTAGTTTCCCTTAACCTCCTGGATAATGCGCGTCATGGCACAGGAGGGCAGGGGGAAATGTATCTCCACTTATGGCCAATTAAAAATAAATAGAAAGCAAAAACCTCAGAGAATGTTGGGATGATAATTGAGTGAGTGTGTTGCCTTTGGAGACAAAGATGATCACAGTTTTACTTACGCAGATAAAACAAGAATGTCAAGTACCCAGTGGAAGTGAGCACAGAGAGCCAGCACTGGCCATTTAAGGGGTGCCCTTTCAGAACTCGTCTTTTAAATTTCTGGTCTCTCCACTGTTCTTCTAGGCAAAGATGGCTCAGATGTGTGCCTACCTGAAATCCAAAAGTAGCAATGCATTTAGAATAATAAAGAAGGAAAATGGGCATAATTTTTTCCCTTTCTTTTTTTAATGACGAGTCAGCCATTCTGGTCAGGTGTACGGGCTGGAACTAACCAGATGACTGCATCTTTTGCTTTGCTTGAAGGTTTTTTTTTTTTTTTTTTTAATTAAATCTTTATTGTTCAGATTATTACATTTGTTCCTCTTTTTTTTCCCCCCATAACTCCCCTCCTCCCAGTTCCCGCCCCACCCTCCGCCCTCACTCCCCACCCACTGTCCTCATCCATAGGTGCACGATTTTTGTCCAGTCTCTTCCCGCATCTCCCACACCCCTATCCTCCCCAGGAATAGTCAGTCCATTCCCTTTCTATGTCCCTGATTCTATTATAATCACCAGTTCATTCTGTTCATCAGATTATTTATTCACTTGATTCTTAGATTCACTTGTTGATAGATGCATATTTGTTGTTCATAATTTGTATCTTTACCTTTTTCTTCCTCTTCCTCTTCTTAAAGGATAGCTTTCAGCATTTCATATAATCCTGGTTTGGTGGTGATGAACTCCTTTAGCTTTTCCTTATCTGTGAAGCTCTTTATCTGACCTTCAATTCTGAATGATAGCTTTGCTGGATAAAGTAATCTTGGTTGTAGGTTCTTGGTATTCATCACTTTGAATATTTCTTGCCACTCCCTTCTGGCCTGCAAAGTTTCTGTTGAGAAATCAGCTGACAGTCGTATGGGTATTCCCTTGTAGGTAACTGAGTTTCTTTCTCTTGCTGTTTTTAAGATTCTCTCTTTATCTTTTGCTCTTGGCATTTTAATTATGATGTGTCTTGGTGTGGTCCTCTTTGGATTCCTTTTGTTTGGGGTTCTCCGCGCTTCTTGGACCTGTAAGTCCATTTCTTTCACCAGGTGGGGGAAGTTTTCTGTCATGGTTTCTTCAAATAGGTTTTCAATATCTTGCTCTCTCTCATCTTCTGGCACCCCTATAATTCTGATGTTGGTACGCTTGAAGCTGTCCCAGAGGCTCCTTACACTGTGCTCGCATTTTTGGATTCTTTTTTCATTTCGCTTTTCCGGTTGGGTGTTTTTTGCTTCCTCACATTTCAAATCATTGACTTGATTCTTGCGCTCCTCTGGTCTGCTGTCGGGAGTCTGTATAATATTCGTTATTTCAGTCCGTGTATGCTTAATTTCTAGTTGGTTCCCCAATATAAGATCGAGGGTCTCATTAGTTTTCTTGGAGATCTCATTAAGTTTATCGGCGGCTTCTAAACAGTTCTTGAGAGACCTTAAAAGTGTGGTTCTGAACTCTATATCTTCCATTGACAATTTTGTCCTGTTTCTTTGTCTCCGCATTTTGTTATGCTTCCTTGGTGCACCCCCTAGTGGTCTTTGTTCGCAGTCTTATAGTTAAATCTTGATTGTTGTAGCTAATTCCAGGGAGGGTTTGACCTCCAGGCCAAGTGGCTATGAGAATCAGCTGTGTCAGCAGTGAGAGAACTTCTGTCCTCTAGGGAGGTGCTAATCTAGCCTTTGCCTGAGGCTATCCGGCAAATGCCTGTGTGCAGGGCTTGGGCTGGGCGGGTCGCACAGGATCAACAGGGTGGGCCGGAGAGAGCAGTTATGGCGGCTCTCAGTCCTGTCCCCAGGGGCTCTGCCTCTCTGAGTCCCAGCACCCGCTGCAAAGCTCAGAGAGAAAGCTGCACTCGCTCTGACCGAAGCCAGACAGTCACGCTTCTCCCGTTTGAGTCTGGGTCCCTAAAGACTCGCCCGGATCTGGAGCTCAGAGTCTGCGACTCCCTCCCGATTGAAAACGCCAACCGCGCCCTCCGCGGCCAGCCCGCTCTGCGCACTCCGCACCTCAGAATTTGACTTCAGCACTGCGCCTCCTCTGAGTGTCCGTATGCGTTTCTCTTTCCTCCTAGTTGTAGGACTTCCACTCAGCCAGCGTTCCTGTGGTTCTGGGTGATGTCCCTTCCGTTTTTTGGTTTCACTTTTGAAGTAGTTGTTCAAAGCAGCAAACTCCGGCGTTAACCTATGCCGCCATCTTGGTTCTCCCTGCTTGAAGGTTTTGAATTATTTTTTTAAATTCAGCGAACATACTTTATTTGAAGTCTTCGAAACCTTGTTTCTTTCAAGACATTTTTAAAGCAGTTTTTAAGTAGAGTTTACAACCAAATTAAGGGAAGGTACCAAGATTTAACACATACCCCCTGCTCCCACACTTACATAGTTTCTCCCATTACCAATATCACTGCCCCAAATAATACCTCTCTTTTTTTTTTCTAAACCATGGATGAACTTATATTGACACATCATAATACCCAAGGTCTATAGTTTACCTTCGGGTTAATTCTTGGTTGTACATTCTATGGATCTCAACAAATCATATATGAAGCATTTCCAAGGCTCTAAAAATCCTCCGAACTTCACCTAGTCATCTCTTCCTCCTCCTCACTACCCAGCTCAGGCAACCACTGATCTCTTTATTGTCTCTATAATTTTGCCTCTTCCAAAACGTCACATAGTTGGAATTATACAGGATGTAGCCTTTTCAGCTTGGCTTCTCTCATTTAGTAATATGCATTGACGTGTTCTCCCTCTCTTTTTATAGTTGCATAGCTTATTTCTTTTTAGAACGAAATAATTTTCCATTTTATCCATTCACCCACTGGAGGACACCTTGGGGAATTATGAATAAAGCTGCTGTAAACATCTGTGTGCAATTTGTGTGGACATGTTTTAAACCCCTTTGATTAAATACCAAGGAGAGTGATTGCTGGATCCTATGGTAAGAGTCTGTTTATAAGAACTGCCAAGCTGTCTTCCAAAGTAGCTTTACATCCCCAACAGCAATGATGACAGTTCCTGTCGCTCCTCATCCTCACCAGCATTTGGTGCTGTCAGTGGTCCAGATTTTGGCATTCTTTGTAGGTGTCTAGTGGTATCTCCTTTTAATTTGCATCTCATTGATAACATATGACGTAGAGCATCTTTTCATATATGACTTCCCATCTGTATATATTATTTGGTGAGGTACCTGTTAAGGTCTTTGGTCCATTTTTTAATCTGGTTGTTTTCTTGTTGCATTTTGAGCGTTCTTTGTATATGTTGGATAATATACCTTTGTCAGATATGTCTTTTGCAAATATTTGTTCTCAGCTTGGCTTGTCTTCTCACTTGGCGCTGTCTTTCACAGGGCAGAAGTTTTTAGTATAAAGTCCAGATTGTCAATTATTTCTTTCATGGAGCATGCCTTTGGTGTTGTATCTAAGAAGTCATCTTCACATCCAAGGTCATCTAGGTTTTGTTCTATTTTATCTTCTAGGAGTTTTATAGTTGCATATTTTACATTTTGGTCTAGTTTCAAGTTTTGTGAATGGTACAGGGTTTGTGTCCAGACTTATTTATTTATTATTTTTTTACATGTGGATATTCACTTGTTCCAGCACTATTTTGTTTATAAAATGCAAAAAAACTGTCCTGCTCCATTGTATTGCCTTCGCTCCTTTGTCAAAGATCGTTAATTATATTTATGTGGGTCTATTTCTGGGTTATGGTGTTATATTGATCTGTGTGTGTGTTTTTTTTGTTGTTATTTTTTGCTACACTGTCTTGATTACTGGTGCTCTGTAGTAAATCTTGGACTCAGCTAGTATCAGTACTCCAACTTTGTTTTTCCTCTTTCAACATTGTGTTGGCTATTGTGGGCCATAGATGCTTAGAATTAGTGGTGTTGGTGGTGGGTAATCTGTACTTGGTTGTATTTATAAATGATGTCACAAAATAATATCCTAGAGACTTATAGAATGATGTAGCTTATCAAGATGCCTCCCTCTCAGGAAAATCTTAAAATCGTTGTATTTTAGATTCTTAGAGTAGAATAGTTAAAATATCAAAACAGTCATTTGGATAGCAATGGATAGAATAGACCAAGTGGTAAACATGTATCCAAGGGCTCTTTAGATGAGAAAAACCGCATGATTGATTTCCTCAAAGACAAATTGCACAGAGATGATACATAGATGATAGATAGATAGGACGATGGATAGGTAGATATATAGATTGATACACAGATATTAAAATGTCAATACATGTTTGAAATAGAAAAGAGTAGTAACATTTTAAAAATGTATTAAATAGTATGCCAACCTTTGTCTTAAAGTATTTCTAATCATTGAAACCCCTCAATGAGCCATGCAGTGTTATCTTGCTTTACACATGAGTTTCAGAAATGTGACATGATTTGTCCATGCAGAACTGAGATTCAAATTAGGCTTATTTGGCTCTAAGGCCTACCTTCTTTCCACTGATTCATATGTTTTATCAAATGAAGATTAATTTTCACTGAATCTTTGTGTTTTGTTTAATAGCTCACTGTATATGTCCAGCCAGAGCAAAAGCACACAGGTGAATATGCTGCCAACATAACTCAAATTGTGTTCGATTATTATGAAGAATACTTTGCTATGGATTATGCTCTTCCTAAATTGGGTGAGAATCATTTATTTTCTTACTAGTAGCCCGGTGCATGAAATTAATGCCGGGGGGGTGGCATTCCCTCAGCCCAGCCTGCACCCTTTCCAATCAGGGACCCCTTGGGGGATGTCCGACTGCCGGCAGTCGGACATCGCTCTCGCAATCTGGGACAGCTGCCTCCTAACTGCCCTCCCCTGCCGGCCTGATCCCCTGCCGGCCTGATCACCTCTAACTGCCTCTGCTTCAGCCCCCACCACCATGACTTCCGGACATCCAGAAGATTGCAGGTCGACCTGGTCTAATGAGCATATTACCCTTTTATTAGTATAGATAGATAATATAGGATAGGATTGCTTAAATTGGGGGGGGGGGAGCCTTTTTCAGCAGGAGGAGATGCTCTTGGCAGACAAAAATACATAATCCCTATATCTGGACTGATAGCCAGCCATATGCACTGTACTGCCAAACCAGTCATTAAAAAATTAAGCTTTCTTACACCTTACACCAAATAGCTGTTGCCCTTAAAACACCTCCTCAGCCCCCACCTTAGGTTCTGCCTTTGCAGTTCACCCAGATTAGGTTCTGATTGGTCAGTTTCTATGCCATTCAGCGTCAAAAGCTCCGCCTCCTAGGCAGCCATTGGCTCCTTCCAGTTCACCCAGATTTAGTTCTGATTGGTTGGTTTCTATGCCAGTCAGCGTCTCCAAGCCTATCTCCAAGCCTGATCAGAAAGGCAAGGCTGATAAGCAGGTGCCCCAGGCTGCTGGCCAGCAGGCGGAACTGCTGACCTCTTGGAAAGAGAGAGAGGCCCGGCTGCTGACAAGGCCTGGAGAGAGAGAGAGAGGTGAGGGCTGATCAACAGCTGCCACAGAGGCTGTGGATCAGACTCTGCTTCTCTCTCTGGGCCTCACCAGCAGCCGCGGCAGCTGCTGATCAGCCCTGCCTCTCTCTCCCCAAGAGGTCAGCAGTTCAGCCTGCTGGCCAGTCCCCGCCCAGCCTGCTGCATGCACAGCCTGGCATTCGGTCATCTCTTCGGTCGTTTTGGACATTATGAACACTGGTTCTTTATATATATTTTTTAATATTGTTTTTGTTTTCACCTAAGTTAATTCACTTTCTCCAGCTTTATCATACTTAGTTAATACCCATCCCTAAATCTTTTTGTTGTGTGCCCACAGTATGTGTCTAATACTTAGTAGATGTGGAAGGATTCATTCTGGATTCCTCCAAGAATGTTTATATTCTGTTCTCACCTGATAAATATATAGTCTTTTATCTCCAAATAAAAATTAAAGTACTCTACTGCACAAAACTACAGATGTTGATAATGAAGGAACCAGAAATAGCAATCTAGATAAATTGATTTCAAAATTAGTACCCATCCTAATAGCTTATACTGCCTCCTTACCATCAATGAGTTGGAAAATAAGAAGAATAAATAATGCTGTTGAGGTCCCATCTGCATCTAGTTTTTCTGTTGTTACACAGGACTAATTCTAGATTTTTTCAGCAGTTAAAATAAAACAATGGTGCTCCTTCAATAAATATTTTTTTCTGATGAAGCAGTTTTATTTATTTTTTAAAATAAACTATATTAGGGGTGGGCAACCTTTTTGTGAGTGCATGCCAAAACCAGCAAAATCTCTGACTCAAAATTCTTCTGCGTGCCCACCCTAATTTTTTGAGAACATGTTACACCTACTTGACATCTCTTAAGGTGTACGTATGTGAAGAACCTTGAAGAAATAATAAAATTCATTCGAGTGACAAAAACACAGCATATGATGATGAAAAATACATTTATTTTTTAATGTATACATGTTATGTAAAATTATTTAAGTATCTAAGATGCACCTACACTGAATTTATCTGAAAAATAAAAAAGTCGATATTGAGAAAAAAAATTGTAAATGGAAGATTATAAGAGAGGGTTTCGCGTGCCAGCAAAAGTTACTGGTGTGCCATGTTTGGCACATATGCCAGGGGTTGCCCACCCTTGAGCTATATCAAAATTGTACTGATATGATACTACTGTCAATAGCAGAAATTCTTTATTGTAACCTCAATGGTATTAGCAAAGACTTTAAATGGAACACCCATATCCATGTCTGATATAATTCTTAATGCAAAGCAGCTGAAATGCCAAATTTTCTACATGGGAATGGCTGTGGCTCTAAGCAAGTATATAGATTTTCTCATCAATGGCGGTAGATCCAGCTTCTTTTTTGATTGCTTGGAAACTATTACCAATAGAGGACACAGGCAGAGAAACAACTTTTCATCAAAATCAGAATGTTTGGAAACCAAGATGACGGCATATGTAAACACTTGAAATTGCTGCCTTGCACAACCACTTCAAAAATACAACTAAAAGACAAAACATACATCATCCAGAACTGCAGGAAGTCTGGCTGAGTGGAAATTCTACAACTAGAAGGAAAGAGAAAAGCATACTGAGACTCAGAGGAGGTGCAGAAGTTAAGTGCAGAGGTACAAAGGTGCACGTGGAAAGGGCTGGCAACTGAGAACACAGTTGTTTTTTTCAATCGGGAGGGAGACACAAGCTCCCGACTGCTCAGAACTCCATTTCCGGGCGAGTCTCTGGGGACCCAGACTCATACGGCAAGAAACTGGACTGTCTGGCAGCAGGCGGAACTCGAGGGTGGCTTTCTCTCAGAGGTGCTTACAGCAATTACCACAGGACACTGAGACCCGGGGCTTCTTAAGGCAGGACTGAGGAGCAGCCATAGCTGTTTGTTCTGCCCTGTTGATTCCCTGAGACCCCGCCTCACCCAAGCTGTGTGCAGAGGCTTTTGCATATGAAAGGCGTGGACCTTTGCAATCTAAAATTACCTAACAAACTGCAGCTGCATCAGAGAGACCCAGAACAACCAAGAGAAGGCCCAAGGCCCCACAGCAGCGTGCATTGCTTCACAGCTGGGCCTCATCTGGGCACCTCCAAACCCCAAACAAAGAAGAAGAATCTGCAGATCTCTCCATAGCTCCTGCTGGGTAGCCTCAGGCAGAGGCTAAATTAGCACCTCCTTAGAGATCCAAGAGCCAGTGTACCCAGTGGTCAGAGTGGGACCATCCAGATTATAACTCCTCACATCCATAAGGGACACACTCAGGGGGCAGACTCAGTGAACACCAGAGCCCCACTGAAGCAAGTCTTGCCCCATAAGGGCGTTTCCAGCACAGAAGTTCTCCCACTGTAGACACAGCTGATTCTCACAGACAATTGGCATGGAGGTCAATTTCTCCCAGTGATAACCTACAACAATCAAGGCTTAACTACAACAAGACTGTGCACACAGCCCACATAGGGGTCCACCAAGAGTGTCCACCTCAGGTAATTGGGGAGGCTGAGCCCTGAGCCCTATAGGACACCTAGCACACAAAGCCACTCTATCAACACAGGGAATCAGCCAAACTGTGGAGACAAAGAAACAGGTCACAAATGACAGAAATGGAGGAAAGCAAACTACTGGATATGGAGTTCAAAACCACGGTTATAAGGTTTTTTAAGAATCTTCTAGAAACCGCCGATAAATTTAGTGAGACCCTCAAGAAATCTAGTGAGATGCTCGAAGATATGAAAAAGGACCAACTAGAAATTAAGCATACACTGACTGAAATAAAGAATATTATACAGACTCCCAACAGCAGACAAGAGGATTGCAAGAATCAAGTCAAAGATTTGAAATACGAAGAAGCAAAAAACATCCAACTGGAAAAGCAGAAAGAGAAAAGAATCCAAAAATATGAAGATAGTGTAAGGAGCCTCTGGGACAACTTCAAGAGTACCAACATCTGAATTATGGAGGTGCCAGAAGAAGAGAGAGAGCAAGCTATCAAAAACCTATTTGAAGAAATAATGACAGAAAACTTCCCCTACCTGATGAAAGAAATAGACTTACAAGTCCAGGAAGCACAGAGAACCCCAAACAAAAGGAATCCAAAGAGGACCACACCAAGACACATCATAATTAAAATGCCAAGAGCAAAAGACAAAGAGAATCTTAAAAGCAGCAAGAGAAAAACAGTTAGTTACCTACAAGGGAGTACCCATATGATTGTCAGCTGATTTCTCAACAGAAACTATGCAGGCCAGAAGGGAGTGGCAAGAAATATTCAAAGTGATGAATACCAAGAACCTACAACCAAGGTTATTTTACTCAGCAAAGCTATCATTCAGAATTGAAGGTCAGATAAAGAGCTTCACCGATAAGAAAAAAGCTAAAGGAGTTCATCACCACCAAACCAGTATTATATGAAATACTGAAAAGTATCCTTTAAGAAGAGGAAGAAGAAGAAAAAGGTAAAGATAAAGGTTATGAACAACAAATATATTTCTATCTACAAGTGAATCTAAAAATCAAGTGAATAAATAATCTGATGAACAGAGTAAACTGGTGATTATAATAGAATCAGGGGCATAGAAAGAAAGTGGACTGACAATTCTCAGGGGAAAGGGGTGTGGGGGTGCGGGAAGAGACTGGACAAAAATCATACACCTATGGATGAGGACAGTGGGGGGAGAGGGGGTAAGGGCAGATGGTGGGGTGGGACCTGGGTGGAGAGGAGCTTTGAGGAGAAAAAAGAGGAACAACTGTAATAATTTGAACAATAAAGATTTAATTTTAAAAAATCAGAATGTTTAATAAAATGTTCCACACATTAATTTAAAGGTCTTTTTTTTCTCTTTATCTCACTTGTTCCACCCAAGTAATCCTCGGAAGTGGAAATCTCACATATTTATTTCTCTGTTCTCTTTGCTTTGTTCCTTCCTCTCCACAAATACTGCTGCCACTATACTAACTACAGCCACTACTAAAGTCACTACTATTACTACTTCTTCTACTACTACAACTGCTACAATTACTATGACTACCACCACCACTACTACTTCTACTACTACAACTGCAACAACTACTACTACTGCAATTATTCTTGCTATTGTACTACTACTAAAACTACTATAAGAACGACTACTGTAACAATTACTATTACAACTTCTCTTCTTCCTTGTCTTCATCCTCCTCTTCCTCCTCCCCCATATTTCTACAAGCATTTCAACTCTTTCAGTCCCCCCCCCAACCTTTTCAGTATTGACACGATCTTAGACTTTGCCTAGAAATGACTTCTGTGTTTATTATTACCCCCCCCAAAAAATTAAATTATTCTTCATAATATATGGAAAAATATTGGCCCTTGTGGGGAATACTTCTCTACCTTTTAAGTGGTATTCTTGTGGGGAAAAAAAAAACACAAATAAACAAACAAAAACCAAACATAAGAATGAAGAGAAAATGAAAAGGAAACTATAGCCATAATCTTGACCTCCACTTAAGATCTATTTTCATTCTTTTGTAAAAAGCTTTAAGAATCTTTATTTTAACCAGAAAAGGCCTTTCTTATATGTTAGATGGAATTTTAATTTTCATTTATATGCCTCATTTAAATTCTATGTAATAATAAAAAAATTAGATTTTTATTATAGTTCACTAACTGGACTGTAATTTGTCCAGTAATCAAGCTAAATATTTTCTGTTTTAGGATTTAACATAGAACTGATCAACACATCTTCTGGTCAGATAGTATGTCTAAGATTATAAGCCCCAGCAAAAATAAGGAATAGGAAGTTGTGATAAAATTCAACATTTTAGACTTGGAAGGAAATTTAGAGAGAATGTAGTCAATTCCATCTTTTTTTAAAAAATGTATTTTTATTGGTTTCAGAGAGTAAGGGAGAGTAAGGGAGAGGAAGAGAGAGAGAGAAACATCAATGATAAGAGAGAATCATTGATCTGCTGCCTCCTGCACACCCCCTACTGGGAATGGAGCCCGCAACCCAGGCATGTGCCCTTGACCAGAATCAAACCTGGGACCCTTCAATCTGCAGGCCGACATTCTATCCACTGAGCCAAACCAGCTAGGGCATCAATTCCATCTTGATCCAGCTACTTTAATACATACAACCGGATGGTAAGTTACTCAATTCGTAGGGAGTCAGGTTGACCTCAAATTATACAGAGTTAAGGAAAAAGTAGAATGTCTATTTTCTAATATTGTGTAACCTTAGATAGAAATATATTTTTGTGCACTTGGAAGCTCTGTGCTTCTAAGTCCTCATTTGAAAACGTCATTCTCTTAATTTTTCACAGCTTATCCCCAAAACAGATACTCTGTGTTATCTAAGTGAAGATTATTTAAAAAGCTAATTAAAATGAAGTACAGAGAGGAACAAAAGACACAAAATTACAGAGGTCTTGAAAAGAGCATTGCCATTAGTAAAAATGTGTAATTAGTAAAATTGCTATTAAAACACATGACACATTGATATCTGGAGCCAACAGGAAAAGGGCCATGGAAATTTTGAGTGCACGAAGACTGAAAAGTTATTTTTAGATTTTTTAAAATACATTCATCCAAAGAACTTACGTTGTTAATTTTATGAACAAATGGAAAGAATGTATTTCTCACTGGACTCTTTCTTTTTCCATAGATAAGATTGCTATTCCAGACTTTGGCACTGGGGCTATGGAGAACTGGGGACTCATCACGTACCGGGAAACGAACCTGCTGTATGACCCCCTGGAATCAGCCTCATCCAACAAGCAGAGGGTTGCCACTGTGGTTGCCCATGAACTTGTGCATCAGGTATAGAATCTTAGCTTCAAATTAGCTCATTTTGTAATTGAAATAATTTAGCCAATTAAAAGTAGCCAACTCAAAAAATCCTGCTTGGAAAGTCTTTCTTAGTGCCGATAAATGTTGTACTATAAACTTTTTCCTTTTATTTATTTATTTTATTTTTAATTTAATCCTTTATTGTTGAGACTTTTAAGACGCATTGTTTTGCCTTTAGTAAATGCACTTCCTAAAACTTTAAATGTTCCCAGTAATGCCTAACTAAAGGCAAGAAACTAGGGAAAATTTAGATCATTTTAAAGCCAGGAGATAAAGGCTGAGAACACCTGCCACTTCTGTGTCAAGTGATAAAATTTACATGAACAAATGAATGTACTGAAGTTTTCTACCAAAGGCACAAGAACTTAACTATGCCACTATTGCTTATCATTTCAGTGGTTTGGAAATACTGTGACCATGGATTGGTGGGAAGACTTGTGGCTGAATGAAGGCTTCGCTTCCTTCTTTGAGTTCCTGGGAGTAAACCATGCAGAAGGAGACTGGCAGATGGTGAGTCCTAAGCACACAAGCTCCAAATCCCCGTTTTTCTCATGCAAAGCAGACTGAAGCATTTGGACTATAACCCAGAGTCTGGGGCCAAGGGAAGTGGTCAATCAGGAATTCCACTGTGAGAATGGGGTGGAGCCAGCTGGCTCTACTGCACTGGACCTCAGAGCCTAGACCCAGGCCCTAGAGGGCAACTGGCCTCCAGGATCTGGGGATGTCCTCAGTAGAGTCACTCAAGAACATGTGTCAGGGCAGGAAAAAAATAGCTTCGACTGTGCCAACTCTGTTCAAGAAAGTGTCTGTAGTGCTAACCCTCTGAAAAATGTCTAAGCCTAATTTTGTGAATGACTTACCTTATACAGGCTGCTGAAATAGTGCGGTGAAGAGATGAGAGCATAAACTTACTAGTTCAACTCAAGTTCAAATCCTAGATGCTTCGTTTCTTAGGGGCTTCACAGGGAATGTGACCTTGAGCAAGTTACATACCCTCTCTGAGTCAGTTCCATCCTCTACGAAAAAACATTGTTCTCTGTCTTGTAAGTTCCCCAAATGCACATGTAATTACTATTATCATATTGTGTGTCCCTGAGGGGCCTGGAACAGAGGCTTCTATGAACTCTACAGACATGTCTTTCCAAAAAGCTAGGTCTGTTTGTATTTATATTTAGATAGCGAGAGTATTCTTATCTGTTTATATATATGAAAGTGTGTGAAATTAGAGAATCACAGTTGTGTACTGTATAGACTACTGCCCTCTAGTGTACAGAATAAAAAGACAATGTTAAATGCTTAAAGCCCTACAGTTTCCACAATCTACTTTAAAAAATGAAAAAGTAAATTTGTAACAATTGTTGTTTCTTTACAAATTTAATATACATCAGGTTTTTTACCCATGAAACTATTGACATTTTGGATGAATAATTCTTCATTGTGGGCTGTTCTTCTGTGTCTTGTACAATATTTAGCAACGTCTTAGGCTTATATCTACTATATCTACTAGATGCCAGTTATCCTTCCATTCCAGTTGTAAAACCAAAAATGTCTTCCCATATTTCTAGATGTCCCCTGGGAACAAAAATATAATCTCCTACTTGAGAACTACCCATCTATGCTAAAAATTGCTGATTTCATAATTTATTGAAATTAAGCTATATAAATGAAAAAATGTCTTTTCTATAAAATAACCTGATATCCTTCTTACATCAACATATTATAATAAATTATAACATTTCAATACTGCTATATATATAATCCATTATATTTTAACATTCTAACTTCAGTGTTTCAAAAACACCAATTACATTCCAGAAGAATTTAGTATGCAATTCTTAAGTAAAAATCTAATCACACAATTGAACTCAATCATTCTTCATTCATTTATTTATTCATTCATTTCTCATTCAATAAACACTATAAAGAACCTAAAACTGAATAAATAATACCTGCCATTAAGAATTTCCAAAATTGGTGTCTTGTGGGTGGAAAAAAGGGCAGATAAATAAAGATGCATCATGAGAGAGCTTGCTAAGTACCACAATAGTGGAGCCTCATCTCACAGGTGAAAATGTGATGCTCAGGGTATATAACATTCCATTGTCTCACAGACAATTAATTGGTAGCACAACTAAGACTAGAGTAAAATTTCCTGACACTGAGAACAGGATTCTGTCTACTTACCTAAAGATTGTACAGGGGCAGAAAAAATTGAAGTCCAAGTCAAAATTACCTTGATTGGCAGTCATCACTCTAAAGCTACATATTCAGTAACTTTAGGTATAAATATATTTCTGCGTACTTGGAAGCTCTGTACGTCTAAATCCTAATTTGAAAACTTTATTCTCTTCATGCCTCACAGTTTACCTTGATTGACAGTAGTACCTTGCCTATTTTAAAAGGAAATCATAAAATCTGAAAATGTAAACTAATATTTTTAATTCAGGAAGACCAATAAAGCTTTTGATTTTTTTATTAGTAGTGATTTAACAAGTTAGGTTTTAGAATCTAATTGATTAAGAATCAAAATAATAATAGCTGCGTTAGGTTTTCCTTTTATGTCAGGTACTCTGCCAATTGCTTACCATGCATTAGCTCATTGAATCAGCTGCGCAATTCTAAAAAGTAGATGCCATCATTACCCTATTTAGCAGGTAAGGGAACTTGTTTGAACTTACACATCGAGGAAATAGAAAGATGAGCTTTGAACCAAGAAAGACTATGGGGCTAGAGTCTAGCCGCTAGACTGCTTAACAACTCTATTTTGGTGAGAAAACAGGACTGGGATGAGAAGATGATTATTAATTGAACTAAAGCAAAAGTAAATGTTTTCTTCAATTAATTATATCTCACCCAAATTCCAATGATTAGTTGAAAAAAATTTTTTTGTAAAGAACTCAAACATCAATTTTTGGTAAATCAACATGCTTCCTCAATTCTCAGAACAAATCTGGGAGGAGATGATATCATCATTCCCACTGCACAGATATGGAAACAGGGATTCAAAAGTCTGGCACACGTCTGAGACAGAATCCACAGACGCTGTGTCTTCTTAGCCTGTAATATGGAGGCAAAGTCCAAGGAGTTATAAATAGGAGAAGGCAATGGAATCAGTATAGACAATTAGTGTAAGATGGGATTGATTTGAACACCCAATGCTTGTTTTAAATAATTGGAATAATTTATATTTATTTCCCTCAATTTGTGTTATATACATGCTATGTTGAAATCTGAACCAGTGTAAAGGAAGTACTGTATTTCTCTGGTTCATTCTGTCATTTTAGCGGGACCAGATGTTACTTGAAGATGTACTACCTGTACAAGAGGATGATTCTTTGATGTCTTCACACCCCATTGTTGTCACTGTGTCAAATCCTGCTGAAATAACATCTGCTTTTGATGGAATATCCTACAGCAAGGTGGGGAAACTATGGCATTGTTTTTAGTATCTTCCTGCTTGGTGCCTTTTCTTTTAGTAAATCCACAAAATGGTGGTCATGCGGTTAAACCATGTTAATAGGCGTTAGAAACAGTGCAGAACTCATTCTGAGTGACTATTCAAAAGCTTGTCCTCTTCAGTGCAACTGATCAATGTGACCGATGTCTCCGGATTCTGAATCAGATTTTTAAAAAATTCTCTTTTGTACTTTTGTTTATAACAGGACTCTCTCTGATAATTGAACATTTAAACTTTAGGCATCAAATTTTAAATTGCTTTATTTGATTTTTATTTTTTATTAATCCTCACCCAAGGAGATATATATATTAAGAGAGAGTGGAAGGGAGCGGGAGAGAGAGAGAGGAAACATGAATCATCAATGTGAGAGAGACACATTGATGGTTGCCTCCCTAACACGTCTCGACTGGGGCTGGGATCGAACCTGCAACCCAGATATGTCACGCCCTTGACCAGGAATCGAACCTGAGATCCTTCTGTGGGCAGGTGGATGCTCTAACCCAGCTGTGGGCAAACTACGGCCCGCGGGCCGGATCCGGCCCGTTCGGCTGTTCTATCCGGCCCGCAGAGCCGAAAGAGCGGAGGGTTCTCTTGCTCTCCCCTCCGCTCCTTCACCAGCAGCAGTGTTAACATGTATTAGTTCACACAAACACTCCATCCATGCTTTTGTTCCGGCCCTCCAGTCCAGTTTAAGAACCCATTGTGGCCCTCGGGTCAAAAAGTTTGCCCATCCCTGCAACCACTGGGAACACCAGTCAGGGTTGTTTTGTGTGTTTTTTTAAAGGCAGTAAATATATATATATTTTTGCCCATGTGGTTGATAAGAAATGCCATACATGTGGACACCTTTTCTAGTAGACTCCTTTAGTGCTTCTAATAAGTGTTTAAATCCAACTCAGTTTGGAAGAATTACCTTTATTCATTTTTAGGTAAGATTTAATAATGACTTTGTTAACATGTTGTAAAAGGGCAGTTTTATCCATTATAATTTTATGAAAAATGGTTGAAAAATCTATAGTGACCTAAAGTTTTGTTACCCATTTTCTTCCTCAATATGTCCTACAGCGTCTCCTCTAAACATATTCACACCTGAATGCAGATAATTTATCAAATATCTACTTCCCTCTGTTAAATATAATTCTTTTTCAAGTATTTTAATGTAAATTATAAGTAGCCAAAATTGTATCCTGAAACTGCTTTCCTTTTTCGTGAAAGAGCAGTATTTATAAGATGTTCTCCCCTTCTCTTTCATTAAAATGTCTCCCTCTGCTGGTTCATTTTGTGAACTGCAATAGTTACTTGAGCCTCAAGCCACTGAAATGCTGGTGGCTGTTTTATCTATTTTGATTTCTCTTTATCCATAAGTTATTTCAGAAGCACCGATACAGGAGTATGCAAAGTGGTATTTTTACCCTAACGTAACAAAGCTATAATTAGTAATTTAGCAGAATCATCTTCAAGAAATCTCACAAATATGATCATGAAATTATAGTCACAATAATAATTACTGATATTTGTCCCTTACATATCTTTTATCAGTTTACTTTCTCATTCTTTGCCATTATAGGGAGCTTCCATTCTGAGAATGATTGAAGACTGGATAACACCAGCGAACTTTCAAAAAGGATGTCAGGTATGATTTATTATTATTATTATTTTTTTCTGTCAACATTGGCAATCTTTATTTTTATTTATTTATTTATTTATTTATTTATTTATTTATTATTTAATTTTTTTTATTGCTTAAAGTATTACAAAGGGTATTACATATGTGTCATTTTTTCCCCCTGCCCTTGACAGTCCCCTAGCCTCCCTTATCCCCCAGTGTCTTTGATTTATTATTTTTAATGATATTAAAAGCAAACTATACTATGTGGCTGATGAATGTTAAGAAATGTAATTAATTAAGGGAAATTCCCTTTTTACTGTAACTTTCTTTACTCAGGGATAGGCAACATAGCAAAACATTAAAAACTGATTCACATCCACTTAAGTGCCTACTGTACATTGTATCAATAATTGTCCTGTGGCAAGTTTCATAGAGTATTTTAAACAAATTACTTAGTCTGTTTTGTGTGTGTGTGTGTGTGTGTGTGTGTGTGTCCTTTACATGTGAATGAGTCTGCTGGGCACACTGAGTAGCTTAAACAACAGACACTTATTTTCTCACAATTCTGGAGGCTCAGGAGTGGGAGATGAAGAAGGACACTTCCCATCTAAACCTAAATACCTCCCCAAGGCCTCATCTCCAAACACCATTACGTTGGCATTGGGGATTAGGGCTTCAGTGTGTGAATGTCTGGGGAAGATGATTTAGTCTGTAGCTACATGATATGAAAATATAAACCTATCTCTTAAACTCTTCTCTTACAGATTTTAGAAAGACTCTTTCCTTATGACTGGATTTGAAAACGGTTAATGTAAACATTCCTATTACGGTGGAGTCAGTGAATAAAAAAGGCCTGCTCCTTTTTGGAAATGGAAATGACAATAAGCTTTCTAGAGCATTTCACATATCCCACTGCAGCTTATTCCTCCCATTACATGTTTCCATCTGATTTTGTTCTCCCGGCAGACTCTAAGCCAGTTCTCTCGGGGTCTTAGATAATCAAAGTAGCGGCACTGCGCCCCCATCCTGTCTGCAGGTTGGCCCCGCTGCAGCCTGGAGATGGGCCGTCTTCCTGGTGTTGGCCTTCCCTCTCCGTCCTCCCCGCTCTGACATCCCAGGCAGTTAGCAGAGCAGCGCTGATTGGTGCCCAGCCCGTAAAGCAGGACACAGGTCATCGCGGCGGCCCCACTAGCCTTCCTGCAGGGCACCACAGTGACTCCCAGGGCAGTGCCTGTCCACCCTGCCTGTAACCCTCACTTCCACCGTGCCTGCTTGTGGGGCATGAGTGTTTTCTCAACTGCCCCGAAGGAGCTGGTCCCTTTCAACCCAATATTAAAGTTCCCAGGTGACTATGAAAGCAAGAAGTAAGAGCAGCATTTAGGATGTATTCAGTCAGTACCCAAGTACCTCTTCATCCGTTTGCCCAAAATAAAGGGCTCTGTTTGGACGTTAGGTGGTAAGGGGAGGCTTCATGCTTGTTCTTATATGTGCATTAGAACATTGTGCAAGTTTCCCACCAGCTTCAAACTCAGAGTTCATATCTTCTCTCACTGTAAGCACCTTAAGTGAGGAACTCTGCCATCCTATCTTTGCATAGACTCCAGTGCCTAGAACGCATCATACGGTAGGAGATCCCAAAAATGTTTCTTAAATGAATGAGTCTGTTTCAACTTTGTTTGTTCATGTATTTTGTTCTTTAGAATCGACAGAAGTGAGATCATATGGTATTTGTCTTTCTCTGACTGACTTATTTTACTTAGCATAATGCCCTCTAGGTCCATTCATACTGTCACAAATGGTAACAGTTCATTTTTTATGGCCGAGTAATATTCCCTTGTATATGTACCATAGCTTTTTTATTCATTCACCTATTGATGGACATTTGGGTTGCTTCTATATTTTGGCTATTGTAAATAATGCTGCAATGAACATAGGAATGCATATGTCCTTTCTAATTAGTTTTGGGTTTCTTCAGATATATACCCAGAAGTGGAATTGCTGAGTTATAAGGTAGTTCCATTTTCAATTTTTTGAGGAACCTCCATACTGTTTTCCACAGTGGCTCCACCCATCTACATTCCCACCAACAGTGCACGAGGGTTCCCTTTTCTCCACATCCTCACCAGTATTTGTTGTTTTTTGATTTGTTGATGATAGCCATTCTGGCAGGTGTGAGGTGATATCTCATTGTGGTTTTAACTTGCATTTTTCTGATGATTAGTGAAGTTGAGCATCTTTTCATATGTCTACAGGCCATCTGTGTGTCTAAAATGAGTACCTTCAATATACTGTTTACATAAATATTCAGTAGAAGCAAGAAATATAATTTACAAAAAAAACAAAAAAAAGCCCTGGCTGGGTAGCTTAGTTAGACTATTGTCCCCGTGGGCCATGGTGAGGTTCAACCTCTGGTCAAGACCCTTACAAGAAGCAATCAATGAACTCAAATAAGAGGAACAACAAACCCATGTTTCTCTCAAATCAATAAAAAAAATAAGCATAGTGGCAAAACCCCCACAAACGGGTCCAGGATTCAGAATTCTCCTCAAGATAATCTCAGGCAAATTTGTTCACCTCTGTAAGCACCAGTTTCCTTCACCGCCACCCCTCCCCCCCACATGTGGGAGTCGTATTAAATAATATTCAAGGTCCCTTTCAGTTCCAAGATTGCTTATTTCTAAGCTCAAGACATTGTGAAAATACTGATAAACTCCTCCAAATTAATCTTAAGAAGCTACTATTCACTAGAACTTGACATTAACAGGTATCAATAGTCATAATTATTAATATTCCAAGTATCCAATTATTTTACCAAAATAAATGATTTTTGCAAACTCTGGGATGACTACCTGAAATTGACGCTAGAGTATGCGCCTGTCATTTCTTCTCCTTGCCTTTGCCTGCCCTCCGGTGGCGGTGCTGACCGGTGAACTAGCCAGAAGAGCAAACGTGAAGGCCCCATTCCAAACTGGCCTCAGCCCTTCCAGGCTTTGGGGAGCATCCTGCTAACACTGTTCTATCTCTCTATTCCTGGAAAGAAGAGGAATGTAGAAGATAATGTGACCTAGGTACAGCACCTCTTGAAAATTATAACAACTTAGAGTGAAAAATATATGTGCAAAGTCACCCACTAGTTATTTTTTTTGAAGGCTCGGAGAATATTTAAGAAGTTTCTGTTTTGTTTTGTTTTAATCCTCACCTGAGGATATTTTTTTCATTGACTTTTAGAAAGAGTGGAAAGGAGAAGGAGAGACAGAGAGAAACACTGATGTGAGAGAGACACATCGATTGGTTGCCTGCCGCATGCCCCCAACCAGAGCCGGGAGGTATATGCCCTTGTCCAGAATCGAACCCGAGAATCTTCAATCTGCAGGCCAATGCTCTATCCATGGAGCCAAATCAGCTAGGGCAAGAAGTTTCTGTTTTTATCAAAGGCTTCCACATTTTAAAATATATTTTTATTTATTTCAGAGAGAAGGGAGAGAAAGAGAAAGATAGAAACATCAGTGATAAGAGAGAATCATTGATTGGCTGCCTCCTGCATGCCCCCTATTGGGATTGAGCCCACAACCCAGGCATGTGCCCTGACCGGGAATGAACCATAACTTCCTGGTTCATAGGTCGATGCTCAATCACTGAGCCAAGCTGGCCAGCCAGGCAAAGACCCCCACATTTTAAATGGGACAACCCTAGAGAGTGACAAAGGAGCGATACAGCGGGAACTTTGCAAGGTTTGCTGGAGAACCACCCATGGTGCTCAATTATGTTAGGGGAAGACTGGGAATTTAGGAATAAGTCACATATCTGAAAACTCACATATGGAGAGATTTTGTAAATAGAATTGCCAAAAGGGGAAGTCTTCTAATTAAAATTTTGTATTTTAAAAATATTTGAAGACTTATTCTTTAAAGTGAATGATTTCCCCAATTTATCCACCGCCACCACCACCATCATCATCATCAATCACAAGGTTGTATATTCATTTCAAACTATTGACTGTGGGCATAATCTGGCCTACCACTTATTTTTGTAAGGTCTGCAGGCAAAATTATTTCTAAATTCTTAAATGGCTGAAAAAATTCTGAGTAATTCATGACACGAAAGTTATGTGCCACTCAAATATCAGCGTGCATAAATGAGCTTTCATTGGGAGGCAGCTCATTCACTTAGGTGTTATTTATGGCTGCTTTTCTGCTATGGAGGTGGAGTTGAGTAGTTGCAACAGAGATTTTATGGCCCACAACGCTTAAAATCCTCACTATATAGCTTTTTATACAAAAGTATTTTTCAGCCATTTAAAAATTTAGAAATAATTTTGTTTGCAGAGCCCTGGCTTAGAGTCAAGCTCACTTGTTTTATGTTTGATTATCACCTCAATCACCCATGTGTATGATGGGGTCATGTAGTGTCTGAGATGAGAAAACACCACTATAAGTGAAGATACAGGATGCAGCAGGCAGTGGATAGGCTAACACCATTAAATAAAGATCACAGAATTATGGATCTCTCTTCAGAGTGGATCAGAAGTGTTATGAACTGTTGACTGTTTGCTGAACATTTCACTCCCCTTGTCTATCTTATATTGTTTATCCTGAAAAAAATGAAACTATTTCTCTTGTTCACAATTGCAATCGATAAAAAAAAAAAGAACAAACTCATTAATAAGAAAAAATATTTCTCTCCCTAGCCGTTTTGGCTCTGTGGATAGAGCATCAGGACCAAAGGGTCCTGGGTTCGATTCCAGTCAAACCTTGGTTGCAGTCTCCTCCTCGGGCCCAGAGCCTGGTCAGGGCTCATGCGGAAGGCAACCAATCAATGTGTTTCTCTCACATTGATGTTTCTCTCTCTTTCCCTCTCTATTTCACTCTCTCTAAAAATCAATGGAAAAAATATCCACTGGTGAGGATTAAAAAAAAAAATTTCTTATGCTTTACAAATAAGTTATTGTTTGTACAATGTTTTTTAGGTTAAAATACTTTTCATACAGTGTATCACTTGATTTTCAATCCAGGTACACTATATTATACATCCGAGTGAAATGTGTCTAAGGGTTCAGCTCATATTGTGGAAATGCAAGGAAAGCAAACATTGACTCCTAAAGTATTTGTTTTCTTTCACATACAGATTTATTTGAAAAGATACAAATTTGAGAATGCAAAAACTTCAGATTTTTGGGCAGCACTTGAAGAGGTAAGGAAGAGTATGTCCCCAAGTACTTCTTTGTTTTATTAATAAATAGTTTATTGATCATATATTTATCTCATTATTTATCCTTTTATTTCTTTTTTTAAAAATATATATATTTTATTGATTTTTTACAGAGAAGAAGGGAGAGGGACAGAGAGTTAGAAACACCGATGAGAGAGATCAATCAGTTGCCTCCTGCACACCCCCCACTGAGGATGTGCCCACAGCCAAGGCACATGCCCCTGACCGGAATCGAACCCGGGACCCTTCAGTCTGCAGGCCGACGCTCTATCTCAGCCGTGGGCAAACTACGGCCCGCGGGCCGGATCCGGCCTGTTTGAAATGAATAAAACTAAAAAAAAAAAAAAGACCGTACCCTTTTATGTAATGATGTTTACTTTGAATTTATATTAGTTCACACAAACACTCCATCCATGCTTTTGTTCCGGCCCTCCGGTCCAGTTTAAGAACCCATTATGGCCCTCGAGTCAAAAAGTTTGCCCACCCCTGCTCTATCCACTGAGCCAAACCGGTTCAGCTATCCTTTTATTTCTTATTTGTTAATTATTCTCCGTGTTTTTTAAACCTTAGGCAAGTAATCTGCCAGTGAAAGAAGTGATGGACACCTGGACCAAACAGATGGGTTATCCTGTCCTTGATGTGACTGATATGAAGAATATCAAACAGAAACGCTTTCTATTGGACCCAAAAGCTAATCCTTCTCTGCCACATTCAGAGCTTGGGTAAGGATCTATAATGCATTTCAAGAGAAAAGCAGAAAGTTGATGGAAATATTGGTCATTTGCTTAGGTCTTGCTCATCGGTACAAGATTGATGGGTGATAATATAAAAAGCACTAGAGGCCCGGTGCACAAATTCATACACCAGTGGGGTCCCTCGGCCTGGCCTGTGGGATAGAGCCGAAACCAGTTCTTCAACATCCTCTGAGGGGTCCTCGATTGCGAGAGGGGGCAGGCCAGGTTGAGGGACCCCACCAGTGCATGATTGGGGTCGGGGAGGAATGCAGGAGGTTGGCCAGCCAGAAAGGGACCGCAGGAGGGATCCAGGGTGTGTTCGACCTATCTCACTTAGACCCGATCGGCTGGACCCCAGCAGCAAGCTAACGTACCGGTCAGAGCATCTGCCACCTGGTGGTCAGTGCATGTCATAGTGACTGTCTGGTCCCTAGTGGTCAGTGCATGTCATAGCCAATTGGTTGACTGTCTATCCCTGGTGGTCGGTGTACATTATAGTGAGCGGTTGAGCATATCATTAGCATATTACGCTTTGATTGGATGAATGGCGAACCAAATGACCAGACATTTAGCATATTAGGCTTTTATCATATAGGATGGTGTCTTTAGGGACACAAAGGCATTTAAAAATAGCTCAGTGATCTCCAGGTTCAAAATGCACCTACATCCTATTCTTCCCAGAAACTATTGAACAGAGAAATAGAAGTGCTGAAAGAAATAAACTCATAAAAGTAAAGAAAATGGAGGGAAGGGGTTATATGTAGCATAGAATTCTAGAGGACAAAAAGCAGGAGAAATATTGACAAAAAACAAACTGAGGAAGATGCAGCCAATAAAAAGAGATTTGAGGAAGAATGAAAGCATGAAGAGTGGGGGGAGGGGGAGAGTCGGAGTGTCAAGAGGCTGAAAACAGGGCAATTGATTTGAAATTAACTCAGGACACTGGACCCTCAGACTTTCTCTTCCACTTTCCCTTTGTCTACTGCCTTCCTTTCCTCTGTACAGAGCTCTCAGAAGTCTGTCAATGACCCAAGGCAAAAATCCAGAGGGCTTTTTCCCCCTAAAGAAATGGACTTAATCAGTGGAGAAGAGCTAAGGATTTCCCTTAGGCTGAGACATCCAGTGTAAAGCATCCCTCATTATGCCATTTGCAGGATGGATGGGTGCAGCTACCTGCACCCCTCATTCATCCACAGAGCTCGCAGCCAGACTTCTTGTTCAGTAGAGAAGACTTTCAAAAATAATACTCCCTTCTCAACAGTAGAGGGATTACATACAAAACACCAAGGATAATCAATTTAGTCCTTTCTTAAATATGAATGGACAATTAAGCCTCAAAAACCACGGGAAAAGAATCTAAAAGCATAAAAAGGTAAAATCCCATGTGAACAAATAAAACACCTGTCTCTATAAGAAACATAATTGAGGAAACAGAAAATGAACTTACAGAATAGAGAGATCAAAGAAACTATTATACCCATTAACTAAGAGCAGAATGTCTTTGAAAGGACAAACTGAGAAGACAAAAGGTCTCCGGAAGATTAAATTTTTGGTTGTAGAAAATTTATAGACCAGCTAGAAATAAATTTGGGGAATTCTCTAAAAATATAAGACAAACACACATAGAACTGGCAAATAGGAAAGAGAAGATGTGAAAAATCTAGCACCGAACTAATAGAAGTCTCACAAAAAAGAAAACAGAGAAACTTGAGTGGCAAATTATATCAAAGAAATAATGAAGAACATCAGGGTTTTGATGAAAGGCCCCATTGAGTGCATGCCTTTTTGTGTTGAGTACACACATGCCTAGCTACAACTTCAAAAAAATGTGAAAACAAGGATACATTAGTTAGTGTGGCATTAGTCTTTTTCACAGCAACCCTGAATGCAAGAAGAAAATGGAACAATCTAAAATGGTGAAGCAAAACATATTTTCAACCTTTCATTCCCTACCCAGTGAAAGTAAACCAAATGCAAAAATGCACAGTGAAGACATTTCCAGAAAGTGCTTTCCACACAGCACTTCTTTGAAAGTTACTAAGGCTACACTCCAGGGGGATTGGAGGAGAGAGAAAAAAATATGAATCCTGTATAATAAAGAGGCAATATGCAAATTGACCTTCACACCCTGGTGTCACAAGATGGCTGCCTCCACGTTGTCACAAGATGGTTACACCCCACGTCATCACAAGATGGCTGCCCCACATCATCACAAGATGGCCACCCCCACATTGTCACAAGATGGCCACCCCTACATTGTCACAAGATGGTTGGCAGGGGAGGGCAGTTGGGGTGACCAGGCCTGCAGGGGAGGGCAGTTGGGGGTGATCAGGCTGCAGGGGAGCAGTTAGGTGTCGATCATGCCGTCAGGGGAGTGGTTAGGAGCAATCAGACAGGCAGGCAGGCAAGTGTTTAGGAGCCAGCGGTCCCAGATTGTGAGAGGGATGTCCAACTGCCCCCGAGGAGTCCCAGATTGGAGAGGGTGCAGGCTGGGCTGAGGGACACCTCTCCAGTGCATGAATTTCATGCACCAGGCCTCTAGTACATCAATAAAAAAGGAAGAGATGGGATCCAGGACACAGTGCATCCAATCTAGGAAAGCCATGGAAGGAAATACAGGCCCACAGCCATCAGGGGGCTCAGCGCTGAGAGTCAGAGCAGGTGACTCCAGGAACAAGAGTGAATGGGAAGATGGAAAAACTTGAGGACTCAGTGAAGGCCCATCAGTTAGATCAACTACAAAGAGAAAAATAGATAGATAGATAGATAGATAGATAGATAGATAGATAGATAGATATAGATAGGTAGATAGATAGATAGATAGATAGATAGTTAGATAGATAAATGGCTATATGTAACAATTGTGATTGAAAAATATGAAGCAGGTGAAATAATTTCATGCTACTGATAAAGCACAATAAAAAAGGAGTCCACTTGACCTTTATATTAAGCTGTTGGGGGAAATACTATTTAAATGATTCAGAGACCATGAAATTAGACCATAGAGAAGGGAATGTAACTCCAACACACTTCTTGGCTAACAATATGAGTATAGTATAATTTCACAAATGTTATTTATTGGCTCTTAATTTTTATAATCAACCAATGGCTAACAAATATAGAGATTTTGTTATGGTGGCAGAGTAGATTGTAAATATAAATAGTCAACGTTGTCATCAGAAAATATTTGCTGCCCTAAGAAAGGAACTGGAAAGGAGAGAAAGGTAGAAGACAGTGTGGGATGCTAATTCGGTCATGTGCTGGCGCTGGCTCCCGTCCTACCTCAGTAACATCATGCTGGTAGCTTGCAATGATTGGTCATAATGCACATTAATGGAAGTCAACAAATACTATATCCTACCCACACCCACACCCGCCCCCAAGCTAGTTAATTGCCAGCATTCCACAAGATATCCTTTTCCAGTTAGGAGAGAGTGTCAATACTCATTTATGAAATAAAAATAGCAGAATGAGTATATTATTTACAAGAACAATTGTAACCTACAAAAGTCTAATAACAATAATAATTTTACTTTATTAAATTTTGACTGCTAAAAGGGGAATGGAAGACAAAGTAATATAAGTAACTAAATCACCCTCTCTTGTGGGTGAGTTAAAAAAAATAGAGGTATTGAGCCCTGGCTGGTGTGTCCCAGTGGGTTGGGCGTCATCCTGTGCACCGAAAGTTTGCTGGTTCACACTTGCATAAATACTACTTGTACAAAAGCCTTAATACTTTATCCTATTTCTGTATAACTTAATGGTTATTCTTATATATGTTTATGGAGTGTCAACCACTCCCAGCTGAAGAGAAGAAAATCAGGACCTCCGGGACTAAGAACCTCCAGCCCCCGGTGTGACCCTTTGGCATTATCACTCCAGACCCCTGTTACCCAGCTGGGCCTCTTCCTAGACTGGATCCAGCTACCTGGGAGCAGCACAGTGTGGCCCTGGTCCCCTTGGATATCGTTCCAATGTCACCCATGCTAATTTTCATTATTCCTTCTTTCAGCTTCTTAACATAGTTTGCATCCACCCCAACTCCAGTGGCCTCTCATCTCCACTGAAAAGACCTTTCACCCTCTTTCTTTCTTAATAGTCTCATTGGCCTTATTTTATAGTCACATATAAGTCACCACAGATCAATTATTCAGTAGCAATTAGGATAACAAGAGGAAGGAGAATGAGAGGGTGTGAAGTTGTGTCAGAAACTGTTTCATTTAATAACTGTAATCTCCTTTCGTTATAGTTACTGTTTTATGTCCTTGCAAATTACTTGGCCAAATTTAATACTGCTGGAGCCTTTTGATATTAAATTTTAAAAGTATTTGTCTCTTTTGAAACAGGCTTCCATTTGAAAGTTTCACAGTAATTATTGTCTCCTGTCATCTGTATCCACTGATAGGCTGAGCCTGAACTAATGGGTGGGTCAGGACGGGTGGTGGGGTAGGGAGGGCTACAGAGGACGTTCTTTCTTCTGGAAGGGATATTTAAGCTGAGTAAATGGGTGTGGAGGTTTGGCTATCAGTGATGTTCAAAACAGAAACTATTACATGTGTGAAGGCTCTGGAGTTAGAAAGGAGCACTGTAATATGCGACACTCATTTAGCATTTCCTGAGTAGTTGGCACTATTTTAAATACCTTATGGTTTATTATTATAACATGGGAAATGGGGCAGAAAATGATTCAATAATTTATGCAAGGTTACATAGCATATAAGTGATGGAGCCTTGATCTGAATGCAGGTAGTCTGGCTCCTAGAAACTGGGCAGCTGAGAGGCCCTGGGAAAAGTGGTGGAGAGGAAGGCAGAGGCCTGGCATGCAGACCACGTTACAGATTTTTGAACAATAGTGCTGAAACTCGAGGACTTTAAGGGAAGAAGTGGTGGATCACACTTACATTTTTCAAAGTTCCCGTCTGGCTGCACTTTGGAGGACAGATAAGAGGGGCAAGCGTGGGACAGGGAGGTGGTGAGGGCAATTCTGTAAAGAGATGGGAGAGACGATGGATTGGCTGCCCTGATGTTCCAAAGATTAGGCTGAGCTAAAATTCCTAAGTAAAGAATAAACAGTGTTCAGGGGATTGAGTTGGATGAATGAATCCATTTTAAAATTATGTTTACTTTGGGTATGTTTTTATTTTTTTAGAGGACAATCTCCTCTTAGAATGTTGTTCGTAGCCATGTTTCTAGAGAAATGCAGATCTCTGTAGGCCCACTCTGTGCCAGGGGCTCCGTGCTGTGAGTAGCAGGACCTGTTTTCTGGCTCCCAGTTCAGAGCTTTGGGAATGAGGTCACCCTAACAGCACAGCTAGGTGTTTACTAACGTTCAAACAGCCAAAAAAGTACTTTCTGTCCAAGGCCTGGAAGAAAACTGAGAATTATTAAATTGGCGGGGTGCTCACCTGTGGAGACCCATGCCTGGCCTCTCCTCCTGGACTCTCAGCCAGCCAGTTCTTCCAGAGTAAAGGGGGTTCAGAGAAACTGGATATGTGACTGTAATCCAAGTTTTGAAAAAGAATAGTTCTCACCAAAACAAAGGAAAATCTGAGTTCCTAGACCAAATGAGATCAGTCAGGGTGTGTCTGTGTATACTTCTTTATCTTTTGTTTATTTTGGAAAGCAAAAAATTATGATGGCAAAAACTTTTTTTTTTTTCCACCCTTTCCTCTTAATATATGAATGCATTGAAACATAGAAGTGACTTGTTATCAGGTGATAATTCAGTGACAAAAAAATCAATATAATAAAGTCTGTGATTGTGCTGTTAACTATAAACTGTTTATTTTATAGTTGCTATTTTATATTCTAGCAAATTAGATCAGACATATTTTAAACTGCTGTTTAGCCTGACCAGTGTGGCTCAGTGGTTGAGTGTCGGCCTATGAAGCAGGAGATCACGGTTCGATTCCCAGTCAGGGCACATGTCCCGGTTGCTGGCTTGATCCCCACTGTGGGGTGTGCAGGAGGCAGCCAGTCAATGATTCTGTCTCGTCACTGATGTTTCTATCTCTCCCTCTCCCTTCCTCTCTGACATCAATTCCCAAGAAGTTTTTAATTTATTGCTTGATCTCATTGGTAACCCATTAATTGTTTACTAACATGCTATTTAGCTTCCATGTATTTGAGTGTTTTTGAGTTGTTTTTTTATTGTAAGTTGATTTCTAACTTCATGCCATTGTGATCTGAGAAAATGCTTTTAAAATTATGTTTACTTTGGGTATGTTTTTATTTTTTTAGTAATAAAAGTTATTTTTTTCTTTTTAAATCGCTTTAGTTACACATGGAATATTCCAGTTAAATGGAGTGAAGATAGTGGCTCAAGTATTACATTCTACAATAGGTCAGAAACAGGAGGTAAATATCAATTGGTTTATTTTTTCTTTGGATTAATATAGCACATTAAATTAATATAAATGTAAAAAAATAACAGTAAAGATGGAACTTATGATGCAAATTTCAGCTAAAAGAGCTCTCTTAAATAATTTATTGATGAGTTCAAATTCTTATCTACAACAATGAGAACTTTTCTATCTCGAAATATTCTTTTTAATGATTTATCATGACTGACACAATAATAAATACCCATATCCAAAGAAGAAGGGTCATATACCCAACAATTGGAAGACCAATCTATAAATTTTCTTCCTTTCTTCCCTCCATTCCTCCCTCCCACCTTTCCTTCCTTCTTCCTCCTTTCCTTTTTTCTTTATATCAGATTAGTAAGCCATTGAATTTCTTAAAATGTTATGTGACAAGCCTGATTTTTAAAATGCTGTCATTAAATTAGACATATAATTTCCCCAAATCAACATATTAGAATCCCTAATTACGTAAAATTTTCTTTTACGAGCTGTGAATTGTCATCAATAGTTCAAGTCACTTTCCATCCGTCCGTCCTTCCATCCATCCATCCATCCATCCATCCATCTCCCTAAATGAATTACTTGGCATTTGCCTGTGTTAAAATTCAATTGTGACTGTTCTTCTCACTTAAATTGATTTGAAATATATTTCTGTATTCTGTCTCCATTGATTTGTCTTTTTCTTTCTTGAAAGATTTTAGTTATATAAAAACAAAGAAACTTTATCACTTGTTGTCTCCTCCAAATCATTGAAAAAATAATGATAAGGCATGTTTTAGCACCCATCCCAGAAGAATCCTGCTTTTTATACTTTTTCCACTGTACTTATTTTGTGTTTCAAAGCCATTTCTTATCTAGCACAAACCTGAAGGAGACATAGAACAGGATATATAGACTCTTCTTCACCCCATCTCACTGGGACTTGGTATCAGAATAACAAGTGGCTTCTTAAGCATAAAACTAGACCACCTATTCTTTATTTGCATATGCCTATTTGCTTTTGCAAAATATTCTAAAAATTAATTAGGTATTATTTCCCCTGGTAAGTAAAATTTTACCATATTTCCAGTAGATTATTTATAAAAACAGCTTTATTGACATATGATTCACATGCTCCACAATTCACCCATTTAAAGGGTGCAGTCCAATGGTTTTTACTACATTCTTAGATACATGTAACCATAACCAGTCAATTTTAGAGCACTTTAATCATCTCAAAAAGAAATTCCGTACTCTTTAGTTGTTAACCCTTTTATCCTCCCGTACCCCTAACCCTAAGCAACCACTAACCTATTTTGTGTCTTCATATATTTGCCTATTTTAGAGATTTCATATAAAAGGAATGACATATGTAGTTTTTGTGATCAGATCTCTTACTGTCCATAATGTTTTCAAGGTTCATCCATCTCATAGCATGTGTTAGTATTTTATTCCTTTTTATTGCCAAATTATATTCATGTGATATCACTATACCTTTTATATATCTACCAATCAGTTGATGGGCATTTGGATTGTTGCTACCTTGGGCCATTATGAACAACGCTGCTATAAACATTTGTGTGAACATGATAGGTTATTTTCAACTTTGGCGTTTTTTTCTTTCATTGTAAGTTCTTTTGTGATTTTTTTTTGCTTTAAGTATAATCTCAACCAGCTTTGCAATTGTTGAACTAAGATCCCTTTTAGTAGCTTTTACAACAAAACTTTCTTTTGGTCATTTATGCTAACAATTACTTTAGTTATTGTGGTCAGCAGTTCTCTTGAATTCCTCCAGAATTTCCAGATCAATGCCGCTTTGTCTTGGTATTTAATGATTATGTTGTGTTTGAGTACCAATGTTCATTTTTTCTAAATTGTCTTCTGACCATTTCCTTTCTCATAAGCACGTTTGCCAAAGGAAAATGAAGAATAAAAACAACAACAAGAACAACAAAAAACCCTTTAAAAATGTGTAATAGCATTGATTAAAGGCAGAGTGAGGCTAGGGTTCCATTGGGAAGTTTTCAATGGACTTGGTTTAACTATTGCTACATATTATCCTCACCAATCACCGTTGGTTAATTGAGGGTTGCAGAAATGTCTTGGAAGCTGCTTGAGTACCTGTTTACAAATTTAACAGCATGGATAATTCATCTACACTGACACAATTTACCCATCATGTTTACAGAGTGAATTTTCACACAGGTGAATTTTTCAGATAACTAAAGCTTACTCAAGTGATTCATAAAATTTCAAGAGTTAACAACAATAAACACTTTTGTATGTATTATATGCATATTAGAAAGGATATTTGAGTGATGAATTTTATCTTTAATTACTTAATTAGTTAGTTATTTCAAGTAAGTATTTACTGAGGACAACTTAGTGCCAGCCACAGGGGTAGACATGGAGACAGTACTGAAGGGGAAAAGCACAATCCTCAGCCTGTGGCACTTACTGTCTAGGGAGGGAGTGGACAGGTCAGTAGGCAAATAGAATATTGTGTCACAAGTGCCTCCTGTGGTCATAGCCAGGGGCGCTCACTGGAGAGGCACTGGGCCAGATTTGGGGGTTCTGGAAAGGTTACTAGAGAAAAAGACATCCAGCGTGGCTCAGTGGTTGAGTGTCAACATATGAACCAGGAAGTCACAGTTCAATTCCATGTTAAGGCATAGGGAATTCCCTGCCCGGGTTGTGGGCTGGATCCCAGTGTGGGGCGTGCAGGAGGCAGCCAATCAATGGTTTTCTCTCATCATTGATGTTTCTGTCTCTCTTTCTCCCCCTCCTTTCCTCTCTCTGAGATCAGTAAAAACATATTTTTTTTTAAAAAAAAAAGACATCTAGGCTTAGAGTTAGGGGAGCTTTTAACTGGGTGATAGGTTTGACCAAGGGTGGACAGGAATTGTGCCCTGGACAGAAAATGCTAGTATGGAGGTGAGAGAGCAGAGAGGGCTCTCAGAGCAATTCTGTCCTCCTGTCATTACAGTTAGCACTTTCTTGTGTTGTTGTTTTGTTTGTATTTTTTGTTTTGTTTTGTTTTGCTATAGCTATTGACTTATCTGTCTCTCCCCTTCCCATAGAATATTCTTCTAGGAAATGGAGCTTGTGTGTGTGTGTGTGTGTGTGTGTGTGTGTGTGTGTGTTCTATATCTCCAGCAGGTACCTAGTAGTGGTTTATTGAGTGAATCAGTGAATCAATCAATGAATTAATAAGCACTAATGTCCACAGAGCTTTGATGACAAAACCTATTTTTATCTGAACTTCAATCATAACCGGTCACTTGGCCAGAAGCAAACTAGACATCTCTTCCTACTTCAAAGTGCCGGCTCCATTCTTAGGCTATGCACTAAGTTCCTGTTTCCTGTTTAGGGACTTTTTCGGCTCTCAGCTCAGAGCAGAGAGGAGATCAAGTCCTGAGTGTGCTGAATGGGTAATCAGCTCAGGTTACAGCCCTATCTCCCTCCTCTAGGTTTCTGTGATGAGTCATCAGTCAGAAATTTCCCAGGCTAGAGTGGGACTTCCCCCAGAGCCTTTTATTTACATTTGTGTTTTACATAGTATTTTCAACATTAAAAATAAACTTGCAATATATAACAAAAGAAGGGAGCCTCTATCACGGAAGCTTTTCTGGTTACTCTAACCTGCCCCGAAAAATGTCTCTTCCTGCCTTCTATCGTGTATTTTATGCTGTCAGTTTTATTAATCCTTATTCGTAGTCTTATTACTTTATATTTTAAACAACGTAATTATTGTTTAAGTGGTGTATGTTGGCTTTTTCTTTTTAAGTAAATTACAAGCTCCTTAAAGATACAAACTACACGTCATGCTTCTTGTCCCTTGCCCACCCTATTACCAGCAAGGGGCTATGCAAGCTATGCAAGCGCTAACACTTACTAAGAGTTGAGTAAGTCACTGCATAGTGAAGGCTTGTCTGCCCCCGTACTGCTGTGCTTTTAGTCATTACCTGTGGAGGCTTTATGCTTCTGTCTTTAGTAGCTCCTATTTTGACTTTTGTAAGTGCATCTACATTTAGTGGTCTGTCACCTTTTTGTTTCTAATCTGCTGCTTTCTAACTTCTAGAAGAATTGAAGCCTATCACATGAATCAGATCATCCATCTTGTTAAAACATAATACTTTAAAATAGGCATTCCTAAACACATAGGGTCTAGGAAGGGATCTAGACCAGTGATGGCGAACCTATGACACGCGTGTCAGAGGTGACACGCGAACTCATTTTTTTGGTTGATTTTTCTTTGTTAAATGGCGTTTAAATATATAAAATAAATATAAAAAATATAAGTCTTTGTTTTACTATGGTTGCAAATATCAAAAAATGTCTATATGTGACATAGCACCAGAGTTAAGTTAGGGTTTTTCAAAATGCTGATGTGCCGAGCTCAAAAGGTTCGCCATCACTGGTCTAGGGCATAATCCTTCATCATGACCTGTGATGACTGTCCATAACTCTTTCAAGTTTGAGAATCCATTCTGGATGGTTTAAGTCACCAAATTATGACTGTCATATAAATAGGATATTACTAAAATTTGATAGTAGTTATATTTAAATATTTCATCTCAAAATAATGATGGGAATATATATATATTTTTTAATTAAATCTTTATTGTTCAGATTATTACATTTGTTCCTCTTTTTTCCTCCCATAACTCCCCTCCTCCCAGTTCCTGCCCCACCATCCGCCCTCACTCCCCACCCACTGTCCTCATCGATAGGTGCACAATTTTTGTCCAATCTCTTCCCGCATTTCCCACACCCCTTTACCCCCCAAGAATAGTCCATTCCCTTTCTATGTCCCTGATTCTATTATGATCACCAGTTTATTCACTTGATTCTTAGATTCGCTTGTTGATAGATGCATGTTTGTTGTTCATAATTTGTATCTTTACCTTTTTCTTCTTCTTCCTATTCTTAAAGGATACCTTTCAGCATTTCATATAATACTGGTTTGGTGGTGATGAACTCCTTTAGCTTTTCCTTATCTGTGAAGCTCTTTATCTGACCTTCACTTCTGAATGATAGCTTTGCTGGATAAAGTAATCTTGGTTGTAGGTTCTTGGTATTCATCACTTTGAATATTTCTTACCATTCCCTTCTGGCCTGCAAAGTTTCTGTTGAGAAATCAGCTGACAGTCGTATGGGTATTCCCTTGTAGGTAACTGAGTTTCTTTCTCTTGCTGCTTTTAAGATTCTCTCTTTGTCTTTTGCTCTTGGCATTTTAATTATGATGTGTCTTGGTGTGGTCCTCTTTGGATTCCTTTTGTTTGGGGTTCTCCGTGCTTCCTGGACTTGTAAGTCTATTTCTTTCACCAGGTGGGGGAAGTTTTCTGTCATTATTTCTTCAAATAGGTTTTCAATATCTTGCTCTCTCTCATCTTCTGGCACCCCTATAATTCTGATGTTTGTACGCTTGAAGTTGTCCCAGAGGCTCCTTACACTATCTTCATATTTTCGGATTCTTTTTTCATTTTGCTTTTCCGGTTGGGTGTTTTTAGCTTCTTCGCATTTCAAATCTTTGCCTTGATTCTTGTGCTCCTCTGGTCTGCTGTTGGGAGTCTGTATAATATTCGTTATTTCAGTCCGTGTATGTTTAATTTCTAGTTGGTTCTTTATCATAACATCGAGGGTCTCATTGGATTTGTTGAGGATCTCAATAACTTTATCGGCGGCTTCTAGACAGTTCTTGAGAGACCTTAAAAGTGTGGTTCTGAACTGAATATCCTCCATTGACAGTTTTGTCCTGTTTCTTTGTCTCCGCGTTTTTTATGCTTTCTTGGTGCACCCCCTAGTGGTCTTTGTGTGCAGTCCTCCTGTAGTTAAGCCTTGATTGTTGTAGTTAATACTAGGGGGATTTGACCTCCAGGCCAGCTGTCTGTGAGAATCAGCTGTGTCTGCAGTGGGACAACTTCTGTCCTCTAGGGAGGTGCTAATCTAGCCTTTGCCTGAGGCTATCTAGCAAATGGCTCTGTGCAGGGCTTGGGTGGGGCGGGTGGGTCGCTCAGGCTCGGGATCAACAGGGTGGGCCGGAGAGAGCAGTTATGGCGGCTCTCAGTTCCGTCCTTAGGGGCTCTGCCTCACAGAGTCCCAGCAACCGCTGCAAACCTCAGAGAGAAAGCTGCCTTCCAGTTCCGACTGAAGCCAGACAGTTCCGCTTCTCCCGTTTGAGTCTGGGTCCCTAGAGACTCGCCTGGATCTGGAGCTCAGAATCTGAGACTCCCTCCCGATTGAAAGCACCAACCGCGCTCTCCGCCGCCAGCCCGCTCTGTGCGCACTCCGCACCTGAGTATTTCACTTCAGCACTGCGCCTCCTCTGAGTCTGGGTATGATATTCTCTTTCCTCCTAGTTGTAGAATTTCCACTCAGCCAGCCTTCCTGTGGTTCTGGATGATGTCCGTTCCATCTTTTAGGTGTATTTTGATTTGGTTGTTCAAGGCAGCAATCTCCGGCGTTAACCTATGCTGCCATCTTGGTTCTCCTTGGGAATATATTTTTAAATTTAATAGCAAAGAGCGAACAAGAGACTTTCTTTTCTTTTCTTTTTTTTTTAATCCTCACCATAGGATATTTTTCCATTGTTTTTTTGAGAGAGTGGAAGAGAGAGGGAAAGACAGAGAGAAATATCGATGTGAGAGGAACACATTGATTGGTTGCCTCCTGCACGAGCCCTGACCAGGGCCCAGACCTGGGAGGAGCCTGCAACCAAGGCTCCTGTCCTTGACGGCAATTGAACCCGGGACCCTTCCACTGAGCCAAACCAGCTAGGGCAGGAGACTTTCTTTATTCTTTCAAGTTGAGCCTCATGGAGTGTTTGAAACTTGATTGGAGCATTAATGCTTCATTGTTGCAGGTTCAGAAGCTCAGTTTCATTTCAGCCCTTGTCAACAAAGTCTTGGAAGATTTATTCACATAAGTCAAGTATATGAGAGTTCTATTTGTTAATTTATAGAACTAAAGATATACTTGCCAAAGTGAACCAGAATACTCCTGTCAGGCAATTAGGTTATCTCTTCCAGGAAAAAAGTTCACTTAATTAGGGTCAAGAGAGAACTAAGATAAATAAATTATTTTATTTAATTATTATTTCAATGATTCTTTATTGTTGAAAGTATTACATATGTCTTCTTTTTTCCTCCCATTGACCCCCTTCAGACTGCCCCCGCCCTCCCCAAACCCCACCACCCCATTGTCTGTGTCCATGGGCCATACATATATGCATACAAGGTTCATGGTTGATTACCTCCCACCCATGGGTTAATCTTCAACCCTCCCCCAAGATTCTGCACTCTGTTTCATACTTTGAGTCTCTGGATCCACTCTGTTCATACATTTATTTTGTTACTTAGATTCCATGGATACTTGTTTTTCTCTGGCTGACTTATTTCACTTAGCATGATATTCTCTAGGTCCCTCCATGCTGTCTCAAAGGGTAAGAGATTTTTTTTTTTTACTGCTGCATAGTATTCCATGATATAAATATACCAGCGCTTTTTTATCCACTCATGTACTGATGGGCACTTGGACTGTTTCCAGACCTTAACTATTATAAATTGTGCTGCTGTGAACATAAGGGTGCATATATTCTTTCTGATTGCTATTTTGGGTTTCTTAGGATATATTCCTAGAAGTGGAATCACTGGGTCAGATGGCAGTTCCATGTTTAAGTTTTTGAGGAAACTCCATACTGTTTTCCACAGTGGCTGCACCAGTCTGCATCCCCACCAGCAGTGCACGAGGGTCCCCTTTTCTCCACATCCTCGCCAGCACTTGTCATTTGTGGATTTGTTGATGGTAGCCATTCTGAGAAGTGTGAGATGGTATCTCATTGTCATTTTGATTTGCATCTCTTGGATGATTAGTGACTTGAGCATTTTTTCATGTCTCTTGGCTTTCTGTACGTCCTCCTTGGAGAAGTGTTGATAAATTATTTGCGAGATTTCAAGTTGTGATAGTCTTACATGTTGCATTTAACAGAGGAGTCTAATTATGGCATTTAAAGGCTATTAGTAGTGACTCTGCAATAAAAATTTCTTATTCATGCAATAGTCAATTTCTTGACCTGCCATCTCTCCTAGGTGGCTCTCCCCCAAATAATGACTTAGAAATTGTTTTCTTTCTTCTTATGGCTCCACTGCTCTCCCCCACTCCTCACCCCCCATCTTGGACTTACCTGCTGTATCTTTTGCATTTGGCCAGATGACAGAGCAAGATAATGGGAGGACCTGGTCTAGGAGAGGAGCATTTATTACTTTTGCCCACATTTATGCCAGTTTTCAATCATATATTGCCACCTAACTGCAAAGGAGGCTAATAAGTATTGTGTAGCTGTGTACCCAGGAGGAAAAGGGAACAGTGTGCTAGGTAACTAACAGGTCTTTGCCACATACTGTTCTCTATAGGAACAGCTATGTCAAAAGACTTGGAACATATATACCAGCTCACTTGGGCACCTGCTTCCCTGGGCTGACTGGAGACACATTGACAGATCTTCACAATCTAACTCTTTTTTGCAATTATGTCTTCCTCATCATCAAAACCACTGCCAGTGATAATCCTTTATCATCCTAGTCAGGTTGCATTTTTCCAGATTCCTGCTTATTATATAATACATATTAATACTACACCTTTCTTTTCTGGGACATTCTCTAGGCCATGTGCTGAAATTCGGAAGGGACACAATCAACACTTTCTCGAATAAGTAACTTGTTGAAAACTTTACCACAAAGGGATAAGTAGTCCATTTTACAATGTTTCATGTTAGTCTTAGTTCCAGAGATTGAAATTTTCTTCTTGACCCCAAATCCTGATAGTGCATTGTACTCAAACTTTTTAGCTTTCTAGTATAATTTTTGTGTCATTAGTCAAAAGCACTACCCTTGTATCTTTCAGCTTTTTTACTATTAAGTGATACACAAAATTTAATAAGATATACCGTCATTTTACACTAAAAAATAATTCACATGAGTATTGAAACACAGCATTTTTATCACACACAAAAAAATGTTTCTTTTTCTGGGATCTTAGGCTATTACAAGCTGTCTAGTTGTCTAAAGTTTATTATAATTATTCCTATAAAATAGTACATGAAAAAAATTTTATGTGTGCCCTGTTATTGAAATCTACTTGGGTTGAAATTAAATAACCTCTGCATGAAATTTTTAAAAGATAATTATTCATCTCCTACTAGTATACCACCTAGAAAAATAATAGAAGAAAAGAATAACGAATTTATAGAAAAAACAAGTACCTAGAAATAATTCATTCAACACTTTTGTGCATAAAATTAGCAAGGAACAAAACAAAGTAATTCATAACCCGAGGGATAGAGTATGTGACCATTAAATTCACATTTTCATGCATATAAAACAATTACATTACAGGTGTTCACAATATCATTTCAAATGAAAAAGATTACTAGTCATAAAAACAGTAAGGTTCTATTGTGATGTGTATTGTGTGTTTGTATGTGCATGTATCTGAAAGATGCACACACACACACACACACACACAAGATAAAAACATAATGTAACATGTATGCCATCTGGAATAAGGATCAGTATTTTACATCTAATTATTCATTATGTCACTAAACAACCCAATAGCATTTTGCTGTTGACAACTTCTGCAAGAAGCATGAACTACTTGCTTCTTGCAGAAGTCTCTAACTACTAATTTCTTGGATCTCAGCTTCCTCATCTATAAAGCGAGAAAAATCACAGTAACTTTAGACAGGCTTAACTAGGTATATATAAAGCACACTAAAATACTGCAGCATTTAGTTGGATTGCCAGGAACTTTTCAATGTTATTTATATTTGCTTTGCTATTTATATAACCGGAGGCATATCCCCTTTCATAATAATGGGAGAGCTACCATCTGTTGGACATAGTACTGTATGGCCAACACTTTACTATGTTATCTTATTTAATCTTCACAACAGGCTTGTGAGGGAATTTTATCCCTGTTTCCCTCGTGGTGAACTGGGACACAGAGAGGTCAAGTGATTTGGCCAAGATCAAACAGCTAGTAAGTCACAGAGTAAGGACTTTATCCTTGATCTGTCAGACTCGTTAAGCCCATGCTCTTTCTCCTGTAACACATGGCTCTGTGCTTAGCAAGAGGCTCTCCTCCTGATACAAACATTCAAAGTGTGCAGTTGCCAAAAGATTAACTTCCTTTTAACAACTTGTCCATGGGAGAATGACAAAGAAAGACAAATACTGCAAGAGTGAGGTAAAAGTTTATAATTTGTCAAGCGCCTACTCTGAAAAGTCCTAAAGAAACGTATTGTCTTGTTGAAGTGGGTACAAATATATATTATGAAAAACTTAGGAGTCCTGGATATCTTCCAAACCTTGCAAACACTTCCAAAATTTAAGTTATCTTTCCTCCCAAACTGATTCCTTTCCCACTATTCTCTAACGGTGACATCATTATTCGTCCAATCACACAAGCCGTGTTCCCCTCCGCTAACTATCCGCATCAAGTCACAAGAAGAGTTGTGTTGACTTTACCTGTAATATGTTTCTTGAATATGTCATCTTTTTTGTATTTCATCATCTCCACCTTAGTGTAAGCCTTCATTCTCTCTTGCCCTAGATCATTACAGTGGACTCTTGAGTCTCCTTCCAAGTTGTATGTCATGCCACTATCGAAATTATCTCTCTAGATAACAGACCTAAGCATGTTGTTTCCCTGCTAAAAAAAATCTTTACCATCTCACCATTCTCAGCCTATGGATCCTTTAACATGGCTTCACACGGAAGCCCCAGCACTATTTCCAGCCTCATCCCCTATTTTCCAGTCCTACACCCTACAGTCACTACATCAAACTATGCGTAGTTCCTCAAACATACTAAGTGTTCCCACACCCTTATTTAGATTGTACACTGTCCCTGCAAATATATATATAGTATAGTAGGGCCTCACAAATCTGGTCATGTCAGGGCATAACTGTTATTTTAAGAGTATATTTAAAACATAAGTCTCTATTCATTCAATGTTGAGCTTCTAACATCTATTTACTAGAGCCTTATGTACATAGTGGATGTTACTTTAGAAAGTTAATTCAGAAAATCCATCGATGAAAAGGCATTTATGTAATCAGTTGGAATAAGGAAGTAGAAGACTTTACAAAGATAAATGAAATTGGAAGAGCAAGTATGAAATGGATTATGAAATCAAGAATGTCATGTTTGGATTTCAGTTCTATCGCAAGCCTTCTTGACATTTTAAAGGAGTTACTGATTCTCAAATTATTATTCTGCTTAGCAATAGCCATTTCCATCCATCTGAATACTGATTTTTAACAAACAACATATTATTTTAAATGTTTACATTTTTGTCCCCTCCCCAGGTGTTCTAGTGAATATTCCTTTTTAAAAATATATTCCTTTATTGATTTCAGAGAGGAAGGAAGATGGAGAGAGAGATAGAAACATCAATGATGAGAGAATCATTGATTGGCTGCCTCCTGCACGCCCCCTACTGGGGATCGAGCCCACAACCCAGGCATGTGCCCTTGGCCAGAATCAAACCTGGGACCCTTCATTCCGCAGGCCAAAGCTCTATCCACTGAGCCAAACTGGCTAGGGCTAGTGAATATTCTTTGTGTAATTAATTAATCCATTATGACTTATTTGTTTATTGGCATTTTCTCTTATTGAAGGATTTATAAGCACAAAATTATTTAGCAAACATCTGCCAGTAAAAAGTATAAGCCACAAATTACAGGACACTTATTTACATTCCTCTTTTTTTCAGCTTACACACTACAGTGACATTTTAAAGTTGGGCAACTAAATTAGAATTAGGCTTTGGATCCAATTCAAACTCAACTTTTTGAGCTCATATTTCTGTTCTCTTTACCCTCTGGGTTTAATTTCTCTGTGTTTACATTATATGCAAATGTGTTTATCATTACTGTTTATTTACTACCACAGGAATCAGTTTGAAGCCTCCTAATTCTGGAAATGGTTTTCTCAAAATAAACCCAGATCATATTGGGTTTTATCGTGTAAATTATGAAGTATCAACTTGGGACCTGATCATTACCAGTCTTTCCTCCAACCACACGGTAAAAAAGCAATGACTGGGACTTGTTTTACTTTTGTTCTAAGAACAGCATCTTAACACTTGGCTTTAAGAATCACATTTCTTACCTCTTTTTCTCTCTCTTCCCAGGGCTTTTCTTCTGCTGACCGTGCAAGTTTTATTGATGATGCTTTTGCCTTGGCAAGGTGGGTTTTAGAATGAGGTAGATCATTTAAAATACCGTGGATTTTGTCACAAAATTTATATATATATATAAATTTTATATATAAAATGCCCCACAATGGGGATTGAGCCCACAACTAAGGCATGTGCTCTGACCAGGAATTGAACCATGACCTCCTGGTTCATATGTCAACGCTCCATCACTGAGCCACGCTGGCTGTCACAAATTTTTTTAACGAGTTAAAACAGAATTTAAGAGTGAATGTTAGTTTAAAATATCCAAAGCAACTATTTATAACATTATTGTTTTCTTTAATGTGTTTTTGTGTGTGTGTGTGAAGTTCATATGATCCTCATAGCCAAAATACTGATATTAGCCCTTAATACTAATGATGACTGTAGCAATAAAAATTTTACAATGGGCTTCGGCTCACTTATACTGTTGACTTCGAGCAGGGTTTGTCTATATCAAATCTTGAGCTAATTATGAGTGAAATTTTCAAATGCTTAAAAGTACACCTTCATAATTTACTTTAGTAAAAAGGCAAACAATGTGTTTTATAAATTCATTTCTGTGAACTGAAGCCCATGGTAAAAGTTTTATTGCTACAGTCATCAAATCTTGTTCAGGTCATTGGGACAAGAAGAATGAGGCACGGTCCTCTTGGACTGATCAGAATTAAGACACCATTAGAAATTTTGACTTTTTTTTTTTTTCATGGCCTGAAGGTAATCTACATTTAAAAAATAATCAACACAGATTGGGAGAATGGAGGAGTAACCATAGTAACTCTGAAGGTTTTTTGTTTTTTCCAGGTAGCCTAGCTCCATTAATTCAACAAGTATTTGTTGGAATTTGTGACACTGGTAGGAGCCAGGGACACAGCTAACTTGTTCTGCTGGCTGTGTAGTGGCTTCATGCTAGATACAAGCAACGTAGCGCGAAGGAGATGCCACTTTCTCAGGAAGCCTCCGGTGGCCCTTTGGGCTGGGTATTTTCCCACAACATGTATTGCCATTGCTTAGTAACTGTCCATCTCACTCACCAAACTGGAACTATGGTGAGAGTGAGCACCCAGATTATGGTCCTCTTTATTTTATCCCCAGCTCCTGACTGTGACGCACCATAGTGAATGTTCATGAAATAGGAGCTGAGTGCATGGCTGGAAGGATAGCGTAATAACACTAACGGCATAGGGGAGTATGCCTCCAGACTTCCTCAGTAGACTACTGGAAATCAGAAAATGTTCTTAACATTTTTATTTTTAGGATTTTTAAAAAATTGTTGACACTATTATAGGTGTCCCTATTTCCATCTCCCTTTTGCCTGCCTTCACCAGCCCCTGTCCCCCCTTCTTTCTAGCCATCGCCACATTGTTGTCTGTGTCTATGCGTTATGTATAGATGTTCTTTGGTTAATCCCTTCACCTTCGTTCTCCCAGTTCTCTCCCCATTTCCCTCTGACAGCTGTCAGTCTGTTCCATGTGCCCATGCCTCCATTTCTATTTTGTTCATCAGTTTATTTTGTTCATTAGGTTCCGCATATAAGTGAGATCATGTGGTATTTGCCTTTCTCTGATGGGCTTATTTCACTTAATAATCTCCAAGTCCATCCATGCTGTCTCAAATTTTTTATAGCTGCATAGTATTCCATTGTGTGAATGTACCACAGCTTTTTATCCGCTCATCTACTGATGGGCCATTGGCTATTGTAAATAATGCTACTATAAACATAGGGGTGCCTATATTCTTTTGAATTGCTGGTTTGGGATTCTTAGGACATAGTCCCAGAAGTGGAATCTCCGGGTCAAAAGGCATTTCCATTTTTTATTTTTTGAAGGAACTCTTACTATTTTCCACAGTGGCTGCACCAGTCTGCATTCCCATCAACAGTGCAATGAGCATTCCCTTTTCTCCACATCCTCACCAGCACTTGTTTGTTGATTTATTGATGGTAGCCATTATGGCAGGTGCGAAGTGACATCTCACTGTAGTTTTAATTTGCATCTCTCTGATGATTAGTGACATTGAGCATCTTTTCATAAGTCTATTAGCTACCTGTATATCCTCTTTATTGACTTTTTTAAGGAGGAGCATTATAGGGTTAAACAGGTTCTCGAGCCAGATTAAAATCCTGCTTCGGTATAACCTTGAGTAAGTGTCTTAACCTCTCTCTGGCTCAATTTCCTTATTAGCAAAATGAAGATGACTTTATAAGACTCTTGAGGAATAAATGAGGTAATGCACATAAAGCAATGAAAGCATGGCAGGCCTTTAAGGCCTGTGAGAGTGCTCAATACATTGTAAAAATACATCCACCATTGATCAGTAGCAACAAAGAAGCATTTATGTAGAAAAGCTCTTCTGAATTTGTAATGTAGATTCCCTTTATAGGTAATAGACATTATAATCCCCTGTAGTGAATCTCCAAGTTTAACCTCCTGAACATATAACAAATTAATTACAGTCGTTGGCCCTTATTCGAGATGAGATTTTGCTTTTCACAGTTTCAGTTACTTGTGATTTACCGGAGTCTGACCCATAACTTTTATTACAGTATATTGTTATAATTGTTCTGTTTTATTAGCAGATGTTGTTAATCTCTGACTGTGCCTAATTTATAAATTAAACTTTTCACAGGCATGTACATATAGGAAGATACACATACACACATGTAGAATATATCCTCTATGGAAAAGGGGGGACTATATTGTATATTCATTATATTACAGTTTTTCAGTCACTCATTTAATAAATATTTATTGAGCACCTACTCTGTACCAGGCACTGAGTAGACCTGGGAAATTAAGTGATGAAAGAAGATCAATATTTTAAGACATAATAGAACCACTTAGATTTTTTTTTTTTAGGAAAACTCTCCTGTGAATACAAAATGATCTTTTCCAAAGCTTAGCATCTTTGCTGTTAAAAAGTACACAGAGATTGTAATATCTTTATAGCTTAATTCCCATCACAACACAACACACAGTTCTTTGTGCTTTAAGGAGCCAAAGCCTCTTGAGCAGTTCTCTCAACCGCGTGTTAAGCCGATAACTCGCACAGTGAGAGACTTTCTCACATTTGCTCAGCCCCTTGGCCATGCCCCGTAACATTTTGAAGAGCTTCAGAAAGAAAGAAAGTGAAACACACTTGAAAAAACAAAAATATCAAGAATCACACAATAACCAGTCCAGGAGACAACTGAGTTATGGCCTTAGCTATGGAGCTATTGTCCAATTTCCTTCTGCAAAACAGGACTCAGAGAGGGACAGACTGCACCAGTTTTATTAGAGATGGGTCCAGACCAGTCTGAAATGTTAGGCAGGAAAAAAAAAGGAGAAATGTGTAGTTAGACAGGTAAGTGCCTGTGGTGGGACTAGAATTTATGCAGATCTTCTCAGGTGTTTAGAAAGAAATGTAACTCATGTTTCATAAGCAGGACTGAAAGGGTGCATCTAAAAATACATGTATTCTTGATTCCCCCGTCCCCAGATTTGAGGAGCTAGTACTCTTACTGCCCTAGATGGAATATCTAGCTGGACACATTAGTTAAGATAGGGAGTAAAAATTCATCCAGTCACTTTAGTCTCCCAAACAGTCTCAGTTCATCAAATGCCCAGCCCAATGAAACCATCAACATTTTCAATGTCATTTAAAGTTATTTCCAGCCCCCCAGGAACAATGTGCTTGATTTCCTCTCCATTTTCCTGTGTGAAGTTTCTACTTCTCATTATGCTGCCTCTGGTTCCTCCAGCGTTGAGGCAGTGAGAGCAGGTGAAGGGAGGAACACTCCCAACATGCAGTTTGCTCTTGCTCCTCTAGACCCTGTGACATTTAACATGGACTCTCCTCCTTCTGTGCTCACACCATTCCATGGCCAAGGGTGTTTCTCTTGCAGTTACCTTGAGGGGCAGGTGAACACCACTGACTCACTCTGGTCCATAGCAAGTATTCATCCATCCTGTGCCCCGACGAAGTCTGAAAGGACAGGCCACCCAGGCAGTCCCATCTCTTCACTCTGAGATCAGAGCACTAGCCAGACATGGCCTCTTGTCCTATAGGTTTCTCGGGGTGTAAGACACCAGACCACTATGCCTCCAAGCTCTAGGATACACCTTTAAATTTTTCAAGTGTTCCCATTAAAGGCCCCATTTCCTAGGCTTAATATGAAGGGACACCCTCATAGTACACTGACAGCACTCCCAAAAGCCCTCTTCTACAAGGTCACTCTCTCCCCCTTAGCCGCTCCACCCTCTTCATTAGGATGGTGGTGTGTTATTAGCAAAGGGTCATAAAACCTGTTCCTGACCATGTCAGCTCCCGTTTGGTGGGCCTGCATCTTGCTTTGGAGAATAGGCCAAAGGGCCTAGTTTGGGGGCCTTGCCAAAACTGAGACAGAAAAAATCCTTTGTTGTACAGCTGTTGCAGTAGGTTTTATCCTTTTCAATAGCTTATGTTGTGCTCTGCAGCCCACTGTGTGCTAAAGCCAGGGGATGGATCAAGATTAACATAAAGGAAAGCAAAAGGCTGGCTAACAAACCCAGGAGTAGGAGCAGGAGTTTCTGGGTGAGGAAAGAGTGGCACAGAAGACAGCTTAACAGACCACCTAAGCCCTGATGAGACAGAATTCCAGCCAGTTTTTAAGGACCAGTGGCTCCAATGATATGCAAGGTGACGACCAGGTTAGCAATAAAGACCTCCAGGTGAACACCAACCATGTCAAGATATTCAGCTTTGCCATTTTATTTTATTTATTTATTTTTAAATATATTTTTATTGATTTCAGAGAGGAAGGGAGAGAAATAGAAACATCGATGAGATAGAAACAGCAATCCACTGCCTCTTGCATGCTCCCTATTGAAGACTGAGCCTGAAACCTGGGCATATGCCCTGACTGGGAATCAAAGCATAACCTCCTGGTTCAGTGCTGATGCTCAATCACCGTGCCACACTGGCCAAGCAGCCTTTTTTATTTTTTAAAGAAAAGGGGGAGCCGAAACCGGTTTGGCTCAGTGGATAGAGCGTCGGCCTGCGGACTGAAGGGTCCCAGGTTCGATTCCGGTCAAGGGCATGTACCTGGGTTGCGGGCACATCCCCAGCGGGGAGTGTGCAGGAGGCAGCTGATTGATGTTTCTCTCTCATCGATGTTTCTAACTCTCTATCTCTCTTCCTTCCTCTCTGTAAAAAATTAGTAAAATATGTTTAAAAAAAAGAAAAGAAAAGGGGGAGTAGGAAAATGAGGAGAGATAAAATGGGGTCGAGTTGATAGCAAAGAGACTGTTTTAAGCCGGAAATCTGAATTTAATTGGCAAGTTAATGTCAAGAGACCAGTACATGGGAACTTTCCAAAACTCTCCACACCACCTGAAGGCTCATGAATGTGGGTCAGTTCCATCCACTGAGGCACCTCTTTCAATTGTTCTACTGCCCCAGTCAAGAGCCATGTTTACCAAGACACCATGCTAAACCTGGGCTTCTCTGAGTTGGGGACTGTGCAGTCTTTTCAAGTCACACCAGGGAAGCAGAAACAAACCTTTGATATAAGAGTCCTCAAACTTCCTCCATGCCTCAGCCGGAGATAGGAAGACCTCTTAGTCCTCTTCTTCTCCATTGAGTCCGGTGGGAGCTTTCTTTGAGTTACAGCCTCCATCTTCTCTACACTCTGAATTATAGGAAAATTCTGATTTGAGTCCTTCAGGTTGGGTTCTCACTATGTAAATGGAAGATTTTAGAACAAAGAAAATTCTCAAGTCTGGCTTTCAGAACTGCTGTTTGCTATGGATTTAAAAAGAAATGGAACTTGAGACTCAAAGTTGAGTAAGAATGCTGTCTTAGGTGGAGTTCCCTAGGTGCAGAGTCTGAAATGAGGGTTCTTTACCTGTGGTATTGAAGAGTGCTGGCTTGAGGTAGAGAATGCAAGAAACATGATGGGGAAGGAGGAAAAGCTGAGCAAATATATGGTCTCATTTGGAATCTAGCTTTGCCAGATTCTACTAGGAAGCTTTGAGTTGTACCACAGAGTGGAACCAACTAGAGAGACGCAGGCTGGCTAGTGGCATTCCTGAATCAGATGATTGATTTATGGTCAGGAGTGAAGGCTACATAACCTCTTAGAAGCAAGATAGATGTATTTGGCCAAGGGCTATTGCCTGAAGAAGGTGGTAGCTGTGAGCTAACACAACATTGTAAGGCTATCTGGGTAGGACACTATAGATTTCTTTGTTGTAAAAAGACAGTTCTTCACATGTAATCCTAGCAATATCAGCATCGCCTAGCAACTTGTGAGCAATGCAAATACTTAGGCCCTATTCAAGACCCGCTGAATCAGAAATTCTGGGAATGAGGCCCGAGAGTGTGTGACTTAACCAACTTTCCAATGTTGCTGATATATGTTCAAATTTGAGAAGCATGGTTCTAAATGGTATTGCTTTTCCTCTGACATATCAAATACTACTGATTCCATGCATAAGAGTTGCAGAGTACATTATTTTAATTCTCAAAATATTATCATCTATAATATCAAGCATCAAAAATTCACTCCCAGTCCAGTGTTCTAACCTTATGACTTAGACTTAAAGAAAATGAGTGATATCAAAGTGGAACTATTGCAAAGCTATCAAGTGTGCTGGAAAAATAAGATGCTAAGACAAGATATTGATTTTTTAACATTTGAATACATAATACTTAGGACCTCTAATCTGTGAATTATTAGATTCCCTCCTTCCATTTATGGTATCCAATTACCGAATTTTTCTGGTCCTTGTAACCAAGACCCTTCTAATCTTTTCACCTGCCAGAAATGTGCAACCCACTTGATTTCTGACCAAGTTATCTGCCATTCTTCCTAAAATTTCATTAACCTCTTTGCTAATTTGATCCTTAGAGCAACAACTATTCTTCGAAAGTATCCTAAGAAAACACTGATTAGATGTGATTGTTGCTCTATCCTCAAAGAAAATAGAAAATCATTAAAATTAGAAAATTATCAAGTTTCACATGTTAGCACAACTTCTATAGTTTTTACTTAATAAACATTCTCAATAAAACACTCCATTTCTCAATATTATTTATTCTTTTATTAAGGGAGGCTGAATTATCCAAAATATAACCCCTTGTAAATCAAATCAGAAAATGAGAAATCAGCTTTCTGAACTGAAAAGAAAACTCTGTATCATATCTCATTAGTAAAAATCATATGATGCTAAAGATTTTAACACTTATCTGTCCAATGCTAGTTCATCCTCTAATCAAGCTCTTAGGAAGAAGTCATGATATAATTACATTATTCTTTATTCACAAAATGACCTCAAACATAATAGCACTCAGTGCATCAGTATTACTAATTCAATAATTTAAAATGTATTCTTTAATTTAAACTTTCAAAATGTAACTTGGAAAAATAAGATTCCCATAAATTTAAGCTAGAAATTGAAGCATGACAGTTTTCTAAGAACATGACTTCAAAAGGTTCTAGAATCTCTTTTGAGGAAGATATTGGATTCTTTAAACTTTGAAATGTCAAAAGTAACTTCAAATGTCCTGGAGGAACAAAATCCACTTTTTATTTAGCCTTATTATTGGTAAATGTATAAAAAAGGAGATGTTTTATGGGAAGTATAAATGCACTTGAAATGTTTTAAGCATTCATGATTTGTGAGTACTGTTATTCAGGTTTCCTCTTCATTTCAAATTCAAATCATTTCAATAAGATACATTTATAATGGTGTATTTGGCTATTATAATTAGCTTATGAAACTAAAATTTAAAAGTTTTTATTCACCAATATTAACCACATTGCTAAGTGGCTTTTGTTTCATCTGAAATTTTGCCACAGGGATTTTTCAAATGTGTATCTTAATGTTCTGTCTTCCCCTTAACTATTGGACATTTGAAAATATATCACTGTGAGGAAATCTCTTTGATTAGGCTTCAACCATACATGCATTTTATTAATCATGTAATAGAAGGATTCTCATTAACATTGAATTCTATAGTCCCCATATTAGTTCTTTGAGTTAAACGGAAACTAATTTATCTTTTTAATTAACTGTTTTGTTTTTCCTTCCTTAGAGCTCAACTTCTAGATTATAAGGTGGCTCTGAACTTGACCAAGTATCTCAAAATGGAAAAGGACTTTTTACCATGGCAGAGAGTTATTTCAGCTGTCACCTATATCATTAGCATGTTTGAAGATGATAAAGACCTTTACCCTGTGATTGAGGTGATGTGAATGGCTTTTCTTATGAAAGTAAATGTTTAGTCATTAGCAGAATAGGAAAATTTCTGAGGGAAGAAGCTCCTGGGAGACAAGAACATATCTTCCTTTCCAAGTGAAATCAAAAGAAAGTACAATGACTTGACTAGTCAAAGCAGAGATGCTATTTATTTTTTCAGCTTGAAATGTATCAATATTTCTGGCTCAATGTACCCCTTAAATGTATATTTTAGTGTTATAAGGAATCCAATAATTAATACTTCATTTAAAATAGGCAACACTTTAAACCATAGATACTAACTAGAGCCTATTTTCACTGTATTCATCTAGGTCAAAATGAATTCATTCGTCCCAAAATATAACATTACTAGAGGCCCAGTGCACGAATTTGTGCATGGGCGGGCCTGCCCCAATCAGGCCCGATCAGGGCCGGGCCAGCTGGGGAGTGGGGCCACAGGCGATTGGCTGGCAGGCCCTGCCCCCGAATGGGGTGGCGGGGACCGATTGGCAGTCAGCATCCAGGCGAGGGGCCATGGGAGGTTGGCTGGCCAGCTCCACCCTTGATTGATATAGGGGATGGGGTCAATCATGGACAGAGCTGGCTGGGGGGAGGGGCCACAGTCCAATCGAGGTGGTGGGGGCTGATTGAGGGTGGGGCCCACAGTGGGGAGGGGCTGTGGACGGTGGACAAGTGCTCCCATCCCTGAATGGGGCAGGGGGTGGGAGCAGGGGCCAGAAGCCTGGGGGAGGAGCCAGGGGTGGTGGGGTCAGGTGGAGGGAGAGGCTGCAGGAGGTTGGCTGGCTGGCCCCACCCCCTATTGGTGTGAGGTGGGGCTGCTGGGGAGAGGGGCCACAGGAGGTTGGCCTGCTGGCTCCACCCCCCTATTGGGCCGGTTTGCTGGCCAAAGTGGGCGTCAGAGCAACCAGTCGTTCAGGTCGTTATGGCGTTCCAGTCACTGGCTTTTTATATATAGAGATATTTCTGCTGTTATTTCCACATTGAGATTTTATTATGAGATAGTCATTACAAATACTTTGCTTTGTGATTTCTGTAGCACTTTGGCAAGACACTTGTAATTTTAAACAAATTCTGGATTCGAATCTCTGGCTCTTCCACTTAGTAAATGAAAGAACTTGGACAAATGATTTAATATTTGTGAGTCTTAATTTCCTTTGTACAATAAGAATCTTAGCACTTGGCTGCCTATGGTAAAGCGATAAAGATTATGTAATATAAATTTCCTTTGTAAATCCAAAGGCAATGTACAAATATTGAAATAATATTATTATTTCATCAGTACTTGAGCAAGTATGTCAAGTGTTATTCTATTTCACAAGAAGTGGAAGCTAAGAGATGCTAACCCAAAGTTGGGTAAAACACAAGAGAATGTTCAGTATGTTCTTACCTTGAAGCAATATTGCAATGTGATAAATAACTGAATGCATCCCTTCCTAATGACAGGCCCAAAGTTCTCTGAACTAGTAGGAAAAAAAAGGTTATAATGGTGGTGGGAGGAGGGTGGCTGTACATTATAATAGTTGAAGGACTGTTGATAAATAATGAATTGTTACTCATGGTACGTGGTGCTTTTATTTCAGGAATACTTCCGAGGTCAGGTGAAGCCGGTTGCAGATGCTTTGGCATGGGATGACACTGGAGACCACCTCACAAAGTTATTTTCTTTACATTTTTAAACTAATATCCATTCAATATCTGTTTGCGTGTTTTAAAATGTGTTGAAAAGTACTCAAGGCCCAGCTTTGTGTGTTTTTGTTTTCTAAGGTTACTCCGTGCCTCTGTGTTAGGGCTCGCATGCAAGGTGGGAGACAAAGAAGCCTTGGGCAACGCTTCCCAGTTATTTCAGCAGTGGCTCACTGGGACTGTGAGGTGACTATTCACCGTGTGTTCATTTCCAGAGGACTTTCAACTGCAAAACGAAAAATGGAAATCTCTGAAACACTGTTTATTCTTCTAGGATTCCTGTAAATCTCAGGCTTCTGGTATATCGTTATGGGATGCAGAACTCTGGCAATGAGGCTTCATGGAACTACACTCTTGATCAATATCAAAAAACTCCATTAGCTCAAGAAAAAGAAAAGCTGCTGTATGCATTAGCATCTATCAAGAATGTTACTCTTCTGTCAAGGTAAATTAGAACTTTTTTTTTACTTCTAGCAATTGTATTTTTTTGGTTTATACATCACAGTCTCTTATAGATGTTATTAAAGTATGTTTCCAAGAAAATCTATCAACAATTATTTTCCCTGCAAGAAACAAACTATAAGCCATACCAATGGACATGGACAACAGGGGGATGGGAGCATGAGTGTGTGTGGGGGGGAGGTTGGGGGTTAATGGGGGGGGATGAGGACACATTTGTAATACCTTAACTAATAAAAAAAAAAAAAAAAGAAACAAACTATATGTAATAGTGGCTTAAATAGTAAAGAAATGTAATCTCATACAAAAAAGTTCTAGAGGAAAACAATTTTCAGTTTTCATTGAGGAGCTAGGGTCTTTCCCTTTCTGTTTTGTCATCCTCAATGTCTAATGGATGTCTAATGACTTTCAGAGTTCCAAACATTTTGTCTTCATGCATATATGTTCAATGGAAGGACAGGAGCAAAAGAGTTTCCCCTGTCTTTTATGTTAAGAGATATGTTCTCTCCCTTCCCCTCCTTATCCAGAACTGGGTCATTCCTGATCATTCTGGGTCATACTCTGGGTCTACCACATGATCATTTGTGGACTAGGATGAACTTAAATTCCTTTGACTGATTTGGGTCAATCATGATACTCTGGGGCTGGGGTAGGACTCTAGTTTTTCTACAGTCAAGGAACAAGCCCAGAACAAAACCAGTTTCTGTCAGCAGAGGAAGAGTGTCTGCCACAATATGCATACACACAAATAAAGTTATTTACATTTCACTCAAAAGGTATAAAGATTTCTTGAAGCTTTTCTATGAATCTTCTTCTACTCCACACCTATGCCACAAGTCAACTGACTTCTGCCTTAATTCATTTTTTTGCTTAGTTATCGTTTCTCAGTTACTTCATTCATTTAAACAAATCTTTTAAAAAATATATATAGAGAGAGATTTCAGAGAGGGAGGGAAAGGGAGAGAGATAGAAACATCAATGATGAGAGAGAATTATTGATAGGCTGCCTCCACTACTGGGGATGAAGCCTGCAACCTGGGCATGTGCCCTTGACCAGAATAGAACCTGGGACCCTTCAGTCCGCAGTCCAACGCTCTATCCACCGAGCCAAACCAGCTGGGCCATTTAACCAAATCTTTTGTTGTCCTTTTTATGTATAGGTATATAGAGTGTGAGACTAAAAATGAATAAGATATCTACCCTTGAGAAACATACAGGTTCATGGGAGAGGCAGAATATAAATGATAAATTACCATGCAATAACCAATTTGTAAGAACTACCAGAAACTGTTTTTACCTGGCAGGACCAACAATACACCTTCAACAATGCTATCTTAAAGCAGTCAGTTCTCCTGCTCACTGCTCTAAGATAGTCCACCAAGAACTTGATCATCTTGACAGTCCACAGAGCATCATATTGATCCATTACTTGAATTAGCAAGTACTTAAATGCCTTACTAAGGCTCTTATGAATTAGAGGGTAAAAGATACATTGCACAAACATTCAGGGGCCCCCAATCCAGTGCAGTTTCTGGAAGTTCAATAGTCTACAGCATGTTGAGATATTCCCTTTAGATACAATCATGACATAAATTTAATACAAATCTATTGGTTTGGTCACCTAATCTATTGATTTGGACTTATTTGCATTATAGTATAATTATAATAAACTAATCTAACCACATAGGTTATATTAGGAATTTGTTTTGTACAATCTATGAAAGAACAAATAAGGCAACTTGTATCCCACAGAAAACCCTATATAATAAAGAGCTAATATGCTAATTAGACCAAACAGCAGAACAACCTTCCAGATGAAGCCGGGGCTGTGAGGGCTGACCGAGGCAGGTGGGGCTGCGAGGTCTGAGCCCCTTGCATAAATTTCGTGCATCGGGGCTCTAGTTAGACTATAAATACTTTCTCTTAACATATTGCCTTCTTTTTAATACTTCTAAGTGGATAAAATGCTTCTATTCAATAGGTCCAATTATTATTTTTTATTTTTGTTAGTTACTTATTGGGGTGACATTAGTTAATACAATTATATAGGTTTCAAGTATACATCGTCTGTATATTTCATTATGTGCCCACCACCCAAAGTCAAATCTTCTTTTATCACCGTACATTTGGCCCACTTTACCCTTTACAACCCTTCCTCACCCTGTTGGCCCTCTGGTCACCATTATACTGTTGTCTGTGTCTATGAGTTTTTGTTTGATTGTTCATTTGTTGCTTTCAGTTTTATATCCTACATATAAGTGAAATCATATGGTTCTTGACTTTTTCTGTCTCACTTGTTTCACTTAGCATGATATTCTTAAGATTTACCAGGTTGTCACAAATAATTAATAGTTAAAATGGTGTTTTTATATTGTTTTTAATACTTTCAAAATAATTAAAGTTTTAATATTCCTGTAGTTTACATTTCACTAGTCCTCAAAAATCATAGGTTATTTTTTTAAAAACAGTTAAATAGCCCTAACCGGTCTGTCTCAGTGGATAGAGCGTCAGCCTGCAGACTCAAGGGTCCCAGGTTCGATTCCGGTCAAGGGCATGTACCTTGCTTGCAGGTACATCCCCATTAGGGAGTGTGCAGGAAGCAGCTGATCGATGTTTCTCTCTCTTCAATGTTTCTGGCTCTCTATCCCTCTCCCTTCCTCTCTGTAAAAAAATCAATAAAATATATTTAAAAAAATAAAAATAAATAAAAACAGTTCAATAGAGACGGAGAGGCATTGATTGGACTGTTGGGGCTTGGAGGGAAGATAAGGGAGGATGGGGGTAAGGGAGACAGATCAACTAAAGCACTTAAATGCAAGCATATAGGCCTAACCAATGGACACGGACAACAGGGGGATGAGGGCATGAGCGGGGGGGAGTAGGGGGTAACGTGGGGATAAGGACACATATGTAATATCTTAATCAATAAAAAGTATATTAAAAAAATAAAAACAGTTAAATATTTTAGAAGATTTTAAATTGTGTTTTCTTATTTGTCATATTTAATTAAGTTTGTCGCTTAGTTCCTCAAGGATTGAATTACAGGAATGAAAGCTATGTTCTATTGGAATTCAGCTAAGGGTGAACATTAAACGTTCATTTTGAATTTTTGGCTTCTCTTAGGTATTTGGACTTGCTCAAGGACTCAAACCTTATTAAAAGCCAGGATGTGTTTACGGTCATCCGATATATCTCATATAACAGCTATGGGAAGAGCATGGCCTGGAACTGGATACAGCTCAACTGGGAATATCTAGTCAACAGGTGGGATGATCAGATAATGTTTTGTGCTCTTTGTTGGATACTATCTACAATTCTTTTTCTCTTTACTGTACTTTCTCTGACATCTATACAATATCTGAAATGGCATATCACCAGAGATAATGGATCATGGATTTTTCCCCTTCCAGGGAAGCAATATACTAATTAATTTTCAGCATAATTTCTTTTTGGAAAGTATTGTTTCCACCGGATCTATAGAATTCTGCAATCTGAAGAGATGCCTAAATCACATTATTTTTAGTTTGGTTAAAACAAGTTAATATAATTCTGCCTGTTGTGACAGCACCTAGCATAATGCCAGGCACATATTTAGTTGTCAATGAATATTTAATGAAAACTAAAGAAGAATTCCTGGACCTGGGTTCACATCAGAGCCCTATATCCTACTGAACATATATGATTGATAGCTTTTATCTCCCTTGACCAGATAATTAAACTTTAGGTATTTTGAAAGTTCTTAAGAAGAAACCACTTCCCAGGCAATAACAGTTTTAAAATGTAAAATAGCAAATTAACTAAAGAGTTGCTTTCCCCAGTGTTTTATTTTTTCAGGCCCATACAAAAGAAATATTACTATTCTTGGTTCTGATCCTCTAAATGTAATGCTTATTTCCATTAAAAAGATATTTCTTTTACAGAGTATAAAATAGAATATAGACTATGTATCCCAAACAAATATAAAAACATTGACCAAAAGCACTTCACTGTCTATAATTCCCACACCAGGAAATAGCCTCTGTTATCCCCTTCTAATCTCATCTGTCTTCCCCTCAGCACTGCCTAATTGACTGCCTTATCAGAAATATTAACTATGATGATAACTTTTATTTGTATTCTTTTTCCTACCCTACAATTCACCAGACTGCCATTAGAATGATTCACAGTTCTTATTCTTATAAGATCCAGATTAAATCTCTAGCTTTCAGTCAAGATAATCTACATTGCTTTTTACCTATTGGTGATAATATTTTGCCTTTTCTATTCTTGCAATGATTGATTGTAATAGTTCATCCATCTCTATGAAGATCGATTGATTTATGAGCATGCACACATGATGTTCTGTTCATCTGTTTGTAATCTTATATAATAAAAGCCTAATATGCTAAGTGTCCAACAGATCATTCAACAGTTTGACTGGTCGCTATGGTGTGCACTGAACACCAGGGGGCAGACGCTCAGATCAGTAGGTTAGCTTGCTGCTGGGGTCTGGCATCGGGACTGAGCGAGATGGGCCGGACATGCCCTGGAACCCTCCTGCGGTCCCTCCCCAGCCCTGACCATGCACCAGTGGGGTCCCTCGGCCTGGCCTGCACACTCTTGCAATCCAGGACCCCTCGGGGGATGTCAGAGAGCCGGTATCGGCCCAATCCCGACAGGCCAAGGGACCCCACCAGTGCATGAATCTGTGCACCGGGCCCCTAGCTGTTTCAATAAAATACTCGGTTTAGAATTAATAAATCTACCTATTTAGAACATGTTATCTGGGGGTAACATTTCATATTATGAAATATGATACCTTCCATTTTGGAAGGTATATGCCTACTGACAAATACTGTATATTTTGTTTTAATTGAAAAGACTATAAAACTTTTTTTGGCATATACTGCAAGAAACCTATGTAGATAAAGAATAATGCTTACTTTTGAATTATTGTGAAAAGATAAGTAAATTATGTTCATTTTGCAAATTGCTTATTAAGTAGAGTATTTCTCAAGGCCTATTTAAATAGCTCTGTAATTTATTTCAAATAATGCATTTTTCATTTAAAAAAATTAGTTCATTGTTATTCCTCTTTAAAAATTAAGAAGTAGAAAAAAACAGGTGTTGCCCTAGCCAGTTTGGCTCAGTGGATAGAGCGTGGGTCTGCAGACTTAAGGGTCCAGGGTTTCAATTCCAGTCAAGGGCACATGCCTGGGTTGCGGGCTCCATCCCCAGTAGGAGGTGTGCAGGAGGTAGCCAATCAACGATTCTCTCTCATCATTGATGTTTCTGTCTCTCTCTCCCTCTCCCTTCCTCTCTAAAATCAATAAAAATATTAAAAACAAAACACAAATAAAATCAGGTGTTACCTTGCCATAAAAGTCATAAACATCTGGCCTTAAAATAAATTTATTAGACATAATACTGAATTTTTTTCAAGAAAATTAATTGATAAACAATTTCCAGTGCTAGCTCCAAAGGCTAGCTCACCCAAGGCTTTTAATATTTCTTCATAGTCTAGTGATCTAATTCTCATTGGGTATTATTTCAAATTGCCTAATGCACAACATTATGTAATAACCACATGTTGGACACACACAATGCACCATATTAATGATGGTTAGTTTGAATAAATAGAATATTCCTATTAAAATTGGATGTGACCAATTAAACATAAATTAGCCAAGTTTTATCCAACTATTTCTAAACTCTTGAACATTTTCCAGACTTCAAAATGAGTGGATTTACTGCCTCCATTTTTATAAAGTTTTTGTCATGTGATTTTTATGACAATTGATGGCCACACCACTAATGTTTTTTCCAGTCTGAGGCTTAACCACAAAGTTCCAAAGATTCTTCAGAATTTATTCTTTGCTTTTTTTTATTTCACTAAACTCTTAGATGAAACTGTGAAGTTGGATAAACCCAATAAATCAGTAGTGTGGTATGAAAAGTATGGTTTTAATTTATGACTATAGCTGAAATATTAAGTCAATGGAATATGACTAAAGCCATTTAAACACTATCTCACAAGCAAAAATAATTTAATAAAAGTTTTGTATGTATCAAAATCATTTATTTTGGGAAACAATAATACTTCAGTTAATATTAAGTCTAAGAAGACTATTTTTTATATAATTATATTTCAGAATATTTAAGATATAATTAAATTCTTATTTTAGTTTTAAACTAATCAATATAATAAGTATATAACGTATTTTTCCTTAAATGATACACTTTATGTGATATTGGTTTCTTGGGAATGAACATATTTTGTTCTTATACTTCTAATATTTATACAGGTAGTTATAGTTTTTATTCAATCCATTCATTGTTGGTTCCCAAATATATCCTTTAATTTTTAGCTTCTAAGAACAAAATACAACAAATATTACAGAAATTATGGAAGGTTAATCTGTAGGATATCATGATAACAACTTTCCTTTCTTAAATTCCTTTATTTATTTATTTATTTATTTATTTATTTATTTATTTATTTATTTATTGTTGGCACTATTATAGGTGCCCCCCCATTTTCCTCCCCATTATCCATCTCCACCCAGCCCCAGGCTCCCTCTCCCTCTAGCCTTTACCACACTGTTGTCTGTGTCCATGGGCTATGCTTATATGTTTTTGGCTAATCTCTTCACCCTCTTTCATCCAGTCCCCCCATCTCCCTAAGTCCCTATTTTCTTATTATGAGTATACTAGATGCTCGGTGCACGAATTCCTGCATGGGTGGGGTCCCTTGGGGGTGCTGCACCACCAGCCTTGTAGCCCCACCTGGCAATCCGCCTTGGCCTGGCACCGCCCCTTCACCTGCTCCACCATCCCGCCTGTGGGGTGATTAGTTGGGGCCAGGCCCCCCGCCTGGCTCCCTCAGCACCTGGGAGTCTGGTAACGGCCCCATGCCCTGTCACCGCTGCGGCTGGTTGCCATCTATGGGGTGATCAGCAGGGAAATTGGGCCCCTGCTCGCACCAACCTTGGCCTGGCGCTACCCGCTCACCTGCTTCACCGTCTTGCTGTGGTCCTGCTCTCGTTAGGGCCCATCAGGGCCAGCAGCACCTTCACTGCTGCCCACTGCCAGTGCTGTGTCACTGAAGCCTTCCATGTTCCGCACCGCCCCCTGGTGGTCAGCACACGTCATAGTGAGCAGTTGAAGTCCCAGTCTTTCTGTCTAACCATCGGTTGAACAACTGTCTTAGGGGACAATTTGCATGTTAGGCTTTTATTATATAGGATGTTGTTTTGTACAAAATGCAGATAAGCAAAAATCACCCATAATTCTACCACCCTGTTGTCACACTAAAATTTCACTAAGATTTTTTTCTTGGGTCATTTTTTTATGGCTGTTTATTTATTTATTTACAGGAATGGAATCATATTATATATATATATAGTTTTATAAGATATCTCTCCATGTCTTTAAGTATGCTTTTTCAGGGTTATTTTTAATGCTCAATTATATTTCAACTAGAGGCCTGATGCATAAAATTCATGCAAGAGCAAGCCTTCCTTCCCCTGGTTGCTGGTACCCGTTTCCCTCTGGCACCCGGGACCCAGACTTCCCTCTGGCTGCCAACAGGAACCTGAGACTCGGGCTTCCATCGCAGCCCCGGCTTCGTCCGGAAGGTCGTCCAGAAGGACGTCTGGTCTAGTTAGCATATTATGCTTTTATTATTATAGATGTGTAGGTACATCTTAGTTTATTTAGCCCATCTCCAGCTGTTGGATAACAGTATTGTTCTAAATTTTCCAGTATATAAATAATGTGCTGATGAGCATCTTTGAAACTGAATCTTTTTAATAAATTGACCTATTTTTCTAACCCTTGCCAATAGCCAGTTTTGTCATTTCAAAACTTTCTTGCTATTAGAATACATGAAACCTGATATCTCATTTTTAATTATAATTCTCTCATCCAATAATCTTATCAGCATCAACTATGTCTTAGACACTGTGTTTGGCAGTAAGATACAATGGTAAGGAAAAACAAACCTGGTTCCTTGTTCTCATGGATCTTAGAATCTAGTGATGGAGACCAATACTAAGTAAAGAATCACACAAATCCTATACAATAAAGAGATAATATGCAAATTGACCCTCACTCCATCACGCTGTCACAAGATGTCTGCACCCACAGCGGAGATGGGGTTCCTGTAATGAGTGATCAGCAGGGACCTGCGGCTGTGTGGCGCTGGGCTGGGGTGGGGGACTTCAAGCTGTGCCCTGGTGCTGGGCCGAAGGACCTCAGGCTGCACACCCTGCCCCAGTGCTGGGCCAGGGAACCTCAGGCTGCACACCTTGCCCCAGTGCTGGGCCAGGGAATCTCAGGCCACACCCCTCATCCCCGCGCTGGGCCGGGTGACCTGAGGTCGTGCTCCTGGTCCATCAGGAATTGATGGGGGACCTCAGGCCACACCCCCTGCCCCGGTGCCGGGCTGGGGGACCTGAGAGTGTGCCCCCCACCCAGCACTGGACTGGGGAACCCTGAGACTGCACCCCCCCACCTGGTGGGGCTTGATGGGGGACCTGAGACTGTGCCTCCCACCCAGCAGGGCTTGATGGGGGTGGGGTTGGCCAGGTCTGGGTGTTACCCCATGAGAATGGGGCTGGCCAGGTCTGGGTCTTGTGCGATTTTGAGATGCACATGGGTGGGCGAGGACTTGACTCTGGGTCCCGCAGCATGCCCCAGACTCTGACAGGAGGAAGATTTTCATATATATTTTACTAATTTTCTTTTATCTCTGACACTTCTATTATAGAGAAAGGGCAAATAGCAATATTAAAATATTTCTTCTAATTCAGTGGGTCTCAAACTTCTTAATGCCACGACCCTTTAATACAGTTTCTCATGTTGTGATGACCCCCAACCATAAAATTATTTTCGTTGCTACTTCATAACTGTAATTTTGCTACTGTTATGAATCATAATGTAAATATCTGACATGCAGGATGTATTTAGGTGACCCCTGTGAAAGGGTTGTTTGACCCCCAAAGGGGTCGCAACCCACAGGTTGAGAACCGCTGCTCTAATAAATTCCCTTTTAATGTGCATGAATTTCATGCACTAGGCCACTAGTACATTAAAGATGTAATAATTACAAACAGAAGAGTTTCAAGGCACATTGAAAGAGTATAAAGGGAAAAACCAACCAAGTCTAGAGAAGTTGGAGATTAAGGGCTTCCCTAAGGAAGTGATGTTGCATTGAATTTTGAAGGAAGGGCAGGAGTTAACTAGGTCAACAGAGGGTGAAGCATTCTTGGATGAATGCTTTCTATCAGAAGAGAGGGATCATAAAGGCCAAGTTTTGCAGGGCTTTTGTTCTAAGAGCAATAAGTTCAGTTTTTTATATATAACTAGAGGCCCAGTGCATGAAATTCATGCACTGGGAGGGGGAGTGTCCCTCAGCCCAGCCTGCACCCTCTCCAATCTGGGACCCCTCGAGGGATGTCCGACTGCCGGTTGAAGCCCGATTCCTGTGGGATCGGGCCTCAACCGGCAGTCGGGCATCCCTCTCACAATCCAGGACTGCTGGCTCCCAACTGCTCGCTTGCCTGCCTGCCTGATCACCCCCTAACCCAGTGATGGCGAACCTTTTGAGCTCAGCATGTCAGCATTTTGAAAAACCCTAACTTAACTCTGGTGCCGTGTCACATATAGAAATTTTTTGATATTTGCAACCATAGTAAAACAAAGACTTATATTTCTGATATTTGTTTTATATATTTAAAAGCCATTTAACAAAGAAAAATCAACCAAAAAAATGAGTTCACGTGTCACCTCTGACACACGTGTCATAGGTTCGCCATCACTGCCCTAACCACTTCCTTGCCAGCCTGATCGACAGCTGCTTCCCTGAATGCCCGATTGCCCCCAACCTCCCTCCCCCTGCCAGCCCGGTTGCCCCTAACTGTCTTCTCCTGCTGGCCTGGTTACCCCTCACTGCCCTCCCCTGCTGGCCTGATCACCCACAACTGCCCTATCCTGCTGGCCATCTTGTGGTGGCCATCTTGTGATGACATGGGGGCAGCCATTTTGTGTGAGGGTGTGATGGTCAATTTGCATACTACCTCTTTATTATATAGGATACTTAAAAAAAAAAACCTTTACCCAAGGACATGTTTTTATTGATTTGTGAGAGAGCAGGAAGGATAGAGAAAGAAACATCAATGTGAGAAACATTGATGGGTCGCCTCTTGGGCCGCAACTGGGAATTGAGCCCAAAACTTGGGTATGAGCCCTGACTGGAAACCACAACCTTTTGATGTACTGGACAATACTCCAACCAACTAAGTCGCCTGCCCATGGCATATATGTAATGTTTTTGATTCTCTTTTGAGATGTTAAAGTGAAAATTGTTACAAGGACATTATAATTCCTTGTCAAATGCTGCTTAATGTTTGAGTAAACTGAAGACTAAAAAAAAATGCTCATTAGATTTATTTGCATAAAATCTAATAATAACTCTAAAAAGAGTTTTCCAGTGGAAAGATGGTGGAATAATCTAAATTAAAGCAAATGAATGGGTGGTGAGGAGACGGAGACAAGGACTGCAGAGAAATATCTTGACTATAAATGAAGAGATGAGAGAAAGGAAATTGAGAGAGATGCCAGATCAAGGGAAAGGGTTTAATTTTTAGGAAAATATTTGCTCTTTTTACAACAAAGTAATAAATTTCGACTTTTAGTTTCATGGCATTTTTAGGATAAAACTGAAAAATGTGTATGCAACAAATGTGATCAATTTTCATCTTTTTAGTTTCTGCTTTTGCTATGTAATCATTTTTAATGTAAAATTTCTCCTACTGATAGTTGATTGCTTTATCTATTGATGTATTTTATTTTATCCTTTCCCAACATTTCAGTGGTTCACATTTTATATGCATTTTTGTGGCTGTTTTTCCTCTTATACTGTGATTAATCGTGATGAGATGCTGACTTGTATAACAAAGCTTTTCTAAAGCAAGAAATAAAAATAGCCTATTTTCAAATGTCTGTACTGCAGGAAGAGGCATAGAGTATTAGTTAAGGTAAAGGTGGTAGAGTTTTCCTGCTGTAACAGAACATAGAGATCAGCAGCTGGAATGATACAAGTAATTATTTCTCATTCAGGTTAGTCTCCTGAAGTGAGCATTCCAAGTTGTTACATGGTTTTGCTCCTTGAATCCTAGGGCCTTATCCTAACGGTGTGGTTGAAATTTGGAGGAAAAAAAACCCAAGAGCTCTAAGGCAAGCAAATTCTTTCACTTAGCAAGGAGGTGAAAGTTGAACATATCCCTTCTGCTTGTGTCCCATTGATAACAATTGGTTCACCTGTTTGCACCTGGCTATGAGGGAGGCCGAGAAATGTCGTCTCTAGCTGGGTTCTCGTGTGCACAGAAGAGAGGAGAGCTGGTTTGGGTAACACAGCAAGCAGTCTACCACTTCTGGGAGAGTTAATGTGAATCTACCTACACAAAAAGGTGTGGAGTTTACAAAGAATTTCTCCTGAATAGAGTTATTTTAAATTAAATGTTTTGCTCACTTTGAAAATTACTTTTACAAAACCCCATAAAATAAAAAGCAAATGTTTGCATCCAGAGGAAAAATGTGAAGTTCTGTGTACTGATATTCCCTTTTACTGCCCTAAATTTCTCTTCAGATTCACACTCAATGACAGAACCCTTGGCCGGATTGTCACAATAGCAGAGCCATTCAACACTGAACTCCAGCTCTGGCAGGTATGGGGACCGATTCCTCTAGACTTGTCTCAGAAGTGACAAAAGTCGCTTTTCTAAAAATCAGAGATGGCATTTTCTCTATTAAGATCAGAGAAGACAAGGATAAAGAAATAATCCCTATATCTAATTAAATGTATACCTATATTTTCTAAACTGAAAAAAAATTTCAAATAAGCAAGAAACAGACAAGGTTTGAAACTTGAGAAAGGTGAGCTTTAGATGTCTGCATGAGACCATCCTGCTTATAACACATGAACATCATGTCTCTCCTCTCCTGGCAAATGTCACCCTGGAATAAGTTGGTCGAGATGTGATTTTTTTCAGAATTCATCACTTTGGAATTTCAAAACTTAACCAAAAGCTTCAAGGTTTCAAACATGTCAGTTCCCAGAGGGAAAAAATGTATATTCATGTTGGACACATTGTATGGACTTTCTGTGTATTAGATATCGGAATGTTAACATTCTTCTCTGTGTTAAGAAACAAAATAGTTCTTATTTTTGTAAATAGTAAATAATACTAGAGTTGAGCTTTGGGGAGGGTTTTGGAGGAAATTGGAAGGATAGAACCAGGTTTAACAAAGATTTTTTTATGAAAAAATTTTTTTTTCAGCCCTAACCGGTTTGGCTCAGTGGATAGAGCCCCACCCCAGCATGTGGACTGAAAGGTCCCGGGTTTGATTCCCAATCAGGGCACATGACCGAGTTGCAGGCTCGGTCCCCAGTAGCGTGCGTGCAGGAGGCAGTCAATCAATGATTCTCTCTCATCATTGATGTTCCTCTCTCTCTCTCTTCCTTTCCCTTCCTCTATGAAATCAATAAAAATATATATATTTTTAAAATTTGTTCCATTCACTTAACAAGTGAACTGGAAGTATATTAAAATGCCCCTGCCCCCTGGGATGAAAGGCTAAGCAAAGCCATCATTCCACAAACCAGATCTCCAAGGACTGCCCTGAGGCATGCACAGGAAGTAAAGAAACCAGCAGAAGCAGGAATGGGCATGCCAGCTGCTATTATGCTGTCCTTCCTCCCCAATATGTTGGAGTCTCTAGTGGCTTGACGTGCTGTCAGGCGTCCAAGAGCCATGGATGATTATGGCTGTTCTGAGAGGCAGGCCCAGTCTAAATGATGGACCAAAAGATGCATCTCAATGTGCCGTGATACTGAATTTCCAGGGAAGAAGCAAACAGATCCAGTTTTGTAAATAAAATCCTAGAAGAATAATTGTGTTTAAAATGACTTCCTTAATTATTTTCCTCTCTTTTATAGATGGAGAGTTTCTTCAAAAAATACCCAGAAGCTGGAGCAGGAGAAAAACCTAGGCAACAAGCGCTGGAAACAGTGAAGAACAATATCGAATGGCTAAAGCAAAACAGGAAGAGCATAAGCGAGTGGTTTTTGGCATTACCCAGGAGTGGATAAGGTGTTCAAAGAGCATTTTAATTTTGTAAAGGTCTTGTTTCTACTATTAAGCATTTGGTGACCCAATTTACAAGCTCTGTGGAGGAACCTTATACACAGATACTGCTTTCACTAAGGCATGTACTCAGGGATTTCTTCTAAGTGTACTTCATAGGAGATTCTTTACCAATGGAAGAGAATTTAATAGCCATTGGAAATGTCTTTAAATATCACTCTTTGTATTTTAAGTCTGTGAAAATAGAACAATTTGGTCCTAGCTTTACATTTTTAGTGCCAAAGAAACACCACTAATCTTTTCTCTTGATTGATTTTTTTTAAAGTTTGAATACCCGTATTTGAGGGACCAATATTACCATCTTAAACTTCATTTTATGATTCAGAATTATACAGCTCTAATACCATTTTATTCACATATGTCTTATTCCTTTAAATCCTACCAAAGTAACTGGGCTTAAATTTTACTTAAGAATTGTATGAATTAGCCAAAGAAGTGGCTGGCTGTTGGCGTTGCTCTTGTAAAATCAACGAGAACCCTCCTCTCCTTTTGAAAATAAATCTGAATGATTACCTTGAAAAAAAAAATGTTTTTCTGTGTCACTTTACTCTTGAATAATAACAGCTGCAGTGTTCCCCAAATAATTTAGCACAATGCAACGCTGATTCAAGAACTCAGCCTTTTTCATGCTTGCTACTGCATCAACTTGTTCCATTCTCTGCAAAGCTCCCTCAAATATGCTATGAAATTAGAGGGAAGATAGTGCTTAACTCTGCTCCATGGCTTTTAAGGAAAAGGGGGAAATAATTGGAAACTGGTCAGGAAGAAGCAAAGGCTGATTGTTCTATAAAACTAAATGGAATTAGAATTTAGTTTCAACCTAACCTAACAATCTAAGTGTGAAAATGAGGAGACTCATGGGTAGCTCCAGCATGACTCTGCATATCTGAAGATACATCTTCTTATAGTAACATTTATGTATAAACCCCTATCCTAATCCATACAGAATAGCACGGATCACATTTATATCTGTAACTTGATTAAAGACATCAGTTATGTTTAATATGGTACTTGATGCCTAGTTGATCCACAATTTAAGTCCAGTAAGCAGAAAAGATGGTTAAATTACTATGATCCAATCTGCTATCTCTAGAAAATCTAAATTTATTGGAACCTTCAGAAGTATAAGATTATTTAAGATTGGCTTGATGGTAATTGAAGCACAGGAAAACCATCCAAATCTTAGCTTTGACTTTATTTACATAATAATATGCCCTAATCGAGTTCTCTCAAACTTTCTTACTGCTGTCTCTCGTCATTCCTCAGTCCACACAGCTAAATTGAAATATTCAAATATAGACTGGGAAGAAATAAAAAAATAAAAAGAAAGAGATTTCCAGACCAAAACTTTAAAAATATTATTTTAAATTACTTCAGAAGAAAAAAACACATCAGCACCATAAATCATCAGTGTGCTCATGGGGATTTAAACTCTAACTTCCAATTAACCACAATCCAAACCAGCACTTGAAGTCTCTGTATTATTTCAAGTATACAAATAAGGAAGAAGGGTGGCTTATCTTTGTGCTTTATGTAATAAATTAACTTTTAAAGAAAAAAATGTAAGATGATAAGTAAAAAAGATTTCAACTTGTCTACCTGTTCATTTTATTTTAAGCAGTGAAATTGAGAATGAGCTGGTTAGTTCTCTTTACCGACGTGAGGAAGAGCTCTGTACACTTTACCATAATTACTCCCCTGGCCCATCAGGCCCTTCTCAAACAGTATCTGGTTTTCAAAATGTTGATGACCAGCCCTGGCCACTGTGGTTCAGTTGTGTGGGTGTCGTCCTGTGCACCAAAAGGTTGCCAGTTCAATTCCCTGTCAGGGTGCATGCCCAGGGTGAGGACTCTAGCCCTGGTAGCGGGTGTGCAGGAGGCAGTTTGATCGATGTTCTGCTCTCACATCAATGTCTCTCACTCTGTTCCTCTTCCTTCCTCTCTCTCTAAAAAAATCAATTAAAAAATCTTGAAAAATAAAATAAAAGGCTGATGACCAATAGACCTGTGCCAAGCACAACTTGCTACTGTACTAACTTGGTTTTGCCACAGTTTTCACAAGGGGAAAAATTAGTACATTGTTTCCAAAATTAAACTACAGTAAAACCACCAACTTTAAAAATGTAGCTGGAAAAAAACGATCAGCAAGGTCATATAGCAAGAAGCAGGACCAGTGATACTACCTTCACTCTAGGCCGCCTACTCCTGTGTTTCAGACCATTGCCATGCACCCACATAAAGTAAGCCAGAACTTTAAATAATAAATGATGAATGTGAATATGACAAGCAAGGAAGGTCTGGGAAACAGAGATATACAGCAGGGTTGAAAGCAATGGCATTCCTACAGTTCACCTTCCATGCTGGTGAAGTATTAGTCCAGAAATATATAAATATCCAGAACAGTAATTCTCAAAGGAGGTTAGGAATAAGGAAGAAACAAAAGGAAGGGGAGTAGAATTATCAATGGAGTTTTCCAAAACACTGCTAAATAACAATAGTAACAATACTAGCAAGCACTTCTTTTTATTTTATTTTATTAATTAATTTATTAATTTATTATTGATTTCTGAGAGGGAGAGGGAGAGAGAGAAACATCAATGATGAGAGAGAATCATTGATCGGCTGCCTCTTGCACTGCCCCCCTACTGGGGACTGAGCCCGCAACCTGGGCATGTGCCCTTGACGGTAATCAAACCCGGGACCCTTCAGTCCACAGGCAGATGCTTTAACCACTGAGCAAACCAGCTAGGGCACAAGCACTGCTTTTAAATTACCAGGTACTGTTCTAAACACTAGCACTCCGCATGCGTTAATTTTTACATTTAAACTTTACAAAAAACCTATGCGGTGGTACTACTACCTCTAATTTACAGATGCAGAAACAGAAGTTACAGAACTTGCCCAAGGCCATAAAAGTAGTAACTGGCACCAGCCAGGATTTAGACGTAGGGAGTTTATCACCAGAGCCTACGTTCTTAACCACTCTGTTAAAGTAGAAACACACACATTAAAATGAGGGTGATCATCTTAGCTGGTTTGGCCCAGTGGATAGAGCATTGGACTGTGGATTGAAGGGTCCCAGGTTCGATTCCAGTCAAGGGCACATGCCTGGGTTGCGGGCTCAATCCCCAGCTAGGGGTGTGCAGGAGGCAGCTGATCAATGATTTTCTCTCATCATTGATGTTTCTATCTCTCCCTCTCCCTTCTGCTCTGAAATCAATAAAAATATATTTAAAAAGTAAAATGAGAGTGATCTGGGTTTGAATTCAGCTATTTGGCAGTCCAGTGCCCTTAATCTCTTTATTGTTCAGTTTCCTCATCTATAAAGTGGGGATAGAAATAATTACTACCTCAACGAGTTGTTGTGAGAATTGAATGCAAAAATGCATGGAGGGGATGCATGTTTGGAAAACAAACATTCATTGAACATTAGATGTGTTAACATAAAAAAACAAACAGAGCCTTGACTGGTTTGGCTCAGTGGATAGAGCCTCAGCCTGCGGACTGAAAGGTCCCAGGTTCGATTCAGGTCAAGGGCATGTACCTTGCTTGCGGGCACATCCCCAGTGGGGGGCAGCTGAATCGATGTTTCTTTCTCATCGATGTTTCTAACTCTCCCTCTCCCTTCCTCTCTGTAAAAAAATCAATAGAAATATATTTAAAAAACAAGCAAACAAACAAAAAAACCCCACAGAAACCAGCCTTGAAAACTCCCTGAGCAGACCAAACCAGGCCATATACACAAACTTGACCTCGGTCGTTTCTTGTTATACCTCTGGGAATCATAAACTAAACAGTGTTTTCCAAGGCTGATATGAGGTAATCACTAGCCAACTCCCTATCATGTAAGAAAATTCTAATATAACCCATCACTCTGAAAAATAGACACTGTCTTCTCACTGTATAAGCCGCTTTATAACAATAAACCCCTAAACCTCATTCCATGTTTCGGTTTGAGTGCTCCCAGTTCTTGAACTATCTTTCTGGTGTGTGCACAATACATTTTTACTAATTACTACATTAGTGATTCATTGGCTATACTTCGGCTGTTTCTGAACTTTTGACAGATGTTATTATTGTTACTATTATGATATCCCCCAGCCCCCACTTCAGACACTAGTTTGGAGAACATCATAAACTTGGTTCAGGAATAAGCAAGCCTAAGCAACTGCAGGCACTTAGGAGAGGCAATGTGTCAGACTGTTATTGTTCACAAATCATCACTCCGCTCACGAGGACCTGGTTTAAGGCCAGCATGGGCCGGTGACGTGCTCTGGCTAGGGAAATAGGAGTGAAAGTGAAATATGTCGACGTCGGGCAGGAAAGTTCAGAGCCAGCACCTGGCTTGCCATGTTCTACATTCTCCTTCTGCCACAAGGTCCAGCGATGCTCCAGATAGAGGCTGCCCTTTTAGCCTGAATTCAGAATGAAAACAGCAGGGAACAGAATTTCACCAGCGCGGCGCACGCGCATGGCAACTCACTGAAATTTTGAGGTTGCCTGTTACCTCAGCATCGTCCAGCCTCACCTGCCTAATATAATTACCAGAGCCATTTATTTCCAGTTCTTACTCCTCCTCCTTCCTCTACCAGGGCTTAGCAAACTTTGCATACTTATCTTTGTAAGACCCTCAAGCTGAAAATAGTTTTTACATTTTAAAATGGTCGAAACACAATCAAAAGAAAAATAATAGTTCATAGCACATGGAAATTCTATGAAATTCAAATGTCAGTGTCCTCCAAGTTTGTTGGAACACAGCCACACGCTTTCATTTATGTATTGCCCCTGGCTAGTTTCCTGCTACAACAGCAGTGCCGAGTGGTCACAGTAGAAATCTTATGGTCTGCAAAGCCTTTATTTTATAAAATATTAAATATTTTAATATTTACCCTCTGTGTCTTTTACAGAAAAAGCTTGCCGACCCCTCCTGGATCTCATCTTTACTCCTCTCCTTTTGCATCCATATTTTTCCTTCCTTCCCCCCTTCTTCTTCCATACTCAAGGGCTTCTCACTATTGACTGGTGGGGCCTGTTAATTCTTTGTTGTGGAGGGCGAGCCTGCACATGGAGGAGGCTCACATCCCTGGCCTCTATCCTCTAGCTGCCATTAGCACCTCCCCCAACCAAAAATGTCTTCAGACATTGCTTAATGTCCTCTAGATCTAGGAGGCCAAATCAGCCCAGTTGAAAATCACTGCCCAATCTTAAACTTGTGACTAGATGCTGCAGGCATTATTTAGCCATGCTACATGGCAGGTATGGGGAATGCTGCTGACAGAGCAATTCTGCCTGGAGTTTTTGGGTTATTTTTCAAAATACATTTTTAATGATTTCAGAGCAGAAAGAAGAAGGAGAGAGAGATAGAAACATCAATGATGAGAGAGAATCATTGATCAGCTGCCTCCTACTGGGGATTGAGCATGCAACCCTGGCATGTGCCCTGACCAGGAATCAAACTGTGACCTCCTGGTTCATGGGTAAGTGCTCAGCCACTGAGCCACACTGACCGGGCCTGCCTGGAGTTATATTAACAGAAGAACCAGCCCCAGCCAGATTGGCTCAGTGGATAAAGTGTCAGCCTGCGGACTGAGGGTTCCTGGGTTCAATTCCAGTCAGGGACACATGCCCGGGTTGCGGGCTCGATCCCCAGTAGGGGGTGTGCAGAAGGCAGGCCAATCAGTTATTGTCTCTCATCATTGATGTTTCTGTTCCTCTCCTTCTCCCTTCCTCTCTAAAATTAATAAAAATATGTTTTAAAACAAACAAACAAAAACAACAGAAGAACCAGTGAGAGAGAAAGAAGCTTGGTGAAAAGAATGATAATGAAGAGAATACTGGATAAGATACTCATTCAAATAAGTAAAATGTATAAAGTATCTGTTATTTGACAAGCCTTGTTTTAGGTACAGGTTGTCCTAGATTTAGGAGTGAATTTAGAAGACAATCAAAAGTAAAGTTGGAAAAATTGAATCAGGGAAGTAATGGAGTAGGATGAGACAAATGGGGCAAAGAGAATGCAGGAAGGCAGTGACTAACTCCAGCAACTGACAACATTTTGTCCTGATACTCCACTGGAGAGTCCTTAAATATTCATATTTTCCACCCGCATAAATAAAACGTTTATGATCTGATGACAATTTAGATAGATTTAAAGACATGCAAGATATTGTCTACTATCACAAGACCATTTCTATCACCTATGTCCCTGTCCTGCATTGCCAGGCTGGATCTATGTTCTGCCAATGTTATGCACTCATCTGAGATTTGGAAGGAAAGAAGAGAAGGATAATATGAGAACACTTTCAAGGGCAGTGCAGGGGGAAGTCTTTGGGATAGACATGCGTCGGCAGCCTCTGAATTCTGTGCTCTTACACAGCCACCATCTGTGGTGCAGGGTGCTCTGATGTGACACCAGTAGTCTCCTCGCTCCTGGATAACATGAGGTGTTTCTGATTTCTGGGTCAGAAAAGTGGTGATATGCAGCCTTGAAACCATAAGCTTGGCACTAACCCTGGAACTTCTATTTCCCCAGACCTTTCAATGATATGTAAGTGTCTAATTCCCTGAATAATTCACTAATTTCCTAGATGTTCCCTTTTCTGCTTGGAATATCTAGTGTACTTCCTGAGCTGACCTCTGGAGGATACAAGTGGAACTACAGATTTTGTTGTGCTTTATAGCTTTCCTAGTGACCTGGTGCAAGGACTCGTGCACATTGAAATTAATTAGAAGGTTGCCAGCAAGGCGGGACTGGGCAAGACAGCCAGACACGCATTGAAGCCAACCTCCTGTGGTGCCTCTCCACCAACCACCCCTGGGGCACCATGGCTCGAAGGGCATCTGCAGAGTGAGCAGAGTCCCTCCAGCAGGTGGGGTCCCTTGGCCTGGCCTGTGGGGATCTGGCCAAAACCAGCTCTCCAACATTCCCTGAGGGGTCCTGGATAGTGAGAGTGCAGTTCTTGGGTGACACACCCCGGAATCAGGCTCCCTCCTCTCTGGTTCCCGGGGGGAACACCCAAGAACCACCACTGCCAAGTCACTGCAGCTTGGCAGCTCCTGCATTGAGCGTCTGCCCCCTGGTGGTCAGTGCGCATCATAGCTACCAGTCGGACATTCGCTTAGCCTTTTTTTTATATACTAGAGTCCTGGTGCACAAATTCATGCACTGGTGGGCTCCAGCCAGCCAGCCCCAGGGCGAGGGGTTGTGGTTGTTCTGGTCATTCTGCCATTCAGTAGCTGGGCTTTTATTATATAGGGTAGATTCTCCCCAGGGCTCCTTTCCTGCCCATTGTCCTGAGCACAGAAAAAGCTACAAGCTGGATCCTTTGTCTGGAACAGACTGGAGGACTAGAATGACCTTCAAAGAGTTCACTCAGGACCTGACAGTTTTTAGAATATGGAAGAAGTTATGACAGGCAGCATTTAGAACATGTTATTCCCTGCAGTGTGTTCCCTTTTGTGTTGGAGTACAGGGGCACAGTAAACTGCACCACCAATAAACCTTCAAAGTTGACCTCCCCATTCTCTCAAATGTTAAATGTAGCCCTGGCCAGTGCTGCTAAGTGGTTAGAGCATCAGCCTGAGCACCAAAGGGTCTTGGATTCTCAATCAAGGGCATATACCTGGGTTGCAGTTTCAATCCCAGGATGAGTCAGGGCTCATGCAAGAAGCAAGCAATCAATGTTTCTCTCTCTCTTTTCCTCTTTCTCCCTCCCTCCCTCCCCCCGCTCTTCCACTTTCTCTAAAAGGCAATGGAAAAATATACTCGGGGGCCCTAGCTGGTTTGGTTCCATGGATCGAGTGTCATCCTGTGGACTGAAGGGTCCTAGGTTCAATTCCGGTCAAGGGCACATCCCCGGGTTGCAGGCTTAATCCCATTATGGATCGTGTGGGAGGCAGCCAATCAATGATTCTCTCTCATCATTGATGTATCTATCCCTCTCCCTTTCTCTCTGAAATCAATAAATATATATTTTAAAAAAGAAAAGAAAGATATACTCAGGTGGATATGAAATGTCCTAAATAGGCAAATGTATAGAGATAGAAAGTGGGTAAGTGGTTGCCAGGGGCTTGGGGAAGGGATGTGTGAAGTGACTGCTAATGCTGTCTTTTGGAGGTGATGAAAACGTTCTAATATTAGATCATGGTGATGGTTTCACACCCTATAAATATACAAAACAACAACACTGCATTGCAATACTTTAAAGGAGTAAATTTTAAGATGCATGACCTAAACATCAATAAAGCTATTAAAGAGTTGTCTTCCTTCTTGGGAGTCTTACTAAACAAAATCACAGGGAACTGCTGGCTCATGTGAAGGCTTATATCCTCTGCAATAGACGGTGACAATTTTCCTTTTGCCAAGTTGCAGAAATGTGTCCCTTTAAAATTGTTCCTACTTCCAGATTCAAGAATTTTCCTTCTTAATTCAAAATATCCTTACAGCTCAGCTGGTGTGGCTCTGCGGTTGAGCATCAACATATGAACCAGGAGGTCATGGTTTGATTCCCAGTCAGGGCACATGCCTGGGTTGTGGGCTTGATCCCCAGTAGGGGATGTTCAGGAGACAGCTAATCAATGATTCTCTCTCATCATTGATTTTTCTCTCTCTCCCTTCCTTTCTAAAATCAATACAGTGGGGCTTTGACTTACAAGTTTAACTCATTCCGTGATGGAGCTCGTAATTCAAATTACTCATATGTCAAATCTTAAAGTGAACGAGTGAGACATGTGATGCTGGGCTGATGTTGTGGCGTTCACTGTGACGTTCGCTGCGCCAACTAGCGGTGGGGTATCTGAAGCTGGCTCATAACCCGAATTTTAGCTCGACACTCAAAGCAAAAAATTGGCCAAGAGACGGCTCGTATCTCGAAAAACTCATTAGTTGGAACACTCGTAAGTCAAGGCCCCACTGTAATATCTATACTAATAAAAGGATAATATGCTAATTAGACCGGACATCTTCCAGATGTCCATCTAGACAAAGCCACTGGGGGCCGAGGCAGAGGCAGTTAGGGACAATCAGGCCAGCAGGAGAGAGCAGTTAGGTGGTGATCAGGTCGGCCGGCAGAGGCGGTTAGTGGCAATCAGGCAGGAAGGCAGGCAGGTGAGAGGTTAGGAGCCAGTGGTCCCGGATTGTGAGAGGGATGTCCTGGATTGGAGAGGGTGCAGGCCGGGCTGAGGGACCCCTCCCTCTCACCCCCTTGTGCACAAATTTCATGCACTGGTCCTCATATATATCCTATCTAATAATAGAGAAACATGGTAACTAGCCATACCTCCGCTACCCTTCCCATTGGCTAATCAGGGCGATATGCAAATTAACTGCCAACCAAGGTGGCGGCCGGCAGCCAGGCAGCTTGAAGCGAACAGGAGGCTTGCTTGTTTCAGTGACGGAGGACTCCAACATTCCCCGCCTGCTGCTGCCGGCCTCTGAGCTTGCAGTTTAAGAAACATTGTTACAAATATAGAAGCTAAACAAAACCCCAGAAACCTGCTTTCAGCCAGCCGGCCTTCAGCCAGCAGGACCGCAACATTGTTTCAATTATAGAACAAACGCAGATCCCTGCTTTCAGCCAGCCAGGATCTCAGAACTGGAGTGAGCAGGATCGCAACAGTGTTACAATTATAGAACCCAAACAAACCAGATACCTGCTTTCAGCAGTGGAGGCCTCAGAGCTGGAGCCAAGCCTCAGAGCTAAAGCTGGCCCAGAATAAAAACAGAAAAGAAAAAAAGGACAGGTTGGGAGCTTCAGACACCCGTCAGCCTGAAAACAGCCCTCAGGCCCTCACCCAGACTGGCCAGGCACCCCAGTGGGGACCCCCACCCTGAAGGGTGTGTGACCAGCTGCAAACAGCCATCATCCCCTCACCCAGGCTGGCCAGGCACCCCAGTGGAGACCCCCACCCTGATCCAGGACACCCTTCAGGGCAAACCAGCCAGCACCCACCCGTGCACCAGGCCTCTATCCTATATAGTAAAAGGGTAATATGCCTCCCAGCACCGGGATCAGTGGAGATGAGAGGCCTCCCAGCACCGGGATCAGCGTGACAGGGGGCAGCGACCAAACCCCCTGATTGCCCTGCGGCTCTGTGTGTGACAGTGGTGGTGCCCCAACCCCCTGATCAGCCCTGCTCTGTGGGTGATAGAAGGTGGCGCCCCAACCCCCTGATCCGCCCTGCTCTGTGTGTGATAGAGGGTGGTGCCCCAACCGCCCCCCACGGGCCCTGCTCTGTGTGTGACTGAGTAGAGCCATAACCTCCCCATCGGCCCTGCCCTGAGTGTGACAGGGTGCAGCGCCCCAACCCCCTGATCGACCCTGCTCTGTGTATGACAGGGTACGGAGCCCCAACCCCCCTAATGGGCCCTGCTCTGTGCATGACAGGGGGCGGTGTCCCAACTCCCCAATTGGCCCTGCTCTGAGTCCGACCAGGGGCTGCACCTAGGGATTTGGCCTGCCCTCTGCCACCTGGAGTGGGCCTAAGCCAGCAGGTCGTTATCTCCCGAGGGGTCCCAGACTGCGAGAGGGCACAGGCCGGGCTGAGGGACCCCCTCTCCCCCCTGAGTGCACAAATTTTTGTGCACTGGGCCTCTAGTATATATATAAAGAAAAGATCTTTACATTTTCATTCAAAAATGAAGCTGGTTCTTAAGTTAAATTTTTCTTCATCAGGACTCCATGTGATAGTGACTGAATTAAACGTCACAATGCTTCATTTCCTCACCTTCCATCCCTCCCACTATAGTACCCATTCCCTTCCCTGGGAGCACAGTGATAAGCTCTAGTGACCAATCAATCCAAAGAGAGCAAATTGATTTGTTCTTGGGTTATGATACATGGGTATTAAAGAAGAGAAGGTCTCTTTCTGATGGGAGTGCTAAACTAGTAGATCCTTGGGGCTGATCTCTCCATGTGGAGAAGCCAAGTAGAAATAAGCAAAGTTAAGAGAGGAAGCATGGAGTCCAGACTGCATTACTTGAGACCCTGGATCTAGCTGCCTTTGAAATACACTAGATCTTTGAAACACATGAATCTATAAATCTTCTCTACATTTAAGTTAGCTTAAATTGAGTTTCTCTTACTTTCAATGAAAAGAGCCCTCATACATTCTCACCCTCTCCCCAAGTTATGTGGTTAGGGTAGAATGTTATGGGAAATAAATTGTCAAGGCTAATTGAAAGGGTCAGCAATTATTATTAGATAGAAGAAAGGAAGGAAAAAATTAGGGAAGAAAAGAAGTAAGAGAAAGGGAAGGAAGAAGGAGGGAGAGAGAAAGGGAGCTCTTTAGTTGAAAAGGAATGAAAGATAAGAGACTTATCATGATTTTATCACGTATCAACATGTGAAGGGAAGGAATCTCCTAATTTGTCTTCCAATATTTGCGTGGATAATTTTTTTCTCCACTTTAAAATGGAGAGATAAAAAATAAATAATCGCCCTAGTTACTAAGATCAATGTAAAAGCCACTATCATCCACACAAAGGCAATCAATCATTGATCCTCCAGGGCCAGGTGAAAAACAAGTGAACCGCCTCCTGCCCCAGTGAGAACCAGGGTCAGAGCGTAGGACCGGAATGGTGCAAAGCAAGCCTGAACTGACGTAGGAGAGGCCAGATTATGTGAAATCTTGAAAGTTAACCTGAGGGTTTATAGACAGTTAAGAAAAGTGTCTAGAGTGCTTAGCTAAGGTAGTTACTCCATTATATTGCTGCCTCGGCCTCCATTAGGTTTGGCTGAATGGCCTGTGGGAGCCTTAATCTGACACTAGCTCCCTCATGCAAGTGCACACCCTAGACAACAGCCTGCAGACTCACAAGCAAATGTCAGTTCCCAATATGTCTTCCCCAAAGCCTTGTGATCAACAGTCTCCCCTGCCTACCAGCACTTTCACCTTGTGTACCTCTTAGTTCAGACCCCTGCGGGGCTTACCTAAACCCTGCCCTTTTCGTTTGAATTGGCTAATTCCACCTTGGCCCAGGCTCCTAACAAACCTTACAGAGCATGCTCCCCAAGTGTTGCCTCTCTCTGTCTTTACCTTGATCTCCCCTCTTGGCCCCTCAAGATGTGTGATGTACCTCTGTGAGTAACAAACTTCTCTATTTCAATTTCTCTTCTGGTCTGTTGAACTGCAACTCACTATCTGGCACCCTGTGCCCCACAGAGCAAATGTTAATTTAACAGAGTCATAACAGAACTACTAAAATCTTTGACTAGAGAAATAATATACTGAAAACAAAGACTTTGAAATACTAATTTTATTTTTTTAATGCAGGGTGGATAGAAATAGCAACAGACTCAAGTCCAATTATGCAGGCAATCTCAAGTGATCAGAGCCTTCACAAACTGCCTTTCTTCCTTGCATCACCAAATTTATTTAAAGCAAAATCTATGATTAGTCTTCACTTGGTCACCTAGCCTTTACTCCTCAATTCACCACAATATGATTTCTGCATCTGAAATCATTCTTGCTAAAATACCATTGATCTATTAATCACTAAATCAATGGACAATTTTTCATTTCTTCTCTTAACTGAATGGTCATTAACCAAGATAACTGACCACTCCATCTGCATTAGTTTGTGAACACTGTCATAACAAAGTATTACAAACGGGGTGGCTTACACAATAGGAATGTATTGTCTCACAGTTGTGAAGGCTAGACAGCTGAACCCTGGTGTCTGCAGAGCTGTTTACTTCTGAGGGCTGAGGAAGGCGGATCTGGTCCAGTGCTCTATCCATGACGTAGACAGCTATCCTCATTCACAGGGCACTGTCCCTGTATGTGACTCCGTGTCCAAATTTCCCCTTTTTATAAGGACACCAGTCATATTAGATTGGGCCCACCTTAATGATCTCCCTATAACTTGATTATCTCTGTAGAGACTATCTCTAAATAAGGTCACATTCTGAGGAATGAGGGAGGGGGTAGGATTTCAGTATATGAATTTGGGAGGGAGAACACAACTTAACCTTTAACTCTTTCCTTGACGTTCTTCTCCCTGGCTTCTTTAGAGCTATCTCTCCTACATCTCTAACTGCTCTTCCTCATTCTCTTTTACTGGTTTCTCTTCCTTCACCTGACCATTAAATATTTATGTTTCCCAGGATTTGTGTTCCTGTTTTTCATTCCACCTGTTATGACTAGGGCTCCAAGCCTGCATGGCTTTAAATGTCATATATATATAGGGGTTTCCAAAGTTTAGGGTGTTTGTTATCTCCATTCCAAGGTCACTACTCTATTCTCAAATTCTGTATCTAAAGTCCAGTCTCTTGCATTTGTCAAAATCCATAGAATTTTACAGCACAAAGATAACCATTAACATGTGCAAATTAGAAAAAAAATAATTTAAGATATTAGAGGATCCAGAATACAGAATGTGACTAAAACAATTTATAACATCACTGAATGGGCATTAGGAAAAGGAGCTGACACCTGTAACTGAAAATTAGTGGAGTCTATGAGACTAAGGGCAGAATAAACAATACATAAGCACAGTACTTCAGTTGATGTAGTTTTCCCCCCAAAGAGTTCTGGTTAACAATTCTAACACTGCTACATATGTGTGGTAGAATTGAACAATCAAACACATAGATGGTGGATGGGGGAAGCCAGGTTTTTCACTATTGGAATGAAGGTTAGAGATAAGCAAGAGAGGGAAGCTAGAAAAATCCCTGTGATGATGGATTAAAGTTTGAGACATCAGTGTGGATGCATGTATATTTTAATCTAGTCACAGATGTTTTCATATAGAGATACTTATAGATATGTGTATACAGAGAGATCAGTGTGCACACATATATTTTCTTGCTCTCTCAGCTGACAAAAACTAGAAGCAATAACACCCAAGTAGTATTGAGCACATTTAGCACTCATACGTTGGTTTCTAAAACTATTCTCCAATAAACTAAACCAGGACTCCTTGGGAAAATGACTGATTCTAGGACTGGGGCTGGAAATGTACAAAATGAGCTGGAACATCTTATGGTGTCAGACAGTAAGGAAGTGCTGAGAGACAAAACCCAACCTCACAATTATGGAAGTCTGTCAGAGAGACACAGGGGCCAATAGAAGGAGCTCCAATGGCCAAAGCCGGACTGCTGTGATAAATGAGGTAGTGCTGAATTATAACCCAAGTATTCAAAAACACCCACGAGTCACACTCATCTAAATAGATGACTAAGTAAATTAACAAATGGGAGTGAGTTCCTAAGTCTCTTATGCCGAAGTCTACACAGTTGATGCAGGTACTCTACCTTCGACAAGGTGGAGCACAGCTCCCCTCTTTAATCACTCAGTGTTTACTTATTTGAGATATAATTATATCTTGACAATTGAAAAGTCTTTTTTGAATATCCCTTGTTTTATTAAAAAGAGAGTGGGTAAAAGAAAAAAATATTTAATTCACTATAATGATGAATAGGAAAAGTGATGGACACTGCATTTTGCTCATAAATTGTGCCTTAATAAATAATAAAAAGTAGGTTTTCTTTCTTTGGGGTCCAACCCCAGCAGGTCCAGGGGTTCCCAAAGGTGTGGACGGAGTCAGTGAAGAAGAAATGAAATGGAGACAGTGTTCAGTTGATCAGCAGCCTAGCCAGGTTCTCCGGTCAGGTTCTCCAGCCAGGTTCTGTTCTAGGTTCTCGCCAGGTTCTGTCTTTATTCTCCTGTTACATCTGTATTTATACCATTTGATTTTAATCCTATCCATTCTATTCCAAAGTTTAGGGTGTTTGTTATCTCCATTCCAAGGTCACTACTCTATTGTTCTGTTAAGCTACAAGGAAGTAACTGAAGGAGATTATCTAAGTAAAGATTATGTAGCTTAATCATGATTGTTAGTAGTTAAAGTGATTAACTACCTGCCTGGCACTTAGTTAAGGGGTTTTACTGATTTATTCCCTTCTTTAGTCCTGTTAATCCCTAACTCCAGGGAAAAATCCTCACCTGGGAAACAACCTTTCTCGGAGAGGTGACCTTGGTTAAAACACATAGCGCTACGTAGGGGAGCAAACATATTAAGAACAGTATGCCATATACGCCAGGTCCCTTAAAACATATGCTGTGCAAATTTTTCTTCCTTGCAGCGACTGTGTCAAGCAGCAAGGATGGACCGGCTTCTGGCATCTTTCTAACTGCAAAAACAAAAAAAGGAAGGAAGAAAGAAAGAAATTCGGTAACAACAATAAAAAACACTCCAGGCTTACATCCAGTGCTGAAATACAAAAGCATAAGTCAAAAGTAAGTGTGCCTTAATCTTCTATTTAGATACCATCAATAAAACATAAAACAGAACTGATGTAAACCAAAAATAATGATAATAATTTAAAATAAAGAAATGGAGGGGAAAAAAATCAAAATGTAAATAGCAAAGCAAAGCAGTTTCCAAAGTAATTTCCAGCTCCGTAATGACTGTGGAAAAAGCTCTTTTCACTAGATTAGCCTTCACATATTAAGAATTAAAAGCAGCCCAGCTGGCGTGGCTCAGTGGTTTAGCATCTGCCTTTGAGCCAGGAGGTCACCGTTAGATTCCTGGCAGGAGCACATGCCAGTTTGCAGGCTCAGTCCCCTGTGTGGGGTGTGAAGGAGGCAGCTGATCACTGATCTTCTTTCATCATTGATGTTTCTATCTCTCCATCTCCCATCTTCTCTGAAATAAATAAAAATATATTTTAAAAAATAATAAATATATATTTTTAAAAGAATTAAGAGCAGAAATATGCCAGAGGCAACTCGCATGGGGGGCCGGCGGCTGGAGCAAGGCTGTGCGCTGGGGTGAGCGGTCTCGGTGTGGGGGGCTGCAGCCAGCGGGTCTCCAGTCTCCATCGCTGGGGGCACAGAAGACCAGCGGCCACTGGTGGGAGGGTCCAGCGCCGCACTGATGCGCAGCACCAGCCAGGAAAGCTAATGGCCAGAGAGCAGGTGTCTCTTGCTGGACCCTGACAGTGTTGCTGAGAGCGACATGTTTGTGGAACACAGATGTGCAGGTTTGGGAATGGCTGCTGATAAGAATAAGTTTCCTGGAGACAGTGTTGGCACTAGACGGTGCCGAATCAAGGGAAGATTGGTTTAGGTCTTCAGTCAGGGTTTTACCGTTTTCGGAGTCAGTCTGTCAGGAGCACATGTCCAAAAGATCTGCAAAATCATGGATCAGCCCATGCCATGGGGTTCCAGTGATTGGACTGAATGACTCTAGGGGAGCACAGGTCCAAGAGAGAGTAGCGTCTTTGGCCGACTATGCAGATATCTTTCTGAGGAATGTCATGGTATTGGGAGTCATCCCTCCGATTTCTCCGATCATGGGCCCATGTGCTGGTGGGGCTGTCTACTCCCCAGCCCTAACACACTTCACGTTCATGGCAAAGGACACCTTCTACCTGTTCATCACTGGCCCTGATGTTGTGAAGTCTGTCACCAGTGAGGACGTTAGGCGGGAGGAGCTTGGTGGTGCCAGGACCCTCACCACCATATCAGGTATTGCTCACAGAGCTTTTGAAAATGATGTGGACCCTGTGCGATCTCCCGGAGTTCTTCAATTACCTGCCCCTCGGTAGCCGAATCCGGTTCCCATCGGTGAGTGCCATGATCCCAGTGACTATCTGTTCCTGAGCTCAACACAATTGTCCCTTTGGAACCTACCCCAGCCTTCAACATGGTGGACATCATACACTCTGTTGTTGATGGGAGGGAATTTTTTGAGATCATGCCCAATTATGCCAAGAACATAATTACTGGTTTTGCAAGAAGGAATAGGAGGAGAGTTGGAATTGTTGGCAACCAACCAAAGGTGGCTTCAGGATGCTTGGATATTAATTCATCTGTGAAAGGGGCTCATTTTGTCCGATTCTGTGATGCATTCAACATTCCAGGCCTGGCTGGTGTGGCTCAGTGGTTGAACATTGACCTATGAACCAGGAGGTCACGGTTTGATTCCCAGTCAGGGCACATGCCTAGGTTGTGGGCTTGGTCCCCAGTGGGGGGCATGCAATTGTTCTCTCTCATCATTGATGTTTACCTCGCTCGCTCTCTCCCTTCCTTTCTAAAATCAATAAAAAATATATTTTAAAAAAACAACAACAAAATGACATTCCATTCATCACTTTTGTTGATGTCCCTGGCTTTCTGCCTGGCACAGCACAGGAATACAGGGGCACCATCAGGCATGGTGCCAAACTTCTCCATGCATTTGCTGAGGCAACTGTGCCCAAAGTCACAGTCATCACCAGGAAGGCCTCTGGTGGTGCCTATGATGTCATGAGCACCAAACACCTATGTGGTGACACCAACTATACCTGGCCCACAGCAGAGATTGCAGTCACGGGAGCAAAGGTTTCTGTGGAGACCATTTTCAAAGGGCATGAGAATGTGGAAGATGCTCAAGCAGAATGGATCAGCAGGTTTGCCAGTCCTTCTCCTGCAGCAGTGGGAGGATTTGTGGATGGCATCATTCAGCCTATCGCTACACGCGCCTGAATTTGCTCCGACCTGGATGTTTTAGCCAGCAAGAAGGTACAACGTCCTTGGAGGAAGCATGCAAATATTCTATTGTAAACTAATCAAAGGAAAATAAACCAAGAGCTAATTACTTCCTGGCCATTTGAACTCATCCCTTCCTTTTTTGCAATCATGAAACCATTGAATCTAAATAACAGTGATTACTTGGAATGCCAAGTTTATTAAATTCTAGAAAGATTTCATTTGTGCCATACTGTAAAATTATTTGCTTTATTAAAATGTTAATCAATTTTAAAAAAGAATTAAGAGCAGCCTCTAGTGGCAGGTTAGGGATTTTACAAAGAGGCCTTACAGAAACCAAAATGTCTTTTTTTTACTATAATCATGCACCCCATTATGACTGCATATATGATGGTAATCCCATAAGATTATAATGGAGCTGAATATTTCCTATTGCCTAATGATGCCATAACTGTCTTAAAGTCATAGTGCAACATATTACTCACATGTTTGTGGTGATGCTGGTGTAAACAAACCTACTGTGCTGCCAGTCATATAAAATATAACACATATAAGTATATGTAGTACATAATATTTGATAATAATGTGATTATAAGTTTATGTATTTGCTGTACTACAATTAAAAATATATAATTTTTAAACTAAATTTATCAGGAAAACACTGGTTAATAGTTATATAATTTCCAGGTGTACATGGTTATAATTTGTGTGCTCCTCACACAAAGTCTAGTTTCCTTCCATTACCATGTATTTGACACCCTTTACCCACCTTGCTCTCCCCCACCCTCTTTTCCCTCTTGTAATCACCATTCATTTACTACATTTTTAAATGTTTTTTTAAATTTATTTGAGAGAGAGAAAGAAAGATAAAAATATCGATCTGTTGTTCTACTTATTTATGTATCCATTGGTTAATTCTTATATGTGCCCTGCTGGGGATTGAGCCCATAACCTTGGCATATCAGGATGACACTCTAACCAACTGAGCTACCTGGCCAGGGCTACTACATTCTTTATTGTTATTTTAGAGTGTACTCTTTCCACTTATAAACATAATAGCTTGTTGTAAAGCATTGATGTAATGTTATGCATATATATGCAGCCTCATATATCTTATTTACCATATCTCTTTATTGCATGATTATCTCTTGTGTTTATTTAATCTCATGTTGTTTTATGAATTTAGTGTAGCCTAAGTGTACAGTGTTTATAAAGTCCATAGTAGTGTACAGTAATTTCCCAGGCCTTTACATTCCACTCACCACTCACTCACTAACTGACTCACCTGAAGCAACTTCTAGTCCTGCAAGTTCTGTTCATGGAAAGGGCCCTATACAGGTGAACCATTTATCTTTTAGGCCATATTTTTACTGTACCTTTTCTTTGTTTAGATACTAGTCATCGTGTTATAGTTGCCTACCGTACTCAGTACAGTAACATTCTGTACCAATTTGTAGCCAGGGAGCAATAGGCTAGACCAGTGGTTGGCAAACTGCGGCTCGCGAGCCACATGCGGCTCTTTGGCCCCTTGAGTGTGGCTCTTCCACAAAATACCACGTTCTGGCGCGCACATAGAGGGCGACTGAAACTTTGTGGCCCATGCGCAGAAGTCGGTTTTCGGCCTGGGAGAGTCTATTTTGAAGAAGTGGCGTTAGAAGAAGTGGGGAGTGGACATATAAAGAGGATGAACAAAAGGAGAGAGACGAAACAAGTGTACAAGACAAGTGTGGATGGGAGAGTTGGAAGGGGTCAACTGCAGCGAACGTACCTCAATCAAATTGAGGACGTTTTTAGCAAAGGCCAGCTTAGGAGTACCCTAATTAAGTTAATAACAATATACCTACCTATATAGTTTAAGTTTAAAAAATTTGGCTCTCAAAAGAAATTTCAATCGTTGTACTGTTGATATTTGGCTCTGTTGACTAATGAGTTTGCCGACCACTGGGCTAGACCATATATCCTACGTGTGTACCATTAGGTACACACATTTGGTTATACCGTGTAGGTTGTGTAAGTGCACTCCATGATGTCTTGCACAATGATGAAATTGCCTAATGTTGCATTTCTCAGGACATATCCTGCATTACACAGCTCATGACTGTATTTGCTCTGAGCAAAAAGTACATTTCATCCAAGGAACCCAAGGAAATTCAGAGCCAAATTTGCTAATCAACTTTAGCCATTATGCATAATCTCACCACATCTTAAGTGTTCTTAATGCTTATATTTTGTGTTCTTTTTTATATGTGTAGTTTTAAAAACTACTTTAAATTCTTTGTGGACAGAGATAGGCTATCAGCTGAATAAGCTATTATCTGAATCATGGAGATGACATGAGTGTTTTCTTTTTCTTTTCAGTTCATTTTTTTTTTCTCTTTATTGAATGAGATATTACAAATGTGTCCTTATCCCCTCAATGTCCCCTCATCCCCCCTGGGTGTTTTCTTATAAGAAAAAAAACCTGGCAGAAACCTAAATGAAGACAAATAGGTTTGAGGAACTGAAGTCCAACTGTCCCTTAGTCTTTCTCTCTGAATAGGAGTGGCCCAAAGTAGAAATATTTTGAGGAAAATAGAAATAGCTCCTCCCCCCAAGAAACAGTGAATTTACCTGAATCTCATTGCATCTTTTCAAAAGGGGCTACTTTCTCCAAAGGGCAGGAAAAAGGCTGGAATATACCAAATAAACATGTTCTTGATTTATACCCCTGCGTTTCTCCTTCCTCTGAACTCCAGTATAGTTTTTCAAACCCTTGGTTTCTAACCACTTAAGAAATCAAAGACGAGTAAGTAAATAAGTGAAGTGTTCTTTCCCGTCAGTTATTGCTACAGAGACACCGAGGTTCCTGTGAATAAAACTCAAAGAGTGCCCCTGGGATGTAAGGTTTGCCCACAGTGACAGCTCTACTGCTAGGGCGCAAACGGTGCTCCGCGACACCCGGTCTACAGGAACAATCAGAAAGCTCTGAGAGCGCCCAGGGGCTGACGTTTTTTAAGTTTCCCCAAACTGGGGACTCGGTAAAACAGAGTCACTGCAGGAGAAGGCGTGCAGAGTGTCACGGATCCTCGCTTCCCTGGACTTTTACCCAGGCTCCATCAGCTGGAAACGTGCGTGATGGTGAAACCGCAAACCTCAGGCGCCTTCCCGGTGTGGAACGCCCTTCCCTGTTCTCTGGAGCCCCAGAGGGTGGCCTCCGCTTCTTCCAGGGCGGCCGGCAGGGGTCGCGCCTCCGCCCTCCGGGCCATGCCCACCCCCACCCTCCATCCCCCATCCCCCACCCCCGCCAGCAGCCGCCGCCGGGTACCGGGTCCCCGCGCGCTCCATCCACCTCCATCCACCTCCACGCACCTCCATCCATCTCCAACCAGGAGCCAGAGGACCAGTGAGAGCGTCAGGCTTCTCAGCAAACAGCGCGCTCGGCCTCGGAGGGGAAGGAGGAAGCCTGGGGACAGGGGGCAGGTGAGCGGAACCCCGACGAGGACCTGGGTGGGCTCCGGCCCCGGGATCCCCGCCACGCTGCCCCCAGAGTGCCCGGGCCGGACGCAGCGACCGGGGAGGCGGGCCAGCCGGGACCTGCCAGCAGGCTCCTCCCTTGCCTGGACTTAGTCACGTCTCCATGGAAATCCTAATAATTGTTCCTTCACCTGAGAAAAGAGAGTGGAAACAAAACATTTTTAAACCGTGACAGGCCCCTGTCTCCCACGAGTTCCTCCTGAAATGACTTCAAGGGAGAGTGACTCATAAAACAATATTACCTTCTTTCACATAATTAATAAAGCCATTTAAAATTTTTTTGAGTTTCTCTGCTTGTCTTTCACCCGTGCTTTCTAATAATTTAATCTAGACTATACTTTATTTATTAAAATTTTCTACCTCCTCCTAGGAGTGCTGCGATGATGAATTAATATTTGCTGAGCACTTGGAAGGTGGAGCTACCCTAATATTATTGGGACAGAGACAACGATAACTTGATGGGATTGGTAACCGGTGCCATCTGCTATGTTAACTGAGATTACATTGTCAAAAGGCTTTGCCTATTCAGGCCCAGTGGTTGAGTATAGTAGTAATTATCCAGGTAATTTAAATTTCACAGAAAATGGAACCCTGCTTTGAAAGAGAGTGAATCTCCTGATAGATTGTTTTGTTTTGTTCCATTATTATTGCCATATTTAATCTAATCAGGTGTGTAAATCTAATCACCCATGCAACTTCTCAATTTTAATTTCTCCTTTCCTGTGATTTAAAATGAATTATTTTAAGACCAGGTTTGCATTAACAGATTGAGACATAAATGCTCTACCTTTCACGGCAGTACCAGTATTTTACTTTATATTCAGGTATAATGACTTAAATAAAACTCCAAAGAATTTAAAATATTTTTAGATCTGTATCATTGCTTGCACAGCATTTCTGACTAGGAGAGAGGAATAAGGTTGATAATGTCTTAATTTTTCTGAGGTATATGGTAGCCAGAGCAAAGATAGCCATCACATCTAGACTTAGGTTTCAGTTAAACTTATTCCCATCATAACAATTATTAGGATGATTGCTTTAATTCCCTCACTAAACTTTGCTAATGTTATCATGGCCATAGCCCTCAAAATAACATGGTTCCAAACAGGTTTCAAAAGTAATCTGAAGAGTTTTAGCAATAAATTTTTTTCAGTGCAAGGTTTTTTACTGTAGTGTTCTAAAATATCCAGCAAGCAGCTCTAATCATCATTATGAAACTTGCCTATATTCAAGCACAGAAAACATACAAATGTAATATCATAAAAGTAGGCCAGACCACGATCATCAACCTAATAGTCATCATCATTTATATCATTTATTACATTACTCAGTGCAGCAGTGCCAAAAAGGGAAGTAATATTGTGAATTCACTAGAGGGAGCAATTCTTTTTAGTAAATTAGTATTACTTTGCTTAGCTCTACGCATAGTAGTCCTAGACTACATAACTTGGGAGCAAAAATATGCAGGATTCATGAGAGAGATCTCAGGGAAGAGGCAATGTCATTTCAAGGTTTGTTTAGAGGTTTTCTTTGAAGCATCTGAGAAGAAAAGAGAGCTTGAAAACACAAGCTAGATTATAGCCACGGTAGGAATACTAAGGCTGGACATCTATCAGCATTTCCATTTTATTGTAACTTTCACACATTTGCCCTTTTAGTACAAGAAATACTGTCAGGGCACCTAATCCATTAAAAGTTCAATAAGAGATCAACCAAAGAACTTGTATGTGTTCATATACGCATAACCAATGAACACAGACAGTAGGGAGTGAGGGCATGTGTTTGGGGGTGGGAGCAGCCGAGGAGAGTTCAATGGGGGAAAAAGAAGACATATGTAATACTTTAAACAATAAAGAATTTTAAAAAATTAGAGAAACTCCTGGTAAAGTTCCCTTCCTACACCAGTTTTTTTTCCAACTAAATCTTTTAGAAAGGAATGGGAGACAACTGTAGGGTCATTCTCATTTTTATTTCTTAACAATGAGCTTAAAATCAGTATTCCCCATGCAAAATTTTGGTACTCTTCATTCCCACCTTTTAAAAAAAAAAAAAAAAAAAAAAAAAAAAAAAAAAAAGTTCAACAACAATCACTGTCCCAATAGCTAGATCCCAAGTGTCTGAAATCAATGCAAAGAAACTCCAGATTCAATTGAATGAAGATACTTATCCCAGTTAGTAACATAAGTGACAGATGTACAGACCTATTCATATTTCTGCTATACATTTCTGTTTTTTAGTTGTTGGTGACTTGCCCTCAACAATTCATTTAGATTTGCATCCTATTTGATATATTTGACACTTAGGATTTAGCCAGAAAAAATACTTTTAAACAAAATTAATATGGAATTAATAGTATTTATACAATTGTACCTAATTTTATTAAGTCTTTTTAATTTTATTTTTTCCATCATCATGTATCCCCTCTATGCCCTCTTTTATTTCTACTGCCCCCACTCCTGCATCACCACACCGTTGTCCATGCCCATGAGTTCTCTCTCTCTTTTATTTTCTTTTTTATTCAATCCCGCTGAGCTCCCCAACATCCCATCACCACCACCAGAGCTGCCTGCTTGCTCTCTATGTATGAGTCTTTCTCTATTCAGTTTGTTCATTAAACTCCACATATAAGTGAAATCACATGACATTTGTCTTTCTCTGACTGGCTTATTTCACTTAGCATACTGTTCTCCACGTCCATCCGTGCTGTTGCAAAGGGTTAAGTTTTGATCACCTGTTAAATGTTGGTATTTAATAATATAGATTTGGCCCTTCAAAATAAAACAAACTGTGTTATCATTGAATTAATCCTAAATTTAGTAATGCCAAAGATGGTACATTTTAAAATGATAGTTTTATTTATGAAATAATTCACTCAATACATATTTAGTGAATTTCTACCTGATGCTGGACACTGTTAGGATCTGAGTATACAAAGATTTAAAAAAAAAAGATCCATTTTAGCTCACAATTTAGTGATCTTAAACTAAAATTTCCCTAAAAACTTAATTACATTTGTGTTTCTTTAACTATGTATTTTAAAAGCTTTCTCAAATCCTTTACTTAAAAGAGTAACATTTCTTTTTTTTTTTTTTATCACTGGGAAACTATTATAGGAGCTCAGTATTTAAAGAAAAGTTTTAGAGTCTTCCAAATATTAGACATGTTTAGAATATAAATTGTCAATTCTGGCAGCTCTAAGTCAAGTATTTACTACTATTTATTTGTGTGTGAATGGGCCAGATGTCCTCCAAACTGCATTCTCCAAACACTTTCCCTTAAAACACTTCTCAAAAGAATGCAATCTGGATATTTATGCTATTGAATTAATGGTTTTCATCTTGTTTTCACTTAAGAATGATGAAGGAGGATAGGTGACGATGAATCCCTGGTAATGGTCAGAGTATTCCACACTGAACCTCTCTTTTTTCCTGTTACACTATTTAAAATAATATATATTTCTACAGTGTTATAAAGTACTGGATTAACCATAGTCTTTTATAACCATAATAATGTATCAATGCAACTATAAAATTATATTCTAAAATATAAAGCTGTATATCCTTTGTTGCACTGTTGCTGTCATTCCAAATGCTATTCTATGAACTTAAGTATAATATCAGAGCCACAAAGGAAGAGCCACACCTGAAATATATTAGGAATAATTTTTGTTGAAGATAGATGAATTTTCTTTGAAGTCAAAAACTGTGAAAACTCACTTTAAATTGTGACTTTAAAAAATATTAAACTTTCATAAATATTCTACGTGCCAATACAATGAGATATTTTGATACTGTCATTTAACTTATACATTTCAGAAAATAGAAATTCATTCGTTCTACATTTATATTTTTCTTTTCTTTTAAAATTATATGAGGTTACTGCCCATTATAGAAAATAAATACATACCAATAAAAAATTATACTCAGTATTAAAAGACATTCTGGCAATCTTTTACTTGGCTTATGTTGTAATGTCCTTAAAACTATATCTTCAGCCAAAACCGGTTTGGCTCAGTGGATAGAGCGTCGGCCTGCTGACTGGAGGGTCCTGGGTTCGATTCCGGTCAGGGGCATATACCTGGGTTGCGGGCACGTCCCTGGTGGGAGATGTGCAGGAGGCGGCTGATCGATGTTTCTCTCTCATCAATGTTTCTGGCTCTCTATCTCTCTCCCTTCCTCTCTGTGAAAAATCAATAAAATATATTTAATAAAAAACAAAACAAAACAAAACAAAACAAAAAAACTATATCTTCAAACATAGTTAGTTTAACAGTGGCTTTAGAATTAAAAAGCCCTCAGCCTTCCTAAGAAGGAAACTAGATACATTATTTTTTCAGTATTTTACATCTTTAATATTATCACACATAAATAGCCATCCAATGTGAAAAGTAGGTATCGTCATGATCAGAAATATCCTGTCTTAGAAATTTTCCAGATTCTAAACCCAGACCAATTCAGTTTTTAAAGAAACTGAATTTAATTGCAATATACATTGAAAATGAGTGTTCTCCATTCTCCTTAATGATACTTAAGATTACCTCATTTTACCACCACAAGGAAAACAAATTTCTACCTATTTGCAAAGCCTTGGCCCTTGGCTTTTTGTGTATTTGCAGTTTATAAATGTTAATCCCAGTGGATCCCGGGGACTGGTGGAGGCTCATAGGCTGGGAACATATTTTGTAAGATGTGAAAAAGCAGACATTCTTCCTCCATTAGAAAGCAAAGAATTTAAGAACTTTGAACTATAATCTGAAAATCTTGGCATATTAACTAAGATTTTGAAAGGCAAGTATCCTTTGAATGTTGATGTATTTATGAATACTTTGCCTCATATATATTTCTACTTAATCTATACTGGTAATATAAAATAAAATTAAAGATGATAGAAAAATAACGTAGGAAGCTTAGACTGGAGGAGCAATGATAACAAAAATTCTTAAACATAAGATTTTTCTAAGAAAACAATTTAAGAATGGGCTTTTGCATTCTTGGGGAAGAGCTCAGAACACTGAGCCTGTGTAACATCAAAAAAACTGTGTACTTCAGACTTAAGGTTGGCATTTTAATATACATTATTCTAGTAAAGTTATGATTACTGTCATAATTTGAGAAACGAAAATATTTTTAAAAATATAATTATGCTTATCAGGATCTTCGTTTTTAAAGTATGATAAATAAATCAATGTTTGCATAACATTTACATGTGCTCTACGTAAATTATTCATTTATAGATGGTAAAACTTAAAAAATATTATTTTATAGCTTCAAAGACAATTGGTAAAAGACTATGGTTTTTTTTTCCACATTGCTGTTTAAAGAAATATTATTGCATTAGACAAAATTTTCTAATAAATAAAGTATTGCAGATATATTATTTTTATAATTGCAAATACTCTCCTAAAAATAATTCCAAAGTTATTTTTAAGGATGAGGACGTCAATTCATCTTCCTTGCAGTTTTATTTTTATTATTTATTTATTTTTATTCTTAATCCTCACCCGAGGATATTTTTTCCATTGATTTTTAGAAAGAGTAGAAGAGAGAGGGAGAGTCAGAGAGAAACACCGATGTGAGAGAGACACATGAATTGGTTGCATCCTGCATGTCCCTGACCAGGACCAGGAGCCTGCAACCCAGGTATGTGCCCTTGACTGAAATTGAACTCGGGACCCTTGAGTCCACAGGCCGATGCTCTGTTCACTGAGCCAAACTGGCCAGGGCTATTTTTATTATTTAAGAAAAAAAATATATCTCTAAAAGACCCCAAAATTATGAATAGTACCTTGAGAATTAAGAGTTAGGAATTGTCAGCTCTTTTTCCAGTTCTGTCATCAACAATTAACATGACTTTGCTTAGCTGATTGAAAGCTTAGCACTTATACATATGGCACATAATGGACCCTCTAGACCAGTGGTTCTCAACCTTCCTAATGCCACGACCCTTTAATACAGTTCCTCATGTTGTGGTGACCTCCAATTTCATTGTTACAAATTGAACATAAATAAAGCATAGTGATTAATCACAAAAACAATATGTGTTTTCCGATGGTCTTAGGAGACCCCTGTGAAAGGGTCGTTCAACCCCCAAAGGGGTCGCGACCCACAGGTTGAGAACCGCTGCTCTAGACCAAGCAGGTCAAGCTCAAAGGCTAACACAGGCTAAATAAACAAGATTTACATTTATGTGGGCTGCAAAACAAAAACTTCAATTTTCATAGAAACGTAAGTTTATTTTGATAGAGACATGCTGATTACAAAGGGCTGAAATAAATGAGTCATCGTTAACATAAAATAGAAAATTTTAATAAAAATTAATATTTTTTCTTGAACATTAACTTACCAGACACTGAACAACTGCACAAATTAATAAGTGTAACCCAAATAAACTTATTTTTCTTCTTCTCCGAAAGCAAAATATTTCCTGTTGCGCACACCAAACAATTCAGTACAAGACTAATGACTTGGCAAGTTGCAGTCAATTTGCACGTTTCTCTTTTATTAGATTAGACTTCCTAGTTCCCACCTCACTGAAGGTGACAGTGTTGCTCAATATCTGTCACTGTATTAAAATTATCCTCCTTCCTTCCAGTTTCTAATAACATCTTCTTCCTCATCAACCTCCTCAAAGACTATCAGGCTTATAATAACAGTGTCTTCAAGACAGTTTCAACAGCCACTAACACTGTCTTCAGTGTCCTTCAGTTTCTGGCACTGCCGGATCCCAGTGCCTCTTCCATATTTCTCAGGTTGTGTACGACAGCAACCTACTTCTAGATATGTTACCTGTTAATGTGTAACAAATTACTGCAAAAGGTAGTGGATCAAAACAAAATAAACATTGACTATTTCAGTTTCTGCGAGTCAGGAATTTGGGAACAGTTTCTCTCAGTGGTCCGGTTCAGAGTCTTTCAGGAGGTTGGATTCCAGACAGTGGCTGAGTTTGTAGTCATCTGAAAGTTTGGAGCTATGCTGGCCAGCATGATTCAGTGGTTGAGCATTGACCTATGAACCAGGAGTTTGCGGTTCTATTCCTGGTTGGGGCGTATGCCCGGGTTAGGGGTTTGATCCCCGGTATGGAGCGTGAAGGAGGCAGCCAATCAATTATTTTCTCTCATCTTTGATGTTTCTATCTCTCTTTCCCTCTCCCCTCCTCTCTGAAATCAAAAAATATATATATTAAAAAAAAAAAAACATGAAAGTTTGGAGCTGCATGTTCTGCTACAGAGATATTCCCTCACACGGCTGGAAAGTGCATGCTGACTGTTGGACAGTGGCCAGCAGCCTCAGTTCCTCACCACATGCACCTCTTCATAGGGCTGTCTGAGTGACCTCCAGAGAGAGTGATCCAAAGGAAAGCACAGTGGAAACTGCTATAACTATTATGCCCTAGTCTTCAAAACCACACATCGTCATTTCCTCAATATCTTATTAGCTACATAGGCCAACCTTATTCACTGTGAGAGGTGACACAAGATGTGAATACAGGAACTTATAGGAATCACTAGAGGCCCGGTGCACAAAAATTTGTGCACTCGGGGGGAAGGGGGGTCCCTCAGCCCGGCCTGTGCCCTCTCGCAGTCTGGGACCCCTTGGGAGATAACGACCTGCTGGCTTAGGCCTGCTTCTGGGTGGCAGAGGGCAGGCCTAATCCCTAGGTGCAGCCCCTGGTCGGGCTCAGAGCAGGGCCGATTGGGGAGTTGGGGTGCCGTCCCCTGTCATGCACAGAGCAGGGAGGATCGGGAGGTTGCTATGCCACCCCTAGTCACGCTCAGGGTAGGGCTGATTGGGGGGTTGGGGCACCGCCCCCTGTCACACTCAAGGCAGGGTCGATGGGGAGGTTGCGGTGCCACCCCTGTCACTCACAGAGCAGGGCCAATCAGGGGGTTGGGCCATTGCCCCCTGTCAAACACAGAGCAGGGCCCATCAGGGGGGTTGGGGCTCCATACCCTGTCACGCACAGAGCAGGGCCGATCAGGTGGTTGAGGAGCTCCCCCCTGTCACACACAGAGCAAGGTGGATCAGGGGGTTGGGGCACCGCCACTGTCACACTCAGGGCAGGGCCAATGGGGAGGTTATGGCTCTACCCCATCACACACAGAGCAGGGCCCGTGAGGTGGGGGTTGGGGCGCCGCCCTCTATCACCCACAGAGCAGGGCCGATCAGGGGGTTGGGGCGCCACCAGTCTCACACTCAGGGCAGGGCCGATGGGGAGGTTATGGCTCTACCCCGTCACACACAGAGCAGGGCCGATCACGGGGTTGGGGCGCTGCCCCCTGTCACACACAGAGCAGGGCTGATCAGGGGGTTGGGGCGCCGCACCCTGTCACACACAGAGCCACAGGGCGATCAGGGGTTTGGGGAGCTCCCCCCATCAGGCACAGAGCAGGGCTGATCAGGGGGTTGGGGCGCCTTCCCCTGTCACGAACAGAGCAGGGCAGATAGGGAGGTTGTGGCCCGGCCCCCTGTCACGCACAGAGCCAAAGGGTGATCAGGGGGTTTGGGCGCTGCCCCCTGTCACGCTGATCCCAGTGCTGGGAGGCATATTACCCTTTTACTATATAGGATAGAGGCCTGGTGCACGGGTGGGTGCTGGCTGGTTTGCTCTGAAGGGTGTCCTGGATCAGGGTGGGGGTCCCCACTGGGGTGCCTGGCCAGCCTAGATCAGAGGATGATGGCTGTTTGCAGCTGGTCACACACCCTTCAGGGTGGGGGTCCCCACTGGGGTGCCTGGCCAGTCTGGGTGAGGGGCTGAGGGCTGTTTTCAGGCTGGCAGGTGACTGAAGCTCCCAACCGCTCCTTTTTTTCTTTTTTTATTCTGGGTCAGCTTTAGCTTTGAGGCTTGGCTCCAGCTCTTAGGCCTCTGCTGCTGAAAGCAGGTATCTGGCCTTTGTTTACCTTCTGTATTTGAAACAATGTTGCGATCCTGCTGGCTGAAGCCCGGCGGACTAAAGCAGGTTTCTGGGGTTTTGTTTAGCTTCTATATTTGTAACATAGTTGCTTAGAGTTGCAGCTCAGAGGCCTACAGCGGCAGGCAGGGAACGTTGGAGTCCTCCGTCACTGAAGCAAGCAAGCCTCATGTTAGTTTCAAGCTGCCTGGCTGCCAGCTGCCATCTTGGCTGGCAGTTAATTTCCATATTGCCCTGATTAGCCAATGGGAAGGGTAGCAGTCGTACGCTAATTACCATGTTTCTCTTTTATTAGATAGGATTGGGGACATCATGAAGGCTGGCTACCACAGGCACTAAAATCCCTGATAATTTCTTTATTTTTTTAAAAAAAATATTTTTACTGATTTCAGAGAGGAAGAGAGAGGAAGAGAAAGATAGAAACATCAATGATGAGAGAGACTCATTGATTGGCTGCCTCCTGCATGCTCCACACTGGGGATTGAGCCTGCAACCTGGGCATGTGCCCTGACCAGGAATCAAACCATGACCTACTGGTTCATAGGTGAACACTTAACCTCTGAGCCGTGCTAGCTGGGCCTACATTATGGATTTTAGAAATCCAATTTATTGCCCTAGCTTGTTTGGCTCAGTGGCTAGAGCATTGGCCTGCGGACTGAAGGGTCCCGGGTTCGATCCCAGTTGGGGGCATGTACCTTGGTTGGGGGCACATTCCCAGTGAGTTGGGTAAGTATTGTACCAGTTTCTAGTGCAGGAGGCAGCTGATTGATGTTTCTTTCTCATCAATGTTTCTAGCTTTCTGTCCCTCTCCCTTCCTCTCTGTAAAAAAATCAATAAAATATATTTGTTTTAAAAAAAATCCAATTTATTAATAAATATGTTGCCAAACATTTGTGTCTCTAGGTCTATTTACAGTCTTAAAATTAACAAAATAACTACATATATTCTTACCTGCACCATTATAGAAATGACACATGCATTAAGTTCACTTTCTGTCAAATATAAATAGGGTTCCTATTCTCCTATGCACCATGATAATAGGGGATGCTAAGCAAAGGGCACCTCCCACTTTGTCAGGAACTCTTAATGTGTTTTGGACAGACAAAGCCCTCGAGTGAATGCTAAAAATTACTATAATTAAAATATTCTAATCTGGAAACCTGAAACATATAACTTAATTGCTATAGTTGTACACAAAATACCAACCTTTGGCAAAATTATGAGGTAGGCTAAATTCCTTATTCTTTGGGTACTAAATTCCTTAAGAATAGAAACAAGGTTTTTGTCATTGCTATTTTCTCCCAGTGGACTTAGCTAGATGCCCTATGCCCAGTAGATCCTTAACAAACATTTTTCAATTGGTGCATAGTTAGTAACTTATTGATAGATTATGAATGCCTCTCCCCTGAGCTCCTTGGTATCCAATTCCTCTTGCTTGTACTGGCAACCTACCGAAGTCTTCCCCCAGTGTTCTAAGATGGGAATCTTTTTCAATTTCCTTCTATCTAATCAAAATTTGATCTACTTTGATTATGAAGAAGTTGAACAATCTAATAACATTTAGGAACCTTTTATGGCAATGTCTGAATCATTAGACAACATTAACAAATGAAAATTTGGGGGCAAGCTTTTGGCTGCCTTGAAAACTATAAGTTGCCATCAATTTGACTTCTTAGCCAAACCAGTCTTGACTGAACATGCCAGCTGGTAAATCCTCTACCAGGAAATCTGGACATTCTGATGTTGGGATTCCAAGACTATATCTCTCAATATCTGCCTAGCCATGATTTCTTTTCTTGTTCACTCATGTTCAGAAATTTCTCAAATGAATAGCATTTCCCTATTTCTGTTAATGGTCACATGATTAAGTCAGTTACATAAACTCAAAAACTTGAAGTTTAATTGAATAAGAGAGGCCCAGTGCACAAATTCATGCACCTTGGAAGGAACTGTGGGCCATGAGGCTGCGGTACACACAGGGGCAGGTCTCAGCCCATCCTCCATGCCCCCACCTGGCCCCTCCCACTGCTCCCCTTACCCCTGTCTGCCAGCAGCCCCACTCCCACCAAGCTCTCACTTGCTGATGGCGCCAGGCTCACTCACACCCGCTGAAGGCACAGAATGATTGGGGCTGGTGCCAGCAGCTGGTGTGAGCAGCAGTTGCTGCCCTGATTGCCCCTCAGGAGCAGGGGGAGGTGGAAAAGCCCTCAGGGGTGATCTGGGTTGGCAGCCACCACTTACACCCACTGATGGTGCCGAGCAATCGGGACCAGCGCTAAGCACTGACAGTGGGTGTGAGTAGCAGCTCCAGGACCAGCAGCGTGTATGAGAGGGGCCATCGCCAGCAGCAGGTGTGACAGGCGGCTACCAGGAGAGGTGGAGAAACCCTGAGAGACAATTGGAGCCAGCAGCCACTGCTTGCACCTGCTGATGGTGCTGAGAGATCTGGGCTGGCTCTGTGTGCCAGCAGTGGGTGCAAGCAGCACCTCTGGTGCTGGCAGCGGGTGCGGGAGCAAAGAATTTTCAGTAACCACCAGAGGCTCACCCCATGACAGCGACCGGCACCCCACCTTGGTCTGGCACCCCTGCTCACCTGCTTCAACATCCCACCTAGGCTGATGCCCACCATGTTCCATGCATGCCCCTTGGTGGTCAGCGCACATCATAGCAACCGGTTGTTCTGTTGTTCCACCGTTTGGTCTATTTGCATATTAGCTTTTTATTATATAAGATGTTCTTCCCCAATATAACCTTTTGACTATCATTCTCAGCTTCATCTCCTCTTCTTTCTACTATATCCCATTTTGAACCTTTTATTGTACTTCTTGTTGCAGTTTGGTTACACATCCTTGCCACATTAACTTGCTAAAGCACAGCATCTATTCATTCATTGTACTGCTCAAAATGTCACTTTTACCTACTCAGTTCCTATACAATGCGCTCCAAACTTCCCAGCCCAGCTTCCACTGTCTGCCACATTCCAGCCACAATTTAGCTTTCTAGCCTTATCTTCTACTACTTCTCCACACTGGATTATTCTTGATTCATCAAACTCATTCCTCACCTACCATTCAGTCTTTATTGTGCCTTTTCCTCTGCCTAAAATTTTTTCCCTCTACTTTTATTAAAACGCTGCCTATCTTTCAAAGCCAAGACCAATAGGAACCTCAAACATGACATATTGATCCTCACAGCCAGAAGTATTCTTTCTTTTCTGAAAGTCTAAGATACTTTGTACCATTCCTAAGGTACTCACTGGATTCTAACAGGTTACATGAATTATCTCCTCTTGTATGTTTTAAGCTTCCTGTGAACATCAATTGTATCATTCCATGTGTAGAGGTTAACACATCTCCTTTACTCAGAGGTGATTGTTTTTTAGTTGGAACCATCATGAAATGAATTGGGTAAGTATTGTACATTGGTTTAGGGGTGGTGAGTAGAAAAGCAGTACCATGTGGTAAAGAGAAAAACCTTTGGATGTCAAACATCCAAAATTCATTTTTACCAGTTTCTAGTTAGATGATTTTGAAAAAATTAACTAACCTCCTGGTGCTTCAATTTCCTTTTCTGTAAAATGGGAAAGCAGTGCCTATTTCGTAGATTTGTTGTCATAATTAAGTGAGGTGTTGTGTATAAAACACTTATCTTAACACATTATTATCTTGTGTCTTCTATTATTCCTAGATAGAGTCTTGTAACAATGTTTAATAACTTTTTATTAAATAAATGAATTATTTAAAGAACAAACATATGAATTATATTTTAAATATACATGTACATTTAAAATTAAAAAACATTAGCAGAGTATAGAAGATAGGGTAAAAAATAGAAGAGAAAAATAAGGAACAAGATATAATTCTTTGTAAGTGATCAAGAAGAAATTTAATTTTGGACATAGACTTATAGTCTTAAGTCTACAGAATACGTTGGAAATTTCTCACACTTTTCTAATGGGAAGATTTAATTATCTATTCTTAATTCTAACAGTTCACATCTTAAATTACATATAAAAATGTTTAAATACTGCAGCTAATGGGAGGCTCAGCCAGGCTCCCGATTCTCAGCTACTGGGGAATTTCTGTGTCAGACCACCCACTGTGAAACTGAAAACTTGGTGCCTTTGTCAGTGGAGATTTCTTCTGAAGGGAGTTCTAAGCTGTTGTAACCATTTTCCCCGAAGAAGACTGAGGGAGAAAAAAAAAATTGAGAAATTACTAGACAAACACTACTTATCCAAGACTTAAAATAACAATTAAAGGTGGAATTAATGCCTTTAGCACCACAGCTATCCCCAACTTCAGTCTGTTTTATATAGATTTGGGTTGACTGGTTTTAGTTCACTTCTTTTGGAAACACAAACTTATGTGAATAATGGTAGGATTTCAGACAAGTCACACTATTTAATTATAGTTTGGTTTAGATTTTTTGTTCATGTTTTATCATCTTTCTCAAAATATCTTTAGAAACAAGTCATTCAAATAGTAATGCCAAAATAGCATTTGCAATGGATATCTTATTTCAAGTTTCTTGGATAAACTTGTACTATGCAAGCAAAAGAGACATCCTAATGGTGTTAAACCTGGAAAAGGTATGGGAAGGTGCACAGGATGACAGTCTTTGCACATAACTTTCCTGTTTCATAAAGACTAATATTTAACATCTTTTATCCTAAAAGGTATTTCTCATCTGTAATTCGAAACTGTCTGAAAATCTAGTTTCTTGAACTAATGCAGGACAGATGTCTGTGAGCGTGCCTTCAATGAATACTATTGTGTTGGCAAAAAAGCTTAGCAGGTGTGTGTGTGTGTGTGTGTGTGTGTGTGTGTGTACACAACTCTCCATCCTCCTCAATACTTCCCAGGCAGTGTTAGCAGAGGGCCACTAGAAGATAGCTTGACTTAGACTGAAGCCTCTTACGATTCCACAGGTTATCTCAATCATGGCTCCAAATGTACTGACTTCTGCTCTTCCCAGAGGAGAAGCCTATGTATGAAGTTGGGGAAGGAGACACTTTAAAAAAATATTTAAAGTATAGTTGGTATACAGTATTATATTAGTTCAGGGGTACAATATAGTGCTTTGACATTTATATACCTTAAATGTGATCACCGCAGTAAGTCTAGTAATCATCTGTCACCATGCAAACTTACCACAATATTGACTATATTCTTTTTCACATTTTTCACCCATTCCCCAGCCACCTTCCCTCTGGCAACCATCAGTTTAATCTCTGTTTCTATGAGTCTGTTTTTGTTTTGTTTTGTTTGTTCCTTTGTTTTATTTGTTTTTAGGTTCCACATTTAAGTGAAACCATGTGGTATTTGCCTTTCTCTCTCTCTGACTAATTTCACTTAGCAAAATTCCCTATAGTCCATTTAGCCATCCATGTTGCCACAATATGACAACATTTTGTTCTTTTTTATTGCTGAGTAATATTCCATTCTTTCTTTCTATCTATCTATCATCTATCTATCTATCTATCTATCTATCTATCTATCTATCTATCTATCTAATTTATCAATCTATCTACCTCACATCTTCTTTATCCATTATCCACTACCAGACTGCTTCCATATCTTGGCTTTTGGAAATAATGTTGCAATGATCATAGGAGTGTGTATATGTTTTTGAATTAGTGTTGTTGTTGTTTTTTCAGGTAAATACCTAGAAGTGAAATTACTGGGTCATATAGGTCGATCTTTTTTTAGTTATTTGAAGAATTTCCATCTGTTTTCAATAGTGGCTACACCAATTTGAAGTCCCACCAACAGTGCACAAGGTTGCCTTTTCTCCACATCCTCACCAACACATGTGATTTGTTGACTATTTGATGATAGCCATTCTGGGTGGTGTGAGATAATATCTTGCCGGGGTCCAACCCCAGCAGGTCCAGGGGTTCCCCATAGGTGTGGACGGAGTCGGCGAAGGAGGAATGACACGGAGACAGCGTTCAGTTGATCAGCAGCCTAGCCAGGATCTCTAGCCAGGATCTCCAGCCAAGTTCTGGTCTGGATCTCCAGCGAAGTTCTGCTTAGGATCTCCAGCCAGGTTCTGTGGCCAGTTGTCTTGCTAGGTTCTCCAGGTTCTCCAGCCAGGTTCTGTCCAGGTTCTCCAGCCAGGTTCAGTTACCAGGTTATAGTCAGGTTCTCTTGCCAATTTCTGTAGTCAGGTTCAGTCCAGGATCTTTTGCCATGTTCTCTCGCTAGGTTCTGTCTCTAGGTTCTGAGGCCAGTTTCTGTCCAGGAACTTTTGCCATGTTCTCTCCAACGAAGTTTTTCTGTCTCTAGAGAACGTTCTGTGTAGGTTCTGTGCCTAGGTTCTGTCTCTCTTGGTTCTGTGATCTAAGTTCTGTGTTCTAAGTTCTCTGTCTTCCTGTCTTGTTACAACTGTATTTATACCAGTTGATTCAATCCTATCAATCTCTATTACAAAGGTTAGGGCGTTTCTTATCTCCATTCCAGGAAGTAAAGATTATGTAGCTTAAGCATGATTGTTCATAGTTAAAGTGATTAATTACCCACCTGGCACTTAGTTGAGGGGTTTTATTCCCTCCCTAACTTCAGGGGAAAATCCCTACCTGGGGAAACAACCTTTCTCAGAGAGGAGACCTTGGTTAAAACACAGTGCCAAGAAGGTGAGCAAACATATTAAGAACAGTATGCCATATATGCCAGGTCCCTTGAAACAGCAAGCATGGACCGGCTCCCGGCAATATCTCATTGTGGTTTGTACTTGCATTTCCCTGGTTAGTGATGTTGAGCATCTTTCCATGTCTTTGTTATCCATCTGTATGTCTTCTTTGGAGAAATGTCTCTTCATGTCCTCTGCCCGTTTTTTAAATTGGATTGTTTATTTGTTTGTTATTGAGTTGAATGAGCTCCTTATACATTTATACATTTTGAATATCAACCTTTATCAGATATATCATTTCAGAATAAATTCTCCCATTTACTAGGTTGTCTTTATGTTTTGTCAATAATTTCCTTTCCTGTATAGAAGCTTTTTAGTTCGATGAAGTCCTATTTGTTTATTTTTGTTTTTATTTCCCTTGATTGAGAGAACATATCCAAAACGGTATTATTAAGACTGATGTAAAATAGTTTACCACCTATTTTTTCTTCTAGGAGTTTCATGAGTTTAGGTCTTACACTTAAATTTTTAATCAATTTTGAATATAATTTTGCAAATGATGTAAGAGAGTGGCCCAGTTTCATTTTTCTTTTGCATGTATCTGTCCAGTTTTTCCAATACCATGTGTTGACTAGAGTGTCATTTCTCCTTTATATATTCATAGCTCCTTTGTCATAGATTAATTGGCCATATATATGAAGATTTATTTCCGGGCTCTCTATTCTGTTCCATTGCATTTGTTTTTGTGCCAGTACCATACTGTTTTGATTATTATAGCTATGTAATATAGTTTGAAATCAGAAAGCATGATAACTCCAGCTTTGTTCTTCTTTCTCAAGATTGCTTTGGCTTTTCATGTTCTTTTGTGATTCCATATAAATTTTAGGATTATTTGGTCTAGTTCTGAGAATTCCATTGGTACTTTTTAAATTGGGATTGCATTAAGTCTGTAGATTGCTTTGATTATTATGGACATTTTAACAATGGTAATTCTTTCAATCCATGAGCACAGTTTATCCTTCCGTTTATTTGTGTCCTCTTCAATTTCTTTCTTCAGTGTCTTATAGTTTTCAGAATACAGGTATTTCACATCTCTGATTAATGTATTCATTTTGATGCAATTTTATTTTTAAAATATTTTTATTGGTTTCAGAGAGGAAGGGAGAGGGAGAAAAATGCCCCCACTGGGATCGAGCCCACAACCTGAGCATGTTTCCTGACTGGGAATTGAGCCATGACCTCCTGGTTCATAGGCCAATGCTCAACCTCTAAGCCTC